>NC_085049.1:9536118-10150020 GCF_963662255.1 Cinclus cinclus
TGAAAATAGCACAAGGAGTACCAGGAGCAAACTGCAATCCCTCTGGTTCAGTCCGTGCATTTTTGGTGTGGGGAGAAGAAAACACAATAGACAATAGGGTGCCATGGGACAGAATAACACAGCCAGGCAGGGTCCCCATGACTCATACCCCGAAGATCTTTCCTCAGGAGTGGGAGTCGTAATGATCCACAACAAACTATTGTAACCCCCTAAATGTCACAAGTGTCTCTGAAGCCACATCAACTTCCCGCAGCGATGATTTTTCTAAATACGTGACATCGTGCTTTGTTCTGCTCCCTGCCAAACACATTTAAAGGCACTACCTTGACTCCCCTTTGAGAAGTCTGTCTGAACCACTCATTTCTCTTTGTCTCTCCCTCATCACCCTCCCCAGCACTGGGCGATGCTCTCTTCACTTCCAGGAGAAATGACAGCAGCATTCTGCTTCTTGGAACAATGTTCTGGTTTATCTCCAGGAGTCAACAGTAGGTGGTTTACTTTCTGGCATTTCTGTCTCTTTTTTGTTACTTTTCTAGGCCATTTGCCAAAGGGGAAAAAAAACCCAACCCTGAATACTATGCTTTGCATTTCTACATCTTCTTCCATTCAAGGCTTCTCAAGTGTTTGACAAACACCCTTTAATTTTGAGCCAGGCTGCTGGCAGGTGGATGCAGCCGCTCCGGCTTCACCAAGGAAATGCTTCCCTGGCCCAGTTCCTGAGCAGCACACAGGTGTTCAGCTGCAGGAGAGCTGCAGATGTGCAGCCATAACAGGATAAAGGCAAAGCAGCTGCAGGCTGAGATGAGTTTTCCCCTCCTCCTACAAGCCAAAGCTGTGCTCATTTCACACTTGGACACAGTGCTGGTAGTACCTCTGCCAGTAAAAGTCCTGTTGGGAGTCTCCAGGTCAGATGGCCACTGGTGTCTCCCAGCCCTGGGTGCAGTGGCTGGGCATTCAGCAAGGAGGGTGGCAGAGTGGAGAGCTAGTGACAGAGCAGAGACCACCAGCAGCTCTGGGATGGGGCTGCTTCTGCAGCTGCACCTGCAGCAGTGTGGGAGTGACACCCATGCCTGGAAACACAGGATTTCCAGATCTGCTGTGGGGAATTAAGTCTGTGTGTACAGCTTATAAAGATAACTCCTTTCCTCTTATCTTACTGGAAGGAGGATCAAGAGAAAGGCCAAGAAATTAGCCAGATAGTGTTGCCAGGAGCAGTGCTCTAAGCCCCCTGTGACAGCTGATAAAGGCTGTTGTGACCACAGAGCAGCAGAGACAATGCTGTGCACCCAGCCCTGCCTGAGAGTAAGAGGAGGAGGTTATGTGAGTTACCAAGTCTCCCCAGGTCACTTTGGAGACACCACCTGCCTCCTCCTTAGGGACACAAGCTGGTGCCATGTGCCCTTGTGTCACTCATCCTTTCAGAAAGAATTTTAGAGACGAAAGTCCACACCCCTAAGAATTTCTTCCAAATTACACCAGTGTCTCAGGGAGATCGTGGCACAGCCACCACCTTGACAGTTCAATTGCATGGACCAGAGGCAGGACAGGGGCTTTAAGGACATACAGGCACTCAGGCTGATAATGGATTTTATTGTAGAAGGAGCTACTATTGCCTGGAAGAAGTTCATATGGGGATATATGAAGCTGAGCAATGAGGCTGCACTGGAGTTACTGAGGTCCTCTGTGAGGGGCTGGGGCATCCTGGCAGGCTTCAAATGAGCTTTGAGAATACAGAATAAATGTAAAGATGAGCAGGGATCTACGGGTACATGCTAGGATTTGTTCCAATCCCATAAACACCCATCAGAAATCTTTAAACCTGCTGTGAGTCTACACTCAAGGAGCTGCTATTGTATTTTAAGACACCACTTTTACAGGTTTATCCCCTCCCCTCAGTGGAAGCTCTCCAAGAGCCTGCTCAGTTTCATAGGTGTTGTGTGTCTTCACACCATTGTGCCTGTGTCATACATGAAATAGGAGGACCCACATCTGGGGATGCTGCTCTCTGAGAAGTGCTTCTTGAGGGGTTACCAAGGTGTGGAAGAGTGAGCAGGGAGCTCACTGGACTTAGAGAACTTGATCTGCTCAGCTTATCCAAGAGATAGATAAGAGGAGACTTCTTCACAGCTCCCTTCACAGGGAGACCCCTCTGCTGTGACTGCTGAAGAGAGAGCAGTAGAGTTTCTGGCCAGAAAGCCCTGATCTGGAGCTCAGTGTCCCTGGTAGAGCCCTGTGATCCCCCTCACCGTGTATTGGGATGATGTCAGGAGTACCTTTGCACTTTAAAGTTGTTGAAGCAGACTCCCAGCATACCCCTTCATATCTTTATTGTAAAGGGAGCTTGGTAGCACTGCCACCAGTATCTAACCCAGTCACACCCTGAGCCTGCTGCCTGTCCTGGGCCAGCTGATACAGCCTCACATTAAAACTGGAGGAACAGATTTCCCCAGGAGAAGCTTGGGGCAGAGATGGGAGCCTGGTAGTTTTCTCACAATGGTTGGATCACTCCTTAGCAGTATAACCATGATTCCTCTTGGGGATAAAAGTGCTATGGTCTCTTTTATATTTTATATCATACAATACATTTTCATTGACAATCACTCTGAGCAGATTCTCAGTGACCTTCTTAAAGGGAGCTAGGAGGTATATTTGACTCATAAGTGATGAATTTTAGAACTTCTTGTGGAGGATTTGGAATAATGAAAAATATCTTCTTATTCTGTAATATTCTGGCTTATTTTAATACTTTGCTTTGCTGCTAATAAGAATTAAGATTATTTTAAATTAACCTATGAATCTGATTTTCCAACAAGTCTTTTTTTGGTTGAAAAAGTAATCTTGTGGTTCACAACTGAAGTGGAAGTTCCATTCCCAACTTTCTTACTGCATTCACATCATCACTGTATGTTGGCCCTGTATTCTACTGTCATGATGTATTTCTTGGATAGTACTTACTCTGAAAAACAACTAATTTTACAGCTTGAAAACAGATAAAATTAAACAAAAGTAGCATGACTGTGCAGTTCTGGGGGTACAAGACTCGATGAGATATTTTCAATAAATTAAGTGCGTTGAGAAAAAGAAAGAAGTGACCCACCGTTTGTTTTCTGTTCCCATGTGTTCATCATGGCATCACCCATTTCACATCACCCATACCATTACACCCATGTGTTGTTGTCTTCACCCTTGGGCCCACCTGTGTGGCTGTAAGGGTTCCTGAAGGGGAGACAGAGGTGGTTTTCTGTCCAGCGTGCACCTCCACAGGTCAGCCTTGCTGCTCATGGTGCCCAGCTGCCCTTGCAGGGCAAGGAAATTACAGACCACCATGCCCAGGAGAGCATACACACACTCCCACATCCACACTCACACCCCCACATAAACACTCACACCCACATGCACTCACAGTCACACTGTCACACACTCAGTCACAGTCACACACACTGTCACACACTCACACACACACACTCATACTCACCATCACACTGTCACACTCACACCCACAGTCACATTCACATACATTCACATACTCATACTCATCCACACTCACAGTCACACACTCACAATCACACTCACACACACACTCATACACTCACACTCTTACACTGTCACACTCACACACTCACACACTCACACACTCATACTCACACATCCACACTCACACATACTCACACACACTCTCACTCACAGTCACACACTCACACTCACTCTCGCACTGTCACACTGTCACATTCTCACACACACATTCTCACACTCTCACACTCTCACACTCACACACACTCACATTCTCACACACTCACACTCTCACACTCTCACACTCACACACACTCTCACACACACTGTCACACACACACACTCACTCTCATACTGTCACACTGTCACATTCTCACTCACTCACACTCACACACACTCACACTGTCACACACTCACACTGTCACACACTCACACTGTCACATCCTCACGCACATTCACATTCTCACACACACACTCACATTCTCACACACACACTCTCATACACTCACACACTCACACACACACACTCACACTCTCACAGTCTCACACTCACACACTCTCACACACTCACACTCACTGTCACATTCTCACACACTCTCACATTCTCACACACTCACACACTCATTCTCACACACACACACTCTCATACACTCACACACACACACACACTCACACTCTCACACTCTCACACTCACACACACTCTCACACACACACTCACACTCACACTGTCACATTCTCACACACTCTCACATTCTCACACACTCACACACTCACATTCTCACACACACACTCTCATACATTCACACACACACACTCACACTCACACTCTCACACTCACACACACTCTCACACACTCACACTCACACTGTGACATTCTCACACACTCTCATATTCTCACACACTCACACACACACACACACTCACATTCTCACACACACACACTCATACACTCACACACTCACACACACACTCTCACATTCTCACACACACACACTCATACACTCACACACTCACACACACACTCACACTCTCACACACTCACACTCACACTGTCACATTCTCACACACTCTCACACTCATCCCCTGTGTCTCTCCCTTGGTGTTCAGCCCGTCTCTGCTGCCAAGCCGCTCTGGGGAGCCCATTCATGGCAAAAGCCAGAGCCAGGTTCCCACTCACACCTAAAAAGATCCTCTTTAAACCCAGAAGACAAAAAAAACTCCCAAACCCCCTCCCCCCCCCAAAAAAAAAAAAAAACAAAAAACCCACCCAAAACCACAAAACCCCAACAGTTCAGTGCATAACATGCAGTGACTCAGTCACTGAGGGTGAGCAGCACATTAACCCCTATGCCGATGGGCTGAAGAACAAAACTGAGAATTCAGTGGCCCCTGTGACCGGGTCTCCCATAAGTTAGGAGCTCTGACACCTCCGTGTCTGTTCCCTGCTCTCGGAGTGGGGGATGGATCCATCCTCCATCCTCCTGCATGCCCCAGCCCGGCTCCCGCTCATCATCAGGGGCTGCAAAATTCCTGAGTATTTTAAATAGCCTTGATGCAACTACCATACGGCTTCTGCTCAAACTGTATTTGCAGCTCCAGCTGGAGACCTTTCACGGTAGCCAGTAGGCAAACAAAATATATCCTGCAAAATGCTTGTGGTCCCACGGGCTGCAGTTGTGTGTCTTAGATAAAAGTGTTGAATCTTGAGTCTCCACGCTCAGGTCCACTGACGTGCACTCACACAAATTCTATCTTTTAAGTACATTTTAAACAAAGACAGAATAAGAGAAAGCCCTCTAAACCTGCAGTAAAATGTGTTTCCAGCTTTCTGCAAGTTTAGTGATTGCTAAATGAAAGAGAAGGAATATATTTTCTGAGCCTCTTAAAGTTTAGTGATCATTAAATAAAACAAAAGGAATATCTTTTACGGACATACACAGGATTTACATCCACTTTTCTTCACAAAGTAAACTGTTAAAATGGTCCTGGCCTGTTAGCCCTGTGTACCTTGGGTCCTTGGGGTTACTGAAGTTAGAATACCAAAGGGGAGAGATAAATTAAGCAGTAAAATGGACTAGGAGTTTCTTTTGTGGTCACTGACATTTAAAAAATTCTTCAGATAAAGGCTACCCACGATAAATATTTGCAAGTTAATGAAAGCCTTGGAAACTTCAGTATGCAGATGTAACATGGTTAAATAGCCATCATTTCTTCATGGAAGGCCAGAGCAGCCAGTGGATAGTAGAACAGAATACTGGACATGAATACTTGTTGTGGGAGATATCTCTTTATGCAAGATGTGTGTATTTAATGTACATTGAAAATCAGATTCACAGAACAAGGTCAAACACTAGAATTGTAAATAACCAGAGCCAAGTTGAATTTCCTTAAATATACTTAAGGGTGCTTCTCACACAGTGCTAATAGAGCACAGCAGCACCATGGATCAGAAACAGGCAAAAGTATATTTTTATGCCTGTATTTCACCCCATACAGTACATTAAGGGAAACATCATCCAAATTAGCAAAATATAAAAGCAAGAACCATGATGCAGGTTGTGCATTTGTCTTCAGCAATTTTTATTTTTATTCATAATAGATAATAAGATTAATTTTAAGCTCAGAATCCCTCCCACTACCTACTTTTCTAAGCATGAGTAGTGAGTTAAATCTCTAGACTTATATCTCTAAAGAAATCCCATAAATTATATAAGATATTGAACACAAAATACTTTCTACTCTTTGTAAGTATTTACTCTTAAATGATATTATTAGACAATAGAAAGTTTTAAATACTTGTTCCCTAGTGTGGAGTTATTTTTAAATCCTATATTCACTTTAATGGCTACAAGATCAGTAGTAGATTTAAGGGTTTAAGCTCACCTATTTGATAGCATCTACAGTGTTTGTAAATGAATGCCTTTCTGAAAAAGAAAAATCTTTTAATATTGTCTTTTATATTCATACCTCAATAAAGTTAGTAAGCAATACAGAAATGCAAGTTTAAACCCACTTGACTGAAATGCACTAAAAGAGAGAGAGAGAAATGTGTGAAGTTAAATACTCTATTTTCAGATGAAATCATGAGATGTCAGTTTACAGAACGGTGCATATTGTAGCAGCCCACTGGAAAATGGAGCAGCCAAACAGCTGCTATTGTTCCTACCCTAGAAAAAATTAAGATCTCGTAATAACATAGGCATGGAAGTTGCCTATAATTTCACATTTAGGCCTTTGTTT
This sequence comes from Cinclus cinclus, assembly GCF_963662255.1. Lineage (NCBI taxonomy): Eukaryota > Metazoa > Chordata > Aves > Passeriformes > Cinclidae > Cinclus > Cinclus cinclus. The sequence continues at coordinate 9,542,870 of NC_085049.1, forward strand.
AGAAATGACTTGGGCTCTGCTTAAGAGCAAAGTTCATGAAACTGGCAAGGCAAGACTGCTTTATTATCTGACTGTGACAAGTCCTGTGCACAAAAAAGGGATTCATCCCAAAGGGTTATTTGGCATGGCAAGGCAACTCCAGAGTGCCAGGCCTCTCTGGTAAATCCCTGCATAAATAGGGGAAGAGAACAAGAAGGCTGCTTGAACTGAAGACTTTGTTTTGGAAGAAAAAGCAAAATCAGTTAGCTATTAATTACTTGTAACTTTCCTGTCCAGCATTCACAGGTCAGAGGTTCCCACTTTGCCGAAGCCAAACTTTACTTATGCAGAAGCTTCAGCTTCACTGATAGACAGACCCAAGAGAGGGGGTCCATCCTACTTGAGCATGGTCAGCCCCAACCTCCCATTTCTTTCCTTGGCTGGGATTATAAAGAAGCCCCACACACCTTGGGATGACTGAGGAAGGACTTTCCAGCCTGCAGGAGAAGTGCATCACTGGATTGGCAGCACACCTGCTGTGGTGGGCAGGAGGGGTCTCTCTCAACAATTTGTTGAGGTCTGCTTTGTGTGTACATCTGATTTGCAAGAGGAAAGACATACAAAGACAACACTGAGCGCTTGTATGAATGAGTAGAAAATAAAGACTCGGTGGAAAAACCTGGCTCACTTTATAGCTTCATTAGTGTGAGAAATCAAAAGTGCCCCAGCTTGCTGTCCTGCTTTCAGATGTTACATGCTATAACACAATGGATAAGTGATACATGCAATTTGGTGCTCCATGTCTCTTTCTTATTTGCAGCTGATTATGTAGAAACGCTAGACAGTTTTCTTAATTTTTGTCATAGAAAGCTGCTGAAAGCAGGGGACAAGATTTGCATTGGTGACAAAAGTGTTTCTCTACCTTCTTCCATTAAAGCCTTTGCCCAGACCCAAGGATCTTGGACAAAGCCCCTTATTGCTCCATGATACTTAAGATTTCCCCAACCTTAAGTAACCTGCCCATATCTTTTCAAAATTATCTGCTGTGGCCATGTTAATAAAGCAACTACTTGGCTGCTAATGTTTTTCTATTCTGCTTTTGGGGTGTGAGCTCACTCCCTGAATGAAGTGAGCAGCTCTACTGCCTGAATAATCACTTCCTTAAATTAATATGGACTGCAGCCATGTCCATCTGTGCTGTGATTTCCCACCACCACCCATGCTTTAAAGAGGCCCATACCTCCTAAGTAATTATTTACATTCCACTATTGCATTCTCCATTGCAGACAACAGTCTTACTCAGTTCTCATCTCAATTTATACCCCGTTGTTTTCTGTGTTAAAAAACATACTGCATGAGGGGTGAAAGCTCATGGTAACCTCCGTCCTGCAGTATTAGGTAGGTCCTGCCTTTAACAGGGAATAGTCGTGACTTACACAAAGATCTTGGATCAGACAGGAGAGAAAATAAAGATTATTGTGATTTTTACAAGTTTTGATTCCTAGTCCAGGAAGGTTGGTCTTAGGCACTCTTCTTAAATAGTTGTTTTGATGTTATTAATAATTATATCTTAGCCTTGCTGTCAATGGGAGAGGTATGAAAAATTCTGGCCAAAGACATTTCATAAACCTCTCGCTGTCTAAAATCAGGTACTGTATTTACTCAGAGCAGTCAGGGGATATGAAGCCAATGCAAAATCCCACTGGGACATGGCTGGCCCCTGTGAGATGGGAGGACAGCCTGATGGGAGGCTCCCTCCATGCCCAGCTGTGTTGGAGGCTGCTCAGGGGCAGAGGCGGAGCAGGTGTGTTGGTGCTCCAGGTCATAGCAAAATCTTTCACACATCAAGTAAGGATTTGGGGTGATTTATGGATAAATCATGCTTGCATCAGTGAGACTGTGCTAGAGCTTGGGCTAGGAATAAATTTTTCTTCAGGGGAAGACTGGCAGAGTATGGAAGCTTCTTTTCCTTCCCCAGTGCACAGGGCTTGGTCACAGCCTTGGCTCCCTGCAAATGTCTCAGCTAATGTCTTCATGCTATTGTAGGGACATTGCAAAGTCATGGGGTTTGTGGGCTCTGCAGTATCTTGGTTTTTGATGTGAAGGCCACTATTAGCATCACTCTTCTACGCCAAGATGAGCCTGAAATGTGTGAGAGAGTTTTGGGAAGCACTTTTTGACCTAGTTGTGTAGGGTCTGAGAAGGCAGGTGTCTTGTCTGAACTGAAAGTCTATTACATTATTTCTGGAGGCTGCAGGAAATGGGGCTTGAAGTTCCAAACAGTCCCTTTGAATATCCCTGTGTCCTTGAATATTAGTGGTCTGGGGTGTCTGATGGATTCCCCACCAACAAGGCATGACTGTGGGACTTCCCCATTCTGCTCAGTGAAGAAGAGGTTAGAGATCTTCTGAAAGTGTAAGAAACAAAGGAGAAGGGAGAGAGGAAGGGAATAACATAAAGAAATGGAGGGTGGAGGTTATCAAGGAGAGGCACAAGGCTTCCAAGTGGATCTGTTACATTTTCACCTTCTTTTACTGACTGTCCCCTTTTGGTAAGTGACACTCATCTCCTAGAAGAGGTGTGCTGGCTGCACTAACAGCACTGGCTGCTCTGGATACTAAGCTACTGGAAATGAAGAAATTTGTGTAAAATTCATCAGCACAGGCCCTATTCAAACCCCAGTGACTTCAGGGAGTGCTAATCAGAGCCCCAAAATCTGCAGGCAGGTTAGCTATCCCATGGTCCCAAGATTATTTAGGGAATTATCTCTTGAAAAAAAATATGAAAAGGGTTTGCTGGAAACTGGTACAGAAGCATCCTGACAGAGATGGATGGCATCCCCTCCTGCTACAACAGTGGGATTCCATCACCCCTTTCCCCTACCACTTCCTTTTCTTACAAGAGAGTTGGCCACGTCTAGCAGCCTCCTCCAAAATGACTGGCCAACTTTCCATGGCTGCTGGGCAGAGCAGGAACGAGCCCAGGGTGTGTTTGCTCAGCTGAACCCCTTCTGGCATGGCCTGGCCTCGCTGGCAAGCCCTTGCTGGAGGGAAGCAGGAGAGAGGGAGAACACATCCCGTTGGCAGTGGTTTCAACCAGTGAGCCTGCACAGCTTTTGCCTGCATGAGATTTTGGCATGAGGAAATTATATTATTAGTCTGTCACTTTTACAAGCATTGAAATTTATGGAGGAGGCACAGATGTTAAAAAATAACCACCAAAGCAAACAAATACCCAAAGTTGAAAAACAAATAAACCACCCAAAAAGGAAGCCTTGGAACCAAACTGACTCCTCACCAGCTGCTGTCAGGCCTGGTTTCTACAGCAGTGGCCAGGGACACCCAGCAGCCAGTGGTGGGACAGGTGTTCTGTCCCCTGCATGGTGCACCACTGGTGCCTTTTGTCTTTACAGCAAAGGCAGTGCATTTCTCCATCCGAGTTGATGAGGGACATCACCTCACTCCATCCCTAGTGAGGCACACCCCAGTAAGACAGGAAACATGGCAAAGTTGTGCTGGTGGTGGTGAACTCAGGCTCAGTGCACAGCCAGTGGAAAAGGCAGGTTGGGCAGATGGCAAGGATGTCCCCTGAGCCACTGTCACTCCGTCAGCTGGGTGGGAGGTGGGCCAGGGAAGCAGCCTGCATGGATGTAGGGCAGCTGCGTGGTGCCGTCCATGTGGCTTGTACCTCCATGGAGGGAACCTTCCCCTCTGGCACTGAAACCAATCCAGGAGGGAGGCCCTGGACCGTGCCAGTTTTACACTTCAAAAATGCTGGCAGGTAGGCTCTCCTTTCCAATTACATCATGTCACTACTGCTCACCCCGGCTGTCTCTGGCTGTTGGGCAGCATCCAGTAGCAGCATGGTGGATGATTTAAACTGCTGTGGATTTGATCCCATCTCCTGATGCTCTCTGTCAGTCCCGCTTTGTTAAAAATTCATGTTCTTATGAATCGTTCCACTCGCCAGTGTTTTATGTTCAGTTTCTCACTCCCGCTCTGGTCCCCACTGGGTTTGCCCCTCTTTCTGGAATAAAGGGCCTGGACACATTCTCGGAGAGTTGAAGCCTCCTCCCAGGGACCTGCACTCCCCAGGGACTCACACATTGCCCCCCCCCTCCAGAGCTGCCCAACCCACCTCTGGGAATGTGTGTGCATGTGTATCATTTTGAAATGGCAGTGAAGGTTTAAGTAAAAATCTCACTTTTCCCCAACAGTGGGTGCAGGTACAGCAGAGGCAGGGCTGTGTCCAGGATGTGGACAGGGGCAGAGGCAGAAGGACAGGAATTGGAGCTGAGGCAAAGGGGCAGGAACTGGGACAGAGGAATAGGGGCAGAAAGACAGGGGATGGGGCAGGTGCACAGGGGCAGAAACAGAGGGACAAGAACATGGACAGGACCAAAGGACAGTGGCTAGAGAAGAGGGACAAAATGATGGATAAAGGGTTAGAAGCAGAGACATTTGGGTTGAGGCTGAGAGACAGCAGCAAGGGAACACGGAAGGAGCGGGATCAGGGACTCGGGTGTCAGAGTGGAGAGACAGGGCCAGGGGCAGGGGCAGGGGCAGAGATCAAGGCAAGGGCAGCGACTGGGACCTGGGAGCAGAGCCAGGGCAGAAGCCGGGTGGTGGACGCAAGGGCAGGGACAGGGCAGGGACAGGGACCGGCGGCAGACAAAGGGCGAGCAGCAGAGCCCAGCTCGCAGCCCCCGTGTCCGCGGCGGCAGCACCGCACACCGGCGCGCAGATAGAGGAGCAGGAGGAGCGGGCGGCGGCGGCGGCGGAGGAGGAGGAGGAGGAGGAGGAGGAGGAGGAGGAGGAGGGGAGGGACCTTCCCCTCTCTCCCACCCCGGCACCGGGGGAAATAAATTATTCCCAGCCCTCGCACTCCCAGCTCCGTGCCCCGCACCCCGGCAGCGGCAGGCGGGCACGGCGCAGCCTTCGTCGGGCGCGGAGGGGCCGCCCCTGCCCTCGCTGGGCTCCGCTCCGCTCCTCTCCGCTCCCGCCTCCCCACGAAGTCCCGCGGGCCGCGGCGGGGGGCAGCGCCCGCCCCGGCCCGACCCGCCCCGTCCCGCGCTCCGGAGCGGAGCGGAGCGGAGCGCCGGCCCCGCCGTGCCCTGGATGCCCCAGCGGCGCCGGCGGCAGCAGCATGGAGCGGCGGCGGGGCGTCCCCGGGGGCTGGCCCTGCCTGCTGGCCGCCCTGGGTGCCGTGCTGGCGGCGGGCCGGGCGGCTGTCCCCCGTGCCCGCTTCTCGCCCTTCTTCTTCCTCTGCACCCACCACGGCGAGCTGGAGGGCGACGGCGAGCAGGGCGAGGTGCTCATCGCCCTCCACATCGCGGGCAACCCCGCCGCCTACGTGCCTGGCCAGGAGTACCACGGTAGGTGGTGGCGCCCGCCGTGCTCGGCGCTGCTGGTCCCCGGGTGGCCCCGGAGCGTCCCGCGGGGTGGAAAGTGGTGGGGGGGAAGCCTTGGACGGGCACCCACGCGGACGTGTGCCGTGTCCAGGCAGCCCCGTCCGTGCGGGACCGTTCTCACCTGCCCCGGGTACCGGGACCGTTCTCACCTGCCCCGGGTACCGGGACCGCCGCCCTCGCCCCCGTCCCAGCGCCGCCTCGCCAGGCTCAGCCCGGAGCAGAGGAAATTCCCAGTCCCCGCTCCTTGGCCGGCCCTGCGCCGGATCCAGAGCCTCACAAGTTGCTGGCAGTCTGTCCCTTTCCTACTTCAGCGTCTTTCGGAGCACCGAGCGCGTCACTCTCTCCTGGGGGGCGCGCGGTGCCGCAGCTGGCGCTGCCATCGGGCCCCCGGGATGGATGTGTCCCCCGGGATGGATGAGTCCCCCGGATGGATGTGTCCCCCGGGATGGATGAGTCCCCCGGATGGATGTGTGTCCCCGCGATGTGCCCGGCACGGACGCGGCATTCGCCCAGCCTGTTGCTCCCTTGAAGGAGCCACGGGCGAGAGGCGGGGGTCGCACACACACAGGTGGCTTTGGAGATGGAAGGTCGTGCCCAGAATTAATAAAAAAAAAAAAAAAATCCCTGTTTTTTTTTTTTTTTTTTTTTTTTTTTCCTAAGCGCCCGGGCGAAGGAGAATGAGCAAGAAAGAATAGGGAAAGTTGTTCACAAAGTAGTGTCTCTACTTGGGGGCTGTACTGGGTTGAGTGGCACAGCCCAGGGCTGAGCGGGGCCTCGCAGGCAGGTACACCACTGTGGGAAGCTGCTTTCGGCTGCAAAGTGCCCCTGGAAACCAGCACTGTGCGGTGCAATAGCCTCATCACCATTTCTCTGTATGGAAAACTTCCATGTGTGAAACATTTTTTAATTCATAACGGTGGGAGACTGCTTAAGGCTATATTCGCTGATCTTCCTTCTCTCTTTGTGTCAGTTTGGAGTTTGCAATGCTACAGAATAATAACAGCTAATTCTGCAGTAGGCAGTTGGAAATCACAGAAAATGACAATAAATGTTTATTTAAAACATCTTGCTCAAAAGCAGATACTGTGTGATAGTCCCTGGCTAAAGATGGAATTAAACTTCTGACTTTGATAAGTTCAAGCTCAAAATTTAAGTTTCAGGTGAATTATTGAATAGTTGAGTTATGTGAAGATTCTGATTGAAATTTTTACTGTAAAGACAGAAATCCCAAACACAGCAAATACTCATTTTCACACAATATAAGGGATCCTGAAGTTTTTTTGTCTGTGTAAGCTTTAATGGCATAGTTTCACCAAATTCATAGGAAACTTCTGATTTAAAATAATAGTGACCTTCCTAGAAACCCACATATACATAAGTTATATGACTTCACCTGTTAATTTTTTTCCCTTAGAACCTTAGCTCTTCCAGCCCATAATACACAGTCAGGTTAGGTAAATTGCATTCAACCTGCTGAACCATAGATGTGCGGAGGGAAAAAAGAAGCCGGGATTTCCATTTTGCGCTATTTTAAATGCTGGATTTTTGAAATGATGTTTCAATTGACAGAATCACCCCTTTTCTCGCTGCTGCTTTTTCCCCTCCCAAGCCTTCAGCGCTTTGCTGGTCTAGGGACAGAGGATTGTGGCGGCCAGGGCTGTCCGTCTGTCCTGCACGGCGAGGAGCAGGGACAGAGGTTCTTTCTCCGGGGATGCTCTTCTGCCGCTCGCTCTTTTAAAAAGAGTTTTTGAATTTTGAAACACCCAGCTTGCGCAGCAGCCAGACCTTTCAGGTGGCCGAGGTTGGATTTTCCGCCGCCGTTTTGCGTCTGACCGAGCAAAATGCGGCGCCTTTGAATCTTCCTCTGCGCCTCGTGGGATTTCTCCCTGGTGCTCTCTCAGGTTTTGCGGATTTTTCTGCTTCTGCCCCGCCCAGCCCCGCTCTCGGAGCGGCTCCTGCGGCGTCTCCCCCAAAATCCGCCCCGCGGTTCGCGTTCCCGTCTGGAGCGGGCAGCATCGCTGCCAGAGCCAAGCTCTGCGGGGCGCGCCCCGACCATTTCGGGGGGTCTTTTAAAGCCACCGCCTTGAAGCGACTGTAAAGAAATCGGACGAGTTCAAAGCATGAGCACAGAAGGAAATCAACAAGCCGAACTTGAAAACTAACTTGTTCACGCGGGGCAAGGTGCAGGTACACCTCGGTGTGAGCCGGACTCCCAGTTTATATCAAACTCGCAACGGTGATTTCTTTTCAAATTCGTGCATGATTAAAAACCTACCCGTGCCAAACCATGTCAACAAGCACTGTCTATTTGCTATGCACAGTGCAGCAGACTTATTCTTAAGCTAAGCACATTTAATCAGTTAAATATTTTGAAATATGTGAGTATTTTAAAATATAACAATTATCAATGTTAAATATAACACAAAAATATGGAATTTTATATAATACAGTTTAACGATGCTAAAAAATGCGAATCTGTACTGGTTGAGAATTTATCATTTAAAAACAGAAGTTTAAAGGTGGTTTTGCAGGAGCACAGAGCAGGATTTTTGATATGCTGCACAGAAGCACAGGACAAAGGGATATTTACATATGTACAATGAAAATTCACCTGCTCAGAGAGTATATTAAAATGCTCTGAATCTTTGCAAGTTCCAGTGAGGCCCTGTTTTACTGCCCCTTCATTCTAGAGAAACAGGTGACAGCAGCATCTAAAAACATCGAGTTCAAAGAGGACGGAATTGGATGAAACCATATGCCAAGGGCTGGATGAGAAGAAATTCTGATTTAAAAAATCAGCCACTGACTTTCTGCTAATTTATTTAGACATTTCCTAAGGCACTCAGAGGGGGAGTCAAACCACTGTGCAGCCAGTGGAGCTGTGGCAGGGGCTCTTGGCCCTTTGCCCAACTGGCCCTTGTGCTGCCCTACACGACAGGAGAGGAGCAGCATGTGTTGCAGAAGACACTTGCCTGGGAAGCACAAGAGCTTCTGCAAGTGGTTTCTCTGGCACCCTGAATGTGGCATTTTATTTCCCTGTGCCTCTGAATTTCATAAGTAGAATAAAGGCAATAATATTCCCTACTTTGCATAGTTAAATTAGATACATTAGGACTTAGCATTTCTCCCCTAGTACTTAAAATTACTCCGAATTTGGCCCTATTCCTGCAAACAGTAAATATTTAATCACTGATTGAATAGGACCAGACCCACGCTGCATATAAATGCACTCTTTTATGTAAGAGGACTGACTTGATACATCAGCAAACAATTTTATTACCTTTGGCAGATTTATACTCCTTGAATTAGTTTATTTCAGACATAATTAAGTCCTTGAGCTGGCAAAGCACTTATGGGCTTGCTCAAATGCAAACTGACAAAGTGTGCACTGGCTTAATGTAGGCACCTGCTCAGCTTCCTTTCAGCCAAGGGGTGGCTGCATATTCAGGGAGCAGCATCAGGGCTCGTAGCTTCCCTGGTAGATAGGGATGATCCTCTTTTGGTTTTCTCCTGGGTTTTCCTCTGTAATACGCAGAGTAGAATATAAATTCTTAAAAAAAAAAATCAAGTCAAAACCAGCACAAATTAAAGATTTTTATACGACTCCATTTGGGATTATTTGCAATCTGCAGTTGGTTTTTTTAAATCCATGTCAACGTGCCTTCAGTGCTGAGAGCATGTACCATGATTTACAAGCAGATAAGTACATTGGAACTGCATAAAGAAATAAGGATAAACTTGACTGAACGTCGAATCTTTACTGACCTTAATCACAGAAAGCTCAAAATGAACAGTCAGATTTGTAGTGTTGAAAAAATACAAGCGGATTATCTTTACACTGTATTTGTTTTTATCCCTTCAGATTTTTTTGCTGTTACTGCAAACGGTTCTTTTTTTCCCAAGGTTTCAAATTTAGATATTTTAGGAAAAACTTTGAACTCTTTTCCCATGATTGATGCTAAAACTCATCATTCTGCCCTTAAAATAGTTTTCTTTAATGGGACTTGAGTTTCTATTTCACTCTCCATTGTTCTTTTTTTTCAAGAACGGATTAACCTTCAGTCCCCAAATGTTATCAGTTTCCATCTATGACGGCTACTATTCTTAGATATACTGTATATTGTCTAGAACTGTTGCTGTGATAGGTTGTAAAAAAATAGTTTTCAACTATTTTAAGTGGTATTTGTACACTCTTTCAGCACTGATAAAAAGTTGTTTAAAGTCTGTCCAATTCCATCTCTTTTACTAACCACTGTACAGATTATGACTTAGTACCTATTTTCATTAGGATTACTTACTTTTCTGATGGGCATTTTTGTTGTAACTTCTTATTCTTCAGATCATTAAAGACAAACATGTTTGAGTTTGATGCGAAGGAAGGGAAGGAAAAAGAAAACCCCTGGAATTTAAGTAGTGATGCTGCTTGAGATATAATCAGGGTTGTAACTGAGTGGCAGGAACTCAGGCATGGATACTTTCTGTACCAGTTATGCTGAAGTGTAGGAAGCTTTTAGTGAGTCAGTAGAAGTAGATAATGCACAGGAAGTGGTGTTAATGCAGTGGTAACAGAAGAGCAGATTTGTGACTCTGTTTTCCAGCATCAGCCCAAGAACCAGGTCAGATTCTTGAATCTATTGCAGGCTATTCCCTCAGAACTTTTCATCTCACCCACTTACAGCCTCGCCTGATCTCTGGAAGAATGGAGACTTCCATCATTTTCTGTTTAAAATTAAAGAGGTGTGGAAAAATTTTTGCTCATGAGAGTCCAGTTAGCTCCAAGGATTATTTTAGAACTCTTCTATTAAGGGACCCTTACATTAAAAACCTGAGTCTGGCAATAGGTAGCAATGGTGAGGGAGTTATTAGTTATGGGGAAGACCCTTGATCTTCAAGTCTCTCCTTTCTTCTGATGTCCCTAGCAATATCTTGCAGCTGCATAAGGATTTCATAGCACATAAAAATTTCGTCTTGGGTCAGCATTTACTAAAAATGCCTTCATCCACCACAGCCTCCAGAGCGCACCCTGACTCTGCTCTGCTCTGCTGTATTTAGGATTTTCTTACCTGAAATAAGCTTTGCAAAAGGAAGGCTGATTTATGAGTACTGTGGCCTGTTTGAATTTCTCAGATCTGAGCCCTGCTTAGTATGTTATTGAGGCAATATGAATTTCTAGGTCTTGGTGTTGATCAATGCATTGTCTATATTTCTGAAGTTCTTGTCTGGCCCTAAAGTTCATGTGGTGCATGTTTGAAAATTTTAAAGAATTGTGGTTTTAGGATCCTGTGACCAGAAACTGATGAAGGGTGCCAACCATAAAATAAAAAGGTAGGCAAGGTTGCAACTTGCAGACTGTGTTTTGCTAGGGAAGGTATTAAATTCCAATGGTTTTGGCTGTCATCACTAATTTGTGGGCATCATAAGCACCAGCAGATGGCCCAGCCAAAGATGTCTCAGGCATGGAATTGATGAAAGGAGGTAGAAGGTCCACAAAGGCCTAAATGAGCCTTTCTTGCAAATTTGCAGAAGAGATGTAATCTCTGGTTAAATCCTTTCTCCCCCTCATCAGGGGGCTGCTCCCCCCTGCAAAGGAGACTCGACTGCCCCAAATAACAGAAATCAAAGCCAGCGTGGCGTGCTGGCGTGACCCACATTTGTGAGGTGACATCTGACCGTAGGATAGACACTGCATTGTTGGTATTGTGGGTGTAGGGCAGACTGGGCTGGGCTGTGTACATGAAGAAATGATCTCTGCCTCACTGAGCTCCCTGTCCGAGGTCTGGAGCCGCCCGGGGGGCTGGCGTGTGTGCCTGAACTGGAGTCAAGGAGTAAAAGAAACCTGTAAATGCTTAAAGGGTGCAAAAACACTGTTTCGGTGAGAGTGTTGCACATATTTTCTGATTTCTGTGTCCAGAGGTGTTTTTAAAATATGCATAATTTATCTGTGGAATTCATTGCCAAAATCTGTCCATGTAAACGGCTTTTAAGTAGGAATTTCCAGCATGTATTTTTCTTATAAATAATTAATATTTGTAATTGTATATATATAGGTATATACACATATACATATATACATATATATCCAAATAAGAGATAGATAAACCTTTAAGACCAAAGTTGCCCAGTACCATAATTTATAACTCAGTTACTTTGGCATGGTGATGTGTGGGACATTTCTCTGTTTCTCACATTGATTATTCCACCAAACCTCTGTTAGTTCATTAGGTGGAACAAGTATGTCAGACTGGTGTTATTTCTCATTTTCCTTATTATTGCCCTGATCTGGATTTTTGGAGGCCACCTATTTTGAAACCCTGTAGCTTTCCATGATGGTGCAATACTACAGTACTTGCATATTGGCTGGTTGAAGTGTGATTTTCAATCTGATAATAGCTGTGGTGATGCAGCTGGGATGGATTCAGATGCAACCTTTATTTGCACTGTGTGTCTCATGCCCTACAGCTGTGGTTTAGATTTGTCATGAGTGTTTGCTGCATGGAGAGGGAAGGAAATGGCACTGTCTCACCTCTGAGAATAATCTACCTTTCATACCAGCACTTGTTATGAGAATTTCAATTGTCTCTGATGAAAGGTTAAGTCTTTTTAACATGCTTCCTTTCTTTGTGTTAACATTTCCTGCCTTTTCATTGGGCATGAAAGGTGCACAGAGTGTAATGTGTGTCTGGAATGTTTGTGTAATTCCCACCTTTTTTTTCCCCCCACCAGCTGGGACTCACCTCTGGGATAAACATAGGACAAACCCTCTAAGTGCAATCTTTGTCATCAGTCCAAGCACACTAGCAGATTGCATGGGGAAAGACCTTCCCAGGTTGTCAAGACAATGCCTTGCTGCTAGGCAGGCAGTGTTCCTCCATTCCTCCTTCCCTTAGCACAGTCCTGGAAAGTGAAAGCCATAGCATGTGCCACACAATTCCTGCTGGGCTCTGCCAATGGACAGTGGCATCATGGAGACAGAGATCTGTCAAGTCCATGCCCACGGGATCTTCTCCAGGTCCCTTCAGTGCTCAGATGTGTCCAACAGCTACACATTTTACTCTTTTCTTAAAAGGAAGAGGAGGGTCATGTCTCACTAAACATTTGCCTTAAATAAGACCGTGTTGGAGGTGTCCCACATGGAGAAGGACTACTGGGGTTTGTGGGAACATTAGGGTTTGCACCTATTTATTCTGCAGTCCAGGACTAGGCATTGCTCTGTCCTTCTGCAGCTGGAAACGTCCTGACTGGGGCTGGAGATGGCACCCAGTGGCCAGGCACAGAGCCACAGGCTCCTTGCCATTGTCTCCTGCAACCATCTGGAGTGGCTGCTGCCATCAGTGTTTCCTGGGCAGCTGGGTCCAGCTTAGCTTCAGGCTGAGGCACCTCTGGGCTTGTTCTTTATCTCACCAACCTCAGCATCACCCGCGTCACTCCAGACTCCCTGAGTGGGTTGTTGGCTGTTCATCCTTGTCCTGCTGCTGGCAGCATGGCTTTCTCTTTGGGGATGCTGTTTGGTGATGTGGTTTTTGCGGTAGGGATCTCCCCAAGGCTCCTCTCTGTCCACCCCAGGGGGATCCTTGGTTCCTCCCAGGGAATCAGGACATCACTGGATGCTACCTTTTAGTGTTTCCTCATGACCTATTGTAAACAATATATTTCATGTGAACATCTCAGTCTAGAAAGCATGATGGGTCCTGGGGGACTGGACATGAGGGACTTGTGAAAGTTGCTGGGGAGCAGGAAGAGAGTTCAGGCACTTTCCCAAAGGCTTTTATACCAAAGTGAAGACTGTTTGTTACAGTCTTTATAACACCCCTCTTGCCATATTCTTCTGTCATGGGAACAAAATAGAAGTGCCTGTTCCCTGCTCCTCTCTCTCACTTTGATATCAGTATTGGCTGTGAGAGTTTCACAAGCATCTCCTTGGGAAAGGAAATCAATGGCACTTTTCCAGACTGTGTCTATTGAAGTTCAACCTGCAAGAGGCTTGAGTGGCAGCAGACACGGAATCCAGCTCCCTTCAGGTGCAAGCTTTACCTTACAGTACCTTGTCTTATATCCCACCTCTCCCCTCTTTCTTTCAAACTTCTACATTGACCTTTCTAAAATTTTGTGTGCTGCAGGTTTCTCTCTGTTCTGTGCAAGTGCTTCAGTGCATGCCCAAGTTCTGTTCCAGTCTCCCGTGTTCTGGGGTGACAAACATCCCAGTGTGTATCCAGCCCCGCAGTGGGACCTGTGCTCCTTTCTCTGAGGGGATGCCTTGCTCTGCTGCCAGGGTGGAGGTGGTGCCTGCCTGGGGACAGCCTGTCCCCAGCTCCTTGATGAAGGGCTGGGTGCCAGCAGTGGAGCATCAGATGGATGGTGGCCCTGCATGCCACCACCCCTATCACCCCCTCCCTCCTCAGAGGGAGCAGCTCCAAGGGACAGTACAGAGTATTTGACTGAGATACCCAGACTAAAATTTTATTTAGTTTTGTTAGATGAAAAGTGTTATTCATAAGCTTAGCCTTTTGGGTGTTCACTGGGTGTTGGACATATTTGTGAAGCCATGTGTAAAATTATTGCTGGGTCTCTCCTGGAGCAGAAGCCTTGGGGCGTGCAGTCATGGGGGGTGGTTGCTGGTTTCTCTCTTTGCTTTTGCAAGGTACAGCTGAGGGGGAACTGCAGAGCCCTTGGTCTTCTGCAGTAGGGTGAGCAGATCATTCATCTGAGAGGGGGCTGAAGGTCTCTGCTTCCCAGAATGGTTTCTACTCACATGTACAGGTTTGTGACTGCTGTGCTCACTGGCCTCAGGGAACTGAGCTATAAACCAGTCTGAGAAGAAATGCCAAGAGCTTTTGCACCACTCTTAGCAAAATTTTGATTGCCTCAGATTAGACAGTTATTAATTCCTCCCCATGTCTGCTTGAGGGGTAGTTTTGTAAATAAACAGGTATGACCCAAGAGAGCTGAGACAAAAAAAGGGTCTGCCTGCTAGCCCTAGCTCCAGCTGTGTCTGTGTCTCCTACGGATCAGTTCACCATTCCTTGCTGCCATGGATGGCTGGATGCTGGCACCCATCCCGTGTCCCCTTCCAGAGCCTGGCTGCAATGTGGCTGTACACTAACTGGTCCAGCTGCTGAAAAGCACACAGAATAAGGGATCTCGCTGTTTCCCTCTTTCCATCTCTCCAGTGTAATTTTCAAGACTGAAGTTAGACAATCAAAAGTTGGCAAGGAAAAAAAAAACTCTGTACAGGGAAATCCATCAAGCAAGCTCCCTTTCATGCACAGGCATGCACCCAGAAACAAATGCTGTTCTCCCCTCCTCATCCTGCTGCATCCCATCTGCAGGCAGCTCCTGCTCCATCTTGGATTTGAAGGGATTTTCATATTGGTTGTCCACAAGTGGCAGATGTAAGTTGCTCCTTGGGAATGTGTGGGGCAATACTGGAAGTTGACTGTCTGTTTGTGGAGGAGGGAAGGAAATGGGAAAAGAGAAAGCACAAAGCACTCACTGCCCAGACTTGAAGAAATCTGGGAATATGTTTCTCTCTATGGCTGAGAGGTAGTTTGTGGTCATATCGTTCAACAAGTCTGTTACAATATTCATAAATGAGATAGCAAGGATGCAGAAAATCAGCTTTCCTGGGCAGGAGGCCTGTGTTCTTGCAGAGAAATATTTCATGGAAGAGCTGTGTCTTCCCGTGTGGATCCTGCATGGAGGAGCTCTTCCTGTGCTAGAAATGAAAGCGATGGGTGGGTGATCAGCCTTTTTAACATCTCAAAACAGCAGCTTGACCCTCTGTGGCCTCTCTTCATGTCAGGCCCTGGGATGTGAGAAGTCATTCATCACATCAAGGGGCTTGGCAAGGTCTCTGCCATTTGCCTTCCACTGTTCCCACTGCTCTAAAGGACAATACAATGCAGAGGAAAGAACAAGAAATATAGATAATATTTATCTTTCTGGCTAAGCAAATTGTGGTTTCCAGCCCACGGTAACTTTCCAGTGTTCCTGTCTCACAGGGGAAATGCATAGCTAGAAAAAAACCCAACACTCCTTCCAGAATTAGACACATTCATCTGGATACTGGATGAAATGATTATTGTAGCAAGAACTGCAGAGAGAAACAAAACAGCCAAATTGGCCAAGGCAAAGATCCTGGTTTAACAAACTGTTGCCCAGCCTTGCAGTGCAGTGGTCTGTGGGCATGCCAGGTGTCAAAATCAAGACTAAGTAATTAAAAGTGCTTAAAAAATAGTTCCTAATATGTCTGGGAAAAAAAGAGAATCCCTGGCTAGAGTTCAGTATTAAACATTTTTGTACAGCAATTCTTCTAACTCTGGCCCAAAACAAGAGTAGTCTTCAGAACCCCATTCAGATTAGTACAAAGATCCAAAACCTCTGGCAAATATTTTTATGCTTTCCAGGTACTATAGCTCATTTACTGGTGGCTGATAGACTGTCAGAGAATTTTTTCAAGTTGATGCTATTCTTGCATGAGGAATCCCAAGCAGAAACATGGTCTGGGTGGAGAACAGATTGGGAGCAGCCCTGATGAGAAGGACTTGGGGGTGCTGGTGGATGAGAGGCTGGATGTGGGCTTGCAATGTGTGTTCACAGCCCAGAAAGGCAAGCATGTCCTGGGCTGCATCCAAAGCAGTGTGGCCAGCAGGGTGAGGGAGGGAATTCTGCCGCTCTGCTCCACCCTCACATGACCCCACCTGGAGTTCTCTAATCCACATCTGGGGTTCACAACATAAGAATGACTTGAACCTTTTGCAGTGAGTCCAGAGAAGGTCCATGGAGGTGATCAGGGGGTTGGAGCACCTCTCCTGGGAAGGCAGGCTGAGAAAATTTGGGCTGTTCTGCCCAGGGAAGAGAAGGCTCTGAGGACACCTTAGAGCAGCTTTCTGGCATCCAAAGGTGGTCAACAAGAGAGCTGGAGAGGGGTTTTTACAAGGGCATGTGGTGTCAGGACAAGGTGGAATGGCTTCAAACTGAAAGAGGGCAGGTTTAGATTAGATATTAAGAATTAAGAAGTAATTCTTTGCTGTGAGGGTGGTGAAGTTCTGGAAGAGGCTGTCCTAGGAAGTTGTGGCTGTCCCATCCCTGGAAGCATTCAAGGCCAGATTGGATGGGGCTTTGAGCAATCTGGTCTAGTGGAAGGTGTCCCTGCCCATGCCAGGGGGATTGGAACCAGATGATATGTAAAGTCCTTTCCAAGAAAAACTATTCTATGATTCTCTGAATTTATTTAGTTGGAATTTCCATGTTCATAGTGAATTAATTTGTATTCTGATTTTGTCAAAGATAAAAACTGATAATGTATTTGAATAGAATTTGGTAAAAGTTTTAGTGGAAAATGGGTAGAAGTGAATTATTTGAAATATATTACTGTTATTTTCAAAACATAACTCTTGCTTTTGTTTTGGAAAAGTATCTTAATTGTGAAAATGACTGTGAAAAGAAGTTTCATGCATAATCAGAATATAGAATGAGACTTTTCTGCTTGAACAAAAGTCCTTATCAAATTTTTTTGGGTTCATTGAGGATTTTCATATTGACCTAACTGATATTTTAATCTATTTTTTTTTGTGCCAGATCCCGCAGTACTTCTTTTATGTTGGCCCAAGCTGATCTCTTTTTTCTTTTCATTTTGGTCACTGAACCAAAAATCGAACAGTTCTACTTCTGACAAATTGACCATTTAATTTCCGGCCACTGCGCAGATGTGATTCAGACCACTCTCCTTGTGTTTGTTCCCAAAATAAATTGCAGAATCATAATTCACTCCTTAAGGCAGCGAAGAGCAGTTGGTAACAGTAATAACATTTCCAAGGTAACAAACTCATGTTTTCTATAATGATACCTGTGGTTGCTGTGTGGCTACTAATGTGTAAGCTGACCACATTTTCCTTTCCATCTAGTCCTTTTTCAGTTTTCTTTTTCATCAGAAATCTTTCCACTGTTGCAGTGTTCGGTAAAAAAAGGCTTCGAGATCTCTCTCCTCCTTCTGCATGTCTTACAGTTAAAGGGTATTTTTGCTTCTGATGTGGAAAACCTGTTGTGGTGCATCTGCAGAATTGTGGTTCACAGAACTAGACAAAGAGATCTTCATGTCTTTAAAATGATCTCTTTTCTTCACATAACAATATTTACAGGGCTGTCCACCTCAAACAGAAATGAGCTGCTGAGAGCAGACACAGAAATTGCATTTGAGAGATGCAGGTTTATTTCCTTCAGGGAAGTGATCCCCGAGTTCTTTATTGCCCTGTTTTTCCTTCAACATGTAGCTAATGCAGATATGAAGTATAAAGGAGTTTCAGCAGAGCTGTGATGTTTGCAGAGTTTTCCTCAGCCAGCAGAGATGAAAAGGTGTGGGTTTGGCTGGAGCTGGCAGCACTGGTCCCTCCCCAGCCTCAGGCAGCCCGGGTTACTCTGTGGACCTTTTCACTCAAAGAGATGTAAGTTTTGTTTCATCAAGTGGCAGCAGATGTTAGGGAGCCTTTATGCTGCTCATCGCTGACAGAACTCCAGTGTGGTGGCATCTGGCTGTTTTCTTACTACAAATGGTGTTTTTAAACTCTAAACTGTCTTTGAGCAGTGGTAGTGGTGCATCACACACTGACGACTCTTCTTCTGGGACCTCACCCAAAACAACTTCACCCTCCAAGTGCCTTTTGCCCAATTAGTGAGAGTACAGTAGAGAGCAAATCCTCCTAATTGCAATATTTTCCATTTGAGAAAGCACATTGTAAAACTAGTTGCATTACAGTATCTTTTTTGGTTGCATTTCACTAACTGCTAAGAAACACTAGTGAATGACCTGTACTGTAACTATTAACCTTTCATTCCACATTTAAAAAACCTGCACTTTTTGCAGTTACCAAGTATTTTCTACATACAAACAGTCAGAAGCAGGGAACCTTTTTGTTCTAATTGATGTGTTTTCTCTAGAGCATGTAGATTTTTTCACGAGGTGCAGAACTCATACAGATGCTAATAAGCATAGTACCACAAATCTTCAAATTGTTGACAAACCAAAATTGAGTGTTCTGTCTTGGAATGTGCCAGCTTTTAGCACTTCAGGGAGGTGAGGACTGTCATCACCATGGAAGAGGATCAGTGCCAGCAAAGCCCACAGCTCCTTAATGTATCATGTAATATAAGTGAGGCAAAATCTTCGGACAGCAGGACAAGATTTAACCCTGCTCTCCTCTTGAAAATTTTCCTAATTTACTCCTTGTGCAGAACATCTGCATGGCAGTTTGCATCCCCCTTGGGGTGGTGCTGCACTGGGGCGAGGCTGACTGTGGCATCCAGGTGCAGGCAGGTGAGGCAGAAGAGATGATCACATGTGAGGAAGCAGTCAATCAGCTTACCTAAATTTTTCCCTCTCTATTCTCCTTTGTCAGAATGCTGGGCTCATTGCTCAGAGATTTAGCATCCACAGCTTCCATGTAGTGACTTCCCCCCCACATTGCTGGGCAGATGGGAAAAACATGCCCTGGTCAAGTGATCTGGAAGAGGTTCCAGCTGCATGCCAGTCCAGTTCTCATCCCTTCTGCTGAATTTAACATGTGTTTGTTATGGTTAGCATGCAGAGTGGTTGTAATTTGTTTGAATTAGAGGGGAATCATCCTCTTTGTGCTTTTTTTTGCATCAAGAACATTGTGCTCTGGTATAAAGAGAGATTGATGCCTTTGTAATTAGCTAGGCAAGAATTTGATGGCCCCTTTAATTTTGGGTTTTACTTTTGAGTACCTTGTATAGGTATTTATCTTTAAAACAGATTGGGAATGAATGATAATAAAACATTGCATTTTCTCCATTATTTTTGATTAGTTTGGAAATGTTTAGGTATAATTAAAGGATAATAATAAATTTCTTTTTAATTATGCACTTATGAGCATGTTCCATGATAGTCTTTGTTAATGCCTGCCTATTTTACTGTTTCTTGAGCTTTTCTGTTGCAGGCAATCAGCTTGCTGCTGGGATGAATAGTTAAATGTTGGGTGGCTAAACATTTAATGTGCTCTTCAGAATCAGAAGAGGTGGCACAAGGAAATATATGTGAGAGACCTTAATATGCATTTCGGGGACCTGGGTCTATAGCAGCTGTTTATTATGCTTAATGTATGCATCATGGCAGGCCTAATGCAATGCCTGTCATGTGCCAAAAGATATCTCTACTGTCTGGTGTTTTATAATCCCCCTGTAATATCTCCCAGAAAGACCATGTTTCAGTGGCTTAGATCTGGCTCAGGTTTTGTACTGGTGGGGGCACTTTTTATGTGGTACAAAGCTGTTAATATATTGGGCAGGAATTGGGAATTACTAGAAAATCTTCCAGTTCTAGTTAAAGTACTTAAAGAACAGGAAAAAAAAAAAAAGAAAAAAGAAAGAAAAAAAAAAGAGCTCTGGGATATGTTTAAATATAAACTACCTTAAATTTGTACCTAAGAGCTCAGGCTCATTTTTACTTTCCAAGAACACAAAACTTTGGAAGGATGCAAAAATAGTTGAAGTTTTTGTGACCTATTCACTGTAGGAATACCTTTTGTTGAATCTGTAGCCTGCAAAATCCTGTGTTACTTGAAAAGCTACAAACTGGAACATTTCCCTATGAGAAATACAAGAAGAAAAAAATGTTTCTCGAATTTAAAGCAGGATTTTTACATATTAACCATAAATATATTGCAACTGAATGCTTTTAAATAAAATAAAGCTGCTTGCTGTCTCTGCAGAAACGAATTGGGCAAAGGGATTTATCCAGGGTATTTCAGTCAGATGAGTGGAGAGATATGTCCATCACCACCAACATGATGGTTATTCCTTCTAAATATAAACTGATGATATTATATATTAAAGGCTCGATTATACCATTAAGAAGATTAGTACATTTAAACAGAAAATAAAGGCTTATGTGCCCTAAATGTGAAACTAAAAGGAGAGGGTTTTATATATGGCACTAACACAACATTCAGTACTTTTGAATAAGGTGCTTTCCCCTTGGAAATACCTGAAAGGAATAATCACTGCATGCTGCCTCTGGGAATAGGTGGGATGCCTTAAGTCTAATCTCTTTCAAAGTGGTAATTTAAATTATGCAGGTAATAATCCTGGGCTGTTTGGGCACATTTACTGGAGTAAGCATAATAATGGCATGTGATCATGTCCACAAAGCCAGTTTTCTGTCTCATCTGTTTTCTCTAAGTGTTTGGGATATCTTTCAATTGCAGAAACTGTGGCAAATCTATAAAAAATGCATATTAGAAGGGAAAAATGATTGAGAAGGGAAAAGGGATTGATGATGCCTCTGTGATACTTCTCTGAATTAGATCTATGAATTTAAAATATTTAACACGTATTAAAGATTTCACTGTCTTTTAATATTATGCTTGACTTACACGGCACTGTCTCTAAGGACATTGCATCTGAATCTTCTGATGGTATTGAATTTATGACAATGAATTTAAGACTTTTGTGCTCATGTCATGAAGCTTGTTAGGTAGTGTTTAACATGTCTGCTTTTTAACTTTATCTTTTTTTTAATTCTTTATAACGTAGTAGCTCTTCTCAGTGAAAAATTTATACGATGATGGGGGAAGACTTGCAGTTATCTCCTGATAAATAGAGCTCCTTGATTTCCTTTTATGCATCTCTCAAATTAGATATTCTGCACCTTAATCACAACATCATTTTACTTACTTTATCTTTTAAGAGTGAAAGCACTGCGATTATAAATTAATTTAGAAATATCATCAGCTCTTCTGCCTTGGGGCTTGTCTTTGTTTCTGACTCAAGCATTGCTCCATTGTCAAGTCCTGTCCAGAGAAAAAAGCTGCTTAACTGAGTCCAGTGGGGCTGCAGTTGGAATGAGCTGCTCTGTCCGGAGGCACAGCTGGAGCTGGTGTTAACCACAGCCCTGTTTCCCTGGGGACTGGGCACAGCCTGAGGCTCTACCAGGAAAAACGCAGGCACCTAAGGTGATGTGTGGGTCCAAGTTAAACGCTTGCACTTAGAGGCCAAATCATGGAGTTAAGGACTGCTTAACCTCTAGGTTGACCTCTAGGTCTGTGGCTTTTCCCCCTGTTTGTTGCTCAGGATCCCATGTGGAGCAGTGCAGCCCCCCTGAGCCCCTCTGGCTGCTGGCAGCACATCTCCCTGCCCGGCACTGGCAGCGTTTGCACTGGAAGGGGATGTCAGGTCTGGCCTGGGCTGAGATCCTTTGAATTTTCTGCCCTATTTCCCCATGAGCTGCCTGGCCCCTCCTGTTCTTCTGGGGGCACAGCTTTGCCTGTCCACCTTTTCAGGCTGGAATCTGAGTGTAGAACCTGGCCTTTCCAGGGGCTGTCTATGCTTTTTGTACTGCCTGTTGGAACTCTTCAAACCCACATTTTCTAAAATACTAAAAACCCCTGAAATTTGATAGCTTTTACATCCCTGCAAGAGCTGCTTTCCTTTAAACCCCTCAACTTCCCTTTACTCCCTGTGGTTGGTAGTACCATTACATAGTAATGTCCCAAATATCAAAATGTCCCTGTATTTATTTTTTTGCCTCTGTTGCTTTGGTGCTGTTATCATTGGTCTACAACAAGATGTTGTAGACAAATAAGCTCAATAAGTATTGAATATTAAATAAATATTCAATAAATAATATTAAATAAATAAATATTTACTGCTGTGGTGTGGTTGCCTTTTCCACGTGCTTATGCTTGCAAATCAATATATTTTTCCCTGAAGAAAATTTATGGGCACTTTCCTAGAGTCGATACACTGTCTGTCCTCCTCCCTTTGGAATGTGTTGGCTAACGTTGGTTAATCAAATGTAACAGGGATACAGGTCTCAAAGATGCAAGAGATCTGAAAGCTTGATGGAAATTGGTAGCTAGCAGAGTAAAAGGGCTCATCACTAAAACTGAAGGCAGTCAGGTGAGCTCAGTTATTTGTTAGCCACAGGAGAGCACAGAGAGAGAGGGGGCCCTGCAGATGCTCCAGGCACAGAAGCTCTTTGGTAAGACTCTGCTGTACCCTACAGACATGGGAGAATGCTGCCATGAGTGACTGATCCCCACTGAGAACAGTTTCCATTTTGCTGCTGAAAATAAAAACCACTCCCCTGCCACAAGGTGCTGGGAACCAGGGCTGGCTGTCCTGGGGCTTGCTCCAGGGTCAGGGTGGCCTGGGGAATGAGTGTCCCTGTCCTGGGTGAGCAGAGGTTGGCAGTGATGGGGAGAGAGGCCTCTCCACTGGGATGGGCATGGATGGGGGTCCCCAGGGTAGCAGGGGTGTCCCAGCACCAGGCAGCCTCAGCTCCCACCATGGCACCAAAGCCCTTAGGAGCAGCAGCGGGGTTTGGGTTTCTGGTCATATTTAAAAGACAATTCATTGTCCTGGATGCATAACCAGTTCTTCTGGTGACCATCAGAGGTCAGTGGCTTTTAAGTCAAAGGTTGATCTAGTCCCTAAAGTTT
This sequence comes from Cinclus cinclus, assembly GCF_963662255.1. Taxonomy (NCBI): domain Eukaryota; kingdom Metazoa; phylum Chordata; class Aves; order Passeriformes; family Cinclidae; genus Cinclus; species Cinclus cinclus. Next base: position 9,565,712 of record NC_085049.1, read on the forward strand.
TTCTTCAACTCCTGAATAAAGAGGAGCTTTCTGTAAAGGGAAACTGCAAAGAAAGAGCAATAGGGCTCCCTGTGAGAATAAATTCTCAGAAAGAAAGAAGCAGGGTGAAGCCAATAATACAAAGTCTTTGAAGACCTGTAGGACTGAACTGCAGTGGTGTGAGCTGGGTGCAAGGTGGCTGAGGGCACTTGTTTGTCCCCTTGCCTGAAGCTAGCCTTGGGGCAAAGCCCCTCTCAAGCACCAGCCCTGGCAGAGACCAGTTCAGGGCCAGGTACAGTGAGACGTGGGAGAATCTCAGCCATAAACTGGCTAATTCAGTACCTTCAATGACATTTCTATTGTTAATAGGAAAGCTCTTCACATGAGATCTTAACTTTTGTGTTGTGCTCTATGCAAATGTGTTTAAATATTAGATGATTTATTTCTGTATTTTCACTTGTCCTCCATAGGAATGACAAGGATTTTGATGTAGTACAGAAAATCCCATGAGATCTTCAAATTAGAAGAGCTCCACTGGAATAGAGTACTTTTTTTTTAGCATAAAATGATGCGTTTGTGATTATAATTGATGATATCCTCATGAATCCCTTGAGTTAAATAAAGTGAATCAGGTAAACAAAGTATTTTGTCTTGCTCAAATGAATTGTTGCAAAAACAAAAATAAAATGCATCTGTAACATAATTAATTTGAATTTGTTTTACCAAAAACTAACACTTTTACTGAAATGAATATATTTTAATTTTGTGGATCATCATGGGATAACTTTAAATTAAATTTAATTTAATTTCAGTATGATATTTGCATTTGGATCATGTTCTGTGGAAATGAGATCATTATTCCACTGGTTGAAATGTTACCAAAATGGTTCTGGTGAGTGGAGAATTTGGCCTTGAATTAACTCTAATGCAATTGTAACGGAATATTTTTAGGTAAAAGCAGTGATGCCAAAGAAACATGCCAACTTAGGTAATATTTAATACTTGAAGTCCAATGCTGATCAAGACACCACTTTCCAATTTCCCTTCCTGCAATCTGCCTGCCCTCTGCCAAGCACTGATGTGTGATTAATTGACTGACACGAAGTCTGTTATTTACATTGCAGATATATTGTAAGTAGACTCCAGGTGAAGCTCACAGCATGCTGCATATTTACTGCCATATGTTCAGGAGGTTGTGAACAGAAAAAAGTAAGTCTAAAGCCAGAGGAGGTATTAGAGGACACAATAGAAAAGCTAATTATAAAAGCCTTCAAAAGCAGTCCCTGTTTCACTGTTTGATGTCCCAATATGTAATTACAGAGAACTAGGAAATAAGAGAAGATAATAAAAGAAGGATAATAAAGGGAAGATATAAAACCCAGGGTGTGCTCGTTTGTGAGAGAAGAGGAAAACAGAGCTCCCAATGCATTTCTCCTTTAGCTGTTGGAAATGAGGGAGGGCTGTGAAAGGAAGATGGAGGGGGTAGGTGTCCAGGATGGGATAGACAGCGGGGTGTGAGCTCAGGGGGAATGGGCCAACTTTGTCAGTGCTGGTTTTGGGTGTAAACTGGTGTTTCACCCTCCTGAGGGGGCCTTGCACCAGGTGGGATGGCCAGAAAGGGAGTGCTGGAGCTAGCAGCTGGATCATCCCTATTGGCAAGCAGTAATTTGTTCTCTTTAAGCAAGGACAGCATGGGAGGAAATCACCCCACAGGATGCTGCCCTTGTTTTAAAGCCCATTACGGGCTGCCTGTGCAAGTAGAAAATCTTGTTCTGCATCTGTTACTGCATCCCCTACTAATGTGCATATTTTCCTTGCTATTTATATCACTTCTGAGTTAGGCTTCCACTATGAGGGTCACAGTGTGTCTCCTATTGTTTCACAGAGTAGCTGGTAAGGGTAGTTTAATAAGGGTGATAAATTTTGATAAAATAGAATAAAAACATGTGTCTGAAGCCTAGCTTTAAATCTCCATGTACAGTAGTAGTAGATCAGTATTTCTTAGAAAAACAAAGGTGCTGCCCTGCATTTCTATGAGCTGCACATGCAGTGCGAGCTGGGGGTCAGGACACTCAGGCACATGAAGAAGCTTCTGGCTGGCTGCCACAGGAAGGTGCAGGCAACGTGGAGGGCTGGAAATGACAGCTCTAATTCTGCTCCAGGGCTAGAAGGAGAATGTCTTCACTCATGCCTCGAAGGGCCTTTCCCATCACACAGCTCAATTATTTGGATGGTAAGCTGATTAGAGGATTTGAAACCAATCATCCAAAAATGGTTGATGCCAGCCTCCAACTGACACATCAGCTTACTCTCAATGAGGATGGAGATGAGACACATTTCAAATTATGATTTTTGTAGAAGGGTTTAAACACCTTCAGAAGGTGTGTTGTAGTGGGGAGGGAGAGCAGGCAGCAAGTGGCTCTTTACGATCCTTTTGTGTCTGTTCTGGTTGACACTGGAGGTTTGGGTGATGCCAAGTAGGGTTCATGTGCTGTGCCAGCTCCCCAAGGCTCCATCCTGGCAGGCAGCTGGGTTCTGGGGGCACAGGGCTCTCCAAAACTCCATCCTGGCAGGCAGTTGGGTTCTGGGGGCACAGGGCTCTCCAAAACTCCATCCTGGCAGGCAGTTGGGTTCTGGGGGCACAGGGCTCTCCAAAACTCCATCCTGGCTGGCAGCTGGGTTCTGGGGGCACAGGGCTCCCCAAAACTCCATCCTGGCAGGCAGCTGGGTTCTGGGGGCACAGGGCTCCCCAAAACTCCATCCTGGCAGGCAGCTGGGCTCTGGGGGCACAGGGCTCTCCAAAACTCCATCCTGGCAGGCAGTTGGGTTCTGGGGGCACAGGGCTCCCCAAAACTCCATCCTGGCAGGCAGCTGGGTTCTGGGGGCACAGGGCTCTCCAAAACTCCATCCTGGCTGGCAGCTGGGTTCTGGGGGCACAGGGCTCCCCAAAACTCCATCCTGGCAGGCAGCTGGGTTCTGGGGGCACAGGGCTCCCCAAAACTCCATCCTGGCAGGCAGCTGGGCTCTGGGGGCACAGGGCTCTCCAAAACTCCCTCCTGGCAGGCAGTTGGGTTCTGGGGGCACAGGGCTCCCCAAAACTCCATCCTGGCAGGCAGCTGGGTTCTGGGGGCACAGGGCTCTCCAAAACTCCATCCTGGCAGGCAGTTGGGTTCTGGGGGCACAGGGCTCTCCAAAACTCCATCCTGGCAGGCAGTTGGGTTCTGGGGGCACAGGGCTCTCCAAAACTCCATCCTGGCTGGCAGCTGGGTTCTGGGGGCACAGGGCTCTCCAAAACTCCATCCTGGCAGGCAGCTGGGCTCTGGGGGCACAGGGCTCTCCAAAACTCCATCCTGGCAGGCAGTTGGGTTCTGGGGGCACAGGGCTCTCCAAAACTCCATCCTGGCAGGCAGTTGGGTTCTGGGGGCACAGGGCTCTCCAAAACTCCATCCTGGCAGGCAGTTGGGTTCTGGGGGCACAGGGCTCTCCAAAACTCCATCCTGGCAGGCAGCTGGGTTCTGGGGGCACAGGGCTCTCCAAAACTCCATCCTGGCAGGCAGTTGGGTTCTGGGGGCACAGGGCTCTCCAAAACTCCATCCTGGCAGGCAGTTGGGTTCTGGGGGCACAGGGCTCTCCAAAACTCCATCCTGGCAGGCAGTTGGGTTCTGGGGGCACAGGGCTCTCCAAAACTCCATCCTGGCAGGCAGTTGGGTTCTGGGGGCACAGGGCTCCCCAAAACTCCATCCTGGCAGGCAGCTGAACTCTCTGGGCACAGGGCTCCCCAAGGCTGCCTCTTCTTGAAAGGCAAGAAAGATGTTCACTCAGGAACAGAAAATGGGAAAAGAGAACTGTGTTGGTTCAATGAGAGGACAAGTTGGAAATTTTGCCAAGAAGATCAGATGCTGAAAGTATCAACTCCTTGTTCTCCTTTAAAGAACCCCCAAAATTCCCAAGTAAAAATTCCCAACTTCCCTTTTTTTTGCAATATTTCAGTGTCTTAGCAGATTTGCAACCTGACGTGGTGACAATGATTTACACAAGTAAGCCTGCAGATTTGATGGGAGTAGTGAGTAGTGAGGTTAGCATACACACAAACAGAAATCCCAAGAATGTGAACCATAAAAATTGCAGGGTTTTTTAAACAGTATTTTGCTATTAATCATTGTTAGATTGTTACATATATATGTCCATGGTCTGTGGACTATTTAGTGTTTAAGACATATTTCCTTACTTTTTATAATTACATTCTGAATAGCAAATTTGCATTGATAAAATCTTGCTTTAATTGCATTCCCAACTGCTGAAATTAATATGCATTTTATTATATTTATTGCACATTAAATTTCAAAAAGTTTTCTTCAATTGTTGAAAAAAATGAGCCAGAGAAAGCACATAAAATGTCAAAGGTGACAAAGACAGCAGCCCAGCCATGGAGATGATGGGACAGAGAGCTCCTTGGCTTAGTGCTTGCACAGTGCTGACCACCTCTGGTTTTAGTTATCCTTTCCTGCTTTAACCTTGCTCAAAACTATGGTTCAGCTTCCTTTGCTGTTCCTACAGAGACTGGTCTCAGTTTCCAAGATGTCAGACTCGATGTGGACTGCCTCAGATTCTAAATAACTATTTCATGTGCTGATGAGCTGTTCAAGGGTTTCCAGCACATATGAGTGCAGATGAATTTAGTGGGAAACCTGGTGCTCAAATCTTTGCAAAATTCAGATTTTAGATGTTTCTGTATGGATGCTCAAAAGACTTAGAGCAAACAGGGAAGGGAATGAGGGGGCACCTTTCTCAGAGTACTGATTTTTCAGAGGATTTAGACAAGCAGTAGTTTCCAGATGTTTCCCTTTTGGTTGTGTTTATGTGAAATCAGCCAGTGGGATCAATAGTTAGTGAGAGACATGTTGGGGAAACACATTTGTGATTCTGTTATGCTGCTTTCCGTATGGAAATGAGACTTACCCAAATGTTCTTTGCTGGACTGCTTTTTCTTAAATGAGAGGAAGCAGAAAAGTGAAAAAACCCTCAAGCTCAGGTCTAATAGGAAGCTACAAAGGTAGGTAAATAGAACTGCAGGTTTCAGAGTGAGTCTGCTCTGATGGAGCACACAGAACGCAAAGGTGGGATAAGGAAACAGGAAGATTGGTGTTATCTACAAATTACCTTGAAGCCATTAAAGACATTAAGGAAAATTTGTGTCCAAAAGTGTAACAGTGTTTTACTTGTGTATCTCATAGGAGGACACTGACATAATTTGCATATATTTTAAAATATTTTGTTTGGTGAGATTAAACAGAAAAGCAAAGTCACCCCAATCAAATTGCCATGAAAATTTGAGAGCTCAGATAGAAAATTTACCCTCCTCATACTATACCATGATGACTTATGCTAATGAAGATAAATAATAATATTTTACTCAGTTGTCAAATGGCCCTGGGCAAGTGGCTGAGTTTTACAGGCCCAGGTAAAAAATATGGAAGAGGAGCAGCTTTTTCATGTAAGAAGCAAGATTATAACCATTGAAGCAAGAAGAAAGAGAGGATGAAAACTTGACCAGATATATGTAATATGTTCCCTGAGATTCCTGAGTGCCTGTGGAGGCATGGATATATCTAGTAATAGAAATGTGGTTGTAATAGTTTTCCTTCATACCATAGTGTCTGAGCTACCAGGTGTTTTAAAATCTGTTGAAGCTGCTTTTAGGACACTTTTTCACATCTTATAAAAGCCATTTTCTAACAAATTGTATCAAAAGAGCAGATAATTCCACAGCCACTTGAAATGCTCTTTCAGTATAAAACTTTGACAGGGCAGTTTAATTTTAGCACTAACTTGCCTGATTTTGAAAGACATTTCATCCTTGCAAGTAGTTATACCAGTAAACCAGTTAACTGCAGGTGGTTACATTTGCTAATCAGATGGATAATTATTATTGGTAAAAGAAAGACAGCTGCAATTGCTAGAGGTGATTGTTAGAGGAGTTTTTTTAGCATAACAATGAACTGCAGCACCTGCCATCCCGAGAAGTTTTACAATTTTGCTACTGGTCTTATTTCCTAGACCCCCCATAGAACAGAAGGATCTACACAGTGCTCTAGCTGTAACTTGAAGACATTTTAATTTCAACTGTGTTGTTACATTTGCTTATAACTTTGCAACAACCTTACCTTTTAGATCAATGTTTGTTAAAGGTTTGCTTTCATTAAAATGGTGCATCGATGTTTGGCAGATTTTTATACTGCTATTTCTAATTACTTGCTATTTCTAATTACTGGCCAATTTGAAAAATATTTTCAGTTAGAAAAAAAAAAGAAAAGAAAGAAAATCAGGTTTCAAGTCAGTAGTTTAAACTTGTGTGGTTCTGAATGTGTGTCACTCAGAGACTGCCTGCTAGGACCTACAGGTTTCCTCCCCTTTATGATGAGATCTGTGTCAAGTCTGAAGGAATTTGTTTTGCAAGCAAGAGACTTAGTAATGCATAAATCATGGCAATAGCTTAGGTGTGTCTTTGCTGTGTATGTGGTACTAATTTCCATATTTGTCTTTATATATACATACACACACACACACACACACACACACACACACACATATAAATCACATTAACCACTTTCCATTCTCCTTTAATTTAATTTCTGCCAGTCCCTGCCTGGATATCCCCCTGGATACAGTAATCTGGCCAGGAAAGGCTGCTTTCACCTCTCACACAAAAGGCAACATCCATCAATATAAATTGGTGAGGGTTAGTGTATTTGATAGAGCTGTGCTTTTATTGCCACCTGGATCTGCTTCTACTTCTTGTCACTCTTGTGGTCAGCTTGGGACGGGCACAATGAACCTGCTGTAACATCTGTAATGGTTACCCATGGTAAAAGGTAATAAGTCTTTAAAATATCTCCATTTAGCTCTCTGCACCTTACTGAAAGCAGATTCTCCACACTTCTCCTTCTCTACACCTTATCTGTGTGGTGTGTCCATTGCAATATAATTTCTTATTTATTACTATTGGTTTGGAGAGAGAATCCTAATGCTCACAAAGAGCAATTTGCTGCTCCTTGCTTAAATGTAAAATCAGTGAGCAGACTCTCCTTTGTCCTTTCAGCTTTTCCACACTAACATTACATACATCTCACATTTGACCTTTACAACCACAGTTCCCATCTTTATTTTCATTATTATCTTTGTTATCTGTAGCTTTTTTAGCAACAGTTTGCAAATGGATGGACTGCTGTCTCAAATGCACTGAAATTTTAGCAGTTAAGATTCCCCTGAGATCCAGGGCCTCTGGAGGGGTGTGAGTGACTCTTTGTCCTTTCTTGCTGCCTTTGTGTTTCTGCAGAGGAGCACGAGAGCACCACTCACAATGGCCAGGATCCTGAGAAGCTGCATCTCAATGCACTTAATTTTTAATATATTACAATGCTGTTGTCTAATAAGGGTTTGGTGGGGTTTTGCCATTCTTAAATCTGAAGAAGGTAGCAGATAGTGTAATTCCTTAATTGTCTGAATCTCTTTCTGTGTAATTCCCTGTCTGAATCTCTTTCTCAAATTTCCATCACTTTCAATCGAAATCTGTTTTCCTACATTTCAAGGGGACAAGTTATCTCCCCAGCCTTGTCAGCAACATACACAGCCAGTTGGGGTTCACCTCTCAGCTTTTTTCCTGCTGAAAAAATAGTGATGTCCAAACCAGTATCCACCATCCTTTCATTTGTAGTCCATGTTACATACTGGAAAACTTCCTTCCTCTGATACCTCTTCCAGGTTCACTTGTGTAGGCATGTGTTTTGTTCTATAATAATTTGTTGGGGGTTTTTTAATTCTTTAATCTCTTTCTCAGTGTGCTTGCTCATTTGTTCAGACCTGTGTTGGAGTATCTCTTAGCATATTTCGGGTTAGTTCAAATTTTCCCCTATCCTGTTTTTGGGAGAAACTTTGTGCAGTCAGGTCAGGCTGGTTAATTGGTTAATTAATTAACCATTCTGACCTGAAAATTCCCCAAGTCTGCCATGGCTGTCTCAATAAGAATCCCAGCTATCTGTAAGGGACTCCCTGACATTTTTGGCAAAAAAAGTTTCTAGAAATTAAATTATGTTTAATAGGTTTTGTTCATCATTTTGGTTTGGTTTTAAACTCTTTCTGAGCTCTTGGTTGAGGGTCATGTGCATGTCTTGTGACTTGTCTATTACTTGCACATTTTGAGTCAATTGTTGCAATTCCAGTCCACTGATAGTAGATCCAACTGAGATTTCTCAGGATCATATGAATCACTTGCAGTAAGAAAAGAAATTGGTAACTCAAATATTTTTTCTTTGATTATCTCCTCCTTATTCTAAAGAAGTCTTTTTTCCTTGGATGTATTGGAACTCGAGATGATCTCTGAGTGATTTCCTTGAGCAACATGAGAGAGTCTTTTTGGCCATCACAGGCCCTTCCAGTCAGCTGAGTAAGTTTTTTGGTCTCACAGTGTGGGATTGTGCCCTTGCAGTTTCTTTCATGCTTTTTCTCTTAACTTCCCCATATCTTCCTCTCCGTTTTTCATGGAAACACAACCCTTTGCAAAGAAATAACCTGAAACAGTTTCACGTATCTATATTTGCTCTTAAACAAAGATGTTCAGCACTGGGAATGAAGGACCCACTCTTGGTTGAACAGGTTATGTAAAGGAACAGGTTATGTAAAGGCTGCTGCTTACAAGCCTCTCACCAGAGGACAGAATTACTGCCAGTTTTGGAGTTCACTTCCAGCAGTGTTGTGAAATTAGGGAAGGATATTCTCTGGGGCAGGGCTTTGTGCATGTGGAAGATTTGGCTGTTTGAGGTCTTTGGGAGCATGGGTTAGCAGGACCAGAGAGTGGTGCAAGCACTGGGCTGGGGCATCTCTGTTTCTTTTGTTATGTGTGAGCATTTGTAGCAGATTTGGTTACTAGAAAGGTCATGGTGTTAAAGGATGAAGCTTATGTTTCCTCAAAAACAAATGGAGAATCAAGATTTGAGACCTCGTCCTGATTGTTGTTGTTTTTAAAAATAACTCATACGGGAGCCATGCTGTGTCTTGGCTAACAACCTACATATACTGATTTTTATGTGCTATCTCTTCAATTATAATTGCTATGATTCTCTTTGAAATTGCCATGCTATAAACTCAATACCACTGGTAAATTCAGTTTTGTGGTCAGCAATGAAAACGGAGGCAAAACCATGCAGGGTGAGCGTAATTTATTGAATGAGCAGGCAAAGAGATGGGCAGGGGTTCAGGTGTTGCAGAGTCTGAACTCCAAACTGTCAGTCAAAGTGATATGGAAATGAGAACGTGTTCATAACAGAGGCTTTATGCTGTTTGCTGGCCTCTTCCAATTTCCATCAAACCCTGACAGTTTTGTAGTTTGTGGTTGTAGTGTTTTATCTAGGAATTTTTGAAATAATACTTACTTTATTCAGAGGTAATAAAGCACAGAATCTCAGAAATATGTTTACAATCAAAGGAAGCTTTTTAATAATGGAATTAGCATCATATGTGACTCACTGCCTTCTAAAGAAGGTCTTCATGTCCTCATTTTTGACTTTGATATGCTTTTAAACACTGAATTTTAAAACTAGTAATATATTAGTATGCAGTTTCTTGTATTTAAATTTACCATTATTGGCACCAGTTAAAAAAAAAAGGGATTTCAAAGTGCTTGCTTTTTACAGTGAGGAAATTTGTAGACAGCTAAAAATGTCTATCTATATATATTTTTTTTTGCTTACCACAGCTGGTGTTTTGGAGATTTACTTTACTAACACACTAACATTAATACGCTGCAATGTCTAAAATGCCTTCAGCGTGTCATTTACACTCATCTGAGAGATTTCACCAAAGTATGATATTAGTAAGCCTTCATGAGTAATCCATCATGCCTAGGAGACTTAATCAGATTTGACATGTATTTACTCCTGGTTTAGTAATTGTTGCTTGTGTTATTACTGCCCTTATTTCTGTTTCATCTGTGGTAAAAATGTTCAGAATTTAAGTAGTAGTTCAGTACATTATAATTGTGGATCTCCACGAAACACAGCACAGCACAAAACCTACAGCCACAATTCAGATTTTATGTGTAGTAAAATCTCTTGCTATTCCTTTTAAAGGGCTATACAAAAGTTTAATATTTCTTCAGGACTGTTGAGGTAGCAGCATTAAATATTAAAACATTTAAATGTGTGGAACTGATTAATTCAGAATATATCAGAGCTCCTCATAAATGTTTAATATCTGTATTTTGCCTGATTGGATATAATTTAAGCTATGTGCTTCTTCCAGCACTCTAGGATCAGGTACTCATCTTTTATTTCTAGGAATGGTTTAAACATAATTCCTTTTATTACAGGTTAATATTAATGCTTCAACCTTCAGCTGTTATTGTTCATTCTTTTATAGAACCTACTTCAGAATTAATCACCTAAAGTCTGAGAGCAACTACTAAAGCTCTTTTTAAGTGTACCTTTCAAGAAAATATGGTTCAGTTAAAATTTGTACAATCTCTGTACGATGAAAGCTGAAATTTCATCTTTGCAATATTTATGCATTTCCTTAGAAAAGCAGAAATATTTGGGGGAGGGTTGGAACTGTGCAAGGATCTAGTCTGAGGTTAAGCTTGGCCCAGATTGTATCTTGTTGGTTCACAATGAACAAATTACACTAAAAAGCTGAAGATTTAGTGTCAGTATCTCTGAGGGAGAAGGGCTAGACCTGACTGGAATGTTGGCAGGTGGCTGCTGAACCACAAATTGATCAGAACACCCAACTGCAGTGCTGAGACAGCCCCATGTGTTTGCTGGTGCTGTATGAAACACAGAGTTCTGCATGGAAGCTTAGAGATCCATTGGAGACTTAGCTCTAAGTCTGGTCTTATGCCCAAATGACAGTATCATTTATCTTCACTAATTTACAAAACTAGTGCTGTTAAAACTCCCAACAAACAAATCAGCAAGTCCTGTGCAGACAAATTCCTAACCGCGTTTTTGTTCCCCAAAAGCTCCTTACTGCAACAGAGCTCTGCCTGGGAGTATTTCCTGCCCTAGAATTGGTACAATGAAGAGGAAGGGATGGATCTCATCTTTTAGCTGTTCATTCTGCAAGACCCCCACCAGGGCAGTGCCCACCAGGCTGGGAGGAAAACAAAAGCTCTGTAGGAGCACCTGTCCCAAAGTATAGATGGTTTTGCAGCACTCCCCAGGAAGCATCCTTAGCATACAGCATTAGCAGTGCTCCATACTAGCTCATTTTCTTGCTTAACACGCTTTAAATTATCTTCGTTTTGTTTAGTGCTGTATCTTGATCTCTCTGAAGTTAATGGCTGAAGCTCCATTGCTTGTAATGAGGCCCAGCTGCCTGAGAATGCCTTGAATATAATAAAAGGACTGCCAAGCAATTTGTTGTGGTCCAAGGTAGAAATCTTGCTTTGATACAGTGCTTTTCCTGTTTGAAGAGTGCTTCTCCACAGTACGAAGCAGAATTCTGGTTGCTGCAAAAAGCAAACTTGGAGTTTAATAGAGAAGAGGATGAGCTCAACGATGGTACAGGTTAATACCCTGCTGTGCATCCAAAAATATCGATTCCAAGAGTGTTTTCTTGACTCAAATGGCTTAAACTTTTTGCTGTCTGGTTTTCTGGGGTAGTTAGATGTAATCTATCTCTGTAGCACATATTTTTCCTTGTCCTTGGTGACCTGTGGGAATGCAAAGGAGAGGAGGTAGCACACCCTGTCTCATTACAAAGATGTGGGACATGGAAATTTTCTTTGAGTGAGAAAGTGGAAGTCTAAAACCAGCATAAATCATATGATGTTATATAATATGACATTTTTTTCCAAGGGATTTTCGAGGTAGATCTCATCTTGAAGTCTGAGACAAGTCCTGCATGTCTACACTAGTGTGCTCAGAGACTCTGCCTAATGACAGCTTGGTTTCTTTTTTGACTTTGTTCTTCAAGACTTGAGGAACTGCCAAGTTCTCCCTGTTTTTGACAGGATAATATAAACAGCAAAATGAATACATTGCCCAAACTATGTTTGTGTGTGAGCTCACAGGAAAACTGTGTTTAGTCATGTTTATTTTAGGGTCAGCAATAAGGAAAAATATGTCAGATGTGAAAGAGAAAAAAAAGTTTTAAGAAGGCATTACAATACAAATTACAGTTTGCCTCAAGTAGAGGCAAAGTGCCTCTTTGCTCTCTAGGAAATGGAATAAAAACAGTTCCAGCAGGAATGATTTATAATAGAAAATACAGCTTTTGCAGAATGAAAACCTTACTTGGGTAAAAACTACAGTATTTCTTGCCTTTTTTTTTTTAATTTGGAAAACAAAATTTTGGAAAAAGGGAGTTTGACTCAAATTAAATGGTTTTTTTGTACTTTTGCTTTCAAGTTCATTGAACTGAATATGAAATTCACGTTGTTCTTTGTCACCTCAAGATTAAATTGTATTTTTTTGGTATGTAGTATCACAGAGTCTGTGATTAGGATCTTACTGCCTTTACTCTATTGGAAGTTTGGATGTATTATCTAGATTGTAAATGTTGGAGCATAGTGAAGTGCCTCCCCTAAGCTGGAGGGAGCACCTGGCACTAAGTCTTTGCAAAGTGCATTAAAATCTTGATTTAGATTAAAATAGGGTTTTTTCATTTCAGTTTAACAAAATGAACTGAAATATTCAATTTCAAGCTGAAATGATGCTGGAGAAGATCAAAGTATTTGATTTTCATTGAAAATGGCATAATAAGAATATTGAACCATTTATGAATTTCTAAGCATTTCAGCCTCCTTGAAGCTGCTTGTTATTCCCTCTTTTCATATTCAAGATAACAATAAATGTTCAAATACTATTGGCACTGCACTAATTCTATAATTTATTGAAGAGGCTTATTTAGCAAAATTGCAAATTCAAACTTTCTTAAGATTTCTAGTAGGAGAATGCATTTGCATTTGAACTAATGCAGTGAAAGATGTACAGAGGTGGATTCCTAAAACACCCTTTGTTGTGTGGCCTTTTAAATGTATTTCACTCCATGCTTGCTGACTGTTGCCTATTCCATATTTTGAAAGTTCAGTGTACAGTGCATCCCAGCTGATGCACAGACCACACTCATATCCAGATCCATCTTTCTGTGCTCTGCTTATCTGATGATTCTTACTCATTCTCAGTGTGTGACCCTGAGAGGGTTAAACAGATGTCAGAGTCATTCTTTGACTCAACTGTGGGATTCAAAATACAGAAGTGGAAGACCATATTGAATATATGGTTCCTCACAACCGTGGTACTTATATTTATTTATGCCTAATTTCTTCATAGCTAGATCTGTATGATGTATGAAGTGGCATGACTACTTTTATTAGTGTCTGGCCATTTCTCCGTGCTTTAATTACTTAATTAGAGGGAGACATCGAGGGTGAATGAGAGATTTCTGCTCTTTTTTCTCAAAATGTTTGATATCTTGGGGAGTCCATCTTCAAACAGCAGCAGTAAAACCAATGTAAAGTCTTCTCCTATGCAGAAAGTTTCTCTTATTTTCTCTTATTCAAGGCATTGCAGATTGACAGTGATGTTACTTGAGCCAGGAACTAGGACAGAATGTTAAATGTTCCTCTTCCATGTTTAGGCACATGTTTCTTTTCACTGGTTGCTCAAAAAAAATTTTTTTTTGGAGGTGTAGGTATCTGCTGGTGAAAATGCCTGGGGTATTTTCTCCTCCTAGTTATTCTGTGGGAAAGGACATTGAGGTCCAACACAACATATTGGTGTCCCTTCTGCCTTGACCTTAGTAATTCCTGAGAGGAATCTGATAGAACTGTCTGTCTAGTTTGGCACTGGAACAAGGGGTTTAAGAAGAACTTCACCATTTAGGTAAGATGCTGACCAGCTGGTACATTTGCATTAATGTTATTAATAGGCCTATGCTATTATTACTGGTGTTACGGGGGGCTTATTTGGTAACAGTATTCATTCAGTGATGTAAAGACATGCCACAGAACAGGAGACAGAACAACCAGCTGAGGTCTGTGGATTTAACCGTGTTCCAAGTGTTATATTGTGCCTTGTCCAGTCACTGGTGTTTGGATCAAATAGACTTTGTTAACTTTGCCACTTGTCTGCTTAATTTGGTTTGCTGGGGTTTTTTCCAGGGGGATTGTTTATTTTCTTTGTTTCACCCATAAAATTTTCATTGAGAAACTGATGAAGAACTGCTAGGAAGATAAAAAAACCACTACATTGTTTTTTTTTCTGGCAGAGATCTTGGCTCTTGGCTACCTTGGCTTCTTGCTGAGGATACCAATACAAGTTATTCTGGCAAATAGTTTAGTTCTTCCTATTGCTAATAACCTCTTGTCTAGGAGAGAGGCTGTGCTGTTTGCACAGCTTAGCTTGTCAGGTGACTGACTTTCCCCTGGAGTAACTGTGCTTTTTGAGCCTTTATACATATATTTACCATTTTAGCCCTTTCCACCTCCTGTAATCATATGCAGAACCTCACCTATTCTGGAGGTACTTCTTAGTAATTGTCTCCTGTGGGATATGGAGACCTCTGTGACACAACAGTGCACAAGCCAGGGAGCTGCAGGCTTGCAGCAATCCAAGGAAAGGCGGCTCTGGGGTTTATTTTCCGGAGAGCCAAGTGCCTCTTTTTGTTCTAACAAGATATGAGTCATAGCAGGGACATGGCTGTGAATATTTATCGCTTTCACTGGGATGTGCAGAGCAGAAGGAATTTCAGTAGGGAAAAAGGACATGAAGTGATTTGTTAGAAGTCCGTTATTTGCTAGGGAATTTGTACTGGTGTTATCTGGGATAGTTATGTACACTAGTGACAAGAACCATGCTGTTCCCCCTTTTTTTAAAATTTTTAAGAACAGAAAGTGACCACTTGGGAACTTGCTGTATTTATAAAGTATTTAACAAGCAACTAACTGATAATGACAAGTTCAACACAAGTCATTGTGCTGCAGTTTTATGTTTTTCTGTGTGTACATGGTTTGGCTGGTTGCCTAATCAGAATGTTGGACTCAGACTTTTTTGGTGAACATTTAGAGATGGTAAAGTATCTGTTACCTGTCTAGATACAGGAGTCTAGAAGCAACCTTTTTTTTATCTTCTGATCCAACCCTTAGCCCAAGCAAAAGAGAGAGAAGGCGCTTTGAGGATTTTCCCCCAGGAGTCCTGACAAATGTTGCATAATCACAACCTGCCACAGTGCTGCTATTCCAGACCTCTTTCTTCTTCAGTAGTTGACCATTATAACAAACCTTATACAAAGAGCCAACATTGTGCAATTTAGCTCTTGCTAAAGTGATGTACCTACAGCCATATCCTTCCTGAGGTGGCTGCCAGTTGCTTGGGATGCTCAGCCTTTACAAACCACACTGAGAAGAATTACACTGTGAAGAATAAACAAGTGTATTGTCTGACTGCCCCCATCTCTGCCTCTGACCCATTTAGCCACATAACCATAAAGATGAGACAAACAGATGACACTGAGTTTTAATATTGCTCTTTAGGAATTTTATTTCTTAAGCACATTATTTTCATTCTTTGGACTCAGTTTTCACTAGGTGTTTATATATGTCAGAGGACTAGCGAATGTTTTTCTCATTTTTTCAGATTCTTTTCCATGTTGTTTTGATTTGAACCTTTAGAAACAGGTACTTTTTTATTGATTCAACTTAGCAGTATTAATATAGAGTGTATGGTCAAATGGTTGTATTGACATTTGTTATGGCCCAACCATGCATATGCCAGAATTCAGTACAAATACTGCTTTATATTTAGTATAAACCCCACTATCTTTTTCCCATATAAATCCTCATTTGATCCATTCTTTAACTTAAAATGTCAATCAATTCCAGGCTATTTGGTAGTATTGTTCCAGTTTATAGATGGGGGTAGAGTAGCTTTATTTTAATAGCATTCTGCACCAACTAAATGAGGGACTGTTCATAAGCAGAATTATTTTGTTGCATGAATCATACATACAAAATTAAATCACATTTTTGAACTAGTGTCCGTTCCCATAATAATACAGTGTGATGTATTTTGGTCCTCTTCCTTCTGTTCATGGTTCTCAGCAATTTTCAGTGCATTTCAGTCTTCACTTTCCCTTGCTAATTTTCTTTATTTTCTCCCTTCTAATGAGGACATTTGTGCACTCTTACCCTCTTCCTCCCAAGAGTCTATAGCCAACCCTCCCAGAGCCTGACTTGGTAAAAACTGGGTCTGGACAGACTGCAACTCAGACTCTGCTGACTGTGCTGGGTACATCTTTTGTACAGAAAGGGCTCTGAGATGAGCAGTTTGGGTGAGGAGGATGATCTTCTGCATGCTCACATTCAGGCAGATAAATCCCAAGCCTGGTATTAAAAAAATACCTGTGTGTCCCTTGGACAGCTGCTGTATTGGATGCCCAACATACTTAGACTGCAAAGCAGCAGGTTATTTAAGGTCTCTTATTTCTGCAGTCCATTAAGCAATCTTGTTAAGCTCTGGTTTAAGGAAGATAAGCACAAATATATTAAAGATAAATTGAGTCATAAACTTTATTGCTCAGTCTTGTTCATGATCTAAACTATAAGAGGATGCCAGCTTTCACTTGAATTATACCACACAAGGAATCCACTCTGAGGAGGAAGGACCGTAGCTGATGAGAAAGTGTCATTGTCATGTCTTGATGCCTGAAGTTAAAAGTAGTCAAAATTGTAATGGGAACTTAATAGGAAGGTAATAGCATCATATACCATGCTGCTCATAGTAGTAAAATTTAATGCTGTATTACTGAAACATGAAGGTGGTGGTGGGAAACAGAGGTGCAAAAATAATGCAGAATATATGAAACAGGATATTGGGAGTTAATTTTGAAATATATCACCTTGATGCTAAGCATGAGTTTAGAAAAAAATCACCACACTGAACCTGAGAAATTATGAGGAAAGGAGTGAAGACTGAAACATCTGGCATAATTTTTGCCACTGGGAGTGCAATACAACATTATGCCCAGATTTCTGTGTCATGGATGCATCTGGTTTCCTCTGCTTCGAAAAAATACAGTGAAACTAGAGGATGATGATAGAGAGAACATCTTCCTGTGTAATAGGAGGCTAAAGTAAGCTTCCTTAATTTTGGAAAAAGGATAGTTGAGAGAACTGCGAAAGTTATGTTGAATTTTGTTGATAAAGCAAACACTTTGCTGAAAATACAAGAATTCAAAGAAAAGAGAACTTAAAAATAAGGAAAAACATTTTCATACATTATGTAAATAAATGGTGGAGCTCCTTGTCTCCTGAAGCTGTAAAAGTATAAACTGACTGTGGGTGCATTCAATCCCTTCACCCTGGTCATTGATAAAGATACTAAAAAGGAATGGTCCCAGTACTGGGCCTGGGGAACACCACTTTCAGCTGGCCACCACTCTTTGGGCTCAGCCATCCAGTTTTTCACCCTGTGAGCAATGCACCTTTTCAAGCTGTGGGCAGCCAGATACTTCCTTGTTCTCCAGCATCACTTGAACTCCTGCATTTCATGATATTTGCTCATCATAATTTGTGTGTCTGTAAGAGGATCTGTGTTATTTTAGCCCGAGGTAAACATGTTCAGCAATCTGGTTTTAGAGGGTGTGTTTCCTTAGCTAGAATTAAGACAAAATTTCTTGCAAATGTTTAGATATTACTGAGTTATAATAAATTCCTAGTAGATAATTATACTTGCTCTCTTTTCAAGCCAGCCTTCATTTTCTCTTTTAATGCTATTGTTAATTGTGTACTGAGATATTGTTTGTCTTTTCAGAACAGCAGAATAAAAGGATTTACCAAAGTCTTCTGAAAATCTGCACAGTGCAGAAATATTCAAACCTTCTAAATAATTTATTGAGAGCACCGCCAACAATATGAAATTTTCATGTATGGGTATCAAACAGGCAACCTCACATAAACTTGAAAGGCATGAAAAATAAGGTTAGGCTTCAAAACGGGGGTCAATATTCTCAGGCTTAGAGTGATAAAAGGGTAATCACAATAACGTTTAATCTGTTTTTAAGAAAAAAATTATGTTGGCGCTTTTTCATAGAAGCATGACAGGATTTGGCTTCAAAACTGAGTAAGGAGAATGGTGGTTGCTGAATAAGGACACAAAACAGTTCCAACATAGACCAGTAACCAGGTTTTTTTCATGCCCTCACCTGGCTGGTGAGGTCTGGGAATGATCATCATCTCTTCCCATCTTCTCCTGGGACTTTGAATAAGAGAAATAATATACTACCACTGACAAAGTACATTTCAAAATCATTTGAGTATAGCCATCATGTAAATACTGTTAAAGCATATTTTAATGGCTTTGTTATGATGATAGCTCTCATGTTTACAATATTTTATTGCCTGGAGGTGCCTTTCAATAAATAATACGATTGGGCGTGTGTTTCTTAAGCTAAAACTATAGATAATTGTCCTCTTCAATCATTACAGGAAATGGTATTTTGATGATTATTCTTGTTCTGGCTATGGCACACAATTTAATTCAGTAGTTAAATTTTTAGAGACCTAGCTGATGTATGTTTTAGTGAAACACATTTTGTTGCATATGAGTTACTGCTTAAACTCCATTAAGACTATTCAGGCCTCTGAATTATCAAATGGAATGACAGACATTTGCTGATACCCTTTGGAGTGTTTTGGTACAGCAAGGGTTTGCTAAGTTGCTAAGCATTAGTGATATGTTTGGCATAACACAAGAAAGAATATAAAGATAGTCATTGTCTCTGATGTCCTCGGGTGAGCTCTGGGTTCTGGGATGCTTAATTCCTGCTCAGCTCCCTCTGATGTGGGCAATAGTTAGGCATTTAAATAGAAATTGGATAATTAAATTACTCTGTGTGAATGGCTCTTGGTGGGAATAATCTCAGTTTAGCCATCTTCAGTGTTGACATCTACAGCTGAGCTTTACAGTCTGGGCTTCCTTTAGAGTCAGTGAGGAGAATCAGACATTTCTGGAGTGTGATTCATCTGGTCTGTTTTAAACATCAACATTAGGGTGAGATTTACAGCCTAAATGGGGTGACATAAATAGATGTGATGTTCTCTGGAGATTTATATAGCAGTAGCACATATTCACTGGGCCACTGACTGAAACATCCATCTTCTCCTTGCAAGAAGGCTGCCCCAAAAGGAAGAGAGGACGTGCCTCTCTCTGTGCCAGCTGGCATTCTCTTTTTCCCATACAAAATGCAATGCCTGCAGCTAGGGGACAGTGGCTGGGGCCACACAGGTGCTAGAGTTTCAAATATTTTAAAACAATATTTTATTGGGAAATTCAGATTTGAATCGTCTTAGCTAGGTGAGAGCCTTAATTGCCCATCTGTTGGTTATAAACTGGCAGCTGTGACAGCAGCCAGTCTTACCTCTCTTCTGACAGGTCTCTGGGCTGTGCCAGCGTTTTTGGTGCTGCCAGCTGGAACAAAGCACCTCTGCTCAATGTGGCCAAGTTTCTGGTGGCTTTGAATATGGTCAGAAATATATTTAAATTAGGAATTTTGATACATAGGAAGTCAGACTCTTGGGTTTCACATTGGAACTCTGTTCATAGGTTTAACCATGGGACTCTTCACTTTTAGTGAGATGGGAGCTTTGAAACATCTTGGACCA
The DNA here is from genome assembly GCF_963662255.1 of Cinclus cinclus. Taxonomy (NCBI): domain Eukaryota; kingdom Metazoa; phylum Chordata; class Aves; order Passeriformes; family Cinclidae; genus Cinclus; species Cinclus cinclus. Next base: position 9,585,345 of record NC_085049.1, read on the forward strand.
ACTCCTAATAGTTTAGGAATATGAAAATAAATACTTTTTATATTGCTGCTGATGTCATTGTCATTGTCTCGTTATCAACTTTCAGAAATATAAGTCATGTCTCTGCAAATAGTTCTTTCACAAGGCTGATGGCTACTCTTTGCATCAATGAAAAATGATGTCTCTGGGTTCAAGTTACAGACATCTAGCCACACATCTGCAATCTATTTTCAGTTCTCTGTTGCTCATTACCAGTTTAGGAAAGGATTTGAAAAGCTATAAAGACACAGAGATTTGATGGAGCATGGGGCAGAGGAACTGAAACTATACGGTAACACAAAGCAAGGCCAGATCAGATTTTTAGTTGTCTAGTACAAAGTTCAAAACTTGTTCATTTTTACTCCCTTCCATCCGAGAGTTAACTGCTAACTGGAATTACTGGTGAGGGCATCACAGATTAGAGACAGTGCTGTTCTGTACAAGAACTTCAAGAAAAGCCCACTGGTGTGTTATTGTGAATTAAGTTCTTTGGTTGTGGGCTTCAGAAAACCAATACCTAAGTGAGAATTCTTGCAGTTGTAAGACTGCACGTCTGTTTACTTAACCATGCTGAAATGTCTTTTTTCTGCTTTCTTCCACCTACTTGGGGAAAATCAAAACAAGTATGAGTAAGAATCCTGTGGATTTTCTGCTTTTGTTGCTGAATGATGTGTAGACCTGTGATTCATACTGTTCTTGCATGTCTGTCTGGTGCTCATATTTGAAATAGCTGTATAATTATGAATTTCTCGATTTTGTTTTCTTTTGAAAGCAGAGTATGTCTGTGAGCCATAAAAATTAGTTTGATGTCAACATGCATTTCACTAGTTTTTTAAAAATTTCTTTTTCAGTAATAAGGTTCTGAGAGCAATTCAGTGTATATACTTTCTGGATTCTTGTAACACATTCGTCAGCACACTATTTGGAAAGCATACCTGTAAAACTCTACCTGAATATTTATAGATTTCTAATCACTGTGGTGTCTTAACAGTTGCCTTTAAATAAGGCATCAGGGTTTATTCTCTTCTTACTAGCAATTTGATCTGTACTAGACATTTCAGGATTGGTCTGGTATTTTAAGGGTTTGGACTTGGTATTATCAGTGCCCTGAGAGCACTACATGCCTGGATGGGTCACTTGTCTTTGGCATTGCATGAGGGTGGCAGAAGGGTTCTGTTGCCTAAATTAAGGGAACAAACTTGGGAAGGGACAAAGAGCATCTTCCCTGTGCTGAGGAGACAGAGGGGAAACATAGCAGCCTACAACTTCCTCACGAGGGGCAGCACAGGGGCAGGCACTGATCTCTTCTTTGTGGTGACCAGGGACAGGACCTGCAGAAATGGCCTGAAGTTGTATTGGGGTTGGGGGGAGGGCAGGTGGCTGGCTAATAGGAAAAAGTTTTTCACCAAAGTGGGTGGTTGGGTACTGGAACAGGATCCCCAGGGCAGTGGTCACAGGCTCCAAGGCTGACAGAGTTCAAGAAGTGTTTGGACAGTGCTCTCAGCACAGGGTGTGACTCCTGGGGATGGTGCTGTGCAGAGCCAGGAGCTGGGATTTGATGGTTCTTGCGGGTCCCTTTCAATCCAGCATACTCTGTGAATGTGGTGTTGACAGTCTAGGCTGCAGTGATGTTAGTCTCCACTGCTTTTTGCAGGATACTGCAGCACTGTGGAGGGACATAGGCCTCTCTAAACAGTGCCACTGCACACCTGACTTGCAGAGGCTGGTATATTTTTTTAGGAATGAAGAAAAAAAAAAAAAACAAAAACAAAACAACCCAAAAGCATTATTCGGTGTAAATAATTAATTTCCTAAGAGGATGGTTTCCAGCCATGACTCAGGTGTGTGATGATGCAATATTGCAGTGTTATAAGAAACTGGCTTTGACCTTGAGAAGAACCTCAAAAAGTTCCTGTCAATGCCTTGATGCAAGAAAGCCTTATTTCAGGAAGTCCACTGTCTGTGGTAATTCCATTTTACATACCAGAATCTTTTTCTGTTTTCTCTATGGTATACAGGAGTGCAGTTTTATACTGTGGCTCTCTTGACTCACTTAAGAGGAGTGTGGGGCATCAAACATCTTTGCCTTTTTCAATTCCTTCTTGTGCTCTGTGATTATCATCAACAGCAGCTGCAGACTGGAATTTCTGTATCTTTCAGCCGTCTTAGTGACATTCAGCTAGTGCTGAAGAACAGCCAAAATAAGTAAGACCTGTCAGTGGCAGCTGTCTCCTGAGATGATCCTCTTCCTCCACCTGGCACTTTTTGTACTTTTACAGTTTAGATGCATTGGCTGTATTTTGAGTATTTTGAATATCAGTCAAAATACAGCCTTTTTGGAGAGTAGATCAGTCCCTCGAGAGAACGTAAGGCAAATTTTATGCAATTACTTACACTGGTTAATAGATTTCTATAATAGTATGCAGCATGTGTGGCACACAGCGCTGGAAAACAGTGAAAATTATGTTTATAATAACATTAATTTCTTAAAAATATTTCACTGTGACTACAGTTCAAACCCCATTTTGTCTTTCCTGTTATGCTGCTACCTCCACCTGTGGTATAATTTCAGCAGCATCTTTGCCAGCCTTCTTCTTCCTGACCCGTTTCCTCCTGGAGACATGTCAGCTCCTGGCATTGCCAGAGGCTCTGCTCATCCTTGTCCCACGGGAAGCACCAGGGCTCTCACAGAAACTTGTTGTGCAAAATGAAAGGCTTCTCCAGAAAAGGCTGCTGCATCCCCTGCCTTCTCAAGGAAATAACACCAAAGCTTCCTAGAGATGGTGGCCTGGGCAGGATGAGGCCAGCCTGTGCTCCTGCCAAACCAGCCTTGTGCTGAGTGTGCAGGAGCTTCCCCGTGATTTTTTGGTGGAAAATTCAACGGAGGGCCTCATGATTCTCAGAACCACATTTTGTGACCAGAAAATTCCTTGTACAGAAAGGACGGTAGGGCAAAGCGGCACCAAAGGATACTTCCATGGTGTTTCTGAGTCCCAATATGATTTCTTTTCCATGGAGCCATTTCCTAGGCTTTTACGAAATAAACTGGAGTTATTCACTTATCCATGGGTTCCTATCCACGTGTTTTGTGGACGGGAATGTTTCATATCCATCATGCAAACACTGTTCACTTGATTTAGAAGGTGGACTAAGACTACACAGTGCACTGCTTTTGTGGCTGCTCACCAGCATGTGGGGCTGACCCACGTTTTGCTGTTGGGTTTTACACCTGGTCTCTCTTCCCTTTTACAGTGTGAGTCCCTCATAATGAACCTTTGGTTTCCAGGCTACAGGTGCAGATCCCATCTGCTTCTCTTCACCTTTTCTTGGCTACTTTCTCCAGCTCTGGTCCCCTCACCCTCATCGCTCCCCATTTTTTCTCCAAAAAATTCCCTATTCCCTGTACTGGTTCCAGTCATCACCTCTTCCATCCTAGTTCACTTTTGCTCTCCAGTCTACTCTTCTGTCTCCTAAGTTTAAGATATTGGTGATGGTATTGGTCAGACTTTCTGAACAACTTTGTTTTTGCACATTTTGCACATTTCCCAGCGTTTTGAGAAGTGGGGTGTTGATGAATTGATGTCTTCTCACAGAAGGCTTAGACTTCTGATAAAGATCCCTCTCTTTCCCCTTTCTCTCCAACAAGCAGATGTGACTTCTTACTTTAAAACACTGAGAAGCTTTCTAGATCAAAACATCAACAGAAATGGTATCTCCACAAAGCTCTGCTCCAGCAAAGCAGTATAGCTGGATGGAAATATTTTTCATGGGACTTTTTTCAACGAGCTTTTATTAGTCAGAGAGTGCTCTAACAGTACTGAGGACAGAATCTGTAGAAATATTTAGATACTAAAAATGAAAATGTCTCTGTTGAGCATATGTGAATATCTGTTTTCTTTTAATGTATATATATATTTAAAATATAATTTGTCCAGACTTGGAGGATCACTCACACATCAGAGCAGAAGAGTTTATGAAAGCAAAGGACAGTGGAATTTTTTTCATCCAGGGCAACATATTCTCATCTAACCTCATCTCAGAAATTAAATGTTTTACTGAAATTCCTTCTTCCTTAAATAATTAAATCAGTCTGAGGGAGACACCATGAAAAAAAAAAAAAACAACCAAAAACAAAAAAAAACAAACAACCCATGTAGTTCAAGGGGGTAAAAATTAGCAAATATCTCAGGAACTGAAAACAGAAGGAAGTGTTGAGCAACACTTGAAATAGTTACCACCTTTGCCTCTAAAACTGGCAGTGTGATATGGCCTGATCAGTAGGTTGTTCCAAAATGCAGCCCTCTTGCATTTCTTGGGAAGATGCTCTCAGTCCCTCCTGCTGGACTATTTCAAAGAATTGAGGGTTTCCTGCCTAAATCTGCACTTTGGGTGGTGTGCTCCCAGCCCTGGTGTGGGGGGTGAGGCAGGATCCCTGCCTGTCCCTGTCCCTGTCCCCGCCTGTCCCTGTGCCTGTCCCTATCCCTGTGCTGTGTCTGTCCCTACCTGTGCCTGTCCCTGTGCCTGTCCCTATCCCTGTCTGTCCCTGTGCCTGTGCCTGTGCCTGTCCCTGTCCCTATCCCTGCCTGTCCCTGTCCCTGTCCCTGTCCCTGTCCCTGTCCCTGTCCCTGTCCCTGTGCTGTGCCTGTCCCTATCCCTATCCCTATCCCTATCCCTATCCCTATCCCTATCCCTATCCCTATCCCTATCCCTATCCCTATCCCTATCCCTATCCCTATCCCTATCCCTATCCCTGCCTGTGCCTGTCCCTGTGCCTGTGCCTGTCTCTGTCCCTGTCCCTGTCCCAGTGCAGCAGTGGGAGGGATGGCACAGGAGTTACTCTCTGTGGGGTGGCAGGGTCCAGCACACAGCCCCCTACCCTGGGGACACTCAGTCCCCAGTGCTTCACTCACCAAATTCTCCTCCCAAAGAAGGGTTTGTGGAGGATGGAGCAGTTCCTGCTTGGGCTTGTGGATGACACCTGCAGCTGTGTTGTCCCTTGGCTGCCATGGGGCAGCACTGGGGCAGTGCCGGAGCCCCCCTGCCTGCCCAGCCCTGGCTGCTCTCTGTCCTTCCAGATGTGCTCCAAAGTCCCAGTGGGTCATGGCACTGGTCCTTGCTTCTGTAGTGCCAGATATTTGACATCAGGTATATATATGGCATGAGCCAGTGTAAAGGCACAAAGCCTGGTGGAGGGAAAATTCTTGGTTTTTGGAGGAGGAATTTAGGACCCCACAGTAACAAGCCCTAGCCCTTATATAAAATCACAGTCCTATTGCTGGGCTGTGCATTAGCACAGCTTTCCTGTTCTCGGTCATTATCACTTGGCATAATGTGTGTTTTCTTTCATTTTATGGGAATTTGATGTATTTCACCGGTGGGTAGGAAAAAAAAAACCGTCACTGAGAATGTCGTGATTAATTTTTTTCTCTTGAAGAACTATGGAATGATTCTGAAATGTATGACACGTGTGTAATAACAGCTTTGTGCTCTGTTTTTAAAAAATGTGCTAGAGGCCTTGTGCAGTTTCCCAGAGGCTTAATGAGGGAGCCGTACTGTGTTGGAAATTTTTCAACAATAAAAATGGACCTATTACATGCTTATGTAAAATGAGGGTTGACAATCACACAAATATGTCCAAAGTCAAATACAGGCACTGTGAAATATCACTTCTTTCCAACAGAGAAACTGGTCACCTGTTCACAGTAGGCTTTTACATTATATCCTATCCAGTAAAGAATAAGATGCTTCCCCACAGGGAAACAAAATGGCAGGAAAGTGCTTGCCCAGTGCTCTTCTATCAGTGCTTTGCACTGACTCTTTTGCCAAGTCTTCAAAAATAACACATAGGCATACTTTTCAACATATGTTTTGCCTCTTTGTTGGTTTAAAGGCATAAAGGGAAGGAAAGGTCATGCATTATTCACCACTTCATCATCAAATGCAGAAAAAAAATCATTGTTTGCGTGTTTGATTTTACTCTCCTTAATACATCTTTTATTTTTTAAAAAATCTAGAGTCTTTTGCTGTTCTTTTAACATCTATTGGAAGTAGCCTGTTCTCAAAAACAGAACATATGGCTCTGAACCTGCATCTGAATTCAGGGAAGTGTCTATTGCAAAACACTGAAATTTGGAGTCATGGGAGCAGAAAAGATGGATTCAGGGCTTATTCCTTGTAGTACTGAATAATCAAAGAGAAGAGGATAATTAAATACAAAATGTGGAAGAATAAATTAAACATGGTAAATACTACTCCTCTGCTCAAAGTAAATTAATCTACTGTCAACATTTTTATGTTTTTTAAAATATTAAACACTAATTTTAGGCCAAAAGTGTACCACAGAGGAAACACTGACTATTAGGACTTAAGAAATCCATCCCTTTCTCTGTTGAATGTGTATCACCAATGAATGTCCTAACAGTCACCTCAGAGTACCTTGCTCCAGTTTCCTGGCCAGCCACCGGCTCATGATGTCCCCAGCAAAAGAGGGAAATATAGGGAGGTAGAATGTGACTTAGGGAGTGATCAGAGTTTATCAGCAATCCCTGACAAGCACTGATCTCTCTAAGCTAAGGGAATTGAAGCAGAATGAGCATGGTACCTGAGGTCTGGATGCATCTTCAGTGTATGAGGCTACAAGTCATAAGACTCTTCTTCAGCAGAGAGAACTTCTTGTTGTTTTATTGATCTTCATCTGGTGGGTGACCTCCCAGCCCTCTGATTTGTCGAGGTCTCTCTGCAGGGCCTCTCTTCCTTTGAGGGAGTCAACAGCTCCTCCCTGTTCTGTATCCTCTCTGGACTCGCTCAGTATCCCTTCCAGCCCTGTGCCCAAATTGTTTATGAAGAAGTGGAAGAGCACAGGATGGAGCCCTGTGGAACCCCACCAGTGACAGGTCCCCACTCTGATGTCACCCCACTCACTGTCACCCTTTGTGCCCAGCCTGTGAGTTAATGATGTGTTTATCCAGCTGTGTGCTGGATAGCCTGTCCAGAAGGATCCTGTGAGAGACAGTATCAAAAACTTTGCTGAAATCCAGAAAGGGTACATCAGCTGGCTTCCCTTGTGGGTTACCTTGTCAAACACACCAAAGTAAAAATAGGAAAATTAGGTGTGTACAAGAATTGAATAAATATTGCAACTGTCAATTCTAACAAAGAATGCATAGATTCCAGTATTACTTTTAGTTGCTATTTGGATGTTTTCTGCTATTACTTAAGAATCTCTTAAAATGCATTCCTGAGCTATTTAAATACACACAATCTGTAATGAATCAGATGCTCATATAACTTTAATGCATAATACTATAATAAGCATGATAACTGTAAATTGACACTCTATTTAGATCCAGAAAGAACAGTACCATAATCCTGGTTATTTCATTGCTTTTACTACAGTTTAATGTCTGGACAATTACTTACAAGCCACATATTCCAGTGAATTATTTTCTAACTCACTGTGCATTTCATGAATACCATAGTTGATGCTTCTGGCAAAGGCAACTTCCCAAGCACCAACTGAAAGTAGAAGCAGCATAAATACTGGGGGAATTCAGATGGATTCACTGGACTGTATGATGGGATCTCATTCAAGAGCCTGCTCAAAGAACATATAGAGGGTCTTAAGCATAATATTTACACAAATTTTATTTCTCTCATTTCAGTGACTATTTCGACAAGTACCTTCTTTGATGGCTTACTGGTAACTGGGCTCTACACATCTACCAGTGTTCAGGCTTCCCAGAGTGTTGGTGGTTCCAGCGCTTTTGGATTTGGTAAGTCCAGTGTAATTTACCTTCTGCAATCCAGGGTAATGAGTACTCGATTGTACAGAGGACATCAGTAGCAACACAATTACTGGAACAGGTTAATTTACCCTGAGTCATCAATAATACATGGAAGTCAGTGGGAGTCAATGAGACAAGGCAATGGCAGCCTTTAGGCAGATTTTATTGCTTCTAGTACCACCTTCACCTTTGCTCAGCCCTGGAATTAGTATGCTGAATAATATAAATTTTAAGAGATAAGAGCCTCAGCAGATAAATTGTTTTAAGCAGCCATTTCTAAATTGTGTGACATTTTGTATAAACTGAAGCATTTAGCCCAAAGCATCTAAGTGTTTCTTGGGCTGAAAACCTTTTTCCTTTAAGCTTATGTCAACCTACTTTTCCATTCAGTTAATAGCATCTTCCTTAAAACCAGAGTGCTGGTCAAGATATTTTATACAACCATATATTTACCATGTCCAAAAAGCAGAAGTGTAGCAAAAGGGATACGATAGGCTTTGCAAAATTATGGTGTATTTCAGGTTCTGCTGTAGCCCTCAGCAGTAGCAGCTGTGCTAAGGACAAACATTTTTGAAATAATCCTTTCCAAATTTATGCAAGTAATTGACAGCTATACCTTCTGCAGTTTGTTATTTGGTAGCATTTCTTATATCCTTACAAATAATAGTAAGAATTGCATTCGTCAAGTTGGAGGAACTCACTGAGCCTAACAATCAATCCGTGGTGAAGGTACAAAAACAGGTACCAGTCGTATGGGACACCAGCTGCACTGCACTTGCACTAGCATGTTTAAATGCTAATTTGTCTGCTCGGGCCAGAATTCAGTATTTTCTTCATAATAACCTCTCATGGTACTTACTTGTATAAAGCATGTAGAACATGAGTGGTCTGGGCATTTGAGTGTCATCCAGCAGGCATACATTTGCTTGTAAATGAAAGAATGTAATGTAAATAGCACATTATTGAAAGCTGTACTGAGGGATAATTTGAGAAGGGCTTTGCTTCTATGGATAACACCATGGTTCAGCCTCAGATTTTTTGCTCAGCCTTTCAAAGGGAAAAGCATGGCTGGCACAAGTATTTCATGCTGTGGAAAAGGCACTGAAAAATTCTTTTTTTTTTCTGGAAGAATTTGTACTGCTGTTACTCCCTTCCCACTGTACTGTTTACAGGATGAATAGAATCTGATGGTGTAAGCAAGGCAGAAAGGACTTATCAATGTGAAATTTTTGGGGTGATCAAGTCACTGGCAAGCTATTACCTTGCTGTAAAATAAGTGTTTGTATCATTGAGAGATCATGGCAAACTCACTGGGCAAAGTATACAGGTCATATTTAATTACAGCTAAGTATTTAAGAAAAGAAAGAAAGCAAAATTTTAAGAACCTAAATACTTCTGTGCATTTTCAAAGAATGTCTGTATTTTTCCCTAAATGTGTATCTTCTTTTGTAGAATAAGGCTGTTCCAGTTGATGTTTTATTGAGACAGATGTTAAAGCAACATGTGATGTACAACATAAAAAACAATGTGGCCTTTTTTAACTTGCCAAAGGTTATTCTCTACTCTTGATGTGTTACTTTGACCATTCTGTCACTGTAAGATAATCAACAATTAAACTGATGGCATGTGTGTTCTGTATGCAAAAGAAGCTCCAAGCCTACAGGCTGGAAAAATGCAAAAAGCCATAATGATGCAAAAGCCAAAATGATGCAAAAACAGTCATGCAGAGTTGGAGTTACTTTATTTTGCTCATCAACACAAATTCTGAAGTACCATGCCTGGAAAGCACATCTGATGCTCTGTCTTGAGCATGCTCCATCTATGCTAGAGAAAAAGTGCTGCCATCTCTGCATTTTTAATTTAACCTTCTGTGGGTAAACTGTAGGGTGAGTTGTGTTACAATGTTAGCTAAAAAATATTTTAAATAAGAGTCTCAGTTTGCTGTTTTTCTTTGTTATTTCCTAAGCTTGTATATATGTTGGAAAAAGAAAACAAAACAATCAGAATGTTTCATAACAGATGATGCTCTTCTGCCATGTCTTTGAAGTCACAGTGAAAAATAAACAGTGAAGGAAAAATGGCAATGGTTTTCAAATGCAATTTTATATGAATGCTCAATCTATGATGTACTGATGGCTCCCAGGACTATGAGCTACATAAACCTTTCCTATCTCTACTTTGCAGTGTGAGATGAGAAAGCTGGCCTCTTCCAAAAAGCATTTAACATGTAAATGATGCGCTTTTAAAAATTGATAGTTTTAAAAAGTAACAATATTTTAAAATCTACCATTTTCAGTAGAAAAATAGAACAGTCTCCACAGTATTTAATATGCTGTTTAGTAAAATAGTAGGTGGGAGTGACTTGTTTTGCTTTCTGAAGAAAACATAAAGCTCTTTCTTCAGAAACCCTGGATCCATCTGTTGTGTCATCATTTCCAATCAGCTAAGAAGCAGTTTCTCCTTTGAGGCAAGTGATTGTGATATTCAGGTTTAGCTTGCTGGAAATTATGATGTTTTTTAATGTTGAGGACTAGTCAGGTTCAGAGACCTCAATTCAAAGATTTATGTGGTTTATCATAGATTAGATGGGGGGTGGGGAAAGCTGGGCCTTTAAAATCTGAAGATAGTAATATTCTGAAATTGGGTTGATAGTGGCTGCTTATGGTGAAGGGAAGAATATTTCTTCTGCCTTGCAATATTACCATTGAAATACTCTTGTCTGTCTCACAGGAGGTCACATTAGATTATCATAATGTTCCAGACTGCCCAACAATTTGAAGTTTCCCTAACATACATGTATGTCTCTTCTGTGCTGTGAGCTACTGTGTTGTGACTACAATTATCTTTCACCAGTTTAGGAAGTTACTTGATGGAGATACAATCACTGTCAGTTATAACAGTTAACTATGTCAAGAAGCTTTGAAGAAAAAAAAAAAAGAAATATTTTAATTTTTAGGGTTATGTTTTCTTTCTTCTTCAATACATATTGTGTAGGCAAAGAAATAGGTCCTGGTTTCTCCTGTGGGATTTCACTGGCATGAAGCATGTTGAAATTTTTATTTGGGAAATCTTCTAACAATTTCTTGGGGAGAAATGTGTGAGTTTTTTGGTATAAAAGTTAATAGTGGTTTTGTCCCAGGCTGAATCATCATTTTCTGAGTTCAGATTAAGGCAAAACTAAAATTGTAAAGTTAGAATTAGAACTAGGATAAAACGTAAATGTGTCAAAACTTCACTAAACCAAGCTGGGAGGATTCTTTAGCAAAAAAAAAAAAAAAAAAAGTTATATAAAAGTAGCTTTTAATAAGCTTTCTACTTTTTCTTTCTTCATTAGACGCCCTGATGCAACAGATACTCTCAGTTACATCTCTTCAGTGCCATTTCCACTCTCCTTTCCTGATCAATGTGGTGTGGTGGAAATGTTCCCACATCTTTCAGCATTGATGGCTGATGGGCAATCCCACTCTTTGTCTCCTCCTTTCACATGCCACCCTGGTAGCCCTCAGTTAATTCATACCCTGTCTCTGGAGACACATTTTGGACTTCTGTGGGATCTCTTTATCCATCAGTACTTTTTCTTTCTTCCACCTTTGTCTATGAAGCTTCTTTTTGGCGTTTGGCCTTTTTTGACGACTTGGGTCATCTGGCTGTGCTCTGGGGTTTATCAGCCCACCAAGACCAATCTCCCATACAGTCATTTAGGGGCTCTCACTACTTGGCTTAGTCCAAATATAAAAAAGGAAAGTGGGAGGCAGGAGTACTAAAATATATATATATATATATTAGAAAGCTACAAATGTGGCGGTGGGTCTGATGGGAACGATTGCTTGCAAACGAGAGTAAGGATAGATGGTGCGGTGGGTGATAGGGGAGCCACTCTGTAGCTTGGCAGAAGCCCAGAAATACTGCATGGCTCCTCCAAAGCTGTGTGCTCTGGGGAGCAGGGTATCATTCCTACAATTCCAGGAGCAGATTAGAGCCTAATCCCTCAGCAGCGATAAGGAGCGCCTGAGCCGAGGACCCGAACGCGTCTCATTACGCGGGATGAGATCCTGCTGACAGGCTGGCTGAGCAGGCACATGTGCTGGGATGTGCACATCAAAGCCTGCTTTGACCTGCCACTCACACTGCACCTCCACGCTCTTCCCCAGGCTTTCTGGCTCTCTGGTAGCTTTTCAGTGATAAATGCATGACAAATTATATCCAAGTTTGGTGTAATTAGTTTCTTATAAACTACAGTGGGAAATATGAGCCTTTCTAGCTAAGACCCCCAAAACCCTAATTTTATGTAAAATTATAATGACTACACTGATGTGTACCTTTTTGTAAATGTTAACATTTTAAGAAGTCATTTCATTATAATATTTATATATGCATTAACCTTCCAACCTAAATTGCCAAGCTCTTGGAAGTCTGTAGGTTCTATTGTAGTAGAGACGCCAAGTTCTGATTACACTGGAAAGTGTTGTCATAGGCCTAATTGGATAACAGAAATTTTTTGTTTATATTCTCTGTAGGTTTACACAACTTGTAATTTGCAGTCTTTTAAAACAGATAACTCTATCCTACTTTGAGGTCATAAACTCCTCAAGAAATTTAGGTTTTGTTTAATTGTGTGGGCTACTTTATAAGAAACTAGGAGGGTGATATTACCTGGAAACATTTTAGTGCCTGTACTTGCATCTTGAGAAAGCAAAAAAACAGAAGATGGAAGATGATATTACAGCCTTTTTTCTTTTGCAATTCTTTGTTTCTATACTGGGAAGATGATCATACATATTTTAAGTAATATGTTGACTCTGGAATCTAAAAAAATGAATAGTTACAAATATTTGAAATATGGTGAATAATACACTTCCTAGAGGAAATCCTGGAAAGAGCAATCACCAGATATAATACAATAACACTTAAATTATCTTATACTCTTTGCTTTTTGCTATTCTATTGCCTTTCGACAGGATTAAGGCAGCTCTCACATAATCCTTCACTGGGTATTTTAGTTACAAATGTGATTGCAGAGCCAACCAAAACCCCCTCTCAGTTTATAGAGGAAGGATCATTTTGATCTGGATCTGTATGGGTTGGGAGCTGGGGAAAAGAGTGGTTTCCAGGTCCTGTATGTCCTTTGACTGTGGAGAGTCTTAGGGCAGAGCTGCTGTAGGTGATGCCACCTGACGCTGGTTTCATCTGCAGAGGAAGAAGCAAAGAGGATGCCTGGGTGGCTGAGAGACACCCCCAGTGTCATCTCCAAGGGGGGACCACAGACAGTGCACCCCAGCTCTGTCAGTGCATGGGTCTGGGCCATGCACTGGAGCCATCCAAGGCTCCTCCTGGTCCTGGATGGGGTTTGTGATTTTGAGCTGTCCGAGGCTTGGTGTTGGCATCAGTTTATATTCAAACACTGATGCTTCTGGGACAATGTTTTGCTTTCAGACTTTGACATATAAAGAAAAATATCCCCCACTAACACTGTGAGATGGAAAAAGGCCAACTGTTGCATTTTCTTGTTAAGTGAGCCTATAAAATTGCCCCCCCGCCCGCTCAGTCTGCCTCTCTGTGCTCGCTCACAGCTCTAAAAAGTAAGGAATAGTCAGTAAATGACAGCTCTTAAAAAAAGTTTTCAGCTATGTACAGGCTACTGATCTTGAAGTGCAGTTTTGTAACTTACAGAAATTGCTGCAGATCCCTGGTTTATTTTGTGACAAGCCAAATGGGCTCCAGGACCCTCCCTTCACACCAGAGATATTTGCCAGAAACCAAACAGATGGTAAACTAGGAAGAAATGACCCTCGGCATTCTCATTAGAACAGTTGGGGAAATTTTAATAAGCCCCCGTTTGCCTTGTGCTGTATCTAATACCCTTTGAACTGCCACTTTTTTTTCCCCTTTTTTTTTTCTTTGTTACAAGTCAACTACTGCCATGTATATTTTAATAGGGATTATCAAATACAATTTGCCCAGAAGATGTAACAGCCCTCCGCTGCTAATTAGCAAAGTTTAAATAGTCACTGAGTTCTGGAATAATTGGAAAGAAACAGTGATTTTCCTGCCAATGTATAATTACCAATTAACAGGAAGATAAAATATCTGTATAGCAGTCATATCTTGAAGAATTTGTTAACAGTCAATTAAATAGTTGATGCCAAACTGACATCGGTCAAGAAAGTTTACATTTGAGTTTTAAGATACTTCCACCTACAAATGATATGTAAGGAAACCATAATGATGACAAAACTTTGAAAGCCTCTGTGTCATGATGTTTAATTACTACTTAATTCTCTTCGTGACCAAAAGTTGACCATTTCTGCAAGCCATTGACTGTCATATGTGCCTTGTGGAAGGGGGTTAAGCTTTATTAATACAGCATATACTCATTATCATGGCATAGGCAGTAATTACCCGTCCTTGCCTGGCAAGGAACTGTCCCCAAGTATTTTAACTGCTGAGGAAGAAAATTCCCCACATAGAATTGGATAAGGCAGACCCCAATGCCCCAAGGTTGAAGGAACAAGCTAACTGGAGAGAGAAAACACTTGAATTGGCCTAGTTTTACTCTAGTTCCACCCAGTCCAGTCACCCTGAACATATTCATCCTTTTCTGCAACTGCTCTTGGACTTGTCAGGTTTGTCTTAACTCCAGCCATGGCATCAGCAGCAGCTCTTGCACATAAAAATCCAATTTTGCCTAATCTGTTGAGAAGCTCTGAGTTAGTCTACAATTTATTTCAAGTATCTTTGTAGCATTTTGAAGATGACATTAAAATACTCCAAGCTTTTAACTTTTTAAATATACCTGTAGCTCCTGCTAGCATTTGTGTGGCGAAGGCTGAAAAGGAGAATGAGCCTCCTTAGAGGTGTGGCACATGTAACATGTATTGGTGAGCTCTGAATAGTGGGTGCAGGTGAGTGTTTAATTCTACAGGCAACACTTCAGGCTTTGCAGATGAGCTTGGGGTGATGACTGCACTGGAGGAACAGAGGAGCATTTTCCATGTGCCAGTGCTTATAAAGAGGCCCCTGGAGTTTTAAAACTAGAAAATGCCTTCAGAAATACTTTTACACAGCCAAACCCAGAGTGCTAATTGAAGTGTTGGGGCCAATTCTGGTCCAATTTAGCAAGTACATTTATTCAGTAGTGATGTTTTTTTCAGGCCTTATATAAATCCATTTTTTTCCCCCCGCGTAACCAAAAAATGGTGTGGGGAAAAGCTAGAGAATAATTGAATTTTAATGTGAATTTTTCAATTGCATTCTAATTTTTTATAAAGTGCGTGTAGTAAAAAAACTGATGTAAAAGTTTATGATCTCATCAGTGTTTTTACTATACCTCATACCTCTGAGAATATTCCTGATTTCAATAAGGTAAGGATTTAATTCAAAATATATTAAGACATTAAATATTCATTGTGACAGGTTAGTTTATTATTAATTTTTATTTTTATTTATACGAATATTTATTGAAAGTAATTTGAAACACTTTTTGAACTGTGAAAATTGTAGCTCCTTTTAATAATGGAAAATAATATATAAATAGGTACACCCCTCCCCCCATTTATTCCTCACTCTCTTTTTTTCTTCCTGATTTCAGTTCAACCAGTGCTTTTTGAGTGCTGTTAACAAACGTATTCCAAATTTTCATATTTTGTAAACAAGCTGATGCCCATTGGAAAGGGATCTGGGGTTGGTGGTCCACAGTCAGCTGACTATGATCAGTGTGTGCCCTGGTGGCCAGGATGGCCAGTGGCATCCTGGCTTGTATCTGCAATAGCGTGGCCGGCAGGACCAGGGCACTGATTGTCCTGCTGCAAGCAGCACTGGTGAGACCACACCTCAAATCCTGTGTTCAATTTTGGGCCCCTCGCTACAAGGAGGACGTTGAGGTGCTGGAGTGAGTCCAGAGAAGGGAAATGGAGCTGGGAAAGGTCTGGATCACAGGTCTGATGAGGAGCAGCTGAAGGAGCTGGGGGTGTTCAGCCTGGAGAAAAGGAGGCTCAGAGGTGACCTTGTGGCACTCTACAGGTGCCTGGGAGGAGGATGTGGTGAGGTGGGAGCCACTCTCTTCTCCCAGGCAACAACGAACTGGAAAAGGAGAAAGGGCTTCAAGTTGCACCAGGGGGATGTTTAGGCTGGGTATTAGGAACAATTTCTTCACTGAAAGGGTAGTTAAGCATTGAAAAAGTCTCCCTAGGAAAGTGGTGGAATTACTATCCCTGGAGGTGTTCAAAAAATATTAGATGTGTCACTTTGTGATATGGTTTGGTGGGCATGTTTGTATTTAGTTAAAAGTTGGGCTTTATTTTGGAGATGTTTTCTAACCTTAATGATTTCATGGTTCTAAATCTTGCCTTATAATCCATCTTCTCTGCTTTTTTTAATGGGTAAAGCGCTGTTGTTTGCTGTTGACTAGAGAAATGTCAATGTATGATTCAGTTCTCTTTTATAACTGTTCTATTTTCTTAGCAATAACATTTGTCCTATTTGTTCACCAGCTAGACTGTGTTCTCTAAAGCAAGGACTTTCTTCTTTATTATTCTCTTCAGACATGCTGGCACAATCCAACCCAATCTTTACTGCTCATGACTGTTATTATAATATAGATAATAGTGCAGAAAAGTCAAGGAAAAATGAATTAAGCCTTCATTGATTGCAATAACAATAACAAAATACAAATTTCCTCTCCAAAAGATGCTGTCACTTTGGTTTGAGAGCTACATTGAGCAAGACTGATAGGCTGGAATGTCATGGTAACTTGTGGTAGCAGAGGAATATCTTTAATAAAATAGGGGGTACGGGCCTTCATCTAGAAATTTCGGACTATCTTAAAATTGTGGTGTGTGTGTGCGTGTGTGTGTGTGTGCCTCAAGAATGGATCAAGCAATGGTTCCTATGGCTGCATGATCTCACTGCCAGTGTGCCTGCCTTCATCACTTCTTGTCCAGAGCCTGGTTCTGTGATGCTCACTGTGTTAATAGAATCACAGAATCACCACATTGGAAGAGAGCTCCAAGATCATCAAGTCCAAGCCATGCCCTAACACCTCACCTGAACCATGGCACCAAGTGCCACATCCAGTCTTTGATTAAGCACATCCAGGGATGGTGACTCCACCAGCTCTCCACGCAGACCATTCCAGTACTTTATCACTCTTTTCATAAAAAACTTTTTCCTAATATCCAATGTAATTTTCCCTTGACACAACTTGAGACTGTGTCTTCTTGTTCTGTTGTTTGCTGCCTGGTGAAAGACACCAACCCCACCTGACTACAAATACCTTTGTTGTGCTATGACAGTCAATCAGAACCCCTTCTCCTGACTTTCTGTTTTTCCCAGGCCTGTTATTTTCCTTGCATTTTGTGGTCGTCAGGATGTGATAGCATATTCAAGCAAAACTTCCTGAGCTCTTGGACTTCATCAATTACAATGCATTGAAGCCTCTTGCAAATGTGAAATGGTATTGGAAATTGTTTTTGTCATAATTTTGAAAACAAGTTTGTAAACTAATTTCTGGCATATTATGACAAACAAATGTCATCAGGCTGCTTCCCCCATATCTGCCAATTTGCCACATTTTGGAGTTGATTATATGTGGTGAAAAATCACAATTACAAGAAAATTACAAGAAAATGGAGCCCTCTGTTAAATCCTGATCATCACCTGTCCTACGAGCTGAATTCACTGTTTGCTTGTCTCTTGTCAGTGTTGTGACTGATGATCATTTGTGTGTTTTCAGAGATGGTTCACAAGAAAAATCTGCTCCAAATCCGCTAAAAGGAATATCCCAATTTTCAAGAATATACCAGTGAAAGGCAACTGCTGTTTGTAGGGAGTGATTGGTGGGGTTGCATCATTGTCGGGTGCTAAAATACATGAGCTAGAGAAGGAGGTTCCCAGGTTCATGCTGGCAGTGGGAGCAGGACCAGCCCCTGGCTCTCCTGTGGCACAGGAGGGAAGGGCAGATGTCCCCCCGTGCTGCTCCAGCTCAGCTATTGCTGGCACTGTTGGCAGGTGGAGAGAAGGGATCCTGCCTTCGCATGGGCAAGGTCGTTCTCACAGCTCGTGCCACAACTAAAAGGGGTGTTTGCTGATTACTGAGCTTAGAAAATATGAGGTTAGTTTGAAGTGAAATTATATAAAGTATCAAAAATGCACTTGCTTGTAAGTGAGCATCACCTTACTAGGAGCCTGTCAGTCCAGTCATTATTGCTATAAAATCCCAAGGAAGAAAAATTGCAGACTTTCATATGAAGTCCTTACTCTTTGGAGCAGGGTTGTTCTGCAGTTCTGCCCTGTTGGATTTTATCTGTGAATGAAGTCGTAATTCCAGGGTGGTCATGTCAGTCTGGGCGTGGCTTTGCACATGACTTTATAAAGTTCTTGAAAGAGAGGGAGAAAAAAAGATGGTTTTCAATTTCTTTAAAAAAATACCTGTCTAATACTTTAATAGTTCATCTGCTGCTTGAGTTTCATTGTTTACAGTAATGTATCAGACCCAGTGTCATTTGACTTTTGGTTCTGAAAAGGAAGAAAATATGTCTTTTAGGTCAAAACTATAACTTCAAGATATTGAAAGCCTTAAGAAAGGCTTATTTAAATTTATCAAATGAGACATTCTACTGTACTTCTTGCCTCATTTCAACCCTTAGGAAAAACAATGCAATTATTAAAATTGGTGCAGTTTGTAACCAAAGGAGTTGTATCTTTATAAGGCATAGCTTGAGCTGTTTGAGTGCTTGAAGGAAAACAACCTTTAGAAGAAATCCTGTAGATACACAGGTAGTCAATGCAGGAAAGATACCTTGAAGCTGTGTGAGAAAGTTGGACTTTTTTTCCAGATAGCATCAAATTAAATAGCTGAATGTTGAAAGATCTTGTGGTGTTTTGGGAAGATGTGATGTTGTACAAAGCACTTTCACTGAGCTCTAGTTTATTTAAATAAAACTATTTAAATAATTACTTGACAAGGCTATTTTGGCAGCATTACGGCAAGTGATGAAACATTTTACATAGCAGTTTATTAATAAAGTCAGGATTTTTCTTTTCTATCACTCTGGCATTTGCTATATGTCTGTTTCTAGATAAACTAGTGACACAAATATTTTGTGACACTGGAGTCATACTCCAGTCATATGCTATCATAGTCACCTTGACAGTTTCTGACATGCTGGAAGGATGATGTAATTATTAGAAAGCTGAATCAATAAATGCTGACAGCATCAGCTCTTAGGATGAAGAATATGAACATTAAAAAAGTCTAGATTAAACAAAAATCATTAGGAACTGTTTCATCCTGCAAGTTTTAATTTTTAGAAGGATTAAGTTTAAATTTTTAATTTTGATATGAATAGTGAATTTCCTGAAATATACCATCTGCTTGCTCAGCACATGTGTACATTAAGCTTATCATTTTCTCCCTGTAACTGTAATTTTGCTATTTTTAGATTACATAATGAAAGTCTTGGTAGAGATTTGTCCTTGTTATCCACTGATTTAAATTTATCACTGGAAACGTAATAACTACTATCAGAGGCAGTAGTGACCACCCAGCAGTCATAATTCCCTCAAACAGGCAGCTTTATGATAACCTTTGCTTAAGGAGAGCAAAGATGTAATGAACTCTTTAAAAAACCTTCAGTCATAATCTGCCAGAAGCTCAACCAAAGAAACTGAAATGTGCTTTTAGCTGCAATTTCCCCTGAGACTATCAAAGAGGTGTGTGCTAGCTTCTGATGAAAGTTTGGGTAATGATTTAGCATGAGTATGGAATTCAGATTTGCTCTGAAGAATTTATCAGATATGTAACAATCTAAAGGACTTTTGCTTAGCATAGGAAAATAAATGTTTATTTTCCACTTAAATATGCTGAGCAGGCTATATAAAATTCAGTAATAGCTGTCCTGGAAACATTTATGGGGAATTTAGGTACTGAGTTTTTGGTTTTGTTTTTAAAACCAGAAAAGTGTAGGATTTTCTTCTGTGCTTTACTCCTAGTTGGATCTCCTCAGCCTGCTTCTGAGCATCCTTCCATTAGGGATGTCATTTTTGCTGTGTATGGCTTGGGGACCTTGGCTGTCTGGCTCAGGCATTCACACACAACCATGCCTTCAGGTGCCCCGTTTTCCAAGGACTGACTGAAATGCAAAGCACTTCTGGAGAGGCACTTTTCTGATGCTTCAGAGTTCATCCAGAGGAGTTTTGAAAGACATCAGTCATATTCAGTTATAGCAGGGTGTTGTGGTGAGCACTTTACACAGACAAAGCCCTCTAGATTCAAGGAAGTCTTAGGGGTGGGACAGATTGGCTCAAGGGGACTTTGTAAACGAGAATATTTCACTACACAGGATTTTGATTTAATAGTGTATGAAAGCAGAGAGCTTCCATCTGGTAAATCTATGATTCTAGAGTCATTGTAGGATGACCTGGTTTGGAATGGACCGTAAAGATCCAACTGCTCCTGCCATGGACAGGGACAGCTTCCACAAGACCTAATTGCTCAAAGCCCCATCCAACCTGGCCATGGACATTTCCAGAGGTTGGGCAACCTGTTCCAGTGTCTCACCACTCTCACAGCAAAGAATTTTTTCCTAATGTCTAAACTAAACCTACTCTACGTTTGAAGCCATTCAGCTTTGTCTTGTCACTACATGCTCTTGTAAATATTTTCTCTCCATCTTTCTTGTAGGCTCCCTTCAGGTATTGGAAGGTATCCATAAGAACTCCCTGGAGCCTTCTCTTCTCCAGGCTGAACAGCACCAATTCTCTCAGCATGACTTCATAGGAGAAGTGCTCCAACCCTCTGACTATTATTTGTGTCCCTCCTCTGGACTTGCTCCAGCAGGCTGCTGCTCTTCCAGTGCTGGGACCCCAGAGCTGGATGCAGCACTGCAGGTGGGGTCTCAGCAGAGCAAAGGGGCAGAATCCCCTCCCTTGCCCTGCTGCCCACACTGCTGGGGTGGCAGCCCAGGACATGTTTGCCTTTCTGGGCTGCAAGTGCACATTTCTGGGTCATGTCCAGCTTTTCTCCCTTCACCCCCCCCCTCCTAAGTGCTTCTTGGCAGGGCTGCTCTCCATCTGTTCATCCCCCAGCCTGTACTGATACTGGAGATTGATTAATTACTTAGTTAATATCCCAGGCATAAACTTACAAATCAGTCAGAAGGAATGGACTATGGCGCTCGTCCTTTAAATAAAACACTAATAAATCTCTGGATGAGAGCCCTTCCTGCCCCTTCCCCACAGATGAGCTCAGGTCAGCCTACAACTGGTTAATTTTCTTTGGCTGGTGAGACATGGAGAGTTAATGTCCTGAGGTGGACACATGTCCCATGGCACGGGCTGAGCTCCATGGTCAGTGAGGAGCCAAGGCTCGTCACTCATGCGCGGGCACGTCTGCATTGTCTGCTCCTGGGGCCGAGTCCCACCCTGGCTTTTCTCTGCAGAGACTCGGGGTATTGTCTGGTTTTGCTAACAAACAGCTTCATAGTTCAGCTTTGGGAATAGCTAAAGTGTAGCGCAGCTATGGAATTCTTTAAACATAGCTTGAAATTACATGGAGAAACTTTCTTTTTTTATTTAATAAGTGAATTTGTTGAAGTGAAACTGTATTTAATATCACCCTTTTGGCACGGGGTGAGAAAAAGGAGGAAAGGTTACTGTTAACACAATCTGTTTTTATGCTGGCTGTGGAATTTGTGCTGTTGCAAACCCTCTGAAGTACTTTCTAAAATGCTGGTGTAGAAGCGTCTCGCCAGGACAAGTGGCTTTTCATGCATTGTTTTATTGACTCACATTTGATGGTTTCTCACATGTATTTAAAGGCTGGATTCCAGTCTCTGGGGAATGACTCAGAAAGCATTTTATTTTGAACTGAATTCATTTGCAATTTCCAACAGAGGCATCTGCTGACCAGTTATGAGAGGGTCTTGGTTCTTCAGCACTACCAATTGAAATCTTGTGGCATGCTTTATTTTGAGTCTCCTGTGCTTACGCTAGGTCTTTTATTATAAATGAAACATAAATATCTTTAAAAGCAATGCCAATAATTTTCAAAATCCCACCTAAATATGGTAACATGTTTACAACTTGCTCATGTAGTGCTCACTTTCATAGTCTAATGAAATTGAGTAAAGACCCTGTTTTGTCTTTATTTTCACTGTCTTTTTTAATTGAAAAAAATTCCTCCTTGTTTTACTAGTGAAGGAAAATGTATCATATTCCAATCATTTTATTTGTCACACACACACACCTCCACCCTTTCCAAAACATCTTGAAGACAAGTACTTGCACCAGAGAAAAAATACATGAACTCTGGCATGGTTAAAAATGGGATATAATCAAGTGGATCTTTTCAGTGGAAATAACAGCAGGCATGGTTTTATGGGTTACATAAACCACATGAACAAGAAACCTTGCTCATGTGAATAATAATAATTATTATTAATATATTGAATTGTATTATTGTTATTAAATTAAAAGTGCATCAATTAAACTTAGTAATAATTCTAAGCATGAGGGAACTTGCACTTTAAATCCCCATCCATCTTATTTGTAGTTTGTTTTATTAAGTGTTTGATTTTTTGTTCTTTTTTAAATTCAGTCCTACAGCTTTCCTAATAACAAAGTGAGAAGCTGTCAATCTAATTAGAGCAGACATTCAAGAACTAGTAGGAGGATATAAGTCGTTTAAAAATTATTCTAATACAATGGAAAATAGCTTAGACTCTTCGTAAGAAGGTTTTGTGGTTTTGTGCCCTGAAGACAAATAATAAATCTGAAGGGTTTCAGGAAACCAGTGAAATGAAATGATCTTTTATGATAAACAGAAAGAGTTTGGAAAACAATGTATGACCATACCACAGCTAGATTGCTATTAAAGCTGCTTCATCACTCTGCATGCAACAAGAAAGGTACTTGCAGCAGGAGTTATTTAAACAAGGCTGACAATATTAAACTCAACCACTGTTAGTCAATGGTAACCTGAATTGGTAGCTGAAGCCATGCTTCCTACTCACATAAAGTACAAGAGAATCAGTGAATATTCTTTTTGTATCCAGGTAATTCTTATTTTTGACAGCATGGTCTAAATACTGCCTTTTTGTACCCTGGTACAAGTCTGCTTAACCATGGGATTTTCAGTGTAATTTGAGCTTTGCTTTGCAAAAGACAGATGAGTGATCAGTTTTTAAAAGCAGATTTCTGACATTAACAGAAAACAGGGCTGTTTGTATGTAGATATAAGTTTCTATTTTTTAAGAGAAGGCAAGTTATTAAGATTACCCCAGGGCTTGGTCACAATTTAAGCATGATGTTGGTTTCAGCAGGCCCTGCAGATTGGGGTGGTTTGGCCATTTTGGCACATGGTCCCTGTGATGCCAGGGAACCATCCCCAGGAGGGAACCTTTCAATTTGGCTCTGTTCCCTGGTGCTGCAGGAGCTGTGACAACGGTGCTGTAGCTTGAATGTGTGTGGATTTAAGCTCCATTTTAAAGCTGGTTATAGTAGTTTATCTCATAAATTCCTATTGCAAAATTGTTTCAATGCTTCATTTGCCTAGTGATTAAAAAGGATCTAAATTAGAGTGAATTTATTCAAGTCCAGTTTCAACCCTTTGTTCTTATACCATGGTTATCTTTTTGACTTAAACAGCTCCTTTACAACCCTGTGATATTTAGTGATAGCAGTCATCCTCTCTCTAAACAAGCTCTTTCTGTCTCCTTTTGTGACATATTTTACATTCTTCTCATCATCCTAGTAGTCCTTCTCTGCAGCTGCTGCAGCCTAAGTTAATCTTTTTTGAACACAAGCATTCATAATTACACACAATAATTGAAGTGATGTCTTAGCAGTACTTTACCGGCACCCTACTAATACTTCCCCCATCGTTACTAGAAATAATTGAGCTGATGAATTCTAGGGCAGTGTTTGTCTTTTTTCACACTGGTAGCTTATTGTCAAACAGTGATTGACTAATGTGAACTGAGCTTTCTCCTCCTCAGTAATTTCTAGCTTATAGCTGAAAGTATTCTTGTTATTATCTAAAGTGCATGACCTTACATGTTCTACAAGAAGTAAAGAATCCACTTTGTGTACTTCTTTTCCCAGTCATTAATCATACTCTGTTTAAAAATATGCCTAATTTATAATTTTAATGTTTCTCCTTTGAACTTCCAGGAGCTGTTTCTTGCTGTGTCTTTAACAGTGAATCTAAAAGTCCTTTATTAGGGGATATTTTCTTTACGTTAGGGTAACTTATCTACTGAAATCAAATCTCTTGTAAATTTTGAGAAGTAATTTATAACCTATATATAGTGAACACTGAGTTTTTGGTGTAAGGAATAATTTTTATATCTAAGAAGAAGCTATAAGGCAGATTAGCTTTTTTCCCCAGACTTCAGCAATCTTCAGCTTCCTTCTAAAATTGTGAACCCCAGCAATATATGTTCTTATAGCCTCAGTCCATAGAATCATGGAATGGTTTGGACTGGAAGAAACCTTAAGGATCAGCTGGTTCCAAACCCCTGCCATGGGCAGGGACACCTTCCACTAGACAAGGTTGTTCAAAGCCCATCCATGGCCTTGAGCACTTTAAGGGATGGGACAGCCACAGTTTCTCTGGACAACCTGTTTTAGTTCCTCACCACCCTCGCAGCAAGGAATTTCTTCCTAATATCCAATTGAAACCTACTGTCTTTCTGTTTGATACCATTCCCCCTTGTCCCATCACTGCATGCCTTTGTGGAAAAACTCCTCTCCATCTCCCTGTAGGCCCCTGTAAGATTTTGGAAGGGCACTTTAAGGTCTCCCTGGAATCTCTTCTCCAGGCTGAACAATTCTAATTGTGTTTCATGCCTCTAATTAATAATTTTTGTGGCACTCCTCTGGACTCACTCCAGCAGGTGCATGTTCTTCCTTTGTTGGGACCCCCAGATCTGGATGCAGCACAGCAGGTGGGGTCTCAGCAGAGCGGAGCAGGGGGGCAGAATCCCCTCCCTTGATGTGTTGCCCACATTCCTTTGGATGCATCCCAGGATACATTTGGCTTTCTGGGCTGCGAGTGCACATTGCTGGGTCACGTCCAGCCTCTCATCCAGCAGCACCCCCAAGTCTTTTTCCTCAGATCTGCTCTCAATCCACTCTCTGCCCAGCCTGTGTTTGTTCTTGGGATTGTTCCGAGGCAGGTGCAGGACCTTGCACTTGGTCGTGTCGAACTTCGTGAGCAACTTCATCCTCCAGTTTCCTTAGGACCTCTGGATACATTTCATCTGGTCCCACACACTTGTGCACTTTTAGGCTCCCTGGAAGGTCTCTAACCTGACTTTCTCCTGCAGCAGGTGCTTCTTAGTTCTGCCAGTCCCTGGCTTTGCTTTCTGACACTTATTTTGTGTGGCTGGAGCACTGGCTAGTGAGGACCAAGGCTGTGGCAGCAGGTGTGGCCTTGGGTGAAGTCTCTTCCTCTAGCAGGTACCTGCTCCTGCAAGTTTCCTTGTTCCTAGAGTAGGGGGGAAGGAGGGTGAGGAGGGGATTGTTTTGCTGTTTTTAAGGTTGGCTCAGTTTGCCAAAAACTCTATCACGTTCCATGTGACTAACCTCACTCACAATTTGTTCCCACCTGGCCAATGTTTATATCATTATAAATTCTAACGGTGATTTCGGATCTTCCAGATTTCTGATGAAAATGCTGACTAACATTTCATGACAATACTCGTGAAAGTGTTATTTAGTGATGATTTATAAGGGAGAGCTGGCCTAAGTGATTCAAGTGCTTAATGACTTAAATGTATATTTTGTTATTGTTTGGGACCACTTTTGAATATAGAGATATTGTATTTTTAATTAAAGTGCCTCAGGAAAGACTAAAAATGGTATTCTGAAATCAAATTAATCAAAGTTGAAAATTAAAATAAAAGTTTCAGAATATTCTGGATACAAAAGTATTATTTCATTGAAAACAGATTCTGTTTTTTTCTGCTCTGCTAATTAACAGTGGAGAAGAGTAGTTATTATGTGAAATTCCATCAGTTAAACAAGAGTTCATTGATTAATACATGCAGAATAATACATGTTAGTCAAATACTGTTTTCCTCTGAGATCCCATTAAAAACTTGATCAAAGTTTAATTACAACATAGGCCAGTTATGTTCAGATGACACAGAAAACAACAAGCCCTTCAAATAATGGGGATGACACAAAGAGATTTGTCATGAGCCAAATTGGAATTCTGCAGATTTCAGCCAAGTGGCTGAACAACATAGGGAAAGGTGCTCTTTTGGTGATGGCACATTGTAGTGAAATTACATTTTTCGTTCTTTGTGGGTCATTTTATTCCCAGAAGTCACGTGAAGATTTGCAAGGACAGTACAGAAACTCTTGGATTTTTTGAGTGTATTATTCTGAGAAAATTCATGACAGACATCCTATGAGCAATATATGCTGGGTTTTGTGAACCCTGGGGGTTTGCCTTGGAACTAGCTGTTTGATATTTACTTAGCTCCACTTCTTCTCAAGAAGGAAGGTGAAGTTCTGCAGTCCTGTCATGAGGACTGTAATTTGAGAGCTACTTGAGGAAAGACATGGAAGGGATGGGTTGCAGAGAAAATCTGAACAGGGATATTTGAGGTCTACAGACAATGTGGAAGCAGAGTAGAATGAATGGGAAGGTGGAGAGGTTGAGGGGAAGGATCTTTGCTGAAGCAATGGGAGTGAGGGAGAAGTAAGCATGAGACTGGAGTAAGTGCCTGTTCAAATGAAGCTGTTTAAATCAAAGTGTGAAAAATTATCCCAAGAACTCAGATGTTGAGTTTGGTTGGAGTTTTTATAAAGCACGCAAAAAGTTTGTAAGTCAGCCTACAATTCACAGTCAACGCTCCTGGAACGTACTGCAATATGTGGCATGGCTGCATTTTTAAATTGAATGTAACACAATCCATTGGTGGCCCTTCAGAAAGGAATGAAGAATAGAATGTTCTTTCTTTGAGTAGTTATGAGGAAGAGCTGCATGACCATTTCATTAGAGCTCAGTAAAGCTCCATGGGTAAAGCACAAGCCTCAAAGCAAAAGTACTGCTATTTCTGCTTAGACCATCTGACCAAAGAAAGGCTTTTCTTCAGGAAATATCCTCTGGACAGAAGTCTCAGAAGCTCTAAAATAAGATTTTCTATGATATACTGGATTTTAAGATGTATTTTATGCACAAAAAATAAGTACTGATGGAACAACAGGAGCTCCAGGAAGGAAGCTGTGATCAAACTGGTATGTTCTCTAGCAGAGATCCAATTCTAACAGGATAAAGATATCTGATTCTGTACTAGCTGATTCATTTTTCCTGTAAGATGAGCTATACTGATGTGGAGCACACTTATACCTACAACCATACCTGTACAGATGTAGTCATTTAGCTGTTACTTTCTTGTCCAAATTCTCTGAGATGTTTCAGGCTCAGCTTTGAATATAGCCATACATTCAATCTTTATGAATAAAACATATCATTGAAACGATCCCCTTCAGCAGCAAAGATTTGTCTTGAAGGTTATTTTCAAATTTTCTGTACTTATATAGCATCTTTTGTTACTTTCATGATTTCAAAGCACACCAGAGAGCACCAAAATCAACCTGCCTCACCCACTACTGTTCAGAGATCTATCATGGCCTCTCTTCAATTCAGCCTTTTTGTTAATAATGTTCTTCTTTGACCAATTTTCCAGTAAATCTTACTTTTTTCCCTCTTTGAAAGTAAATAAAATTTACTGAGTTAGCTATCCCTAATGGCATGTTTTTCCTGAAGTAATCCACACGTTATGTCTTTGAAAATTGCTATTTGCACAGAGTGAGTAGAATTAGTGATAAAAAGATCTAAAATTCTGAATGCCACATCTGCAGTGAATACTGGGAATTTGTTTCAGCTCACAGGCTGTTATCTCTATCAAGAGTCCTTTTTTTGATAGTACAATAAAAGGTGCCTGCTGGCAAGAAAACAATTTCTCTCCTTCATTTTCTTGGAGATAGTTGTATTGTAGGGCTGACTATGGGGAATCACAATTTTTTGTTGCATATATTAAGTTTTTGCTCACTGTAATCCTTATTATCCAGGAATTCTTGAAAACTGAATGGGACATAAGCTCTAGGTAGCTTTCTGTGGAGCCCATCACAAGCACCCATCTCTCCATGTTGTTTATAAAAGAGCTGTAATAATTTGCTGTGTGAGGGCTGCCTCATTATGCATCTAAAGTTCAAGTGGTCTGGACCCTTCCCGTGGGAGTTATCAGGGGCTCAAGTGTTTACTCAGTCTTTATGGAAGTTTTACAATTTTATAAATTCTTATCAGTAGCTGAGGTAAACTGAAATTGGCTGAAAGCTAATTTGGAGCTGCTCACAGGAGTCTAATTGTTCAGAAAAGTGATTTCAGCATAACCAAACTGAAACTTAACTATCTTAAGATAACTAATTCAAGAGGCATAAGTTGCTTATATGGGTTGAACAGATCTGTGCTTATGTCACGCAGTGTGAGGGTCTCTGTATTTGTGCTTGATAAAATGTTTTATTTCCTTAATTTACTATTTTAAAGGTTCTCTTAAATGTATAATCTAAGAATGAACAAGGCAAAAAGAAGCATTCAAAAACTGGAAGATCATATTGCATGGTTTTGGTCTTTCCATCATCACTATGTCTCTATGACTCCCTATCTGAAGCTTAGATGTAATTTCCAAAGAGCTATCTGTACTTTGAGCTACACTGCATAGACCTGTGTAAGGAACAATAAAACTCTATCACCCCAGAAAAATAGCACACCCATACACACAGTATTGGCAGCCCTGGAGCTTTTGATATATTGCCAGGACAACCTGCAACTCCAGTTCTGCAGTGCTTGTATTTCAAAACATTTAAATGAAAAATGGGTGGAAAACTAATTATGGAAGTTGTTTCAAAGTGAAGTATGGTGATTTGTTGAGACAAATTGCAAGATAAATACCAGGCAATGTTAGAAGCATGGAGTACATCAATTCATTACAGCCACAATTAGTGATCACAAATGTTCTGCTATTAATATTTTTTTTGGGAAGCAGCACACAGGCATTCCCCACTCCTCCATGTCTTTGTGAACTTGTAGACATGGAGCTTCTTCCCCAGGTGGCCACCATGGTGCTGTCTTCAGGCTTCCTCTGGAATGGCTCTGCCACCCTTTGGATTCACTTATATGACATGGCTTCAATCTACCCAAGAGCAGCTTAAGCAATACGATATCCTTCCTCAGTGATGTTTTGGTCATTGCACAGAAAACACTCTGTTAGTCAGCTTTAGGATGCCACTTCTTTCCAGATAAAACTATTTGGCATATTTGGCCCATAGTTGTAGATCAATTGGAAACTCCCTAATCTATGCAGGTTTGGTAAGCATTTATTTACCAGAAATATCCTTTTATATACTATTTTATCAGTGAGTAACAGGATCCAGAAACATTGTCTCCATTCATAAGTCAATAGATTCCTTTCAAGAAAATCAGTGCCAGGTTAGAGAACATGGACATGTGGAGAAGGATTGATATTTGTGAGAACTGGTGTTACAGTATGCAACAGCAAAGTTACAACTGCAAAGTATCTGGAAGTCCCAGAAGAAAACACCTCAATGAGCATGCGTGGCAGGGCTGAGATTATTGTAAATTAGGAAACATCCTCATTTTCTGAACTGCTAATCTGCCTTGAACAAGAAAAAATGTAGTTGAGACATTGAGATGTAAAGATAAATGTGTCCCTGAGTGAAACACACACTTTTTTCATTGCAAAACAATAATGAAGGTGAGAACTTCCCAGCAGAGCTGCAGCTCTTCAAGGTATTCTTCTTTTTAAGTGCAGATTAGCATGTCAAAAAGCAGAGCCATGTTTTATCTTTACATTTTTAGCCTTCTCTTTATACATTAATGGAACTGCAGCTCTCTAGTGTGAGTCCCTTGGGTGTTGCTTGACTTAGCATATTTTTTAAACCCTTTTTAAATCCTTAGTAAAATCTTGGAACATTTATCCTAGTACAACCACAGCGGGGGACATCAGCTGGGAGAGGCGAGCTTTCAGCTAAGTGTTCATTCATGGAACTGAAGCAAGCAGGGTTTAAGATTAAATTCAAGCATCTATCTGATGCAATAGGAGCACCTGGGATACTCTGCTCACACTCACACCCCGTATCTGGAGTCCAAAATTTTTTTCTATTTCCATCCCAAATTCTAAAATGCAACTCAGACCTTCTTATGCACAATCTTTCGTTTGGTGGTGTCCTTATATTTCCATAGGTCTGGATAAAGCTTTCTTCTATTCAGTAAAAACATGAGTTGATTCAGAAGTCATGTAGTAGAGGGCTCCCACACCCTATTCCTGTAGCACACTTAATTTTCATGCACATTGTTACATTGGCTGCTATCACATGAACCTTGATTAGGCTTCAGATGTGAATGTTGTATTCTGTTTTAATTTTGTTTTCCATAAGTACATAGGACACCAAGCCCAGCAGGGGCTGCAGCTCCACCAGGTGTGTGGAGCAGTGTGTGCTGTTCTGGGGACACAGCCCTGCCTCTGGGCCAACCCAACTCCAGCTTCATGGCAGCATCCCCAGGACTAAATTTTAAGATCCTATATTGAACATGAAATGACTGCAGGAGATCAGCATTTACCATTTAGTCATAAAGTGCTCTTCTGAGGATGCAGACTTCAATAACTGCAGTCTTTTTCCCCAGGAGTTTTGGTTAACATTGACTGATAGTTTATAAGGGGGTTACTGTTCGTGGTAGCTTGCTTTTATTTGCTTTTCTTATATCTGATCTGGAAGTTCTTTTGCATGTTAAAGATTGCTGATATTTTGTCTGTAAGTAAGTTTCAGACAGAGTAATAAAATGCAACATTTCTTTCTTTGCATTCTTGTGACTCTTGACTGACTGCGTTGTCAGATAAAAGCAAAGCTGCAGTGTTACAGTTTTCTGTCTATGGTATGTAGGTCTTAATATATATCATATGGCAGGGGGCAATGCATCAAATTATTTTTCATGGCCGATTTTTTGTCACTAGAGTAAAATTAGTAATACAAGAATGAATTAGTAAAATAATTTACTCTTCTTCTGAGCTTTCTGGCAGTGATTATTTTTGCTTCTTTTGATGTGTAAAACTTTTTTTAAGGTTTTGTTCCCTGAAATTTTTTTATGCTGTTTGTGTTTGTTAGCTTGTGATATATTTTTTGAGGAGTTTTCTTCTTATGGGTGCCATTCTGCCTTTAGTGGGCAGAAATTCATCCTGCTGACTATGCTGCCCTTCCCTTTGTAATACTCTCAGCATTGTGGTCCAATGCTGACCAGTGGGGGAGAGGCATTATGAAACTGCAAAGAATTGCATCATTACACTATTTAAGATAAACCAGGAGGCAAAGTAAATTACTGTACATTTTACAAAAAGAAAAGGAACAACTGCCAGACTTTCTGTTTTGTCCTGTAAATTGTAAAAAGAGATGTTAAAGATGCCTGGAGAATTAAAGCAACCTTTCTGTATCTTGGTAGAAAAGGATTTTTTCTTTTTTCTCCTTTTTTTTTTTTTTCCCAAAAAGTCCAAAAATCACAGTTCATATTTCTGTTTTGGTGATGAAAGAAAGCATGAGCCATGTGCATCGGGGAAGCAGTTTGCTTTTTACACTCCAGCTTTACTGAGTGCCTGAATATCAAAACTTCTGCCTCTATTCCCCACGTGCATTTCTCTGATGACAGGGAGATGAGACTGACTGAGATCAGCCTGTTGGGGGTCAGTCAGGTGCTGGTGAGAGAGGAGGTCTCATCCAGGCTGGCTGTCCCTCTGGGCTCCCACATCCTGCTGCTGGTACACAGCACACAGAGCACACACTCACAGGAATGCTTTAACCCAGACCTAATGCCTTCTAAAAGCTATCAATGCTATAAAAGCGATATTTATGCTATAAAACCTATCAATGTAATAAAGGAGGAAAATCTGTCAGGGTTTTTTCCTGATAAGTCGGAGTATCTGTGGAGCATACAGGTGCTGTGCAGGTCTGTCCTTCCTTCCACCACTAGTTTGATCTGGACAGAGATACTGGTGAATTTAAGCCAGCAACATTGAATTTCAGCATAGTTTTAAAAAAAAGAATTCCTGGAGGTTGAAAATTTTAATTGAAATCCCTCCATTCAATCCATAGTACCATTTTTCCAGCCCCGCTTCTCCCTTACCTCTCCCACCAAACTTGGTCAGCGATTCCTCTGCTCTCTTCACCCCTTCACAGAGGCTGAGAATAGCCAAGGTGCCCATTATGCAACTTTGCTGTTCTAGACTTTATATTTATGAATTCTGAAGAAATTTGTAGTAAACCAGCACTACTGTGTCACTGGTGTCAGCTGCTGAAAAAAGGAAACATCTTGACTCTTGATCACAGTGCTGCAGACAATGTAAGTACAAATGGCACGTGTTAGTGGTTGGACATGTGTAAATGTATGAAGATTAAAACCACAGTCTATTTCTCAGCTGGATTTTCCCTCACAGATGCATCTCTCCTGCCATCTTTCCAGAGCAGATTGGCTTTTGTGAGATTCAGCTGTCCCAAAAGCCTCCCAGAGACATGGGGCTGGCTGTGCCCCAGGTCACTCCAGCATCCCAGCAAGGACACCTGGGGCTCTAGGAGGCGTTGCATGGGCCATGCTAATGCAGGTATTGCTGAAGCTGCTGTAAGCTGTGGGAAGGGGGATCATGAGACCTGGAGCACCTCCAGGACTGCTCCTCTGAATGGAAAGTGCCTCTTGTTTCAGCTCTGTGGAGATGTTGCAGTTGATCCTGGTGAGGGACAAACCATGGCTTCTGTACTCACTGAGGTTTTAGCCCAGACTCCAACTACATTGAGCCACTCGCTCACTTTCCAACCCCCTCCTTGGGATGGGGAAGACAATCAGAAAAAGGTGAAACTCATGAGATCAGAACAATTTAAGAATTGAAATAAAATAAAATATAATAATAATGAAAATGAAGAAAGGGAGAGAGGAATAAAATCTAAGGAGAAAATACTAAATAGTGCCCAATACAATTGCTCACCATCCACTGACCAATGCCCCTCCCATCCCTGAGCAGAAATTGGCAACTTCTGGCCAAGTCCTCCCCCCGTTTATAGGCTGGGAATGACATCCTACGGTATGGAATATCCCTTTGTCTAGTTCAGGTCAGATGTCCTGGCCACTCTCCTCCTGGTTTCCTGTGCACCTGCTGCCTGGCACAGCATGAGACACTGAAAAGTCCTTGACTTAGGGGTCAGCACTACTGAGCAACCACTAAACCATCAGTGTGTTATCAATGTCACTGTCATATTAAACCCAAAATACAGCACTAGGAAGAAAACTAACTCTGTCCCAGCTAACCCAGACAACACAATATGGTTCCAAGTTGACTTTCAGTTCATCTGAGATAAGGAATTGAGGGAGAAAAACAGGATAACTTCCATAACAACATCACTCCAAAAAAGGAAGAGATGTCTGTAAATGATAAATACTCCATCTGGAAACATTTATATGGAAATCCCTCTGGTTTCATTATGCAGTTATCGTTATTGATTGGTTTGACTGACTTAATTTGCCTTGGAGGAAACTATCAATTTTAAAGCATCAGAGTTCAGCAGTAACGTTGATAACAGAGATATAAGGAGTAATTAGGGATAGTGCAAGTGCAACCAAGATATGAGGTGCCCAGTGGGTGACTGGGGCAGTGATGGCAAAGCAGGCAAATGTAAAACATGGCTGTGGGCAAAGGATCAAAATAGAGGAAATGTGTCGCAAGGCACACTGCTGCCAGAAACAATCAAGTTCATTTAAAATAAATCAAAGAGAGGCTAAGGCTTTTGTAGGTAAAGCCATTATTCTAATTAGGCTATAGAAGAGCAAGCAGGATACCAGGAGGTGTTACCAGCAGCCATATAGACAAGAAGGGATGTTGTCACTGCAAACCACTCAGACCAGCTCAGCTGAGTCTGGGGTGAAAACTGGTTTATTGAAAAAAAAAAAAACAAAAACAACAAAACAACAAACTTGGTAGATTCTTTACAGACCCAATCAGGATGCGTGTGTTTATAGATGAGTGTTGGGCAGTTACATTTTCACTGAACTCTGTAGTGACTTTCTAGCTATTGCTCAGCAATGTGTTGTTTGATGTTCCTTGCTCTGGTCAGCAGGGGGGTTTGGTTGGTTCATGGCTTTGTTTAGATGAGCAGGTCAGGATGCTGCTGTCTGTTAAGACTGCTGGTTCAGTTTCACCTCTACTAAAGGAAATTCAAGGCAATTCCAGGGGCTCCAGAGCCACTTTGGTGAATTGTCACTGCTGCTAGGAGAGGGATGTGGTTACTGCTGGCTCTGACAATGAGTCTGGTGGGAGCAGATGTCTGGTGTGATAACAAGGTGTCCCTTTGTCACATTTGTCACTGGTATAAGGCCTATAAAGCAAAGTGTCTGATGTTTGGCTCATGAGACAAAAATTTACGTTTGCAAACAATGCAATACTTCTTGGAAGTTGTACGAGAGCTGCTCATATGGATGAGACACCAGTCAAATACAGTAACAATTTTGAAAAAAGAAAAAGTGGATGCAAACCAGGGACAGTTGCTTTCCTTCAACAGAATAAACTGGAACTCTGTGCTAAAATAGAAACTGTGAAAAGTACAGAATGAAGGTATTGGCCTAACAGGTCTATAAAGAAATATATATATAAGCTGCTATTATAAAACATGCTGGGACTATTAGGAAAACATTTAAAATAGGTTTTGGCTCACGCCTTTAGAAATATATTTTTTTTCTTCTATATTTCAGCTACACAGTAACTTATTATAATTTTCTATTTATATTACTGCTGGCCTCTGTTTACTGTTGCTAAATCTACTTGCCTTGGGGCACTTAGAGCCATGTTGTCTCTGTGGAGCACTTAGATTTCAGCAGTAAATTGTCTTCTCATCCCTTCTGACAATGGCCTGAAACCACCAGCATGCTGCAGACCAGGGTCTCACCACCCCATTCCCCTGGCTCATGGAGCCAAATCACACATGACACAAGGGACTCATTCAATGTGCTGGGAATTATGCTGTAGAAAAGGGACATTCTCTTCCCCATGCTCCACAATTTCCGTATGTGTAGCTCCTGTTAGGTTCAATGAGTATCCCTGAGATGAAATTATAACCCTAAGTGGGTCCTAACAAAAGGCTGCTTAAAAGTTTTGATTGGCAATCTCTTTAAAGAGGAGCATTAAAAGGGAGATTAAGCAAAAAATACATCCTCTCTTTCAGAACAGATTTTATAAGGTCTGCTCATTGGTGGTTCATTCCTGCAAACCTGTGTTTCTAGTGAAGGGCTTGCTTCAGTAAGTATTCACAAATATAGATATAAAGCTCTTCTCTTGTAAGCACCTGAGAGCTCTAGACTGAACTGTTTCTGAACTGAATTTGGAATCCCTGAATCCCATTTTGTGAATGCAATTCAAAAGTGAACTTGCAATAAATCATCATTTTCCGAACTCTGAAAAAAATAGATTTTGAATTTTGAATTTTACATGTGGGGGGAAAGGCTACAAAACCCATGCTTCTTATCTCTTCTTATTCTCTTTTCAGCACAGTGGTAGCCTCTGAAGAGTCAGGTTGCTGTATCCAGGCTCTGGTTGCCTCCTGACCACAGTAGGACTTACGGATTTTAGTGACAGACTTTATTAGGCTGTTATACACGTATCTGTTTTTTTTTTCCTAGTGTTCTGATTAACATGTGGCTGGTATTTTCCCCCCCCACCCCCAGCATTGCAGATAGTGAAAGGATTTATCATTTAATAGTGAAGCAGTGGTAATAATAATAATAATAATAATAATGATGATGCAAACACCTGACTTCAAGAAAGATAAAGGTAACATATTGCTAGGTGGAAGAATGTATCTGTTGGTTGCTGGTCTTTTCTTTCTTCATACTGTTTAATAATTTATCAAACCATCCTGACCCTTAATTGATCACAAGGGCTACCAAGTGCTTTAGCAGTCTGTTACACTCTGTCAAATGAGATGTGTTATTTCCTGTGAAGCAGAACAAAATCACCCCCCCAAAAATCAATGGGCAACAGCATATTTCAGCTGGGTGGGTGCAGTCCACTTAGAGCCATATTCTGCACTTTTACTCCAGCTGAAAGGAACTTTCATGTGTAATTTAGAAACCTTTAGCTGGCTACTTGCTTGGGTAGAAACTGCATGAGTTCATAACTGTACATTTGTGTTCATGCTTTAGAAGTTATAGTTACCAGCTCCAGATATTTCTCTACTCCCAGTGATCCCTTTAAATGTGGATTATTGATGTTTTCCTTCAACGTGTTTGGGTTTGTTTTTTTTTATTTTGTTTGGTTTGTTGGGTTTTTTTTATTATTTTTTTCTTTGTTTGTAAGACACAACCCACCAAAAACAGGAAGAAATTTGATATTCTTCCTGCTTTTAAAATTTTAAGACTTACATTGCAGGGTCCTGAAAGAAGTTCAAAACTGTTTAAGGATGGTGCTCAAATATTCTTCCAATAACTAAAACTATGGTATTATTTCACTCTCTGTAGCATTCAGTGAAAACATATGTTTAATTTTTACATATGTTTACAGGTAAGGCTCAAAAAGGTCCTTTGAACTTCTGAAGATATACAGGACAAAGAGAGGTTCCTACCTCTGAAAGCGTGGTCTGAAAGCTGCAGCTTTAGCAGCTGTAAATAGCACTTTATGTCTATATACACTTAGATTTTATCCTAAAATGTTCCTTAAGGTGTCCCCTTGGCTCTCTGTGAGCTCAGGTCTTGCCAGCCACCAGTCCAGCTGTGCTGCAGCCTCTGCTGCACCCCAGATAATGTGGGGAGGCACGTGGCTTCCCCTTAACTTGCAGGAGGACCTTGAAGCAGCCCTGGAGACCTGTTCTACAGGGACTTTACTGAGGAACCAGGCTCCTTGTTAGTACCCATGAAGTTGTCACTTGTCCGAGCACTCCTGCATCTGAGTGGTTTGGTCCTCCATGTGACAGGAGAGTGGAGGCACCTCTCTGTATACCTGACCTTCTATTCCATAGAGAGGATGTGCTACTGGAAAGTGGAGACTGTGGGCATAAGCTCCCTGCCAAAGTGATTACTTTAATTGATAATATTTTTTAAAAATGGCTACTAGCATCTTTCCATTTTGAAAGAAAAAAAAAAATCATCCTACTTTTCCCACTCAGAACAAGTCCCTAGTACTGCATGGTGAAAACAAGTAGCAAGCCCTGGTTTGTCCACTTCAGCATGAGATTCAGCACAGGAGTCATTTTCAGGAACTGTCTTTTTTGCATCATTCCCTGCTTTGTAACACCAGACAGAACTGTGCTGACCTTGTGGATCACCCTTTGAGGTGCTAGAGCCTGGGTGGAGAATGTAGACCTCCAACTCCATTTCCCAAGGGAAAAGATGGTTCCTAGGACTAAGTATTTTGCTTTTACATAATGCAAAATCCAATCTGAAGATGTCTGTTTATGACTCAAATTTATTATCTCCTAATCAGGAATTATTGCTTTCTTAGAGATGCCAGAGTTATTTTGTTACTTTGATCTTTTTCTTTTCAGAATGTCATCAATATTTTATGTTTGGCATTTTGCTGTCACTTACACATATCTTTGAATGGAAGCATGTAGCAGATAATCAGAAGCAGAAAAGACAAAATATGGTCATTCAATCTACACCTGTATTTCACATTCACTTTCTCATTTAATATCATACTCAATTCAGGTAACAAATAGGAGATGGTATGCTCACTGCCATCTGGTTCATCACTGGAAATTCTGTCGAGCCTTAGCTTTAATGAAGGGTTTACCAAGGACTTTGACATGCAGATGAGTTTCTTGTATGAAGTTCTGGTTTAGAAAACTGTTTTCTAAGGAAGGTATGTCATGTTGTAATACAGAAAATTATGCAGTTTCATAACACAGGGTGAAAGTCAGAGATGTTGCAGATCCATGTTTCTCAAATTTACAAAGCAGAGAATGATGCTTGAGTTCTCAAGCAGAGAACTCTTTCCTATGTATTTCTGTACCATTAGATGATTCCCAAGCTCTATCAGTAGAAAAGATCATCTTTTGTCTTCCAGGGGCCCAAATGGGTGAATGGCTGCTATAATCTATGGTTCTCCCTTTTGGAGAAGCTACACAGCAAGGTGAAAATAATAATGAGTTCAGGATCAACACCTGAATTTGGGCATTTGTGGAGCACCATTTTCACATCTCGCTCACCTTTGTGTGTCCCATCTTATAAAAGAAACAAGATATTTCCCTGCATTAATTGTTACAGCCCGCCTAGAGGTTTGGATTATCAAGAAAATTATTTTAAACATTTAAAGATTGAAGTTATGTCTTTTTCATCTGACTTTACCCAAACTTTTCCTTCCAATATTTTTCTCTATCCCTGCATCTCTTGTATTAATTTTATCCCTTAAAATCTACCTCTTCGCATAGAAGTTCTTTTATTCAGTCACTGTAGGTAGTGTATTAGCACATTTTTTTTAAAGTTTACACAATAAAACCAGCTGCTGAGCTCCCTCTTGAGAGGGACTGAGAATGTCTCGTTCCTCTCCTAGCAGTCCTGTTGACAGGTACAAAGCATGTCTGGGATTTGAAAGGTTATAATGATTATACTGATTATACTGAGACTCCTAAAGCCTAAGAAATTTTAGGGGATGGAGAATCTAGGAAGTGCAGATGTCTGAATCATGTCATTATGATGAGTGCAAGCTGTAAAAACCAAGGCAAAGGGAGTTCAGGGAGATGCAAACAGCTGCTTTGCATGCAGCATGTTTCAGAGCTGTGGATGGGTACTTCGCATAAAACTGAACATTTCAGTACTGGTTAAGTCGCATGGAAACACTTGCTTTTTTGATAAAGTGTTTGTAGAGTTTTATACAGGGAGATCTTAAAATTTTGCCAGAAGGTTATTAGTTCTGTAAACACTAGACTCAGGTGTATGTAGTTGCACTGGACACCAGGGTGTGAGGGAGATACCTGTACACAATATACACAATATTGACCTGAGCCACTCTGAAGATGTCAGAGGTACATACAGGATCCAGTTTTGCTCTTAGAGCTGCTGTATAATCAAGCTTGTCATAGTCATTTAATTTTTTGGTAGCAGGATGTTGTTTCACTTCTGCCCTTTGATTTGCTAAGGGGCAAACACTCAGCCTGAGAAACTTTTTACCAGTTTGGAGAGGGGCTGGAGGAGAAGGGAGGAGTTATCTTCCATTCCAAGGGACTGCAAAAGAGACTGGAAGCAAAAGGGTGAAATAACATAGTTTGCCCTTAATTTAGCAAGTTCTTAGTATCAATTGAATTTTCCATTGTTTTTGCATTTTTATCATTTTTTATGTTCATCTTTTCAATACGAAGCCTTGGAATTTAGGCATCAAAAAGTTTTTTTAATATTGCTGTCACTCACTGAAGTTTCAGGATTTAATTGTTGTTAAATGAAGGCTCTGAACTCCTAAATGGAGTTGATGTACTCAGTAAAGGTCCAGCAGATGAGGAGGGTTGTTTTTATTGTAAAAATATAACAATCAATTATTAATAAAAGATAACGATAACATGGTGATAAAATTATAAAATTGGGATTTTGAATGATTGTTGCACTATTCATTGACTTTTTTCTGAAAAAAAAAATGAATTACTTGTTTTCTTTCCTTGTTTAGAATTTATTCTAGTAACTGCAGAATTGTTCTTTTTTTAAACTGTAAATCAAAGGAAAAAGAAATTCTCCACAGATGTTGTATGTG
The DNA here is from genome assembly GCF_963662255.1 of Cinclus cinclus. Lineage (NCBI taxonomy): Eukaryota > Metazoa > Chordata > Aves > Passeriformes > Cinclidae > Cinclus > Cinclus cinclus. The sequence continues at coordinate 9,624,937 of NC_085049.1, forward strand.
TTTGATGTATTAGACACATTTTTGCAGTATACTGCCTGAAACCTAGGGAATTCATTAACTCACAAGTTGCTGCCAAGGAGGGGGAAGCAGTCACATTTCCCAAGCTGCTCTGCCTGTCTGTCCCCTGGCTGGGGGATGTGTTAGGGCAGCCTTTGTCCTCCCTTGTATTTGGCTGGCTCTGGAGAAAGGGGAATTTCTTCAAGCTGAAGGGCTGTTCCTGCTTCTCCCCTGACAGCATCTGTTATTCAATTACCCTGATAGTCTGAGGCTCTCTGTTTCCCATTGCACAGCCAGGGATGATGACAGATGAGAGCTGGTGCTCTGCAGCAGCCCCAGGACCCCAGCCCACAGCACTGAAGTCACTGGCTTTAGCACAGGCTTCAGAGAGAGGGACAGGCTTTGGGAGAGGATCAGAGTTACCACCTGACACCCTGGGCAAAGAAAAGCAATTGCCTAAATAGCATTTGCTCTGTGAGAGACCTCTCTGGGCATATTTTTGGACACACCTGTCCCAGCAGAGCACTGCTGCAGGACTTCAGCAGTGAGAACAGGGCAGTGAGCCTGGGCACCAGTCAAGTGGGATTCCTTAAGGAATCCTTCCCTACTGCTACCCCTCTCATTTAGACAAGAAAGGCAAATAAAGCAATACAGCATGCCAAGTGGCCAAACCTCATCTGTATCTAGCCTCCTGCAATAAAGAAGAGTCAGTAAAATACCATCCCTCTGGATTTCCCTACTACTGATCTCCAGAAAATAGGCTCCATTCAGGGGAGCTTGAGTCTTCTTTGTGACTATCCTGACATGATGAGCTTCAGCATTATTTGAGGATTTGAGCTGTGACTGTGTGAATGACAGAAAAATCTCATGTGGATTCTCAGTGGGGAACTAACTGAAAAACCCTGGATTGAGGAGGTTGTGGTTGTTTGTAAAAGATGCAGGCATCACTACCATCACCTGCTGCCTCCTGTCATTCCTGGGATGGAACACTTAAATTCACTGTGGCTCATTTCTCCCCCCCCCCCCAAAAAAAATTGAAGCTGGTTTAGAATTTCATAGCCCCGAGGATAAATAGCATCCATAACCTTGAGCTAGAGTCTGTCATCCTCACTGGTACCTGACTGGGATTTCAGACGTTGCTTTTTGTCTATAAAATGTGAAATGGTTTACTTGTGAGACAGCCCCCTCTCCATGCCAGGTGCTGCTGGCATCCAGTCTCTGGAGACACCAGGTGAAGAAGTGTGTTTGCATTAGGAAGGATTTATCCCCCTCCTTGATGTAAACCTCTCATTTGCAAACTCCTTCTACCTCTGAATCTGTGGGGGCTTACGAGAAATTGCTGCATTCGCATTTCAGGAGAATTACCCAGTTACCAAAACCCAGTAAAAAGGGATTCTGAGAGTCACTGATGGGTTTTATTTCTCTGTTGTTGTTTGAATTGCAGCAAGCAAATCTGGAAAATACCAGTCACTATATACTTTGAGATACAATCACCAAATAGCTGACAGTGACCTTTTTGAGCACAGTGGTGCCTGCTCCCATTGCCTTTTTCTTTTGATCCTATTGGCAATGTTTCATCCCATGTCACTGTTTTCTGAAAGGAAGGTTCAATATTTGAAGTAACTTGGAACAAGGCATTATCTTCTGATAACTGTATTTAGAAGAATAGTTTCATCATTTCCCCTTTCATGTTCTAGGAGTAAAGGTGAAGTGATCCATTCTGGTAAGATTGCCTTCCTTTGAGCCAAAGGGTGTCAAACAAACAACCAAGTTTGCACTGCTTTGTAGGAAACTACAGAAGGGGTCCAAGGGGAGAAAGATTGCTGTCAGACATGTTTTATGTTAAAAATACTGTTCTTTTGTCTAATGATGAACTGCAGTGAATTCCAGAGGGAGGGATTAATAGATGACATTTACATTCATTCATGTATTAGAGGCATGTATGAAAAAGAAATTTTTTAAAAAAATCAAAGGAACGTATACTGGTAAAACTGTGGAAGGTTGCTGCTTTTATTTCAGATCAGAAGAGTTCATGAATCCAGAGTTCATCTCTTTTTTCCGAATAGATGTCTACTAAGAGATAAGATCTTTCTCCAAGAGCTTCATTTTTCCTATTAAAGTAGAACTTTTGATTTTTGCTTCAGGTGTTTTTTTTTTTTTCTTTTAGATCTGTCATGGGTGTAAGTGAGGTAATGGAATAACTGATTTACAGTAGCTGTCATCCAGCTCCTCCTTCAAAAATGCAAACAATTCCTCTGGTATTGGCCTCATGAAGACTAATAGCAGTAAACACACAGAGCCTTGTAGTCAATGCAAAGTCAGCCTTGGCTCAGGCAAAGGCCAGCTCCAGTATTTTCATTGGCATTAATTCTAATTACTTGATGGCATACCCCTGGGGTTTTTCATTCGTGTTGCCATGATAAAACACATGGCAGATGCATTTCTCAGTCTGTTAGCACCTTGCAATGAGCCATTAACACGAGCTACTGTTTCCTTCCTCTGTGTCTTTCTCCTAGGAATAATGTCTGACCACCAGTTTGGAAACCAGTTCATGTGCAGCGTGGTTGCATCCCATGTGAGCCATCTCCCAACCACAAACCTCAGTTTTGTTTGGATTGCTCCACCTGCAGGGACGGGCTGTGTCAACTTCATGTACGTATACACAAAGCTGTGAGCAGATAATCACCCTGGAGAAAATAAAATTGTCTAACCTGTTCACACTGTCTGCATAAAACAGTCACTCAGAGTACACTGCCAAGTGTAGACTGCAATTTCATGAATACTGAGTTCTTCCTGCCTGAAGAGTTTCTGTGTATATTGGGACTTCTTATTTTCGAAGCATGTAGGAAGTCTAGCATTTAACAGAAATGGATTCTTCTTAGTAATTAATAATTTCATTGATCCTGACACACTCTTGTAATTATTACATTTAATATGGGCTGGAACATCACACAAATATATTATTCATATTGTAAGCATCAATACAAAATGCAAGTATTTAAGAGTGGCTATACTCAACTATTTTCTGTTCCTAATTTTAAACACCCTGAACTTCTGATGAACCAAGAATGACCAAGAGGGGTTTTTTGGTAATTTGGTTTAAAGACATAAGTTATCATTTGATAATTTAAGTGAATAAAGTTCCAGCAAAATAGCTTAACTTGAATTATTACCATATATATTAATGTCTTTTACCTTCAAGTAGTTTCTAATAATTTGTCCCAGAATTTTATAGAGCAGATTTGAGAGAGGAAATACACTGAGAATGCAGTCAATAGTAAAAAAGTTTCATGTTTGATATTTTCAAAGAAAAAAAGGCAGACGGTGCCCTAATTCAATAAGTGAATAACTGCAACATTTCAGAGACATATTTCTGTGTTTCTGTGATTGTCCTGTTGTCAAAACAAACTTTTCCTTTAAATCCATAGCAGGTAAGCGCCCCACATAATCAAGCTGTTTGACTGCTGTAAAAAATAAAAATGAGTGACTGACTTCTTTGAGAACATAAGTTGCTGATGGTGAACCCAGTACCAGGAGATCTTTGCCCGTGACTTTGATATTTCCCCTTACCTACATAATGCACTTTTTTTTGCCTGTACTGTCAGGATACATTACTTATTAGCTGTGATGACAATGTCAAGACATTTTTATTTCTAGCTCTCTTTTCTTCTAAACATCTAACAGTAAATTGGGAAATAATAGTTTAATGATTGGTAACTAAATTGCGAGAGTGCATTTGTTGTATATACAACAGTTGTATATACCTTGAGAAAATTTGTCAACTCTGGGATTTATACAACCTTTAATTCCTTTCTAAAAATAGCTTTTTTTGTTGATAAAGTTGATGTAGCTAAAATTTGTTGGAGCTGCCTGAACATCTCTGTGTACTCTTGCTTACTCCCTTTCTTTCTTGAATTTTTTGGTTTTTCCTGGTATTCAAGAAATAATTATTGAATTTTTGGTCCTAACTTGCGCAGCGACAGTGAATGTATTTATTACAAGATGTGACCATCCATTGTGAGTTTTAAGGTCAGTTTCTAACCAGTTATTCATTTTCCTGTGGGTGATTTTTTCCATGGTAACTTGTACTGGGTTTTTTTGTTCATGTTTGCTGTTGTTGAAGAAGAGCTCACAAATTACTCTGCAGAAATACAAATTCTACTATGAATGCTGATTCTCATTTAAGTGAAATTAAAGGGATATTTTTTAAGGAAATGAGTGCTTGTCTATCTTGAAATCCATGGAAGATTCAACATTGGGCTTCAGTGGAAACAGAGTTATACCAGCACTGAACAGTTTTGAAAATCAAACCTGTAATTTCCTGTTTGTTTAAATCATAATCCACCTCTTTGGTGTTAGCACCCCTTAGCACTGTGTTGGTGAAGTCCTTAGGCATGCACAGCAGAAATCTGAATTTATTGTTGTCTTGGTAATTTGCAGCATGGATGTAAACCTACATCTGGCAGGGCTGAGAGGTCTGATCCTGCAGTGGGGAGCCCAGCACCACAGCTGCTCCCAGGGTCCCTGAGTCAGTCTTGGTGGCTTTTCAGAATGTCTCACATGAGGTATAAGGATGCTCCATGGGTGATACTGTTTTGTCTTAGAGGATGAGCAAAATGATGCAGTTGTATCAGTTTGCTTTCCCATCAAACAAATTCAGACCAGAGTGGGAAGGCTCAGCTTCTCTGAAGTTGTTGTTTACTCCAGGATCACACTTGTCTGCAGGAATACTGGGCAAACGTGATCATCAGTTGAAGGAAATGTAAAGAAGAGAAATATGTTTTACCTCTAATCCTCCTCCTCAATTTTTCTTCAGCTGCCCACACTTTCTTGCCTCAGCTGGTGTTTCTCCTGCTTACTAAATCACAAGTTGCAATAAACAAAGCTATTTTTGTGGTGTAGTGTTAGTCTGCCTACCTTACCCAGTTCCCTGAATACAAGAGCTCTATCATGTTTGTCTCCCTTTGTGCCTTTATGGCAAAGAATAAACAAGGGTTTTTTAAACACTTTAAATTTAATATAAAGTTTAAGTTTAATATAGATTACATTTCATACATAAATTTAAGCAATTTTTGTTTAACTTAGGTATAAATTAGATAAGATTAGATAAAATTCACAAAATATACATGAATTTATGGACGCTGACAACACTTCAGTATAGCTGAGAGCTTCCTATACTGTGTGTTGCCAATATGTCTGTGATTCACATCAGCTCATTAGTCTCTGACCTCTCTGGAGATAGATAATAAGGTTATTAATTAGCATTAACTTTGACGTGTGATGTTTGAGTGTTGATACCTCTCCCTGGACAATTCTCAGGAGTAACTGGACAAAGTTCACCAGGCAGATCTCTCACAGGCCAGATAGCTTTTGCTATCGATGCACAGATAGCTTTTATTAACTGCACACACTGCTGACCTGTTCTGGCTTCCCCTGAAGCAGTGGAATTCTGTGGATGTGACACGAAGTCACAACCATGTAGACATCATGGCCAAAATTCCCTTTCACTTCATGTGTGCTTTTTGGTGTGCTCTTCTAGACCCCAGTCCTGAAAAAGACAGAAGCCCTAAGACATGAGATTTGTGCAGTGATGCTGTCAGCCTCCTCTTCCTTGTAGCTCTTGTATCCATTGGTAACCAGAGAAACGTGACAAAGGGCTTGAGATATTAAGATACTAAGGTTCATAAAAATCAGTAAGCAGGCAGACCATCTATACTTGTAAGTTTGGACATTCCCAGCAACAATTCCCTGCTACAGCGTGATTTGTTTATAAATTGCCAGAAATATTCCTGGCAATGTGTAAATGTGTCAGTTCCCAGCTCCCAATCCACCTTGCATTTCCCAGTCACAGTGAAGGAGAATGGCTCCTGGCCACACTTAGGTTATTGAAACAGCCAGTGAGGGACACACAAAAATTGCTGTGCAGCAGGAAGGAGTGCTGTGGGGAGGGATGTGGGGCACAGTTCTGCAAGGAAGATGGGCTGATTTCTGTGTATGTGAGATGCAGGGGCACAGCAAATTGGGATTCACACCAGCTTGCTAGCACAGCACTCAGTTTCTTTCCAGCCCCACTGGAATACTCCGAAACTCTGCAGCTTGATGTAGTCTGGTTATTTCCATTGCACACAGTGCTGTGCCACTACTGGATCTAAATGTAATTTTACCTGATGGAGCTTTGCATCTTTCCTTGGCTCAGTGTTTCACTCAACAAGCCTTCTCCCTAATTTCACCAGGAAAAGGGATGGTGTGTTCCTGTGCTCCATGGGGGAAGGTGGCTGGGGCCTGTTTCTGTGCAAACTTAGGCAATAGCCATTTTTTACACTACTTGTGTGCAAATTTATTTTCACTCTGTTGGGATTTTTCCTCAAAGTATCTTATTATGTCTACTAAATTAACATTAAAAGTACTTTTTTATGAAATACACCTCTAAGAGAAACACTGAGTGCTGCTGGTGCTCCTGTAGAATGTCTGAGTGTAATCATTTTGTGTGTTTTCACCACAGATACCTCCAGCTGAGTTGAGGAAATAAAAGCTAAAATGCATCATTTATTACAGAATAGTTTTCTTAGCAATAACTTAGGACTGTGTTAAACAGGTATCGAGTACAGGGCCTCCCTAGCAAATTGCCAGGATCTGTAAATGGTCTTTACCACTACGAAATAGTAGGTCTTCCTTTACACTAACAAGTAATTTCTCTGATTGTGTGCAAATTTGTAAAATATTATCTTCATAATCCTTCAGCTAGGTTTCATGGTTTGTAATTTCTGCTCTAAGCTCACACTAACCTAGTTAAAGCTCAGCCTGGCAGCAGGAATAATAATAATAAGCAGGGTGGCGTGCTGGGCTGCGTCTTAGGTTGTTAAGCCTGTTGTTTTATAGATGGCTTAACTTAGTTTGCAAAAGTGGTAAAGCTGACCTAAATAGCAAAAGCATATTGTGTTTTGACCACCAGCAGGGTTTATTGCAGAAGTTCCAGCTATTGTATTAAATAGAATTGTAGGCTGTAGAATGCACCTAGAAAAATAAGTATTTTTCTTATGTAACCATTTGTCACTAAACAGGTGTTTAATAATTATGGTTGTGTCAATATACTCACTATAACTTCCATTAACAGATGACTGGACTTCTGTAAAACTATCTGGCTGAGTCTGTAGGCAGAGTCTAATAAGCTAGTAAGTACTAAAAGGCCCAATCACATCTTATGTGACACTTGATTAGCACAGCTGAGGGTGCAAATGGCTCAGTAGGAATGGGAATAGTTGTGGTGGTGTCTCTGCATGAGGACAGAGGTAAGAGAGCAGTGGTGGCTGAGGCAGGGCACTAGCACATCACTTCTGTTAAGGCAGGAGGAACCGATTCTCCGCACAGCTCCTGGAAAAATCTGGGGCTGAATGCTGAGGCAAACAGCTGAACTGTTGGAAGAAATTTTCAAGAAAGGAGATGTGTTTTTCACTGAGAATATGCTTCTTCCCATAATCAAGTTACGACTTGATAAGTCGTACCTTAAGGTACAAGCACTTTCTGAGAAGTTCAAAGTACCCTGTTCCAGAACTGGTCTTTCCATGCCCATAAGTTTAAGCCTGTTTTAGGAACTGGCAATGGTGTTAATGTGTGAACTCAAAACACCAAGCTGTACAAACACTACAGAACATAAAGTCTGTGATTGACAGACTTGGTTAGCTATTTAAAGCATTTATAGAAAACTTATGATAATAATTATGGAAATATTGAATAAACATCCAAGAAGATTACATGCTTTGCTATGTTAGTCCTCTAGCCAGGGTGGGAAAGGTCTATATTGTCTGAAGGAACCACATTCCCCTGGTAAACCACTTAGCTACACTGCCATTTAAGACGCTGTTTACTGTGGTTTTTTCAGTTGTTTGAAAGAAGTAAAAAGGATAATCTTCAAGATTAAGTACACAATTATGTTTGTACATAGTGATAATACACACAAATAATAACATGAAAGTAAACACAAAACAGCATCTATCAGAAGTGAGGTCCCTTAAGTCCCTTGCATTTATATATAATCAACTATCAATTATATGGTCATGTAGATTTTTCTCCCTCACATTCTTTGATGACACAAAATTGTACACTGAAATGCACTGTTGTTCACAACATTCTAGTTGCTGCCATGATTTGAAATCTCTGCATTCAGTTGAGGAGTGTGCCATAACACATATGGAAACCTTAATGTACAAATAGCCTTGACTTTGTGGTTTTGTAAAGAAGCCCCCTGCTTCAATAAGTGCTGCATTTCTCTTACTACTCTTTACTGCAACAAAGGGGTGAAGCAGGATATTTCATAGCACTCTTTGTGATACTGGAATGGACTCTGAGTCAGGGATTGTATAGGCAGCACCAAATAAGAGACAGTAATTTCTTTCAGTCAGAGTAGTTCTAATATTAGCCCAGTATTGCACTCATTTTTATTTTTCCATATTGCTTATAACTTATGCCTTGTTGGAAAAAAATAAATCATTAGTAACTGTTCCTTGCTGGTGTATCAGTCTAGTGGAACTATGAAGAAAAATTACTCCCTTGCTTGGTTTTCCACTTCCCTGGGTAGAGGCATTGTTGTGCCGTCAATCAACATTATGTGTAATATTCCAAAAATCACGAGCCAGTATTTGATTCCTGTCTTGGCTCTGGTCTCATTTGGATGTGGTGCCCAGATTACCTCCTTCATCATCTGTGTCTGTTATTTTCCAGTGAAATGCAAACGCTGCCATGGTATCACTGTGGCTCCTTTAACTATGACCCCAAACAGCAAAGACTCATCTGACTATGCAGAATTAGATTTAACTTGTCTGTTAGTTACGTCTTAGTTTTGTCTACTTGGTGTAAAGCAGACAGAGGTGACTAATGAGAAATTGTGGGTGTTTTCAGGAACTTTTCTGACAGAAGATAGTAATGAAAAGGATACTGTGATGGTGAGTGCTCAAAAGTGTTCAGAGCAAAGCAAGAAAACCATGAGTGAGGATGAAAGCTGGTTGCACCTAATTGTCCACTCCTGAAAAGGGGTTTTCAGTTGTTTCAGATGGATATAGGATATGTGCCTATCTCCAGGTAGGTGTTTATGTGAGCTGTGTGTCTGTAATGCCCTTGAGGGTTAATGGGTGTGCAATCTGATTCCACAGACATCCAGGCCTGACATTCAGTTTTACATCCAGGGAGAGGTACCTGCAGGAATAGAAGGTTTCTACTAGCTTCCTTAGGATATTTCAAATTATTTCAATATTTCTAGGCAGCAGAATTGAGATCTAGATCTCCACTGACCAAAATGGATCACTAGCTATATAGCTTGCCTGTAGACCTTTATATAGGCACATATTTTAAGATTTTTTATATGTGAATTGGAATCCCACCCAGACAGACTCAGCTGCCTAAACAGAAGCATCCTGTACCAAGCCATGATAATGAATTTTTCATCCCCACCACCCTTAACAGTAAGTAACTTTGTCTGTGTCAAGAATTTCCAATGAGTGGGCTGCTCAACAGTTGAAACCTGCTGAAGGGTATGAATAAAAATGGCAACTGTGTAAAGTTCATAAAATCTGGCATTTTTTTCCTTTTTCCTTGTAGATCAAATCTGTTGTGTAATATTCTCTCAAAAGACTGATATTCCTACTAAAAGCTCACTTCAATGAGAGAAATGTGTAATGCCAGAGTAGAAACTGCAATGTCGTAAAATATTAGGATGGGTTATTTTTTTGTGTGATGGAAATTTATTATATCACATACTTAAAATGTATGACAGCAGAATGAAGCTCAGTATAGCCTTTGGCTTCTCTATTAAGATTTTGTTGTGGCCTCATATAGGACTCTGGCACCTCCTGCATGAAATCTAGTAATTTTCTACTGGTATTATCTAAATATTAAAATGGTCATGGTGAGAATTACTTCCCTTCTTACAAATGTTCATTTAGCAATTCTAGAAGCAGAGAATGGATTTTACTTTCTTCCTTTTCTGCACAATATTTTCATTATTTTTGTGCATGAGACCATCAATTCGCAATTTGGAAATCAGTTATCAGTAACTGTGTTTAAAATTCTCTCTCAAATTTTGATAAAAATGAAATTTAACCTCAGGGTGATTTTTCAGTATGTATTTTACTTCATCAACAGTATAAACCTTTGTTGCATTCAAAGCATTGCTTTATCTTCCCCTTTTCTCAAAATGGCTTAATTTTGAAAACATGACTGGAGTACAGAACATATTACACACACTCCCAACACTTTGTTTCCTCTAACAGGTTTTCATCTGTATCACAGCAGCTGAATGACATGTCTTTTGCCTAGTAATAATTGATCAATAACAAACATTTCCAAATGACATCCTAGAAGAAATATGCTGAGTGAAATAGCCACAAACGAGTTTTGGGGAGTTCTTTTGGAAATGTTAGCTATAGAAAGAGTGAGCACTAAACATACATGGAACCACTGTCTACAGGTAGACATATAGTGCATAAAACATGAGTGCAGGCAAGGGCACAGGACAATTGTAAAAGGTGTTTTAGGAAGATAAATTTCAGTACTGCAGACAAGCCTGTACAACTCAATACCATGTCTTTATGGAAGCCCCTGGTGGCTCTGGAATGTCTCCTGGGGGTCTCCTGATGAGAGCCTGATCATTTCAATGCCATCTCTGAAGCAGATAATATATCCAGTGCATAAATGGGCTGGAGTCAAGTGCATTGTTTTGTTTTTGGGAAGTCCTTGACTTCTTGCAAGGGACTATTACTAAATGATTTGAAGAACTTGATCTTGCAGGGTGCTGAGCACTGCCCTTGGTCCAGCAGAGCAATCAGGAGTGTTCATGTTGTCATCAAAGGCACAGGCAACACTTTCCAAGTTCTTTATAATTCACGCCTTCATATTATTTTTTTGAATTTTGCTTTGTTTGTGTACACAGACAAGGACATATAAGGATGTTCTGACCATATTCTCATTTCTCACCTTGTTTCTTTGGAGGAATTTCAGTAGATTGATCTACAGAATATGATGCAGACACACAATAATATTCAGCAAGGAAGAAATTCTCTCTTTGTCTGTATAACGATGGTCTCCTCATGGTGAGTTCTAGCAAAAGTTTAAAAACAAAAAAGAATGAATGCCTAAACTTGAAGATAACAAAAACATTTGATCAGCTTTTGCTGCCGTCCTGCTGGGAAAACTTGATTTTGAGTATTCAGAATGACCATGACCTCAAATTTCCCGACAGAATGAACTCTGTTTTACAGCAGAGTTATTACCTAGAAGAAGACTTGAAGATGCTACACCAATTCAAATAACATATTTTTTATTTAAAAGCATATTATTGAATTATTTCACCTATTGTTTTGTGGCTCTTGTTGGTGATTAATGGCTGTTTTCATTGCATATTTCACAGGTACAATAGCACTGTAACATTGTTTTAAGGCTGATGGTTTTTTCCTTATTGTTTTGGAGTGGTTTGAATCTTCGTAGTCTAACTAGAAATGTAACAAATACATCTCTTATAACCTTCCAAATATCCCTCTTAGATCAACATAAGCTGTTTAGCTCAAGCAGTAATGTACATTCACTTGAGCCATTTTCTGCATTTTTAAAGTCTTACAGAATAAGAAGCTCTCCAGCAATCCCCGTGATTTCCCACCAAAATAAGGAAGAGTTTAAAATAATAATTTTGAAGCAGTGAATAACTGAAGAAAGTAATTATTTGTCTTTATTTTCAGTACTTTAGTAGTCTGAGGTCAAATTTTGCCCACGTTGAACACATTGCTGCAGTCAGGAACTAAAAGCATGCTCCAAAAATTCAGCCAGCTTCCATCACCATTAGTGTTTATGCAAAGAATTATAACTGATGTGAACAAATTACTTTGCAGAACCTACTTGCACATTCAAAGAGAAATGTCCTAAGCACCCTAAAAATACGAAAAAATAAACAGTAGAAACATTCCCCATCAGTATCACAGACAGTTTGACAAAGCAGTGAAGATGTCAGGGCCATAATTTGAACGATGGTTTTAGCACACAAACAGAGAGAGAATATGTATGGTGAGTTAAGCTGCATAAAGCCTTTCTTCTAAGTCCAGATGTAGGCATTAACTCGCATATTTGAGATGGCACGCTTATTTGCTAAGTGCAAAGATGGCTAGAAAAAGGCTTTCCTGACTGATGATAAAAGCTGGAGTACTCTTTAATTTTGGTTACTGCCAAGCTTATTTCAACAACCACAATAGTTATTTGGCTTCATACCAAAAAGTGGCAATATAGTACTTACATGTCTATGGATCAAAATTAGATGAAAAATTGCTGTTTCTCATCTCCAAAGCCATTTGCCACACATTTTATAGGCCTCAAGATGCCTTTTGTAATATGTGATAACAGAGCCAACTGAGGCATCTGCCTGGGAAGAGATTACTTTAATTATGGACTCAATGTCCTATTTTCTGCAAGTGTTCCCCAGAGAATTTCTTACTGCTGGATGAGAGGTGTTATGATGCACATTAAAACCTACAAGTCAAACAAAAGGGGGTTGTAAAAGTGAGACAAGGACACCCATAGAGACCCCAGTCTCATATTCAGTGGCTAAAAGAATAACCCTGAATTCTGTGATGATAACTTTTTAGTTAATCTAATACCTGTTAAAAATAAATTTCCAAAATATATATATGTAAAAAAGACTGATAGAAAAGCTTACCATTCTTTTCCATACTTTATTATGTTTTGTAAAATTCATTGATCTATAGAAGTCTTTAAAATGATGATATTTTCCTTTTAGGTTTTTCAGTACAGTAGTTACCAATGATGTAATGTGGAAAATGCAGCAAAGAGGTTTCTTGTTAGCTTCTATTTTTGTTACATGCGAAGTTTCTTGTCATTAAGAATTCGTTTGCCTTCTGCTGTAGCATCATTGATCACAATTAACTCACTTGATATTAAAGTGGATGTGCTCTATGCTCCTATAGAAATTCTGGGTAAATCACCATTCATTTAGCACAGTTTAATGGATACTTAAAATATTTGTCATTCTCTCTTCATCAATTAGAAGAAAGCCTAGAAATCTTCATTAGCAGCTGCTGCAATGATGAGCTAAAAATTTTTCTTTACACAAAATATGATGGAAGAGCTGTAAAGATGGCTTGAAGATGCTGTGACAGCATGTGAAGTATTGGGAAACTTCCTTAGAATTTGGAAAATTGCCAAAATTGAAAGGGAAAATGACATCTCTAGAAGATACTGAACTTTAAAAACAAAACAACAACAAATGAAATACACCAAAAACTATTTGAAGTATATTTAAAACAGGGGGCCATAACTTCCTCTTCCATTTTGTACAATTATTAGAAAGGTTTATTCTCATAAAACATTAGAGTGAAAGCAGTGCTCATCCTTTATCAGTAATAACAACTAATATTAGGGATTTTTCAGCTTGCTAATTTTAGAGTAACTGTATGTCTTCAGTGAAGCACAACCAAGTCTGAAAAGAATATTAAATGGTCAGTATTTCCCTGCTCTGGGGGAAGGTAGTATGGAGATTTCACAGCATAGCAAATGAAAACAATTAGCTACCCCTGCAGCATCCAGCCCAGGAGGAGATTGTCAGGTAGTGGTCAACACATGAGTCTCTTCTTCATGCTCACCATTTCAGGTGCCTGGGGAATACTTGCTCCAGACTTGGTCTCTGCTGCTGGATAGGCTAACTTTATAAACCCAGTCACAGGCATGATGTGCCTGTGGCTCAGGGATACCTGACCTGCATCTGCAGTGTTGAATTTGGGTTTGGAAGTGGTGGCACCTGTTCTGTCTGGGCTGTGGGTATGCTCAGTAAGTCTCACAATGTAAGCTTTAGGAAGTGGATGGAGAAAGCTGAAATGCTGAAGGTAGCTTTGCCTGGAGCTGTTCTGGGTTAGGAGAGGGAGCTCAGCTCTCTGCTGTGTATGACATGGTAGGACACAGAGACACACTCTGGCCCCATGGAAGGATTAAGGATTAAATATTAGATCCCTTTTCTATCTTCTAGGCTTTTCATTGTTGTTTTTTGGGGATTTTTCTGCCTCCTTCCTCTGGCTGTAAGAAGCTGTGTGGTGCCAGGGTTTAATGGAAGGTTTTAGCTCGTAGGTAAATGGGAAAAGCCCTGTTCTGTGAGGGGAGATCCTCAGGCCAAGCTTGCACCAAGCTGGGAACTGACCCAATATCAGCTGTTTCCAGGCTCAATGCTTTGCCTTTTGGTTTATTACTGACAAGATGGAGAAAAGGGTCATTAATATTTATGGCTTAGTGAAGTGACCAAGGCTGCTTTTGTCGGTCCTGGATTCAGGGCACATGGACATGTGGGAGCATGGCTGGTCAGTTATTGGTGTCCCTTCTGAGGTTTTGGGAGAGACCTTCTCCCTTCATCAGCTGTGGAAACTGCATGTGCCTGGACCCCTGTGCCTGGGAAACCTCCATGTGCATCTGGAGCTGGGCTTCCTCAGCTGCTCTCCCAGGCTCCTGTGCCCTCCATTCCACCAGATCCCCTTGAGGCACTTCAATCATGCTGAAAGTCATGTGAAATTTCAACTGTGATTTCTGCAAGGGCAGACATTTCAGCTGTGACATTTTACCTTGCCAGAAGCCATGAAATCTGTTCAGATATTTTCCTGCTTGCCAGGGAGAGCTGACCTCTTCTTCGGGTGAACTGTCCAGCTTTGGAGCTACTGTTCCTTTGCTCTTGGAGCTGGCACTGTTTTGTGGATCACCAGTGTTCTTAGCCAGAACTTTGGGTTTTAAACAGTATGGGCATTTAGGTCATCATTCGAATTATTTATGTGTAAATTTTTTGTCTTTTTTGTTTCAAAAAAACATCCCAACAGGCTGGAGCTCTGCTGTTACTTCACATGATGAAATGTAGTTTAAGAATGGCGTGTCTCCCAGTGGCTTTGAGCCCTGGGTTTCTTACTCTGTGGAGCTTTTAACTTCTTAGGGAACTTTGTTCTCAGCATGAAGAGTCTCAGAGTCAGGCAGGTAAAGGGCTGGGAAAAAAAAAAAAAAAAAGCTCTGTCTGAGCTGCTCCTTGCTCTGTCAGCTGATGTCTGTAGCTCACATCTCTGTCCTGCCTCACCTGGCTGTGACTCACTGCTGGGAGGTCTCTGCCCATCTGGACTGGAGGCAACAGCTGCACTGTGGTGGCTCCTGACTCTTCCACCAGAAGGGATCTGCATCTTGGATCGCATGGGAAGGAGGGGACATGGTGTTCCAATCCTCCTCTCTCTTTCAATGCCACATGAGGTGTCTCTTGACTGGAAAGCACTGTTATATCTGTGAGCCATTGTCTGTGCTGATGGATGAGTAATATTTCACAAATATTTCTCCTTGTTGGCATTTTTTCTAACAGAACGGTTCATCTTTTTTTTGTTTGTTTGTTTTTTCAACCCCTCCCCAGTATTGCACAGAACTTCCATGTCAAGTGTTTCCTCCGTCTTTTGATGTTCATTCTTAGCTCTCCTGTGGCAGCAACATACCCATCAATACTGAAAAATTTCATAATCCTGGCAGAGCACTATGGTCTCCATGAGTCACACTTTAGAAAAGTACAAATTATTTAATGTTAAATTTTTAAAAATTATTTAATTCCTCATGTATTAGTATACATTTTTGTGCCTTTAAAGACATAACCACTGTGATACTGAAATCACAGCTAAATCTAACTTTGCACTGCCATATGGCACAACCTGTAGACACTAAGACTCTGGGAATTCATGTATTAGGTTGCCAGACTGATGTGGTGGATAAGTAGATTGTCATAAAAGTAATTAGTTTCAGTGTATGTAGATTGCACTTGGCCTTTTTTGTTGTTAAGCTTTTAGGGATTGATCTTTTAATGCTTTGCTGTGATACAAAAATAAAGCATCTCACAGGAGGACAATCTGCAGTTAAAAAATTTTAGCATGTGCGAAATAAAATTAAAATAGATCTCACTCTTGCTAATGTTTAGGATATGTCAGGAATGTTTACTTTCATTTGTAAGGATATTTCTGTTGTTGATTTGTAACCTACCAAAGTTCTAACTAGTAACTAAGTTTTCTGGTTGTGATGATGTTCAGAGCTCTGAAATGCTTTTGCCTACAAGCCCTGTGGACTAGAAGAAGAAATAAAAAATAAATTTAAAAAATAATAAGCATGGACTTCTGAGGCTGACTGATGTCATTCAATGTGATATAGATGACTATTGCATTACTATTACAGAGGTCAGTAAAGGCAGTTTAGTGCAGTAGTTTAATTTGGTAATGGTAATTAATTTGCATCAGCAACTCAGTGCTCTTGATGCCAATCTACCTCATAGGTAGTCAAACTGGATTTCAAGGCTGGGTTTTTGTCTCACTTTTGGCAGCAGGGATTTTCTGTTGCAGAATGTGACTTGGAATGTGAATTCCCAGCTGGAGCTACCAGGGAGAGTGCCAAAGCCAGGACAGAGCAGTTAACTGACCTGAGAGCATGTCCTGGAGCTCTGAGTGCCCTGGATCTCCAAAGGCTGTAGCACATCTTGGGGCTCTCAGCTGTGTGGAGCTTTTGTGTGAATCTGGAAAGTTCGGGAGCACTGAACACCCAGTGACAGAGAGAAAGGGAGGGATACAAACCTCAGCCAAAACAGGGATATTAGCTAAGTTTATTACGTTTTCATGAGTTTAATTAGATTTTCAGACAGTAACAAAATTACAGAATAAGTGAAGCTCAGTGTTCGCAAGTGCTGGAAGCTTTGCAGTGCTCTGTTCAGCAGTGCTTTAATAATATCTTTAAATTTTCAAGTTATGTTTGAAAAATTAATAAATAGAATTTTAATAAACCCTTTTTTTCCCTTTAAATTGGCAAAATCAAGTCATTGCGTCTTATTCAGTCTGTGAAAGTGTGAGCACAGAATACATTTCATGGTTGATTTATGAGCTCCTTGAAAATATGGTTTATAATGAAATGCCGACAGGCCCTTAAAAAAATTAGCATAACAAATAGCAATGTAATAATACCTTTCATGTCTGGGCATTCCTGCAGATTCACTGACAGTGAGCACTTGGCCAAAGACCAGAGCACTTCCAGCCAGGGCTGGGCAGCACACCCAGACAGTGCACCCCCAGAAAGCTGACTGCCTGCTGCATGGATGTGGAGTCATGGATTCAGAGAGTCTGCATGGGCAAAGTTAAATCAGCAGTAATTCTAGCAAAATAATATCAAATTAAGAATAGCTGTCTTCAGCTACAGAGTTATTGCTGTTAGTACTAGTTATTACTAGGTGCTTAATTATTACTAAGGCAAAACATGAGAAGTGTAACCTTTACTGCTGGCAGTACTTAATTTCAGGGTTTTGTGAGAATTAGGGAGTATAGCTGAGATGGTAGCTAGAAAACCAGCAGTGGCTTGGGCTATCATTGTCCATATAGAAAGTCTGTTTTTATACTTTAAAATTTATTTTAGTGAATTTTACAGTTGAACCTGGTCTCTACAGACTGGTATCCTGATGCTTTGCCCATGCCTAATGTTTGCAATATACATTTCTTCTGATGTGTCTCTTTGGAACTTTGTTTTTTTTTTTTTTAGTAGAATAACCTGGACCAAAGCTGGACAGATAGGTCAGAGTCAGTGTATTTTTTATGTAGAAAAGTCTGGGCTGTGGGCATCTCAGATTTAATGTCCATAACACTAGCGGTTTGCCACTAGGAGTTTTGAGGGCATTATCCTGACCTCAATCTGCTCACACAATCACTGAAACAAATTAAATAGCAAAAGTACTGTGCAGCTGTTAGTATGCAAAGGGGTGTTGGAGGCTGTTGAAACACAAAGGAAGAGAAAGACAGTGAGTAGCATAATCTTTGGTCTCCCAGCAACTGATGCAGAGTTATAGATAGACGAAGCTAAATTTTAGCATTGAGGTTCATATATGCAGAGTATAATTACATTTTTATTCTAAAAATGTCATTAAAACAATGTTAGACTAAGTGGTTTCTTTTCAAAGGAAAAGTTAAAATGGGAGATATAATTCCAGATGAGATAGTTAGAAAGAACTTTTTACTGTGATTCTCACTGGCGTATTGTTATGGTTATTTTGGGAAATACAGAAATGGGTGGGGACACAAAAATTCAGTCTGGGAAACAGAAAAGAGCAGCGAACTTTTGGTGAGACAGCAAAACTTGTAGGGGTGCAGGCTAAGCCAGGCCTGGGAAAACTTCATGCAGAAAGTCAGTACCTTGCCATACAGAAATTTGGGAAAAGTAAAAACCCTTGAGAGACAACGTTGTTATTCATACAGAGCTGTTTTGTTTAGTTTTAGTGGCATGTCTGTGCCTGTGGCAATCCTCAAATTTCCACTATCCAAATGTCAGGCTAGGAGATGACATACTGGAGATTACAGTTTACTGGGGAGAGGAGTAGAGATAGAGGAGCCAAACCAGTTTGGGGAAGCCCAAACCAAGGCTTCACATTGTTGTAATAATCCAAGTAATTTTATTTATTTTAATTAAGCACTGTAGGGTAACTAAGGTAAAAAGTGATCATGAAAGGTTTTATCTTCATTTATATGAAATGGGGACAGTGTCCATCTCCTGCACTCAGTCTCAGCCTCCAGCTTTCTCACTGTCATTTTTAAAAAGAGAATTTGCCCTTTTTATTAATAGATTAGTGGAGGAATAAAAGAGACACCCTAAGTTCAATAGCACACAAGTTGTCAGATTGCTTTTTTCCCTGTTTTTTGACTAGCCAGGCTAAGTATTCTGAAAGATTTGGGCTTCAGTCAGCATGGTCAGTGCATGGTCCATTAACCAGATTTCTTAGGTTTACAGTCTCGCTATTTTAGCACAATTACTTTTCTCTCATCATGTGCCTTGTAGCCCTTAGCAGATCCAACAAGGAGGGAGAGATATGGTTCCCAGGGAGTCAAAGTGCTTCTTTTATGGTTGTTGCGTTCAGGACATTGCTTATGACAAGAGGATCATAACCCAGCTCTACAGTTGTTACCTCAAGAATTGTACCATATGAATTTGGGTCTCTAAAGGATTCAAAAACTTTTAACCAGTACATATAATTGGAGGTTGCCTTACCATTTCTTAGACACAGACCAAAAGATACTCAACTCGTGCTGAGTAATTGCAGAAAAGCCAACACTTGAAATAAAACTTCCTCAAATCCTACAAAGTGGACCATAAGAAACAAATTATCTGGTTTCTCTTCTAAAGACTCTCAATCATAAGAACTCTTAACAATCTTCAACATCAGATGATGTGTAAACCGATCATTCATTGCCCTCCAATTTCAATTTTCTCAAGGAAAATATTTCCTAATCTCAGTTAGACCAGATTTTGCTGTTTTAAGTCCCATGCACAGGATGGTGTGGTGTGGGCAGTGTGAGGATTGGTGCACACATGGGACATGAGAGCTTCCCATGTGCTGATAACTCACAGTGCAAGAGCTCTCAGGACCTGGGGCTTCATGTTTAGCTGAAGAGATGCAGCAGCACTAGTATTTGCTGGGAGAGCTGCCTTTGCAGTCAGGAATTTGAGAATCCCACAGATGAAATGCAGGTGCTGGAAGCAGTTTGGGACACTTGGGCTGCCTTGAGGATGACTTAACTGATGTGTTGTGTTTGCCATCTGTGCCTTGTTTTAAAGAAAGGAGGTCTAATCCAAACCCATTGAATTTGAAGTCTGATATGTATGTCATGATTTGATAAAATTTCTTGGTCAGAAGTTTCGCATTTTTACTAGAAATGGCAAGTATTTATAATTTGCTGCAGAAGTAGTTTTCATGTTTTTTACATAATTTAGAGTGAATTAATGGCTTGTTATTTATTGCCTAATGCTCTGTAGGAATGATTTATAAAGCTGTACTCTACACTGCTTGTTACTTTGTATTCTCTGCATTAGGTGTGTCATCAATTTCATTAAATGAATTCACAGTGACATTGCTCTGGAACTATGGGTTTTGATACAAGGGTAACAGAACATAAATCAAGAATTATGTTTAATTCATAAGAGGCACCAATCTCTCATTTAAGTGTAGGCTGGGCTAGTTGGTGTCAAAAATATGCTTTACAATACCTCTTCTGATTGCATTTCAGACCCTCTCTATATGCCCTTATGTTCTCTGTGAGAATAATAGATAGCAATACAGTGCAGTTTGTCAAGTGAATAACATTTCTGGTTTTATATATTTGGGTGCAAATGCTATCATTATTTTTAGCACAAGCCAAAAAGGAATATATTTGCATGAATATACTTAAAACTATTCTTAAGGGAATCTATAAATTTAAAGACAAGTCTTGCCTATTCTCTGCAATAAATACAGTTGTTTACTATATAAATTACACTCTAAAAATCCGATATTTTGTAGTATTTCTAACTGTTATTTTTACTCCTAAGCAGAAATACAAATAAACTTTTATTTTAGTCTCTTTTCTTAACTCTTTAAATGTCTCTTGAATTAGTACATTAAAATCCAGAGCACTGAAAAACCTGTCAGAATATTTAACTAGTATCTGTTTACTTTTTAAAATAAATTTTATGTAAATATTTCTTTTCCCTTTGGCTTTTGTAAAAAAAAAAGAAACATTCTTACAAAGCCTAAATTTAGCATTGGCACTGACTTGAAAATGCACTTCCACCTCACTATTACTCCAAGTGCATATGAACTCTTAACAGTATCATTCACATATAATGGCAATTTTGAAGCAAGAAGATTTAAATCTCTGTGTTTAGGATGCAGTTTATTGGAAGTGTTAATTGTGCAGGAACTAGGGCTTTCATTTGCTAGAAGTTTTCTCATCACTTCGCTTCAAGGAGCAGGACGTGCTCTCTTTGACACTTATTGGAGTTAACAAAATAGTCATCGTGTATTTTAAATGCCTGGAAGGAATTACATTCATGGGAGAATACGAATGTTTACACATAAATCAAAACTAGAGAAAATGTTTTGTGAAAATGAAGGAATTCTTTTTGTTCAGTATTTTAAACATTTGTTCTCAGCGGAAATGAAGGACAGTAAAACCAATAGTATATCTCTGGAGAAGGAGAGAAATCAGACTTCAGGGCCTTTTTGTCCCAGCTTTCATGCCATATCCTGTGTGCCCTTTCATTAATATTTTCTAACACTTTGTTAGAACAAGAGAAAAAAAATCAATTGAAATATATGGTGAAGTTTTTCACACAAAGCTGGAAGAGATTGTTGGGATTATTTTTAATTTTTATTTAAAAATAAGTTGGAAGAGAACACTTGCAATGAATAATTCTAATCACTTTGTAAACAAAACTTAGATAATGTTCTGTAACAAAAGATATCTATATATGAAAATTGGAAATTCTCATTAGGGTTTTACCCAAATCTTCCAAAAATGCTTCATCCTCTCACCTGACATCAAGCAGCCTTCCCTCCCATTGTTGTGCTGGGTGATGTTAAGGTGAATTTTTGGGAAGATGTGTGGGCTCTGATGTTTCAGGAGGTTGTGGCCCAGAGATTTCCAGGTCTTCCCTCCAGCACATGGGGCATCTCTCCCACCTCTGCAGGCAGCAGTGCCCAAACTGCAGCAGATAGTTTGGAGCACCTTCTGCTCAGTTTTGCAAAGAAAATAGATGTCTTGTTAGTTATGGCATCCTTAGGCTGGGCAAAAGGGTGCTCAGCACAGAGCTGTACCTGCTTAATGTCATTAATGTGCTCAAGACCACAGAGCTCATTTAGGATCAGAGGTTAATGGTGCAAGAATTAACTGCAAGCTCATTTCATTTACTAGTACTTCTGCAATAACAGTGACTGGGGTAATTTTTCTTCATTATGTTGTATGTCCTTTGGTTAGGAGGGTGCTGTTCTAAAATGAGTAACTGCTGTACTTGGTGACACAGTTCAGATTCATTTCCTGGGCAACTGTCCAGTTTCCAAACAGTCACTGATATTAAATTTTTTTGCCAGCATTAAAGGTGCCCATGTCAGTTAAAAAAAGAAAGTCAAAACACGCAGGGGAATTCAGTTTAAGGTAGCATAGGATGTATTTCTGGAGTGAAAATGCTGCTTGTCCATCCCTCTTTCTCCCTGTATTAATTATTTCTGAACCTCTAAGTCTATTTCAATGAAAGTTGACAGCAACTTAGGTGTCTTTAATATTATCTTAGATGTCTGAATGTAGAGGACCATATTGGGAAGGATTATTTTATACAAATAGAGAAGAATTTGAGGAAGCTCAGGCTTGGCAAGAAGCTCCAGCTGAGCACATGTTTTAGTAAATTCTCCTCAGCCAGGAGGGGATGGTGTTGGGAGACCAAGAGAAAGTTGGTACCAGTGTTGCTGCAAGTGATGTGCTTTCTGTGGCTTAGAAATCACTTCTCCTTACTTCAGGTGTGGAATGACTGTATACACACTCCTGCTGTGTGGAGGGGCTCAGGAAAATATGATGAGTTAAGCCAGTACCAAATACACCCATATTCATCATGAAACAGCATCATTCAGCATAAATGACACCAGGAATACAGATTCTTGAGTTCAGGAATGCAAGGCCTTAAACAGGATCTTTTTAAAGTATGTTCCCAAAAAATTCAAATGGCGTTTTCTCATTTATTTTTATACAAGTTTCAGAAGTGTTAATTGGTATAAATATTTTTTCAAACCATGTGTAATATTTTAAAGAGACTATTAAGAAATGTAGGTGTGGTTCATTTAAAATCCCACTCAACAGGACAAATCTTAGCATTTGAAAAGCAAAGATTTTCTGAAATTTAATGTATTTTGTTGTGCATAATGAAGCGTATGAAACAGCCTGGAAAAAAAAAAAAGCAGTTTCATTCTTGCTTCCTAAAACCAGCAGGTCAAAATTCTTTACCATGTTCCTATTGTAAACTCCTCAAAAGATCAAGTGTCAGCATGAGAAGTACTGAAGAACAGTTTTACACAACACTACTGACAGCTGCAAAAAAGGAAGACATTTCCCTGCAGCAAGACAACATTTGAATTTTTGTGGTAAGCACAGATCAAAAGATTTGTGAATGGAAACTCAGAAAAGGCTCATGTTCTGGTTTACTAATAGTATCTAAAATATTTATGATGTTTTCTCTATCTCTTAGTTTAGGAATTATGAAGTCAATAATACAGCCAGAGCAATGGTCAAGGGGAATAAATATTGAGAGATAGAAATAAATAGACCATTTGAAATTCTTAAGCTAAAGCGTACATGTTAACATGTCTCCACTGAATATTATTAATACGTAAACCCATATCTTTAGTTTAAATGCCAGGGATTGGCCTCAGGTCAATAAAACTATTTTTTAAATTTTTTTTTTTCTTTAAAAAAGGGCAGCAATATCATGCAAGGAATCCAAACTTACTGTGAGCTGTTTGATTGAGGGATCCTCAGGAATGGATGCACCTGGAAGCTAAAAGCCACACGTCACCAGCTGTATTTTAAAACATTTTGTTTTTTGCAATATACTATTTTAGCAGTCTTTGTACAAGAATAACATAGAGTTGTCTTTGCCAGTGGATGAAGTCTGCCTGTTTTCTTAACATGTGCCAAACAAGTGGTATAGCATAGTTAGTGTTGCTATTTCTACAGCATTGTTTAGATGATCTACTCAGATATGTCTTATGCTCTCCTAAACTTATAATTGTATCTCTGTCATCCACATACCTTTACCAGCTAACAGTTTACTGCTGCTTGTTCCATCCCTCTGGTGGAGCAAATTGCTTCAATTCTTTTGACTCACTGCCACATCCATCCCATTCATAGCAACAAGGTACCTTCTAGCTTATGCTGTATTGTTTTTGCACTGTAGTTGTTCAAGATTTCATCCATTCTCTGTGAAGATATGGGATTTTTTTTTTTTCCCCCAGAGATCAGCAGATGCCTGATGATCATTCAAAACAGGAAATTGCTAATTACAATTGTGGCAGTGTAGTCGTTTTGGTACACAAGTACCTTTATGTAACTTTTCATAAAATCTGGTATCTGTTAGGAATCCATCCTTAATTCAATTGTACTGGGAAGATTTATCTCACATATGGCATGATGCCACTGCTTCCCATTCCAGGGGACTCTGTCTGGAGCCAATGCTTTGGATATTTTTGACAAGTAGAGTCCTCAGAAAACCAAGGTTTTAGAAAACCTCCTCAGTTTACCCTGACACTTGTGAATTTATCCCAGGCAGCTCATGGGAAGTGTCCCTTCCATAAGAGTAGAGGACTGTTGCAACAGTGGACCTCCTGCCCAGTTCCTCAGTTGAGGAGGAGAGGTTTGCAAGAACAAACCCATATTTTTTGTTTTTATTTACTTGGTGCAGTACTTTCACAAAATCTTAAAAATTGTATGACTCTGAAAGCCCCATTAGAATAACAGTTACGAGAAGAGATCCTCTTTTATCGTTAAGTGTTAGCTTGAGTTTGATGTTTTATTAATCAACCGTAAACTTCTTAGCTACACAAATTACAGATGAATTTCTGTAATTTCCAGCACCACTCTGTTGTGTACAGCAACAGATGTGCAAGTCTCCAATGAATGCCTTCATCTGTAGTACTTGGAATTTGGGATTCCAGGCAGGGGAATTTGAGCTCCCAAGCAATATTACATGTAAAAAAAGCAATAATTATTTGTGTGTATTTGAAAAGTTCACCTTCCTGGCAACTTTACTGAATTGAATTCCCAACATATTCATTTTGGTAGGAAACTGTCATTAGCAAATAAATGGAGATTTGAAGTCTGGTTCTGTTTCACCCAGTATCACCATTTTTTTGTTCACCAGGGACATAGGGATGCCAGTGTTGGTGCCAAAGAATCTCGGAGCATCAACAGGATATTTTCCTACAAAGATTCATTCTAGTGTTGTGCTCATTCTGCCAGAGACTTCTGAAAACAAATCTATGCTCAGGAAAAATTAGTCAGTAAAAAAAAAGCAAGAGCAGCCATCTATCCTGCAAGTACTTAAATTGTTGCTTAGGCTCTCTGTTACTCATGTTTCTTTCGAGGTTAGGATTATAAATCTCTTCATTATTACTTTAGTCTAAGAGAAAGGTTTTAGACTTCAATGTCTTTTTTAATAAAGGGTTTAAAGGATTGTTATCCACACCGTATCTAAAGGAGATACTGTAGCAATGTAGCTTAGCAGGTAATTTGTTTCTGAGCAAGACAAATCATGGATTGTTTCCTAGTGAGAAACGGATTCAAACTCATTATTGTTGGAACAGTATATTATATGGGAGGCTGCTGTCCAAATGAGTTGTAAATTCAGCATATTTATGCCTGTGTCAAGTGACTGACCAAGTCAAGGTGAAGTTCAGATTTCATTTAAGACAATTTTGATAATCCTATTATTATTTTATTATGCAAAAGCATTCACAAATACTGGAACTGTAAGCCTTGGTGTGCTCTTAGGCAATGTGGTAGAAGGTGTAGCAGAGCTGTGTTTTACTGGTGTAGCTGACCCTGCTTTGAGCAGAAGGTTGGTCTGCAGACCTCCCGAGGTCCCTTCCAGACTGGATTTTTTAATGGTCTTCTCTGGAGTGTGATGGTGAGTCTCTGGGCAGGCCAGGTGGGTCCTGACCCCAGCTGTGGCCACAGCACAGCTGGAAGCCAGCACCAAGGGATGCTGAGCTAACACCCTGCAAGGGGAGCTCAGCTCTTTGCTCAGCCCTGAAAGCTGCTAAAACTTGCTGGTTTGGAAAGCAGGGCTGGAGGACAGGACTAGTTTTGGAAGGACACAGAAAACAGATTTTTCTCTTTTAAATTCAATCTCTCTGGTTGAGGTGGGAAAGGCTGGATGTGATTTAGGCATCCATGTGTCTGATTGTCTCATTCCCAGTCCTAAACCAGCCCTCTAATGGGCATCTCTGAAAAAAGAGCCTATTGAAGAAAAGCCAAATTGTACTGTGAGCAGCAGAATCCATGAATCCAAGTTTCCAGCATCTTTGGACACTAAACCCCAATAGCACCCACAGCATAGTACTTCCAGGGGCCTCACACCACACCTCAATCTTGCTTTCAATACCTCTAAAGGCCCCAAATAACTTCCCCTCTTTCTCTAGTACAACCAGGGCTCCTGCCAGGGCTGCACAACATCATCTCTCCAGTTTATGCTGTGTACATGATGCCATTCCACCTGCTTCTTTTGTCTGGAGTGCTGTGATACTTCACAGATTTTTCTTTATTTTCAGTGGCTGATGGAATTAATTATTCTCCTAAGGCTATATTTCACCTGCCTATTTCTATTTGTAAGCTAGTATGGTCTTCAGGGATATGTGCTTTCTTCCAATTCATAAATCTGGATGAAAATTAAAAAACATGCAGGAGAAATAACTGTCCTTTTTATGTTTAGTGACCCTGCATTTTTTTTTCCCAGAGGTTCACCATATTCACAGCAAGAATAACAATTCTTCACTAACAAGTGTATCAGGCTCTCTCTTAGTTTGATTTTAATCAGTCTGTGAAAGATTACCATGTTTCATTTGTTTTTCAGCCCTCTGAAAACACTTAGAAGAGTGAGAAGAGTGCAAAGAAGTATTGGACAAGGAATGTAATATTTCAGAATTTGGTGAAGCTTTAGGAAGGGAAACCTGCCCCATGTGCTGTGGGGTGTGGTCCATGGAAATTTTGATTTTTGGTGTATTTTTTTTAGCATTAGACCGAAGAGGCAGGTTTTATCCTTCCCTTGCAAGCTGACTTGCACATTGTGGAAGCACCAGTTACATATCTGTAGTTAATATTGAAATTAGTTGTTTTTAAGAAAGAGAATTAATTTGGCTATTGGAGATTTCTTTGTGGGGGTTATAAAGGTTCCAGTTTTTTATGTGGTGCAGTTCATCCACAGCTAGTGGCAATGTCCTTTGGAAGCTGTGGGCAGCTAAATCAGGATAGGACAGACTGGAGAAACCATTACTAGGAAATGGATAGTGAGTGCAGATGGCATGAGAGCAGTGAACTGAAAATGTGGCATTAAAATCATCCTTTTTTTCCATTATTTAGGATCTTCTGAAACTAATGTTGTTTTTATCCCAGCATCTCAAATGCTGTTTCAGATTTTTCTTCTAAATTTTAAATTAAAATTAAGTTTTTTGCTGTGTTAGCTGAGTATGTTATTTATCATGAGATTTAAAAATGTATCTCATCAGAAAACCCCAGAGCATCAACTACCTTTAAACTCCTGGTTTTCTGGGATCGTGTAAAACTTTTGTCACTTCTGGTTGGATACTCTGAGATACCCAACTATAAACTCATGATTAGGGAGAATCAATATCACAGATATTTATGCAAAGTCTTAAACATAATAAACTGGTTAATTCTTTTGTTCTGTGAAAATCAATCCTCAAGTGATGAGTAACCGGATTAGATGCAAACCTTGCTTTCATTTCTTTGCTTTTACCAGATATGCAAAACCTTAGAATGATGGTTCTGAAATTAAATGAAGACTGGAAGGGTTCTCAGGAGTTCTTTAGTCCAAAATCCTGCTCAAAGGACGGCCAGGTTGCTCAGGACTTTAACCCAGTCTGGTTTTAATATACAGCCATGATGGAGAGGAACTGCACAAGTTCCTTTGGTTGCTGCCATGTCCCCCAAAATCATCTCTTCTGCAGACTCAATGAGCCCTGCTCTGTTTCTCCTCACAGAGTGTGTGCTCCAGCCCACACCATCTCTGTGGCCTCTGCTGAACTCCCCCCAGCTGATCAGCACTGCCAGACTTAATTAGTACATTTTGTTAATAAAAGGGTCGTGGTAGAAGAATGCATTGACTGCAAGTCCATTTACTTAATACCTCTGTGTTAATTTAGAGATTTCAAGAATTTTAAAATCTGCGGTAACTGCAACATTTCTTCTTTTCATACTGGAAAAGACAAAGGTTTTGTTGTTCTTGAAGGATAATTTAGGTGATTTAATAACATCTTCATTGAATATAAGCTTTAATAGATGACATAAGAAAAAATTAGGGAAAGCAGTATTTTTTAATACCAAAAGATGTAATATATTCATTAGCTTAGGGTTAAATATAGATTTCAAATACTTATAAATATACAATACATTAAAAACCTGAAATTCATCCAATTGATGTTTCACTGAATAATCAAGTGCAATAGATTTCAAAACCTGAAACAAAGAGAGAGTCTCCTCCCAAAGACTGAAAAAGGTGGAAAATAGGGACCTAGTTGTTGGCACTGTGACAGTGGAGAGACAATGGATGCTTGTTCTATTATTTATATGAGCTCTCTGCTTGGCAGATGCCACTGCAATAACCCTTTATTCCAAGTATGGAAAAAAATAGAATTTGCTTTCCTTTTTAATCACACAATGCAAAATACTAATGAAAATGCTGGATTTCCTGTAGCTGAGAAGAAAGTATTGTCCTAATATGCTTCGAGTTAGCAAGAAGCTCTCATCATTCCAGTCACATAAAACTAGACAGAATTTTAAACAACCCACATATTTTTTATTCTTTGAGACAGAAGAGAAAGGAAAATGAAAGTGTTTATATATGGTTTTAAATGGTAAGTCTTACTTTTTGCCTCTTTTATAAGATATATACCTTTTTATGTTGTATCCATCTTTTGTACATGCACCTTGTAACCAAACAAAAGTTTCATGTTCTTTAGGAAAACAAAAAAAGATTCTTA
Source organism: Cinclus cinclus (assembly GCF_963662255.1). Classification (NCBI taxonomy): domain Eukaryota; kingdom Metazoa; phylum Chordata; class Aves; order Passeriformes; family Cinclidae; genus Cinclus; species Cinclus cinclus. Next base: position 9,653,522 of record NC_085049.1, read on the forward strand.
TAAGTTGTAATGTGTAGGGGCTGGAGGTGCCTGTGCACCCCTCCATTTCCAGTGTCATAGTCTTAGATCCATCCTCTATAGTATGGATCATAATTACAAAATCTAGAATAGAATCAGAAAGGCCTGCCTGTTCCAGTGCCTCACCACTCCCACAGTAAATTTAGATTTTTTTTCCTAATATCTATTTTATACCTGCCCCCTCTCAGTCTCAAGTCATTCCCTCTTGTCCTTTTGCCACTTGCTCTTGTAAGAAGTCCCTCTCCATCATTCCCTTCAAGTACTGGAACAAAATTTCTGTAGGTGCTTCTCATTTATTTTCTATTTGAGAGTTTTTGTTTTCTTCAAATCTTGTTCAAAGTCAGTCCTTAAATGTTTATTAAATCAGTCTTTAATCAGCCTTTAGGTTGAGTCCTTTTCCCCACATGTGGAGTCCCCAGAGATAAATTCTGAGACAAAAGACAAAGCCAGATTGCACTTGTTCCCCTTGCATTTCACCCTGTGTGAAGGCACACCCATGAAGTAAGTTATAAGCATAATTTATTCATGTGAACCACAAACTTCAGCTCAGGACAGTTGCCCCAAATGGAATGATTGTTCTTTGCCCTCTAGCATACACCCTGGCTTTTGCTGGCCATTTTAGTCCTTTCTCCCTGAAGAATTTTCACCTCAGATTGAGGTTTTTAGAGCAAGTGTGCTAATTCCAGTCTCCTGAACAAATGTCTACATAAGTAATTGCATCTTACTTGCCAGATTTCCCTGACAATTTCAGCTGAATATGGTCAGGACAGATGACTTTCTCTATAACATCTCAGTGAGGAAACCATTGGGGACAGGGAGAGAAAAGCAGAGTCAAAATGTGTATTTCAGAACACACAGATCTCATTTCTGCTGCTTTAATTAGACTGCACTTGCATGTCAAGTGAAAACTGAAATAACAACTTGGAGGCATTTAATCAGTAGATGGAAGCCTCCCACCCAAGTGCCTTCTGGATCAGCAGCCACGAGTGCTCTGTGCATTTTCCCTACTGGCCCCAGCACCATCTCCCAGTCAGGTTTAACATGTTGGTTTGACTGCTCTTGAAAGAAATAGTCTCTGAAGGTTCCAGCCCTGGTAGGAAACACAATCCAAAATGCACCCCAGCCTGACCTCACCTCCTTCCACACACAGTAAATGGTCAATAATCCACCTTTGCAGGACACTGGAAGAAAATGGTTTACACTCCCACCATGAAAGGCTGTGCCCAACACAGCCCCATGTTACAGAAGACCTCTTCTCCATCGTGCTTTCATGTTATTTTATTCAGAGATCCCTTAATCAGGTAGTATTGGAGGAGGATATATTTCTTTAAGATGGTGGGTTAAACGAGACAATCCTACAGAGAAGATCATGCAAATTTAACAATGCATTAGAAATCAACCCATTCATTTGCATAAGGAGGGCAACTATCCACCTCTGGGCAGCGTGGCTGTGCATCCTTTCCACAGATGGAGCTGGCAGAGCCAGGCAGCAGAGGCAGCACACAGGGGTCAGTCCCACACAGCCTCCTGCCTGTGCTCTCCTGAGCCAAAACACTCTCTTTAAAATGCAACCTGTTAACAAGAGCATGTTAGCAATCCACGTGAAACTGATGTGAGCTAGGAGATACTTCAACACAAAATGCCAACAGCAATCATTGGCTATGCATTATTTTCTGCTTCAACCCAGGCTCGTAACTTGCCCAGCATCAGCTGTGTCCTCCTCAGTGGTGGGGAGGCAATGCAGTCTCTGCTGGCATCAGACTGATTTTGGGGGACACCACTGTGGGGCTGGGGAAGGCCAATCTCAGTTTCATATATTCCCTCACTGATTTTCCTGGCGCCACTGTCATGGATGTCACCTTGAATGTCCTCGAGTAGAAGCAGCCACTAACCATTAGTAGCCAGGAGAAGGTTACACTCTGCTAGTGCAGGTAAGAAATAGCTTCCTTTTCTTTGATCCTGTAGAAAACCCTTTTTGGTGCATCATGAGATAAGGTATTTTGCTGTAGGGCACCTGAGACTTTTTGAAGCCTCTTCTACATGAATTTGTCCCAGTGCCTTCCCTCACCAGGGAAAGGTGCCAAGCATCTGTGTAAGGGCAGAAGGAGCACCGAGCCTGTGAAGCCCAGAGCGTGTCAGAGCTCCAGGGCACGGCCCAGGCCAGGCACTCTGCTCTTGGATGCACAGCTCAGCCTCCAGCCAACAGCAGGCAGCACGGAGGACTCTCTATCATGTGGAAGTGTCTCTGGGTTTGTTCCTCTCAGATCAGCTGGAATGACTTGTGTCATCACACAGGAGACAAGCTGATACTACTGAGGCTGTGTTCAGAGGAGCTGGTAGTGCTGCACTTGAAAAGTGTTTTTCAGCTTGTTGGCACTTGGGCAGGGTGGCACTTCAAGCCCTGTTTCACAGGTGATGTGGATTATAAATAGTTTAAGTAGAGAATCAGTAAGTCTTTTTCTTTTTTTTTATTTTCAGTGACAGATAATCTGGAAGTCCTTATTGTCATCTGATTTCATCTCAAATAGTCGTGGCATAGAAAGGAAAATTCTTTTTAAAATTGATGTACTTGAAGTATGGGGTTAGCAATGCCTTGAACTGCTAGTGAGCCTTGGCTCCTGATGTAGCCTTTTTGTGTTCAGACCTCTTTATTCCTCTGTAAGCAGTTCATCCCCTCTTGCATAGCCCCAAGCACACAAATACATCTAGGCTAATGGAAGAGTGAGGTTAATATAAAGAGGAACCTTATTACCTCTAAGTTGTTTTTCTTTCAAAGCTCTCACTTATCATGTCAGGATGTTCCTGTTCTCTCCCATTTTTCTTCTATTTCTCATCCCTTTGGAAAGATTAATTCCTACTTGGAATTATCTCTGGGGACATATGGAACATGCATCTTGCCTTTTGGCTGACTGACACATTAGATCTGATTAGTCTCTTGCCCTTTAGCTGGGAATAAATAGCAGACAATTTAGTCAGAGTGGAACTGGTGTGGAGTAACATCAAACAGTAGTTAGTAAATGCCCTTCCTCTAAGCAATACATAACTACATTTAAGACAGCATAGAACTTTTCTAAAAAGCACAACATTCAGTTACTGGATATATATAGATATATATATATATATATATATATATATATGTCACAAAAGCAAAACCCCAGAGTTAATAGTTGAACAATTTTCTTTCTTTAGTAGAGTCTCTTTCAGGCATTGTCAGTATTTTTTTTGTAATAATTATCATAAATATTATGTAGTTTTTAGACTGGAGTGTGAATATAGGAATTGAAATGAGTTTGGATATGTTACATGTCTTTATAAGAAAAGAATCCTAATCTGTGAAGGTAGGAGCATCACCAGCAAAGAAAGTTCACTACAGAAAAAGTGTATTTTGAACTTCTTTCTAGAAGTAGCTCAGTTCCTGCATAATTGTGCTGCATTATTTTCATTTGCTCCATTAATAAAGCATAAATACAGAGAAAATGGAGCAGCTAATAATGGTGAAGTGGCAGCAGCAACACCCTTAGCAAGCCTCTGAAGCTGCGCTGTCAGCGCTTACGCCCATGGCAAGACAAATCTGATGGGAGCACACGCTGCAGCAAGCAGTGCCCCTCCTGTCCCCAGGGTGCAGATCACTCCTGCTATGGAACAGCAATAATTGGCTCCTAGTCTGCATTATCAAGCAGAGGATGACAGACACAGAAAGATGCTGATCATTCAACTGGTTGCTGGCTCTCTGCCCAAATCCCCTTTTTCTCACATGCATGCAGAGATCCAGCAAGCAGTACAGTTTGGTATTATTGGTATTACTTGGTATTTGTTTGCATTTAGACACATACTGGAGTTCTCCTCTGCATGTGGCTTGTGCTCCAAGAGTTTGTTCTTCTCTGCCTCATAAAGGAATGCTCTGGTTGCCATCGTTGTGTACATTCTGAATTGTATCCTGGGCTGTCGCATAAACAGCATCCCTGAAGTCCTGGTCCACCTCTAATAAAAGTTTTCTTTCTCACTGTCTGCAAAGAGTCCTCTCCGACAGACATTCAGTCCCTAAGAGCTTGGAGGATAGAACTGTTGTACAAAATACCTTCTGCACCTTAGGTATGGCTTTTTCTTGTATGTTGAGCCAGGGAAGCTCAATACATGAAATTCCCACACTGAAACACGCATGCAAAACGTGTCTGTTGGTGCTGCATTGGCCACAAAGCTGGCTCTGGGATGCCCTGCCATTTCAGTTGCCAGAGGAAGCTGAATATCCAGTATCCTGTCCTTCTGAAGAAATCTGGGCCCATGTTTGATTTTGGAGATTGTTTGGTCCAGTTCTGACTTTCATGACTGAATACACCTGTGTGGTAAATTGCAGAAGTGTATGCAACGATCATAGTTTCATGCATATTAATAACAACAGAGCTTAAATAAAAGCTTTAATTCATATTTGTAAATGGCACTTAAAGCCTCAGCTCTCTTGCCTTTATGTGCTGGAGCAGTGTATTTCTTTTTATTTTACTCTGTATGGTGACTGGTCTTGTCTGCAGATCTAGAAATGCTAATGTAGAATTATGCCATGAAATTCTGCTGTTTTATGAAGGTACCGAAAATCCTAAAATAGTTTCAATGGGGCACATGGTAGGGAGTGCAACCAAAACCTCACACTGGTAATGTGATCTCGGGACTGTGGCCAAAATACTGTCATTGTCAGGTGAGGCAAGGCTCCAGCTTTACATCTGCTTCTGAAAGTCCAAGGTGGAAAAGACAATATAGGTCTACTTCCTTAGGCAGAGGAAGAGAATGTCTAAAAGCCCTAGGAGCATCAGGTGAGCATAGTTTTGCATTTCAGGACACACACATTGGTGTGCATGTACAGAAAGAAAAGTAGATCCCAGAGGAGCTTTCATTTACTCCTATTTTTACTCTGATAGTTTGAAGATGGGTTTTACCCTAAGGATCCACTGCATACAAAAAATTTAGTATTAGATGTGTTACTTTTATTCACCCTTTCCCGTGTAACTGGCCTAGTAGCCAAGAACATTATAATGTATTTTGATTTTCATTTTCACACCTTTCCTTTCTGGTCTTTGCTGACGTTTGATAAGCTAGTTAGGCACGATCCATTAGAGAGGGCACACTGCTGGCTGAGAAACTGCACTCATAAAGCAGATTTCAACATCTTACTGTTGAACTGAGAGGCTGTTTCAAGACTTCTCATGGATCTATACTGAGCCCATTAATATTAATTAAAGGCTAAATAACGTGTATGAAGAGTGCATGTGAGTCTAGACAGATATTGGAAGAACTTTGGCTGAAAGAAATCAGACTTCAAATACAACACTTGCAAATACTGAAAGCTTTTGAAATCTCTGAGAAAAAACTGATGTTGCATTTGGAAAAGAGGGATTAAATGAGCAACTGGAAAGAAAGTAAAATGATTACTGCTAGCATGAGAGCTCTGTAAGAGAAAAATCACATTGCATTATATTTCTACCTGATCATGAGGAAACAGAATGACTTATGGTTTTGGTACATTAGAGGTCTTCTAGCTGTGGGTCACTAATGGGAATTAATTATTCTTTAGACAAAACTTTTGAGGTCTCAAATATAGAAACTCTGTGTGCAGCTACAGGTATATGTCAAAAATCTATAGCATGTCCTTCATTATGATTTTTATTACCAGTGATTTTTATTACCAACCCAGCCATTTTAGTTTAGGAATTTTCTTTTGCTATGCACAAAACAATCACTGATAATTATTCTATACATTTAGAAGACTACAAAGAAGAACGCAAAAAGAAAGCAGAATGGGACTTCTGATTTGATCAGTGATGCATAAAAATATGCATATACATGTATAAATAAGTTTATATTATTTATTGTTGTCTTTTTTTATGTTCACAGGGCTACAGCTACTCATAGGGGCCAAGTTATATTCAAGGATGCCTTAGCACAACAACTGTGTGAACAGGGAGGTAAGAGTCACCTTAATTCTAAACATATCTTGAAAATGTGATTTTTCACTGTACCTGCATGTCAATGTTATTCTTCGTGCAAGCTATTCTGTAGAAAACCTCATATCAGGATCTTATTTACGTTTTTGAAACTGAGTTTCTTTGGCTTCATACTTGCCATTATCTATCCAGGAATCCTACTTTTCCTCTCTGCAACGGGTTGGGGAATATACAAAACTTTCAGTAGCATTATGCACATACCTGAAATCAGCCTGTAATAGCCAACATTTCTTTTCTGACAGAACCACAAGTGGAGTTTGAACCCTCACTGTATTAATTTTTAATTTATTAATTAAGCAATATGGCTGCAGCAAAACCTTTGTTTACTATCCAGATCACACATGTCCTTGTGAAAAATCTGCCTTTCCATTTTATGAAAGTAGGCCATTGAATTGTTGCCTGTCACATACAACATTTGATCATTTTTATAGCTAAACAAAATGTTTGACTTACACAAACTTTAAAAATCTAAATGTTTTCACAACTTACCCTTTTGATGAATAACCTAAAAAATAAATGTACTGTTGTCATCTGTTGTCTACAAATAGTACTTTGCTTTGAACCTGTTTCATTAAGACAGTGAGAAGTAGAGAAAGTATCCATCATTTTTGGTACAGGAGAGAAAGAAATTTCTAGTCATATCAGCAAAATTCCAGTGATATTTCAATGTGAAAAGAAACAATGAAACATGAACCAAATGATTTAAAATAAAGATTTTAAAATGGGAAATGTGTTGTCATATTAACACACAAGTGAAAATCTCATATAACACATCTCTTGGGGCCATTAGAGCTATAAGGTTGGTTTGGTTGCTTTTGGTTTTTTTCCTATGAGTTTGGGAATACAGCTTTTGCAATAAAAAGGTGTTGAACATTATTTCGGGAGCATAAATTGAGTTATTCATGTAAGGTATCAATAGTATTTTTGTGATAATGAGGGAAAAATATTTCAACTTTCAATTTCAATATTCAAATTTTCACTTTTGTTGTAGTTCAGTGGAAGTAGGAAGAAGGATTCAGAGAGGTGAAAAAATGCCAGCTAGCAGGCTAGGATGTTTGGTATACCTTGGAGGAATTAGAAATATGTAGCACAGTGCTGGCAATGAGAAGGGAGCATTGTGGTGATCTGGATGGAAAGTAATTGGGCCAGCCAAGTTTTTGCTGGGGGAGAAGGAAGAACATCTGGAGAAATTAACAGGAGGTAAGTGTGCACCTGTAGTGGGGGTGTGGAAATATAGTATGGTGTACGGGGATCTGGAACAGAAGAGTTGGCAGGATCAGCATTTGGGATGTGCTGAGGAGGATGGGGAGGATATCTCACACAGGCTGCTTGATGGATGGATGTGAGTCAAGAGTGGAAAAATGAATATGCAGAGTAATCAGCATAAAATCAGCATGAAAACCCTCATAAACAGATTAAATTCACCAAGGTATAACTGCACAGCACAGCCAAAGGCAGTCTGGGGTAGCCAGAGCAGGTAAGGAAAGGAGAGGGAAGTAGGAGTCATATTGATGGCAATGACAAATATCTGGCTGGGACCAGGATGGTGAAAGCTGTGCACAAGCAAGCTGAATGGAAATACATGACTGTCAGTGTCAGAACTTGCAACATGGTTAAGGAGAATATGGGCAAAGCAACAAGATTCCTCCCTGCTAGAAGAAAATACCTTGGTATTTTTTTCTCTACAGTCCTTCTTCAGACATGCTGTTCCCTGAGATTTTAGGAGAGCTGACAAAAGAAACTTTTATTCTTTCACCCCTCCCTGCTTTACAGTTCTGCAGTTTTGGAGCATAACCTAACCTCATATCAACATTTTAGCAACACTTATGTTGGTTAGAACAGTAAGTCCTTATGTTACTGTGTGCAGTCCCTGAGTTCAGGGGAACTCTGCAGAACAAAGAGAAAAGAGAATTTGGATATTGGTTGTATGCAGAGAATAAAGGATGCTGAGATGTCCCACTGGCTGCTCAGCCATGACAATCCTTTTTCTTCCTCTTCCTTCCATCCAGCCACTGATAGCCATGTCCTGCAGCAGCTCCCTCAAAGTGCCTTCAGCTTCCCCAACTTCTCACAGCCTCCCACATCCTTATGACTTTTGTGTTTGCCATGTTATTCCCAGCAATCCTCTTTGCTTTATGCACAGTCACTCCAAAGTCATCCTGAATTTATCATCCCCAAAGATGTATTGTCACTGCAGTACCTCTGCAACCATTAGATTTGGCTTAGGCAAGGATCACCCAGAGGTGCTGTTCTGTGAGCAGTGGACAGTGTATGACAGCTGTAGCAGTGATCAGGTTCCCCTGCAAGACTGATGTGCTAGCTTCTCAGTTGTTCTCTTGGCTCTTCTCCCATGTTTGAATCCTCACCATGGCTTCTCTCTGCTTGGTTTCTTTGCTCAGGCACAGTTGCCTTGGCTTGGATATTCAACCACTGCATTGCCCTTGCTCCCACCCCTGCCAGGCTCTCCTCTGCCTTTTGGTTCTTATTTCATCAGCACACTGTGCATTACATTAGTCTCTAACCACTGCATACTATTATCATCCTTATACAATTAGAATTAATTTTCCTATTCAAAGAAAAGAGGCTTTCTTTGAAGTAGACCTTACTTCATTTATTCCATTTTCATCAACACCACTCACGTAAACAAAGGATTCTTTCAGGAAGAATTAGTGAGTTTATTTAGATGCAAATATCATATATTAATATATACATGCAAAACAGCAAGATAGATTCACATAAATGAGGTTTCATAATCTGTTTCTATCCCTCAACATTGCTATACTGAAATAGTGCATTGAATGATGTGACATATTAAGTAGAGAAAAATAAAACCACAGGGCATCTTTACAGATTCATTACAGGACATCTTTTTAATAAGTATGTTCACTAGAGGTGATATCAGACTTCCTTATATCTAGTAAACAGGATATACATGAAGATGTGGAAGTACCATGTCTAGTAAACAGGAAATACATGAAGATATGAAAGTAACAAGGAATCTCAAAAATCATGTTTACTGTGGTTGTCCACCCTCAGATGTACATTAATAAATCCTAGTAGAGTTAATGGAATTTGTGCACTGAAAGGAAAGTGATTTTTTGTGTTTTGAAGAGAATTAGAGAGTGATAAAGGGTAGTGTTAAGGGATGGCAATGCCATATGTATAATGTAAATGGAGTAAGAAATTATGCCATAGGGCAAGACACCAAAGAAAGGAAAACAATTGCTTAAAAGGCTCTGTGTTCATGATATAATACACATTTTAGGAATCTAGGGATATGTTTGAGGGCTGATGTAAGCTTTAAATTTTATGAGAATTATATTGAAGAAAGGAGACATAAAAGTTATAGAAAAAGTTAATCTAGTACAAACAGGAAAAAAAAACAACCAAACAAAAACTATATAAGAGAAGCTAGATGTCTTGTAAATACTTTTAAGGATAAATAAGGATCATAATGGCTGATTATATTCTTGCCAGTAAAAATATATGTAATTAACCATATAATTAATTCGTTGATGTAAGGGTAAAATAAACAGAAAATCAGGCAAACTTAGAATTGTGCATGTTGATTCATATTTATTTCTGACTTGAGTAGAACAAAAATCCTACATTAGTAAACAATGGCATAGCTAAAATGGAGTTGACAAGACATCAGACCTGACTGCATTGCATTGTAGGACACAGAAGAGTTATGATCTCTAACATTTCTGCATGAAAATTAAAATGTTGCTGGTGGTGCACAGCCTCACCAAGTAGGGTGGTATCAGTTAAGGGAGCCTTTTCCCTGGTACACTGTCACTTCAGATCAGTAACACCATACTTTGGAAAAAGGACTACACTACATTTGTGTGCATTTTAGTTCTGACTGACTAGAAGAGAATCTCAGAACAGTAAAACCTAAGAGATGGAAAAGATGAAGGAAACTGTTCCCTCTTAGTGCAATATCATTCCTTTCTTTGTTATTCCCAGAATTTATATGCAATCTCGTGCTCAGTGCCATGGGTTATAGGACTGGGTTTCCTTTCTTAAGAGACCCCTTTACAGTCTGACACCTATCTCCATACGGGAAGCAAATCCTGAGAACTGGCCCAGAGTCTCTTTCATTTGAGAACTTTTGCCTGAATGTTTGTGCAAGACCTTTTCGGTGTGTTTTGTACCTTGTAAAATTTAGGAACGTGCTGAAAAAAAAGATGCAAAACTGATTCCAGGATTTCAGGCTTGTATTTTACAAGCTCTCAGAGCAGTATTTTATGGAGCAGAGGACTGGAGTGTAGAGCTGGTGTAAAGTTCCTCAGTTTATGTGTCAGCAAGAATAACACAGCCCTGGGGCAGCTCACTGACTCTTCCTAGGGGATGCTCAACCTCTAGTATTCAATAACAACTTTGTTTGCCAGTAAAGTATTGGAGGGAGTCTAAATTAAAGTATTTCTTTCCTTTTTTTATCTTCATCTGGCTGATAATGACAAGGAGATTAGACTTCATAATTTGCAAAACAGAAGATGCCTACCTCCACACCTGATTTGTCATGAATTGAACTCCAAGCATGGTGTTTTTCTGGGAGCGTGAGAGCATTTGTGTTTCTGTAATTCACTTTCCCCTTATATATTATAAAAACCCACAAAGTTCAGGATTCTAAGAAAAAAAAAGAAGGTATATTTTTTAGTAGGTTTTAAGAATATTATCTTATGCTGCATTTTCTATCTATACCTATACACAATCTTGACCCCAGAACTCTGTGGAATATGGGTGTCAATAGTACAAATGGGTGTTTCTGCAACATGTGTTTACTTTGGCTTGTGCTTGCTCTTGTATATAAATGGGGACTAGTGTTACCTAACACTTGGCAATTACCATGTTTAATGATTTTGTTTCTTCTTTTTTCACTGACAAGACCACCACATTCCAGTTTCTAGATGACATTTCCTTCCTACTTGTTTCACATTTATCTCCTTTCCAATTTAACCAAAAAGGGGTGTATTTAAATTGGCTTAACCTTTCAGTAGCCTTACTTCATCCACAGAAAAATTTAACCTTTTACTCCAAGAGATGCCTTCATTCTCCCTCATCCCATTGACACAGAGGCCCACAATGTCCCCATTGACTTTGGAATTCCCCATTAGCTTCCTCAAGATTCTCATGCTTCCAGTTTGACTGTGGCCTTTCTCTCTCTGAATCACTTTGTATTGCATACTTTCTGCTCTGCTTTTCCTTGCCAAAGGGATTGTCTTGTAAGACAAGTCAAGCACTCTGTATTTCCTTAAATTTTCTCATATTTTATTTGCTGATGCCTCTTAGATTGTGACCTCAGTTGAGCTCTGCTTCCATTCTTTGCTCGGTATAATTCATCTCTTGTAAAGCTCTGTATATACCCAGGCTGCTAGTTAAAAGTCAAATAATAAATTCATTTACTTTACTTTTTAAAAAGGTACAACATCCTCATTCGAGCTAAGATACATTTTGGAGCCACACAAACACTCTCTAAATTTAAAACCATCCAACCATGTGCCTAAGGAACATCTGAAAAACTGAATAATGGTTTAAAATATGAACTGAAATGGTCTTTCTTTTTCCCTCTCAGTCTGAAGTATTGTATAATTTCTTTTAAATTATAAATTTATATCTTTACTCTGTATAGCTACTCTGCACTGGTATCATTTCTTTTAGCTTTGTCATATTGTACAAAGAAACTCCATTTGACTTTAGCTACACTGTATGGCTTATGGAAAACCCATCTAATTTTAAAGTAAGTAGTTTTATAAATTGACTAGAAAGGCAGATCTGAAAATATTTCAAAACAACTACAGTTAGTTTGGTATTATGTTTTAAATTTCTATTATTTGTTGGCCTTAAATACAACACTTAAAGATCAACACAGTGCTGTTTTGCAATGAAATATAAAATGTAATACAGAAATTATTTATAGAGAGAATAAATGTTTATCACTCCTTAAATGGTACCTTGACAGTCTTTTGTCATATTCAGCTCAGGAATTTGAATTACAATCACAATACCTGAGGCAAAAATACTTGGGCTTCTTAGATCCTGTAAAGATTTAGGAAACATAATCTCTCCCCAACATAAAGTCTGTACTTGTAGCAACAACCTTTTTGTCTGACATGAAGTGTTTGCTTAGTTCCTCCTCTAATTTTTAAATGATTGATCAGTAGCATTAGTATGCACCAGCACAATTTCCTTCCTTTCATTCTATTGGCAAGCAATTTTGTTTTGCAATGTACCATGCATATGGTGGAAGAGCTGTTTCAGGAAAGAATCTCAGATCTCAAGTCTGTATTTTTTAATCACATAAACAGTTTTATTAAATAATGGTGAAGTCAAAAGAGTTTGTAAATGTAAAGATGCCAAGCTTGTGCTGTACCTGTGCCTTTTTGCTGAATGCTGAAATTTTGCATAATAACTTCAGGAAGTGTCACTCATGACTGCATGTATACTTGGCTGGAGCCCTTTCCACAGAAAGCCCTTTCCTCTTTCAAAGAGCCATGCCAAATAACCTGGGGTGAATGATAACACAGTCCTTCATTTTCGTTTGGAGGTCTGAGCTGCTCTCCTCGGAGAAGGTTCTCTTCTCTTGAGTTACTTTCAAAGGTCAATGAAATTTGCTGGGCAGCTGATGAGTCTGCCCATGATGTGAGTCCTGGCAGGATGGGTCTCAGCCACCCCTGCGTTCACAACAGTTCACCCTCAGTACTCTCTGGAACTGCTGGGAAGGGTGTATTCAGAACATCAGGGACAGAGATTTTATATTAAACCTAGCCTCTTAGAACAGGAGTATTACAAATCCCATGCCATAATGTGCTTCTTTTCCTGCAGGCAAAATACAGAACAGTTTGTGTTGCTCAATTTGGGAAATAATTCAGTTAATCCAGTTCAATCCATTTCTTTGTGCAAATAATTTTTAAAAGGTTTCTGGTGAAATTTAGACATTCCCATGGAGGGAAAAACAATCCCTGGGGCTGCAGAGGACGAATGCAGTCTTTCACTGTAGGATTCACCCATGCAGTCCAGCGCTGTTCTGGAGACAGTGCCAAGCTTAACATGCAATAGTTGTATTTCTCCAGATTTTGTAGCAGCATGATGAGAGGTCTTGGCCATTTCTAGGGTCATTATTGGTGTTTTTGCTAGGGAAGACAAAGCAGTGTGGATGAATTCCTTGTACAAAAAATGGAGCAAGTTAGCCACAAAAAGGATAAACGATTTCAGATTTCTGAAACTACAACAGATTCTTAACAAGGTCTTTTCTCTCAGCTGCTGTGAAGTTTACAGTGGTGGTTTTCAGTGTTGTGTGCATATATACACACACATACCCAATATATATGCACACATGCACACCTATATATGCCTAAGTATGTATGTATGCATGTACATGTGTATATATATATGTGTGTGTGTGTATCTATACATAAGCATGTATATATGTACATAAGGTTAGGGGAGAGATAAATGTACACACATGTATGCATGTATTTATATGGTTAGTGGATGGTGTAAAATGTGTCACTCCTCTAATTGGTAAGTCTGTTAAAGTGAAGTTTTCTGTCTAAGGTAAATCCAGGTTGCTTGCCATCTTTTTCTGGTCTGCAGATGCCTCATTTGTTGACTGCTCAGCCTTCTTCATCACCTACCTCTCCATGAAATGTTGCAGTTTCATTACAGAATAGCATGCCTCTTTGCAAACCCAGAGTCTAAGGACTAAGCAGGAAGAGAAAAACAAATTTCTTGAGATTTGTATTGGACTTTCTATTCAGATGACTATGTGTGAGAGCTCTGCACAGATTGCTGCATTCATTTTTGTTTTTAATCTATTTTTAATTTGTCAGATGTTACAGCAGAAATTGCAGTACTTCAGTAATTTATTGCAAATATGCTGAAGGAATCAGGAGTACTGCTACAATTTAGGTCAGTGCCCAACAAAAACCACAGAAACACCAAATGAACCCTGGCTTCAAAAATTCTCATTTTTTTGGTGGTTTTATTTTACCAAAGTCCAAAAGACAGCTGGAAACACAGATCCATGGCTGAGGTACTGTTAGACAAATAGGTAACTGCTTCCCAGGAGCTTGGTTATCTGCACCCCTTTGGCCTTCATGAAAGAGATGTAACCTACTTTGGATTTAAGATCCAGCAAGGCTAGGGATGTAGTAGCTGCCGTGGAGTATCTAAAACACTGTGCAACCAGTTTCTGGACTTCCCCATATATTTTTATGTAGCTGTGCCCTTTCAGATACGTTCAGGTTCCATTTGTGTAATGCTACACCAAGGCTCCTCTTGCAAAGTGTTGGTAGAAGTTTATTTAATAAACTTGTGCCATTTCACATGTGCCCCCCATGCAGTGTGTCCTTACAACATTTTGGTGTTTCCTGGGAAGCAGAGACCTGCTGGGAAATTGTTCAGCATTGCCTGCTAAAACATGCTTTAAGTGTTTGATACCATGATTTGCAGAGGTAGTCTGTTACTTGTTGCCCTAGGAATATTTGGATTAATTCCCCAATAATATGCACAGTAAAATGTTGTTCAGTGCAGTATGAAAGATCAAAGTATGGCATTTTTTGCCTCTCGAAGACTATTTCTGTTGTTGAGCCTAATTTCCACTCTCTTTGTCAGTCCTTCAGCTGGTCCTTAACTCTTAATCCAAATTATTTTTAACAATATCTAATAATTCTAGACTAGAATTGATCTTTTTACTTTACTCTAAAACCAGTAACTGACTTTCATTTATTTTGATGCTTATTTTAATTTAGAGAATAATTATTTTTGTTGTCATATTATTGTAACTTTTGGGTTCTATCACATTTTTCACAATTAACCTACCAGAACAGCTGATTTAAGAGAACATACACTGTACAATTTGTTTTAAGCTGAATTGATTTTTAATGCTGCAGTTGAGCCCTGTTCATAGAAGTTATTAATGCACTGTGTGTCTTTGTTTTCCACAGCCCCAACAGAAGCTCCCTTACATCCTCACCTAGGTAGGTGATTTGTCATTCTTACTACTTAAACTCAGAATCACTGACTTTATTATAATAAAAAATCTGTAAAGTCACACAAAACCAGGTCTGAGAAATTCAAATAAAAGTGAGATTCATATAAAACGGATTGAATTATGTCTAATTGTGATTAGTTGTTTCTTCGTCGTGATTTTTATTGCTCTTTATTGCCTTTGACTCCTTGCAGTGTGAGTATATCATACTGCAGACCTTTTGGTCTAAGTTATGTATTAGAGCATCTGTTTGTGAGAGACCCAGGGCTGGAACAGCCCTGCTATGAAAACAGGCTGGAAGAGTTGGGATAGTTCTGTGTGGAGAAGGGAAGGCTTCAGAGAGACATTAGAGCACTTTCTAGTACTTAAAGGGGCTACAAGCAAGTTGGAGAGGAATTTTTTCAAGGGCTTGTAGTAATAGGAGAAGGGGAATAAAGGACTTTAAAGTGAAAGAGAGTAGGTTTAGATTAGCTGTCAGGAAGAAAATCTTTACTGTGAGGGTGGTCAGAATAGGTTTCAAATCAGAATAGGTTTCAAGAGAAGCTATGGATGCCCCATCTCTGCAAGTGTTCAAGGCCAGGTTGGATGTGATTTTGAGCAATCTGGTATAGTGGGAGGTGTTCCTGCCCATGCCAGAGGTGTTAGATTTAGATGATCTTTAAGGCCCCTTTCAACCCAAGCTATTCTCTGATGTTATTACCCACAACCTTCAGTGTGGGACAGCACCTCATACCAGAGCAGGGTCATTGTGAGCAAGATTTTGTCCCAGTGCTCCTCCAAGGTGGATCCTGGAGCAGGACACTGCTGCTCCTGCTCTCCAGCCCTGCACCCACCAACCCTTGTGCTGCAACTTCATTCTTCCAGGACAGACTCTGGTATTCTTCCTCGCTTTAAATAGCAGGTGACAGTTACTTCATTCATTTAGTGGAAGTATTTGTTCATTTAGTGGAAGTATTTGTAGAGAAGGGTCTGTCTAACACAATCATAGGTGACGAAGTTTTGAGATTTTAAGTGAGTTTATTGGTCATCATACATAGATGAGACAGCAAATCTAGGTGGAATATTGGAGTCCATAGTTTGCAGAACAGTGCTGAGAAATATTTGCATAACATAACTCACAGTTTATACTTCTTAAGCTGACCTCTACTGCCAGGTCTGCTGATAGCAGCAGAGAAATTCCAATGAGCTCATGGGTTTTTGCTTACCAGTTGTCAAAATGAATCTCTGACTATAAGAGCTGTAATACACTCATTAGGACTTTTCATCCATTCTTGTGCCCATGCTTGTAAAATCTGGATTCGGATGGATGTTTTTCTGAACGTTCAGCAAACCAACAATTTGAAAAAGAAGTTCTTAAAAGATTTAGAGTGTACTTGATGATTCCATCTTTCCATAGCCAACACACTTTCATGATGGGGGGAACTTCTTTATTTTTCATGGTACTATGATCCATAAAAAGCAAAAAGCCCTGTAACTAAGAAATTCTGGCTTTCATACGTAGCATAACTTAAAAAGCAGATCTTTAGAAATCCTAAATGCATTTTACAATGCATTACTTTAACTCTAGGTAAAGCAACATTTAGAAAACATGGGATGAGTGCCCTGGATTTTTTTTTTCATATGCTGTTTTGTTTTCTTTGCAGCTGAAATGCACAGTGACAGCATTATCCTACGAGATGACTTCGACTCTTACCATCAGCAGGAATTGAATCCTACCATGTGGTGAGTTTCTGCTCTCCTTTATATGCATTTGAGCAAATGAAACATTGTATTTATTGAATGAAATGAAGTATAAACTGAAGTGTGGGTTTGCTTCATTCATACCTAAATATTTTGGCTTATTAATTAATTTATTAATTAGTGACTAAGAAATTCTAAGCACACTGAAGTGGGTGACAAATTCTTGTTGATTTCAAATTCTTAACTAATCCAAAAATAGAAGGACTAGAGCTGAGCTCAATGAATATTTATGAATGAAGATTTTGGTTTCCTGAAAACACAGCTTTTGATCAAAAAGGAGAAGAATTTCAATAATTAAACTTTGTTGTTTCAATTTTTTTTTTAATTTTACGTTGTATATGTTTTTGGTGAAGCTAAGTATAGCAATAATTCTTTCCAAACTGAAACAAAGTGTTTCCAAATGATTAAAAATTCATAAGAAAACCCCCAAAAACCCAGCTGGAATTAAATACCTCTGTCTTATTTTCATGTGATGAGGATGTTTGAGGTTGAATTTTTTTTCTTTTTCTTTCTTTTTTCTTTTCTTTTTTTTTTTTCATGGAAGGGACAATTTTTCAACACTTTTGTATTGCATAAGAAGAAAAACACTTCACCTCTCAGTTCTGTACAGCAACTCCCAATTTCTAGGGTTTGGGAGGCTTTGGGATTCCTAAATGGGGTCACTCATATTATCACAGTCTTTGTCAGAAACAGTCAGCACAAGAAGTTATCATTCTTTAACCAGCAGATGCTGTAGAAGAATCTCAACCTTCCCGTGCACGATAAGGCAGGTACAACTTAGGACAGGTCAGGCAGCAGCTTGATGAATGTGACCACAGTGAGAGAGCTCTCAGACACCATCTCTCCCTCTGCTTCCCCATTCTCTGCCAAGTGATTGCAGAGACCCAACCCATGCACTGCTTCAGAAAACAAGGGAAGAGTTGAGGAAAAGTAATAATTTCAATGTTAATAAAGTCAAATATCACTCCCTGGGAGGGGTGGACTCTTTAAGTCACTGCCACAGTCCTAAGTTGTCCAACAGTAAATAACAGAACACTGTGGAGAGATGAATGTTGCTGGAGACTATAGGAGCAACCCCCAGTTCTCCTTTAGCTCAGAAGAGAGGAGCTGGAAACAGTGGCAGACTGTTAGCTTTCAGTCAAAAGGAGTGCTCTTTTAGCAAAGAAAACTCTTAGACAGACCTCTGAATCTTAAATATTACTAATTTTACCACCACAGTGATCATAAAGATAGATGACCATTTCATATATATGTACAACATCCCAGAAGGGAAGTTAAACTGATTCTGTACTGTATAGTGAGTATCTATATATGCAGCATATAATACCCAGAAAAACACATCTCTTGGTCTAAATATGAAGTTTTGAGGGTTGGAGGGTTGGAGCCTCCTTTTTTAATATAAGATTGTTTCTGAGTTTTCTATTTCTTTCAATCCTATTTCATAAATGTGACTAACTTTATTGTTTTAATTCATATAAGACAGAAATATTTTACTGGGTTAGCTTATCTTGTTCAAATAAGTCCTTGATGAGCATTCTAGCACTTACCTGTGTTAGTTAATACATTCATTCTGTGACATTTGACTTAATTTTCCTTTTTATTAAGGACTGTCACAACTTGCCACCTGTGCAGGTCTTGCATAGCTTAACCATCTTATGCAAAAATGCTGTAGTCCATAGAATTTTACGTATATTTTTATTCTGTACATATTCATTCTAGTAGTTTTTATTATGTGCCTACAATTTTTGCTCCTTTTGTTCCTTTTGTGTCAGCTCTTTAAATGTTTTTTCTGGACTAGAGGCTCCTTTTGTTCCTTTTTTGTCAGCTCTTTAAATGTTTTTTCTGGACTAGAGGCATTAAGGACCTGCAATATTATAACATAAAAACCCCTCTTTCTTTATGGGTATGAACAGATCAAGGACTCTTAATGGGTTGCAGAATAGCTGCCCATGTAGACAGCTTTAGCAGCAGTGTGTTAAATGGACTTGAGTGGAAAGAAATGGGAAGAGGCATTATTTCCCTGCAGACGCCTCATAACTCACAGAGGGCTTATCTGTTGGGAGCCTCCATAATTTATTTATCCATTGCTCTCAACTTTAAATTCATCCTTGCTTATAGAAGTCTCAACAGAGAAATTTCAGATTAAAAGATCCCCCAATCTTCTGCTCCTTTTGTTGCCAGGATAAGGGTTTGGTCCCTCTGGAATAAACTTCAACACCTTGCTTGGTGAGTCAGTGCAGAGAGGTGGGTGCTAGGAGTCCCAAAACTCACCACAATCCTGAGACAGATTTTCCTGTAAGAGCAGAAAGCCACGATTTTCAGCAATGCTAAGTGGAAGCGGAACACAAATAAAAGAAAACTATAATGAGGTATCATGAGCTTTCAGGCACAAAGAATTACTGCAGTAGCTCTGCCTCCAGTGAAGACCCACTTAGTGGCAGAAAGCTCATTCTCATTTGATTGTCTAGTGGGAGTAAAATCAGGAATTATTAACAGTTGTTGCCATCCACCCTAAAATTACGTTTTTTTCCCCTGGCAGCTGCTAAAATCCCATCTTTACCACAAGCAATTGCAGTGAGTGCTGGAGCAGCATTTCCAGCTCTGCTGGGTCTGGTCTGTGAGAAGCAGCTGCCTCGTGTGCACAGACACCCCAGCAGGGCCATGCCATGGGGCCACTTACACCCAGCCACTCTAATGGCTTCTGAAGACATTATTTGTGCTCAGATGAAAAGAGAAGTGTTTGTATTTTCCTCCTATCTTTTCTTCTCAAATCCTACATAACACTGGCTTGGAAGCAATTAATATATTCTCACTCCTCCTGATTGCACTTCTGGCACGTGCATTTCTGGCAGAGATGTATGTCCAAGTGCACAGCTAAGCAGTTTATATCCTCTCTGTGTGTCCAATTTTATGAGTCCCAGCAGAGCCTGTGTGTCACTCCATTGCTGGGAGAGGCTTCACATCAAATAACTATTTTGCACAAGGGCACTGTATGATTTTGGGAGGGACTGCCTGCTCTTTCAAATGCATTATAAGACACATCCTTTCCAGCTCTCTGTTTCTTTGGAGGCTCAGAAACAGGAAAGGAATGGCTACGAGTGTTTTTGGAGCTGCAGATGGAAGAGAAAGGGAAGGTTGGGATAAGCCTCCTTGTAAAAGAAAAGTCATAGCACCACAGTTCCTGACCTAAATCAAAATTTGGTGACTGAAAGAAAACAGGAAAAACTGCTAAAGTGAGAAAGGGACAGGAAGAGGAGGAGGCAACAGGAGAGGACACATCCTTTTGTGAACGTAGCAGAAATGTAGAACAAAGAAGGAGGATTTCTCTGCTGGGAATGCAGGAATGGGAACATGTCCCATCTTTCTCATTTTCTTGGGAAAATACCCACTCTGAGAATTTTCTTGTGCGGTGTGTCCAACTAATATTTATAATCCTCCAGTGTACAGTCATGTCAGAATATGGTCATTCCCAAAGTCCCCCCAGGCAAAAGCCTGCTTACTTAAGCAAAGATTTCCTCATTTCTTGGGTTTTATTTGCCACCAACCTTATAAAGGTCTCTTGTTTCATGAAAAAAAATATGCTTAACACAACCATAAATGCGCAATGTATTATGTATCTGGCATGTACTATCTGTGGAAATGAAGGTAGGTAAGTGATTCCCACACCACTGTAAATGTAGCACCAATGTCCATGCTCAGCCAGCCACTGCTGACTGTTGAACTAACTAGAAGTGTTTAGTACATTTGTCAATTAGAAAAGTGAAATAATACAAGTGATTAATGTCCAGGAGACTTTTTGCACGCTGACAGGACACTGTTAGATCAGAAAGCTCAGGAACCATGGAAGTAACTGATTTCTTCAGTAAGG
Source organism: Cinclus cinclus (assembly GCF_963662255.1). Taxonomy (NCBI): domain Eukaryota; kingdom Metazoa; phylum Chordata; class Aves; order Passeriformes; family Cinclidae; genus Cinclus; species Cinclus cinclus. Next base: position 9,674,136 of record NC_085049.1, read on the forward strand.
AAAGGGAATCTGCACCAGGTACCACTTGGCAGGGAATGCCTGGATGAGTAGAGGTCAGTATGTGTAGTACGAAGAAGACTGTCTAGGTCATTGAGCACCTGTTCCTGTGATCCTCTTGCCTCCATGAAAACTCATAAAACTGCAGTGGAGAGCATAAAAAAGGTGATATGTAAGAGCTAAACCAGGCTAAACAAGAGCAAATGTAAAAAAAAAAATCTGTTTAATCCTATGATAAATGATCTAATGTTAAGATGCATAAATGAGTAAAGAATAAATGCTGGCATTAATGCATGTTTCTGTATAAAACAACTTTAATAATAGGACTTGGGAAAGCAGGGGATTCAGTACATTTAAAGGAGAAAGAGCCAGTACAGAAGTGTATTGCTGGCTAAACTCTCCTTACCAATCTGACGTGATGTTTCATCTCAAAGCCTATCAGCACACCAAGCAGCAGTCACTTATAGAAGGTATACTTGTCAAGGACGACATGAAGAATAGCTGAGCATGTAAAATCAATCAATAAGAAACACAGATTCTCTTGGTCATCACTTCTTCATGGCATATGAAAAATGTACAGGTACAGTGATATTTCCAGTGGCAAAGAGGTTGAGGAAAGCTTTGTGACAGGAGAGAGAGGTCCTAAAGTGGTTTCCAAATTGCACTAAAACTGTGGGATTAAACTTCAGAAAGATTTATGTTTTAAAATCTCTTGGCAGTTTGAGATGTTTATCTTCTTTATGGTTCAGACATCACAAAAGACATCAGTCAATATAATGTCCACACACTCAGGTATTGTAGAGGGAAAAGAAATGACAAATAGGGGTGGGGAAGCAGCAGATGTTTCCCCTTTAGCAAAGCAAAGAACAATAGCAGAGAGAGGTGGCACTCTCTAAGCCAGAGATGAGGGAGTTGGCAGGTCTGTGGAGAAGTCATCTCGATGAAGGCGACACGTCAGCAGCGGCAGCGAGGACCAGCTGTGAAGAGAAAGCTGAAGTGATTGTAATGCGCTAAGATTTTAGACCAGGCAGGTGAGAAAGATAATGTAGAAGGCTGCACCCAGCCAGGGCAATTAATAGTGTCTTCAGTTTGTATAAATAGAAAAGAAATTAACCTTCCTGTCTGCACCAGCAGACGTTTCTAAACACATAGTAATATGATGATGATCTGAGGAACAGAAGATCAATTATCTTGCTCTTCATGCATTCTTGTCAAGCTAATGAGCAGTTTATTGTCAAAGGTAATGCACTTCAAAGTGAGCACAAAGGTTTGAATTAGGATTAACAATAGCCATCCAATTTTGTATGAGAGGAGTCATCCTAGGAAAGACAACCAATGATGGAACTGCTGTATTAGCAAGACAGTGTTTCTTGATTTCCAGACAATATTTCTTAGACCCCATTACAGAAGTAGAACAGATAAATCACTTTTTATTTGTTGAAATATGAGAATCGCTGAATTAAAATATCCCTTGGATTATGTCGCCTGACCTTTCAGGGAGGACTAACAGATCCCTACAAAGTATTCATGGCAAAGTTTTCCTGCTGTGTCTGTCTCTTTGCATGTATCAGGAGTCCAGGTGGAAGCTCCACTATAAAATTCAAAAATGTAGGGGCAGACAATGAAAATATTTTGTATAACAGCCAAAATCCTACAGATTCCCAGGAATTCTTCTAGTTCCTGTCCCCCTGCTCTTCAGTTATTGGAACTTTGGGATCAAGTGAATACAAATAACACGTCCTCTGCGAACTCTGCTTCTTTGTTTTCTCTAAAAGTATCATTTTATTCACTTACGTGCTCTCTTCTTGCTTTTTATTGAGAAATAAAATTATTTGCTCACTGCGACTTCTGTAAGTAAATATTAATTCCCTGACATTGATTTGAACTATACTACTTTATTATAATATTGTATTTTGCTGCTTAAATTCAAAATCCTAAATGCTATCACTGTGAATTGCTGCATTATTTCACTGGCATGCTCATACAGGAAAAACAGCTCAAATATTTTTTGTCCAACTTTTTGTTCTGGAGTGTTTCCCTGTAAGTTTGATGTTTAAGCTGAGCTTTGGATTCCCCAAGGGCAATTGGTCAGCACCATTGCAGGCAGCTTGTTGGTTTCTATATGCATATGGAATCCCTATCCAAAATACATACCCAATGCTTTTGGAAAATGTGGTCCTCATGCCAAGATCTGATACCCCAATCCTAGAAGGTGGGGGAGGCAGCCCTTTCCCTAAGTTCTGCAGTCTGGCTGCCCACAAAATCCTTCCTATTAAATTAAGAAATATCAGGACAGGTGTAATTGGTTGTCTCGGCAGCACTTAACAGCCTCTCTGAGAATTTCTTCCATGGTTTTTCCTTTTTCTCACCTAAAAGGTGAGAAGAGTGGCAACTCTGTCTCTAGGAATATGGAATATGACAAATACAAATACAAGCAACACCAGATGCCATGTTATACTGCAGCCTCAAGCCTGGCCTTTGGGGAAATAACCCTGCAAGCAGGAGGGCTCTGATCCCAGCCTTTTCTCCTCAGCTGTTCTTTATGATAACTCCATGATGGTGGGTTTGCATATGGTAAATCAAATGTTCACAAGCATTTTGTAAGAAGAGAAGCTTCAGAGTAAATTATATATGTGAGATTTCAACTTGGTTTCCCACGGTGAGGATGTTTTGCACTCAACGAGCAGGGACACCCCACTTTAGAGGAGGGGCAGTTTGCACAGAGCAAGTACAGAACCACCAGGGCCCTTCACGCGAGGCAGCTCCAGTGGATCACGCAGTTACCCACCCTTTGTGTTCAGCACCGTGATAACAAACAGTCCAGTTTGAGCACCGAGACGCAGCAGCCTGGTTTTACAGTCCCAAGCATCCAGTCTGTGGCTTCCATTCTGAACAGGGTGTGCTCTCCCTGCAGGTCCGAGTGCAGTAACTGCGAGGTTGGGGAGCACTGCGGGGTCATCATGCACGGCAACGCTGCCACCTTCTGCGAGCCATACGGTCCCAGGGAGCTGGTAAGTGAAGGCTGCCTCCTCTGCCAGGGCTGGGGCTGCAGGCTGGGAAGCTGGGTCAGCTGCAGGGATGTTGGTGTGCTTTGAAGGTTTGGTATTTAGCAGAGATGCTCTTGAGCAAGGTGTTAGATCCGTAGGAGTACGCAGGGCAGCATCCCAGTGTTTGAAGCTGTAGGTGCTAACCAAAGGTTGTTGCAATAGTTGGCAAGGGATAGTCTCGTGATTCAGCATGTATCCAGGTCATTTAAAGTATCTCTGAAATACTGAAAAGTCAAGGACATAGAACTGTGTTTTCGAACTGGCATCATTCTCTTTTTATATCCAACAATTAAATAGAGACAGGGTTAATTTTTCATTTATTATTTTATTAGTCTTGTCCCGTTTTTTCTTGTCCCTGTTGACAAATGTTAATTTGATTGTAAAACAACACTTGTGAACAATGCTTCCTACAGTCTTAAATGCAGCCTGGAGCAAGCACCTGCCAGTCGCAGGGAAGTGTATGTAACAGATTGAGCCATGATGAATGGCACAGAATTAATTTTGTTGGGGGCTGGTTGGGTCATAAAATTGCTGTAAGAAACAACGTGGTGCAATTTGCATTAACTTGAGGTCATCTGGGTGTGGAAAATGAATTGCAATACATAAACCAGTGCCCACATGCTGATGCTGGGCAGCTGGCTGCAATGATGTACATAAAAGGGCAGCTTTGGAAAGAACTGAAAATTAAAAGGCCAGATCAAAGCCCGTGCAATTCAAAATTAATTTTCATGTCTTCTGAATGGAGGGAGAGGCTGATTAGAGCTATTTGAAGAGCAAACATGGAAGAGGGCCATAAAACAGAAGTGGTTTTGGCCAGGAATCTTCCCATCATTTCAGACACTGACAATTCTTTTCACAGAGTTAATTTTACATGCTTAACTGGGACCAGAATTACATAAATACAATGTTGATACTGCTGATACAGTGCATATAAGTCATAAACACATATAAAACTAATTTAGATATTTTATGGATAAAGAAGAATTTCCCTTGCAGCCAGCTCCAGACAGGGAATTCTTTCAGGGATGTAAAATGGCCTCTCTGCTACTTCACATCCTGTTTGGATGTGCTGTGCTTTGCTAGCTGCCTTGAGAATGCATGCATTGGTTTATGTCCTGTGCAAAAGGGAAGTCACACCACTGGGGTATTTTTCTCATTTTTCACATTCATTTTTAGATGTAGTACTGAGCATAAGTAACAGTACTTGGAAAAAAAAAAATCTGTTCATCACATTTAATAAACCTGGGGTCCCAGCTCTGAGGATCTTGAACTGTCATTCATTAGCTGTCTTCTCCCTAATGACATGTAATTTAGACTATCCTTAGTAATCAGGAACTGGCTTCAAAATCCAGTCTTGAGCTGCATTTGTCATATTGCTGAGTGGTAGAGTAGCGTTACCATGGCATGAGGAATCTGGAAAAAATTTATTATGCTACCGAAGTGGTGTGATTAAATGATAATCATAATAGATAACAGCTAGATAATAGATAATAGATAATAAATAGATAAGAGATAGATATTAGATAAAATATATTCATCTGAAAAAAATTGTCACATTTATAGTTACCAGCCTAAAAATGAAAGTATTTCTAAATATTATGGCAGTGTTGAAGAAAAATCAAATCCTTCCGGGCGAACATGCTCATCATCATTATGGATGAGCACAAGAGCGTTCAGTCCAGAGGTGTGATCTAGTTTTATTTTTGAGTATGGACATACATTTAAATACCTATTGTCTTAGAACCAACCTGTTTCTCATTTTAGTTGTTTTGGCAATTTCACAAATTCTCTTTCTGTCACAAATTTTATACCTGTTTTATTTCTCCATTATTTTTATCAGTCCTGTTCTGTCCCTGCTTGCAAGGGATAATGAAATCTCTGTTCCTGCTAATGGCTCCTTTTACGTGAATTATTGCTTTAAAATACTTAGTCAAGAAGAGTTGAATTTGCAAAATATTTTACATCAGCAGCTCTAACAGATGCTGATTTGCTACCTTGACTTCATTTTTTTCTCCTGATTTTCAACAGCCACCTGTTACTGCAGGCAGAGGGTTTTCCAATTTCAACTATCTCTGTCTGTTGGTGAGAATTTACTGCTGGCAAAGTCCTGAAAAGGTGTATAGCATCAGAGATGTTGCATTCAAAGGAAAATATCTACTAAAGGCTGCCTACCATGCTCTCTGCAGTGTCTGAACTAAACAGTCCTATACAGAATTATTCAAAAATTTTTAGTAAATCTAGTGCTTTTTCCCAAAGCATCGCTGAAATGATTCACAACACAGTCTAAGACTACATGAATGTCTCCTCTCTGAAAACTGAAATGTTTAATTTCTTGGTGATATGAGCTACTGAACCTCAATAACGGTTTTGTTTTCAAATTATAAGTTACACAACATAATTAATTGAATTAAAAGGAATATAATAGGTGCTGCTAACTCAAATCAGAAAGCAATTTATCATTTGGCAGGATAAGTGTGATACCTAATACAGAATCAATCCTGGCAGAATGCCTTAAATGTGAATGTGACTGTATTTTTAAGGGGGTTATGTAAATGCAGCTTTCCTATTATTGTTCAAAAATTAAAATTACGTATTAGGACATGTAGTCTATTTATCAGCTAATCTTCAGTGCATTTCAGTGAAGATCCCATTCCTAAATATTTATAAGAGATTCTTTTCTGTATGTAACATGCATGTAGAAAAGAAAAAATAACACACCGGAACCTCCTGCCAACTCATGAAGATCTCCATCCATTATTTTCAAAGGCATCATTTAATGACTAGCTCAACTAGGTGTGCACTGGCCCTGGAAGAAGTCCAGTCCCTTTTACTCTTGGAAGTCACAGTATTGTTAAATCCAGCTTTCAGAATAAATCGAAAACAATTAGGTGTCCTTCACAACACACTAGGACTTTCTATTTTTATAGCATTTTCAGGAGAACCATTCTAATTTGAGCTATTGAAATATGGAGGCATTCAAAGGAGGGAGAAAGAGAGGCCTCAGAGGAGGGTGGTTTGCTGAGTACAGTGAGCTGCTGGTGTTTCTTTTGCTAGGTCTTGGCTGGATGTCAGCAGTGGGTAGATTCTGCTACAGCATTGCATACTGTACATGCCTTATAGTAACCCCAAGGTTTTTGTTGGCTGTGATGTGTAAGATTTAAGTTCTGTTGTTTCTTCTTAATATTTCATTATATTAGGGTTAATTAATGTTATTTTTATTATTTATTTATGATCATTTTTAGTCCTTGTTCTGTGCTGGGAAAAGTGAGAACCATTCCATATATACAAATTTACACTAAGCTGACTATAAACCACAGAGCTCATTTTTTCAAACTTTGCAAGAGTGGTCAAGGACCCTGTTGCACATAAATGTGCTTATTTTTGTAGACATTAGTATGGTGGAAGAAAATTCTGGCTTTGATATACGATGAGATTTCAATAATCAAAATGACGTAACAAAAATGTCCACTATCATTCATCCTGAAAGGGCTGGTGATAAACAGTCTTATGCACTGGAGATGTAGGTGTCTAGAGATTTTTCCATGCTTTCAAAGAAAAACAAGTGATGAATGTATTGTTTTGCTGTTTTAACAAAAATATTTGCTTCTCTTCCCATAGACCACCACTGGCCTTAACACAACTACTGCATCCGTCCTTCAATTTTCCCTTGGTAAGTTTAGATTACCCTTTCACCAGAGAAAGTGAAGAAAATTGTTTCTGAAAATGGAAATGTCCCTACAGTTCAGGGTTGTCTTTTTGTTTGACATTACAATCCACATGAGGGATTAAAAAATATTTTTAAAACTGCAGTGTATTTATTAATCTCCTGATATGGAGCTACTATTTTAAGTTTTGGAACTGAAAAACTCCAGTGGATACTCTGATGAGCCTTGTATGAGGTCCGTTTTTTCTCCTATTTTATTGCCGGATGTAAAAAAAAAAAAAAAAAAAAAAAAAAAGCAGGCTTTTATCACTTAACCCCCCTGATATATTCCAAGTTACACCTAGGTAGTGCTGTTTTAACACATTTGTTTGTACAAAGAGAATAGGTAGGGCAGATGAAAGACTAAATGCTATAAAGTCCATTTTATCAACAGCATGGTTGTATGCTGTATTACTTAGAATACTGTGAATTATTGCACATTTCACTGTGCATTTGTGGCTATAAATTATGGTAGAGGCTGTGGCTGGGGCTGAGGGCAAATTTGGAGCACACCTGATTTGTTATCTCATATCTCAGTGTTCAAAACATGAAGGAAAAATTTTCTTTTTATATAAATGGTCCAATAAAAAAATAAGCAAGAAACATAGCTTGCTTCCTCTGTGGACCTCTGGATATGTGCTTCCAAACCATATTCCTATTTTTAAAAAAGTAATTCTCCAAAAGTATCTCAAGAGACATGTGATTAAACTCTGGAAATCTCAGTTGAAAATAAGAACAATCATCTAGCTTGGAAAATAGCTTGTATTTTTTAATGCATTGGAAATTAAAATCCTAGAAGGCTCAGAAATACATAAGTTAATTTTATTTTTATCTGAAGTTGTTCACTTGAGTTTTAGAAGTCATCAGTACCTGCAACTGACTGCAATGTTAATATATCTAAGGACTGGTATCTATCCTTTTATTTTGAATTACTGGTTTCAAAAAGCCAGAAAAATGTACTAAATCCTCAGTTGAATCAGTGCTTAAATATCAGGTGCCTCAGATGAAAAGCAGCCTATTGCTGCCCTGCAGTTTCATTCAGGAAGGGTAGCAGCTCACTTGATCCGCTGGGATGTGTTGCTCACTGACGGAAGCACAAGGAGATGTGACTTCTGTAAAGCTGCAAGTTTGCCATGATGGAAGAATTTCACTTTTCATGAAAACTTACAAAAATCTTCTTTGGGTTATTCTTGCAGTGAGCCAGGGTGGTTAACAGCAGGGTGAAGTGAAGTGGCTGGTAGGTGAATGTTTGCTGTCACAGCCCAGTGCCTGGTGCAGCTGAGCTGCAGAACAGTGCAGGCTCCCAGAAGTTTCAAAATGAGACTTGATATTTCACTAGGAGCATTTGTGCCTAACACAAGGGAAAGGTCAGATAAAAAGGGGGTAAGAAAAGGCTGAGCAGGAAATACTCTACATGAAAGGATTTTCATGTATCTTAAGAATACCTGAACCCATACCAGTAGGAACCAGTAAAATTCTCAGTATGATGGAGCAGAGAGGGGTGGATGCACATCCAAGTAAATCAAATTTCAGCCTCCAGTTGAAAATGTATCATATTTCCCCATGTGCCTGTGTTGAGTTTGAAATACAATGCAGATTGGGTTTGTAACTGATAGAAGCCAGCGTGAGCCAGGGGAATGCTGCTGAGCTCAGCAATACTTGGCTTTAGAATCCAGTTTCCAGCTTATTCCCAAATGTCCGATTTAATCATAACCCTATTTAGGGATTGATCCAAGGGAATTGCTTTTTTTTTTTTTTAAGAATGTTTACCGCTTTCTATCAACCACGGAATAGCTTAAGCTGTAGCCTTTTGGGGATGTATTTATGTTAAATTTGTCACATAGCTTTGCCCTCATTAGAGATGATGCATTTTCATTTATCTAGCCACTAATTATCAGATGGAATTTTGTATTAGCAGGTTTATAGACAGTAGAGAACTAGGAAATGAAGCCAAAAATTCTGAAGCTAAATTCTGGTTTCACCATGAATTCCAGATCCTTTTAACTCTGTGATCAGGAAGGGTAACAGACTAGTGAATTTTTCATTAGTTGTTACTCTGTGTGGTTTCCTTCATGCATCATATATCTGGTAGTTTTGCTCTTTAAAGGCCAAGACAGTTGGAAAAGTGCACTTAAGAAGAAGGCCTAATTAGGATGAAAAGGTAATAAGTCAGACATTTTCAGCACACAGGACAACAGTAATGTGCAGTATTTATACTCATGAGCTCTGTACCCAAGTGTGCAGAAAATTTTGATTACTTCAACTGTCTTAATCATCCCTCACTACTACATTTCTCCAAGACCCAATACTGACATGTCTAGCAGTTTCCTTAATGTTCAGTGGGATTGTTAATTGAGATCTTTAAAGCAATGCATTCGGGCTCTCTCGGGCCAGAACATCTGATTCAACGGCTTGGGAATTGCAGGATATTGCACAAAAGCCTCTGGACTCGGCTGCCTCACAATATTATAGTCTGATTCATTAGCTGAAATATTCTCTACTTCTCACTCCAAATCTGAACCTTTTCCCCCAGCTGCATCCCTGGACTTCCCCAGGGTTGAACATGATCTGTCATTCACTGTGGTGGAAGGTGACTCATTGTCCTGAGATTAGCAACTGAGCTAAACAGAGGAAGAAAGAGACATAAAATCCCATGGGGAGAAGAGGAAAGGCTTGGAGGGAGCAAGGGCAAGGTGTGAGATGTGCAGGTTGCTGTTCTTGTGCTTCTTCCTTGGGTGCTCTCCTCAGCATGTGCTCTGGAGGCAGTGGTGTGCATGGGCTCTGCATGGGCAGAGGTGATTCCCATCCCTCCCTCCTCTGCTGCAGCTGAAGATGCTGTGATGGACATCAACACTCAGCCTGGCCTCCAGGGCAGGTGCTCCTTGGAGCCATGGGTGAGAAAATGTGAAAATTCTTAATGGAAAATATTGCCTTGAAAATCTTGGTTCCGTGGCTCTCTCCTTATGTCTTAGTATTGCAAGATCGTTTCTGGCTGTTTAGCAGTATTTGAAAATGGGAATAACTTGATAAAGAAACCTCCCACTTTTCAGCTTTGTTAAGAAAATTCCTTCACATTGCTCTGAAAAGAGGATGCCTTTGTCAGTATCATATACTGGATAAATACATGATGTTTGTAAAGCACAGTCCTACTTTAAAATAACTTTCCCTTCAATTTTCACGCCATTGTCTACAAAGATCCTCCATCATTACCAGGGCAAATTAGCAATTCCCCTTCCCCCCATATTTTCTAAAAAAATCCAACCCCCTTAGTATTTTACATTATAATAAAACTGGTTTGTGGAGGAAGGGTTTTTTATCTTCTGTGAAGGAATACACCTTCAAATATTACAGATGTTTGGCACTTCCACTTTGTTTCTTAAGGTTCAGGTCATTAGTCTTGCAAACAAAGAAATAGACACAGGCTGATTTTTTTTTTTTTTTGCTTTATTTTAATATAAAGCTTGGACTTGCCTCTCCCTTCCAAAATATTATTACAACAGACTTTTTCAAAAGTTGGGTTCCCTAATCTGCCAGCTTTTTCTTTGAGCCAACCATTAATCCTTATTTTCAGTTCTCTTCAAAACTACATTTGTATGGCAAATACATGACCTGCAGTATTTAAAAGTTGTTCGTAATCATAAACCATCTTTCCCTAACTGATTATGAGTGACCTTAGTTATGGTCACTTCATATGTGTAATATTGGTGTGTTTGCTTATCCTGAAAAATGAAACCATTTACAAGAATCTCACTATGATGCAAAATATTTTTCCTGCAATAAATAAAATAATAAAGCCTGTCCCCAAACTTTTGGAGGACCCTGAGAATACCACTGAGCCGGCAAGGAAGAGGCTGCTCTCTGAGAGCATTATTTGCTGTTAACATCAAAGACTTGGAGATGCATGGGCAAAGGTGATCTTCAGTGCCTGAGGGCAGTCAAGCCTCGTCACTGGAAATTCTTTTGGCATCTTCACTTCATGGATCATATGGTTAGTGCCTCAGCTATTGCTAAAGAAAAGACTAGACATGAATCAAATCTAGCACATCTACCTTCAGTTAAAACAGTTTTCAGTGAGGTTTTAGTATCAGGCTTTAATCTGTGAGAGTGGTTTGTGATTGGATAGACTCTGTCTTCTCAGGAAAATCCCAGTAGATATTATCCAGAAGATGGGTCACTAATGTTGTGATTTGCTCACTGCTCAAGAGCCACAAGCATTTGGACCTTACTTGTAGATCAAAAGTGGCCCTCTTCTCCTGCTGGGAGATTCTGGAATGGAATGGAATGGAATGGAATGGAATAGAATAGAATAGAATAGAATAGAATAGAATAGAATAGAATAGAATAGAATAGAATAGAATAGAATAGAATAGAATAGAATAGAATAGAATAGAATAGAACAATTTCTGTTGGAAGGGACCTACAATGATCATCCACCCAAATATTTCAGGGCTGACCACGAGTTACAATTTCTTGTTGGCTTCTTTAACATCATCCAGTCACTTCTCTGCCATCTATTGCTATTGCACCTTCCATTGTTCCAAATTGTTTGACCAAGTTAATTGTTGATTACAGCATTTGACAAGTATTCCATAGAGGGTTCCACATGTATTAAATTAATCTATTACAATCACTAACAATATCTGCCAGCAGTTTGTCAATGTCCTTCAGTATCTTTCTAATGGAACCCTATAGTAAGGATAAATGTGTGTATCTATTGGTTTTAATATGGTGAAATATTAAGAAATATTACTTCTGGTATTCAACTATTAAGGACTTTTTGGTAATTTATGGTGCAGAGATGCTGCTGGGGTGATCTTCATTCTATAGTACCCACTTTTCCCTCATTTTCTACCTTCCTCCAAACGAAATAAAATGCCAAACTCTCTGCTTTTACATGCATAAATCTTATATTGACAATCTTACAGTATAATCACTTAAACCAGCAACAGAAGTAATAATTTCTCCAGTCTTGTTCAACACACTTTCCACTCTCACAACTTTATTTTCTGGTTGAGTAATCGCCCCTGTCTTCACTTCAAATTTCCTGAGCTTTTAAAATCCATCAGACCATCACCTGTACTTAGCTGAAGAATAATTGTATTAACCGTGATGACTTTACATGTATATTATCATGTTTTTCAGGTGGTGAGGTGTATGTGCAATGCACATAGCAAGGATTTCTATGTTGCTTAGTTTATTTACAGTCTGTTTTTAATGCTGCTGATTTCACAGTCCTCTGACTGTAATTCAGAAAACTATTTAAAAACTTTTATTCATTGCTTTTAATTAGTATATGAGTAAGGGTCACTGATTTTGATGCAGATCTTTGACATAATGATTCCAAAAGGGTTTTCATGTCATGTCCTGCTTTACCCTAAGACATCAGGTTAGAGAATCAGCAGACTTTATTTCTCTCCCTGAATTACCAAGACCACTGGGATCTATGTGAAAGCTGTTTTACTCAGAAAGATCCATTGCATAATGGTCTTGGTGATGGTTGTTGAAGACAGAGCATGGATAGTGTTCATCTTTACAAAGTAAAATGCTATTTTTTTCAGGCTTATTTACTCCACTTATTATCTGTAGTGGCAATTTGCCTTTGTTACTAGTGTAGTCTTGCAGAATTAAATTTTAATGTTTATTTGATTATGTAGATAATAGAAATACTATTTTACCTTGATGTGTGATCAATCTACAGATGATGATGAGGATGATTATTATTATTATTATATAATCATCATCATCATTAGAATTGTTAGATGTGCCCTTTGGATAAGTCCTTACCTGACAGGATTCTCTGCTTCAGAACTCACATTTACTTCTCTATCAACCTCAACAAATAGAAGCTCACAATGAACAAAAAATAACCTTACAAAAACAAACAGTGCAGCTGATCACTGAGCTCCATGTATTTCTGTGGAGGAAACAGCAGTCTCTCACTGATGGGCTGACCCCTGGAGCAGCATTTGGAGGGCTCTGCAGAGATGTGCATGGGATGATGATCCTTTCTGCTTCCCACCAGAAATACCCCAATTCCACTTTGGCTCAGCCATGAAAACAATGATGGCTGCATTTGGCCCCATGTAACAGTCTGAAGACATTTATTATTTATGTTCTTATGTTTTAATTCAGATCTGGTGGCAGCTGTTATACTGACAGTAGTGTTTTTATGCTGTTTATCCTCTGCTTGAATTCAGACCATTTAATAACATTTCCAAACCTGTAAGTCTTTACTTTGGCTGAAAGGACCCACTGCTGATAATTTTCTCTTATTTTCTGGTTTTGTTTAGTCATTTTTACAATTTGCAGGAGCTATTGGATGTCTGACAAATGCTGTAATAGCATTTTCTGAGATAGACTCAGCAGAATTGGATAGAGATTTCCTTCAGGTTTGCTAGGAAAGTTCACTCCCACATCTCTAAAGAAATACCAAAGTGAAAACTAAATCCCTTCTGAATTTAACATGGAGGAGCACTCAATCTTGTAAATTCATCACTATCTTGTTAGCTGAACACAAAAAAATTCATAGAGGAAGCTGTGGTGCCAAATGTTTTGGGCATGTTGAGCCACCTCCTTTGCTTTAGTCATCTGCATGGATGATTTCCCTCAGTCACACCAATTTCTTCTCCAGTGCCTTCCAGGAAGCACCAGGTTTCCTGTGCAGGCATGGCACATCCAGCACTTGTGTTCGTAGTGGTACCAGTAGGGAAGGGCAGTTTTGGTGGCAACAGATTCATTGTTACTAGAGTTAGATTCTTTCTCGTCTAAGCAACAAGAGCACAGCATTAAAAATATTTGAACCCTCAGGTTATTTTGTCCTAATTTCTTTCCTATATATTGGGAAAAGCTTGAGAATTTAATGTAATATAGCTCAATACCAAAATTGGTGTCATTCACCTTTCTGCATTTCTTCTGCTTGCTTCATTTCCCATTTCTCCACAATAAAACAATGTTAGATAGATAGATGATAGATAGATATTATTATTATTATTATTATTATTATTATTATTATTATTATTATTATTATTGGCTGCCCAGATTGCCATTTGCTATTGTCTGACATGAAACCTACTAATTTCCCTTTCCTGGTGGAAAAGTTCTTTGTGTTGATGCATAGGTTATACATTACATCTAATGTGAAAGAATAAGGCAGATAAGTAATATCAAATGCTCTTCACATAGCATGTGGAAATGTTAGGTGGTGTTCATTGATTTTGCTGGGTTTTACAAGAGGGGCTGCCTAGGCAAAGCCTAGATTGAAACCATTGTTTAACGTTGATGCTGTGTTTGAAAGACCTTTTAATGGCCTTGGGGCAAAATGATTTGTGTTGTTTTGGCTAGCCCAAGGTTGCAATGAAATATTGTCTTTATTACTTCTGTACCAGGGCTTCTCAGCCACTGTTGGGAATTAAAATGTGAGAGTTAAAGATTTACTACATGGAGAAAAGCAGAAAAGATAAAGAGCCTCAGGATTCAGACCCAGGGCAGGTGGCTGTGCCACCACCTTACAGTCAAACATGGGCCATTATGGAATTGGTCGTTGCAAATAATAGATGCTGGATTACAGACAGACTTATCTTAATCCTGCTCGTATCATTGTATGGGGATAACACTTTTGTATGATTAAAAAGGTCGATTTTTGAATTAAACAACTAAACATCTGTAGTTCCCAGGCAGGGGGGGAGGCGTGGTGGGGAGCTAAGAAGCCCTCAGCAAAACAGTCCTGGCTGTTCCTCCAGTGGGTGAGGGACTGAAAAGTAAAAGCAGATAAAAATAGAGAAGCCCATCAGGAATTACAAAAACCAATTTTTACCAAGCTAATTATTATCTACCTGCATATGCATTTAAAGGCAGGCAATCAGTTTTACTGGGTTTCAGAAAAGAGACAGCTCAGCGTAGAATTGGCTTTAGAAAAATTATTTCCCAGATTTTCTTGGTGCCAGAGAATCTCACTAAAGCAGCCATGGAAAGGATTTTCATATCTATATATTCAAGATACTTCCTTTTACACAGCAGTTCTTGGGACCAATGTGTTTTCTACTGCCTCTCTAGACTGGACTGGCTGTAGTGATCTAAATAAAGCTTCATGTATTGTCCTGCAGTATTTTAATACCTTTACCAGCACCTTATGGTGCTCATTTTCTTGATGATAGACCTTCACAACTGACCCTGGCTGCTAAACACAGCTACACAAAGCATCTCTTTCCATTTACTGATAGGTGTTAGTGTACTGCTGAGTTACTTTCACATGGTATCATTTATATTTTGCCCAGGTTCACTGAGAGTTTGCCCTCTCACTCAGAGGACCTCCACATAATTTGACATTAACTCTTTAATGGCAATAATGTTGAAGTGTAGAATGTGGGTACCCCAGATATCCAAGACCAACTGCGAGTGTTTTGGGAGCATTAATTATGCTATTGTTTCAGCAGCTACAGTTCCTGGGTGTCCATTTCAGCCAGGTCTGAGCAAGTTTGCTCACTTTGCCTCCAGCAAGGTGTTTTGTTATGTGATGTTAAGAGCATGGTTAAGTTTAGCATCATGTAATTATGTATTTGGCAACAGACTTATTACCCAAGCACATACCTGCTGGCTGTATCTGAGAAAGAGGCACTACAAACAGCTTTACATCAGAGTAAGTTGGACACTGTCATGAGGGAAAGACAACTTTGTGCTTGGCTGATTTTTCTCTCCTTAATGTTCTCAGCACAAAAAGCAATATGAATTGTGATCTGAGCTTGTTCATTAGAAGAGAACAAATTTGTGTGAGTGCAGGAAGCACATCAGAACTCTGAATATAAATAGACTAAGAGGAAGTTGAACCAGATAAGTATTTCCTCAGACTTCTCATCTAAAGGAAATTAGCTGCATTAATTCATGAAAAGTACATTTGCTGTTATTGGGAATCCTGGCAGGAGGTGGATGGGGAGGGACCCGTGGGTGATCACCTGCTCCACGCTCCCACCAGGATCAAACCCTGGGCAAGGACAGCCTGCTCAGAGCTCCATCCTCCTAGGGTTTAGCCTCAGATTAACTTTTAGGACTTCATTGATGAAGTCAATTTTTTACAATTTTACAGTAGTGGTTTTTAGCCTGCTCGTCAACCCTTTAATTTTATTTAGATGTAAATAACTATCCAGCATTTCTGAATGCCAGTGAAACAAAAATTAGCTGCTCTCAGAAACCTGCAGAAAATAAATCGCTGAGACTTTATATTATAAAATTCATAATTCTCACTAATGCTAAAGTAGATCTGATTTTTATGAAAGGGGAACACCATTGGCATTTTTTTTTAGTGCCAGATATTTATTTCAGATTGTTTGTCAGGACACATACAAAAGTACAGACAGTCAAAATCCTTTTCCCACGAGGGAAAAAAGATCAGCCAGCATTAAAAATATTTTTTGCACGAACAGATAGACCATGATTACAGAGTAGAATGCAGTTCTCACAGTTTTTAATTTGAATATTTTATACACTCAAAATTCCTCTTGGTACTCTGATTTCACTCTGTAAATAAGGAGAAGCTGTTTAAAAAGTCTAAAGATCTAAAATGTCATAATTAAAAATCACATTTGTAACTAAATTCAAAGTTGTGACTTCAAAGAAAAATCAAAATGGTCTTGTGACCTTCTCTTGAGAAAGTTTTCAGAAACAGAATGGAATAAGCAATCCATTGCATATTTTTCTACCAGTGCATCTCATATATCCAGCACTAAATATTCTGTATTTTAAAATGGTTAAAACAATTTTCTTGTTGATCAAAAGCCAGTATAAACATACACCTAAAAAATCCCAGAACCCATGGACCATTCATTATACCAAACTGTATGGTTCATTACTTTGGAAAAAACTATTAGCAATCCAGCCAGATTTGACCAGTAGTAATTTATATTATCCTGTTTCACTTAATTCAAGTAATATCACAATATTATAATCCTTAGCAAACACTAATCATTATTCATCCCATTAACAAAATTAATAAGAGTAATCTTGTAGCATTAGATTGAAGGGATTCATCCCAGTGCCCTTTGGTGTCTCAGGCTGCATTCAGGACACAATTTGAAGCCTTCTGTACAATTTTTATGTGAATCTTTCTTGTGCAGTCCCCATTAGACTCATTCTCCTTAAAGCCAGCACTAGATATCTCATCTGCTTATCCACGGAAGCACTCGCAGGAACTATCAAGAGGTTGTCAAGAGGCAGAGGACGTCACACTCTGTAAGGAGCAAAATATTGCTTCCCTTGCAGATGGCACCCAGTTTTATCTCAGCAAAACACCAGCTTCTGATCAATGTTGTTAAGAAATCTTAGAGACCAACAGCTGTAAGACTTGGATTTCTGTAAATCTGACACAGTTGGAGGCAAAGCCGTAGTGAGAATTAATTTTGCCTTCCATTGTCAGGCTGGATGTGAATAACTGAATACCTGGATGCAAATAGCTGGTATTTAGTGCCTTCATAACGTCTCTTCTGAAAGACTGTGCTCTTAGTACTGCTACCTACATGACACTTAAAAAATAAGGTAGGTAAAACATTCACCAGTACTTTACATGGCCAAAATCAGTTTAAGAAGACCTAATATTACTAAAGAAAAAAAAAAAAAAACAGTTTCAGTTGGATATGCTAAGAGTAGTCAGTGCTAGTCAGCAGCAAAACAACTGAGAAACATACTTTTGTTTCACTTTTCTATTCTTTACTGTTTAGCTAAGCAGAACTGACATAGCAGTTGTCAGGACATGTTTAGCAATCCCATACTCTGCCAGTCAAAACTCACTTCTATTAGCATCAGTGCCTGGACTCAACTTTGAGAAAATTTTCTTTTATTGAAATTTGGCTTCAGAAAAAATCTGAATATGTAAAGCACCACCCAAATAGATTAATGTTTCAGAATATTCAGTATATGGAAATGACTGGGTTTTACAACAGAAGATGCTCATAATTTGTGATAACAAACAAAATTGCTGTCTGAGCGTCAAATGTCTCATTTAAAATTAAATCCATGAAGGTTGTCTCTACTCTAGCTTTTCTCTGAAAGTTTTGAAAATCTGTGAACATCAGATGAAAGTCTATCAAAAGGAGTAAAATAACTCCAAAGGAAAAAATCCTTTGTTCCTGAAACACAAGGACAAGCTTGCCTTGTATATATGTAAAGAAAAAATTTGGCTGTTCTGGATCGGAGGATGGTTTGGGGTTCCCTCTGCTCCCAGTAGATAATTACACATGCAAGTCCTTAGTATTGAAAGTATAATCCTAACTCATAGCCAGATTTATCTAGCAATAACCTCACCAAGGCATCAATCTTGCTGTGACATACTGATCTCAAGAAATAAACAGCATTTTTTCTCTAATGCAGTAGCTCACTAACACAGACTTGTTTACAGTAATCATAGTGCAGGTATTGCCACCCATTTTCAGGGCTAATTCAAATCCTGTGCTTTCCTAATTTAAAGCAAACCGAATTTAATCTCATTCAAAAGGTTTTATGTACAACTTTTCCTTCAGAGGGCTGGAAGGTGTGAATATTTATGGCATGTTATCCTGCCCCTGCTTCTCTGCTTGGAGCTGACAAACTGTTTATTACCACCTCTGGGAGCAGTGGGAAGGACATGTCTCTCCTGAGCTGAATTGGCCTCTCTTTCCTGCAGTGTTCTGCTCGAGCTCTAATCACATATTTGTTCAGAAAGTCAGAATATAGCTCTGCTGGTCGAGGTGGAGGCAAACATCCAAAAAACAGATCTCTATTTTAAATAATCCTAGTTTAGGATTACTGAAATAACAGTGATATGGACTAACAGCCATATTATTAAGTAGTAGTAATATTGAAAGCAATAGTGAAAATTATGTTGGAAAGCAGTAAACCATCTCAATAAACCCTACCCTGTATTGCAATTGCATATTCACCCTCCTCCCTTTTGTTTGGGAGAAATTCTTAATGTAAACTAGGATGTGTATTAGTTTTGTGAAAGATTCAAGTACCAGCTCAATATTTTTAATTGTTTTATGTCAGTTTGAGTTGTGCAGAATTAGATAGGTACATGAAAAATAATCTTACTGTCTGATGATTTTGAGTCAAGAACATACAAAAAGAGGGTTTAAACACTGATAAATACACATTTGTCATCACAGCCAGTAATTGCTGCTTGAGGACTTTCCCAAACTACCTTTAATCTTAATACAATCTGCCCTTCTTGTTAAAATAATAAAACCCAGTATTTGTCTCCCCTTTTTAATTGTCTCCACTCCAGAAGTGAAATATCACACCTACCTTGCAAAGCCTTTCTGAGTGGCCCCATTTATTTTAAGAACAGCTTTGATCTTCATTGCATAGTTGAGGGTGTTCAGACCTAACAGACAACATTTTTCATGTTGATTGTGCAGCAAATCTGGCCTTTTCCACTTTTTAAGTAGCATATTTCGACTTAGATTTTATTTTAAGGGCACTGTACCAAAAGTTGATTGTAACACTAACTGGAATGGCACATGTTATAAAGTCTATATTGCTGGTTGTTTTTACTGTTTATGTTCTTTTTAATTTCTGTCTGACATAAAACTCAGTATGTTGCTGTTTTACCTCACAGCCTCTGACTGGCCAAAGACATCAAACTGGCTGTAGTTGAACTGAATCCCTGTAAAATAAAATGAACAAATGTGATTAAGGGTTGGAACTCCTAAATTCCACAGAAGTAGGAAGTGACAGCAGATGTCGCTCAGTAAAGTAGACCATCTCAGCAGATGGGCAAATATGAAACGCAAAGGCTTTTCCTGACATCATTTGGTTTTAATATGATAGAAATAAAATGCCTTGTCAGTAAAATATAACCAGACAGTTGCTTTGTAGTCATTTTGGATACATGGCTGGTAATTCAAAGTCCTGCTGCCTTTGCAATATTAATTATTCTGTGCCTCTTTTCAGCAAGAATACGTGTCAGACCAGCTGAACATACCACATGCAGCTGTAGTGGCTCAGAAGTATCTGTTACTCTATTTGCAATTTAATGTTAGTGAAAGATACAGAAAAACTCTGTGGATCATTTCCAGGAATCTAGTTGATGTATCAGACAAAATTATAGACACAGAACTTCATCCCATGTTTTGGAGTGATTTTTCCCCTGTAGAAGTATGTGATGTGTGTCTCAGAGTAGAAAAGCAGCTCTGTAGGGCTGAGAGCTCTGAATGTGAACTGCCTCAGGGGAGTTGGGGCTGCAAGCTTTGTGCTTAATGACATATGTTCCCATTAAAATGTGTAAGTTGTTCTCTTGTACAAGTGGTTAACACCTTTTTAATCAGGCCATTTATTTCTTTTACAAAAGTAAGCACCCCAGGTTGGAAAATGATAGTATTTTATTGTCAGCAGCATGTATATGCATTTATACATATATTAAAATACATATTTACACAACTTCCAGTGTGGTTGAACGTATTTGGACCACACATAAACATAACATACTACTTGTGGCACATACAATACATACTCATAGTGTGAGCAAAGCTGTGCTACTCACTCAGTAGTACCCTGGTGCCATCAGAGATGCTGTTTAATTGAGAGCTGCTTCTCCTAAACATGGAAAGGACGTGAAGTCTGCTGCTTTGAATCTCATGTCCTTATGAAATTTTGATCTTTGGAGCACAGGCTGGGATGTGTCTGTTTCACTGAGCATAAAATTTTGTGAGATGGATGAATTATCTGGTGTCGGAGGAAAAATAGTATTTTTAGTGTGCTCAATTACAACTCAGGTTGTTTATCATGTTTGCTGGGATGAATTTCTCAATCCTGTTTTCGTGTTACTTTGACTGCCCCATGTATTAATTGTTAAGCTCATCTTTTGTGACAGCACCCAGAAGGCACCCTTTTATAAATCAAAACTGAATATATCACCCTACCTTGCAGGGGTGCCATAAGGCTTAATTAGTTCATTTTTGTAAAGTGTTCTGAGATTCCCAGATCAGCATCAAGTGTTTGTTATTAATTATAGGATCTAGGGAGTATATTGGATGATTTCTTAATTTAATTTCCTTCAGGCAACCTTAAAATAACTAATTTTGTAACATCTTTGTTCTTTTAAATTCCTAAATTACATTTGCTCTTGGCTCAAGTAATTCTGTATGTGTTTTCCTCTCACTTACTGTATTTTTATTTCTATACTTTTTTTATTTATACAATAATATGAAAACAGTTTTTACTGTTTTCCCTGTGAAATCTGCTATGTGGATTATTCTCTAACAAGAAGGTTTTGTTTAAACATTAGATGGTGGGTTTTTTCAGGCAGTTGGGGGTGTTAAGTAATTTACTCGGCTTCCCCTGGGAAATTTGCAGAGATTACATGGCACTGCTGTGATTTATCATTTCTACTTTATTTCTGACTCATAAAGCATGCATTATTTTGTGTTTACTTTCAGCAACAGATCACAGGAAATTTCATCATCAATCAAAGCCTTTTAAAATGGGGAGAAGTGATAAGGTGACAAAGGCACAGCCAGCAACTGCGGTTGTCGGAGAATCATTTATGCTTCATCGTGTCATAACACTTTTCATTTTATTGCTTTCCCAGGATCGGGTTCGTGTCGCTTTAGTTACTCAGATCCCAACATCACGGTGTCCTACAGTAAGAACAGCTCTGCAGATTGGACTCAGCTGGAGAAAATTAGGTTTGTTACAGCTTTTTAATAATTTTCATGTTTTCCAGCTGAGCAGGTGGTGTTTAAACTTGGGTCTTTTAAAACTCGTTGTATTTGCTTTTCAGAGAACTTTTCAGTTCTCCTTGTTCATACAAAAGTTGAGGGGTGAAATTCCAGGCTTATTGCAGTACTGCCCCCAGGTTTGGTAAATCACAAATTCTTCCATTGAGTACGTGGGAGGTGAGGAAGAGAATGATTTCACACTTAAAATACAACTTCAATAACCAGCAGATAACCTGAAGAAACAAAACTTTGATGACTCTTTGCATTTTAGCACCATTTTTAATGTCAGCAAGGGCCATATTTTATAATGTTCAAGTTTCTACTTTGGTAGAGTAAAATGTTCAATAAAAACATTTTATAGTTTGATATGAACACTTGACTCTTGTAATACACATTCTTGTAATAACAAGATTATGACGAATAGTGCCTGGCTTTTAAACCAACTGGCATACATGAAAACGCAAAGGATTATGAATGGAAAATTTAAATTTTTTCCTTGCAATATCCATACCTTTAAAGAGAGAGCCAGTGTCAGAGATGGATTTTTCTAAGAGAGCATATTTTATTAACTAATAATAAGCATTTTGTGCAATTGCGTAAAAACACAGTTATACAACTGGGGAAGAAAAAAGCTGTTATTTATATATAACGTACTCATAGCATCTCATTGTGCCTTCCTGCTTTACCTCAGTGTCAGTGCTATACAAGTAACTTGCTTCAGCCTATTTTCAGTCCATTGAGGCAATTTGCAGAGCAAAAGGGTACTTAATTTCTGACGAATAATCAAAACTCTACCTGCAAGGTTGCGTATTTCAGTATCTCATCTTCTAACTCCTTGTCGGAGTGGGACTACAATTTCATTGGAAAAAAACCCATAAATTTTGTTCAATTTTAGTAAAAAATTGGTGCTAGTTCATATCTCAGAAAAATATAAAGTGAGAGCAATTCACTGCAGGGACTGAAGTTGCCTTAGAGTAAGTACACAATATATTCTATTTTTCTCACATTGATGCAAAGTTACACACCTAGTCCACAACATCAGCTCGGTTGCTCTCATAGCTCTGCAAGCCAGGAAACTTAAGAGTTGTGAGGATGCAAACACAAGCCCTTGAGACCAATTTTTTTTTTTTTTTAAAGTTAATGTACAGGCAGTTTGACCTTTCTTTCCTCAACTTTGATGCTGGAGGCAGCAGTAGAAAATAGGTCAATAGAGCAATGTCGTGCGAAGTGGAGACGATGAATTATGGAAGGATGCTCGTTTCTCATATGAATTGCAGTGCTCATTCAAATGTGCTTCAGCAGATTTCACAGCACCACATGCAGCTCCAGGGAACGGCAGGAGAACTGGGGAGAACTGGGACAGGAGGGCAGCTGTGAAGGGGAGGTGGTGTGTTCTGTGAGTGGGATGTCAGCTCTGGACTGCTGGGAGGGAGGGCAGAGATCTCTCAGGGAAGGCCAGTGCTGTGTGTGGGCTCCAACGGTGCCTCAGAGCAGCTCTGCACTGGAGGGTGACAGACACAGTGTTTAGCAATGCAGGGTGATTTGTGGGGGCACGTTCTGGGTGTGAATATGGAACAAACGCAGTTGCTTTTCGGCATTTTGCTTTGCTTTCAAAAGAGAAGTTCCCCTATTTTCTGCTATAAAAGGAAGCTATTGGTGCCCTCATTCCCTAAAAGCTCTGGATTCTCTCTGACAGACTGTTCACCCTTCAAAGGAGATACCAAGGCAGCTAGAACATTGACCAGCTGATATCTTGGAAGCCTCAGTTTTGTAACTCCTTGCAGCCTGAGGTTTGGATACAGCTAATTCACTTGCTGGGTGGTTGTTGAGGTTTAGGCTCACCCAGCAGCCAAGCCCCACACAGATGCTCTCTCACTCCCCCACCAGCACAACTGGGGAGAGAACTGGAGTACTAAAAAGCCAGAGAACTCGTGGGTTGAGATAAAGACACTTCAGTAGGAAAAGCAAAAGCTGTGCAGACAAGCAAAGCAAAACAAGGAATTAGTTCACTGTTTCCCATGGACAGGCAGGAGTTCAGCCATCTCCAGTACAGCAGGGCCCCATCACATGTGATGGTGACTTTGGGCACAAACACCATCACTCCAAATATCCCCCCTCCCTCCTTTTTCCCCCACTTTATATGCTGAGCACGGTGCCACATGGTCTGAAATATCCCTTTGGTCAGTGGAGGTCACCTCCTCCCAGCCTCCCATGCATCCCCAACTCCTTCAGGGTGAACCTCAGTCCTTTCACAGCTCTCTGAAGACAAGCTCAAGTCCCTAATTATTGCCTAATAGTAATGCTCCAGGTCTGACTCTCCACCCCTCATTCTCCATTTTCAGCAGCAAGAGAGAGGACAAATGGATTGTTTCTTCTGTATTGTTCTTGAAGCAGAACATGAAAAGAAAGACAACCTGGCCCTTCCCATCCACAGAATTATCCTGACAGCAGGGCTATGGGATTGGAAGGAAATGCTCATCAGAGAAAATTCCTAGCTTTTCTCTCCAACCATTCTACTCCACCCAAATCTTAGGAGACCAAGACATCAGAAGTCAGCAGATTCTTTTGGTGAAGCAAAAATCAGATTTTGTGAGACCTGTTTTTGTAATGAGTTTCTTTAACATTTCCTTTTGGCCATACTTTCAAAATAACTGACAATATCCAGTCACCATCTGTGACCAGCACTGAGCATGGACATGGTCCTGCTCTGTCCTCCTGCTCTCCACACATCTTCACTGATCTGTTGTTTATTGTCTTAGCTTGCACTCTCTTTGAAGCCAGGCTGCCTGTTTGGGCTGGGTGTGCACTGTCTGGCACAGTGGGACTGCCTCAGGGCAGGTATTTTCTGATCTCCACAGAAGCTTTATCAGCATACAGGGGATGTCAGTACAACCCTGTCACACCTAGTAAATGTGTTAATTGAGGAAAAAGTGTTCCTGACTATGGCTTAAATTGGTCTAATTCCCTATCATTGTTTTTCAGTGCCCCTTCCAACATCAGCACAATCATCCACATTTTGTACTTACCTGAAGATGCAAAAGGGGAGAACATCCATTTTCAGTGGAAACAGGATTATGTTCATGCTGGTGATGTGTATGAAGCCTGTTGGGCATTGGACAACGTCCTGATCATAAATGCTGCTCACAGAAAAATTGTACTAGAAGATAATCTGGATCCTGTGGATACTGGCAACTGGCTTTTCTTTCCTGGGGCCACAGTTAAGGTTAGTCTCATTTTCCATGGCTTAATGTTACTATTACTCTTGTAAGTAGAAGAAGACAGTGACATCTAACCAAACTGTGATCACAAGGGTGTTCAGGCAACTCCATCTGCTTGTAGCACTGGGCTCTTTTCAGCTTTGTTTTCACCCTTTCTCCATCCCATTGGGGCTCTCTATGCAACTTTTCTGCCATGACCAAAATCAAAACCATAGCAGTTTATACTGTCATGTCAAAGATCATGCAACAGAAAATGGAAAACAGCTTCCTTTTAGCAAAACAGTGCAATATTTTTGAAACAAATTCAAGTTGTTAGATATTTTAAATACCTGCTTTTTAACTTGTTCAGCTACAGCTAT
This sequence comes from Cinclus cinclus, assembly GCF_963662255.1. Taxonomy (NCBI): domain Eukaryota; kingdom Metazoa; phylum Chordata; class Aves; order Passeriformes; family Cinclidae; genus Cinclus; species Cinclus cinclus. Next base: position 9,699,141 of record NC_085049.1, read on the forward strand.
TCACTTCATGAATCATCACAAAAAAATAAGGTTTCCCAATTTTTCTGTCTGTGAATTGTAGCATACATTCAGGTAGTGCCTGCTCCTTAAGATTCTCTTTTTCAATTTGATCTTGTTTTGATATGTGAGATACAGCAAGACCAAGACCCATTCTACCTTGAGAAAAGCTCTAAGGAGCCCACCAAGATTTCTGTGCAGAGTACCTTCACATACAGAGTTGCTCAATATTTGGAAAACAGCTGGATCCTTGCTGTCTGTGTTTCACAGCATCCAGAAGTTCAATAGCTGATGACTCTGGTTTCATCCTATTTTCATTCACAAAAGCAGTTTTGGTGTCATGGTTCATTTATGATGTTGTTAATGACTTTGGCAATTGCACAGGAAACAGATGTCAAGCACTGAGGGCAGTAAAGAGTTTGGTTTTGGCCTCATTCTTATCCCACAGGACCTGATAAAAATGGCTTCAAATTAATAGTTTAAGAAATAAATATTCCCATTAACCTATTAATCATAGTGCCATCCTATTAACTGGTGTTTTTTTGTTGTTTTTTTTTACTTTAGCAAGGTCATTTAAACTACATTGGCAAAGTTTTTACATTAGATTTTAGATTCAAATAATGACCTGCATATTTAATGAATATTATGTGATTGGTTAACACCTGTTGTTTTGTCAGTCTGGATTTTGAAATCCAGCCCACATATGTGAAGGTGTGAAAGAAAAGCAAGGATTAATGTATCACTTTTACTTTTCTCAGTTGTCCAAGCCTAAACGCTGCTTGCTCTTTCAGAAACATGTATAAACAACACCTAAGCTTTAGAAAATAAGCCTCTTTTTTTGTTGCTGTTTATGATTTTTTCTTTTTTTTGGTTGGTTGTGGAAGTTATTTTGGGGTTTGTTTAGTTAAACTCATCTAGTTTGTGCCAATACACAATTAGAGTTTATGAAAGACAAATGACCTAAAACTGGAGTTCATTGAGAGTTTCTAGACAGAGATCCAATAAAGTTCAAGCCTTATATGAGACATTAGTGAGGTTTCACCAAACTGCCATTCCTCCAAGCTTATCTTCTGTTTTAGGTATGAGTGAAAGGTGCAAATGCCTATTTCCAGCTGACCTCTGAGTGTGTGTAGCCATTCACACCAGGCTGAGGCTATGGTGTAGGCACACTAGATTAAGCCTGTGTGTAAGGCAGGCCTTTAATTCCTCATGGGACCCTGTAATGTGTCTTTATTGTCACCAGAGCACTCCTTCACTCATTTCATTTTTAGCTCTTACTGCAATCTTCCTCAGATTTTCAGGAACAATCTTGCCAAATATAATTTGAACAGATTTTGCAATGTGAATTTCATGTTATGTCAGAAGTAAGACTATAAATTGGGTCAAGATTTACATCAGATCAGCATAAAACCTGTCGTAGCATTCTAACACCAAGAAAAATTTTTAATTTTTTTTTACTTTTTTTTTTTGCTTCTCGTGTTTGGAATATTATATAAAATTTTACAAAATCTTTTATTATTTTCTTTAAAACTTAGCTTTACTCTCAGTTCATTACAGACATATTTTTTTAAATTAGAAAGGCAAGAATCCTTGTAGATTGTGCTAATGAAATGAAATATGGCATAGAGGAAGGCTATAGGAGATTTCTCTATCATAGCCAAAGTCATTGGCATACAGAATAATAATTGAGAAACCCTAATAGCGTTACAGGGGCAGCTTCCATCTCAGATAATTCTACTTCCCTTTTTTCTTCAAGTCTTTTTGCTTCCCAGACAAAAAGGACTTCCTAAATAGTTCTGATCTTTGTTCACAAAGTCTGTATAACAATTTAAATTTATTCTTTACATTTTTACTAAGAGATCAGCAAGTTGTGGTCTCACGTCTGTCTGCAGCTCTCCCATGAGGGGAGCAGAGGGGCAGGTACCAATCTCCTCTCTGGTTTTATTGCTGTATCATGCTACCTTTTATAACTCTCACCTATGTACTGAAAGTTCCCACACTCACTATCACGATGCCAAACTACATTCCAATCTCACAAGACCTTTTCTTTGATACCCAAGCCTGTTTGTGCCATACAAGCTTCAATTCATATCTTCCCATCCTTTCTCAATTAATATTTTAGAAAAACTAGCCCTAAAAATATTTCTTGAGGATCTAACATGTAAGAGATCAGGTGACTGACAGCAAATGACATAGCAGAGTTTGCATCCACCTAGGCAGATGCTCTCCTCTCAGAGGAGTGGTGTCATCCTTGGTGCCTACTGAGTCCCTGGTTCATCTTTAAGGGTACATTCCTTGAAGATAACACCACTGCAGTGAACAGTGAGAGTATTACTGGGAAATCTGCAGCAATGTGTTCACTCCAGTTTGGTGGGTTTGGATGCTGCGTTCTCCATAAACACTGTGAGAACTTTCCTGTGCCCAGCTTGGGAAGGAGTTTCTCCTCCTCTCCCAGTCTGCTCAAGCTTGGCCCAGGGATTTCCTTACTTTTGGTGCTATCCTCAGGAGCAGTTGCTACTTGTTTGAAAGCACATGGCTGGTTGCAGACGCAGCTGGAGCTGGCTACTGAAATAGGATGCAAGCTGAGAGAAAAGCCGTTGAGCTTGTGCGTTTTGGTTTCAAAGAAGACAGCAAAAGGCAAGAGAGATGCCATTAGCAAGGCCAAGCAACCCTTAGGAGATTAATTGGATCCACTGGAACGTGTTTATCTGTGCTGGACTGTGTGGAAGAGTGTTGAATAGGATAAATTCCTGACTGGGTTTCAATATTTTCAGTGACAGCTCTGAGCATGGTCTTGCAGCTGAGCATGGTTAGGACATTGCTCTGGTGATTGAGATTTCTGAAACGCCTGGAAGAATGCTATGCTTTGTCAGTAGTGCTCCTTGGAGCTCTACTCCTGTGGACCAGAAAAGTGATTTTAACTTTCATTGGGCACTTCATATATATTGTGTATTTGACCAGAAATTGCTGAGTTTTGAGATACATTTGCAAGTATCTCTTTTGTTTTCTCTGATTTCCCTAGTCCAAAATTGGTTGTGCAAGTTCTAACAGGAATTTTGAGAAGGGAGACAACCTCAGTAGTCTTAGAGTTCATGTTTCTGCAGTGCTTTGATTACACAAAAAATAACCTTGAGACCAACCCACCCGTCTCTGGAATTTTTCCACATTGGGAAAGAGCAGTATGGGTCATTAGACACCCCAGAATTTCGATGTATTTGGTCATGGTGTGTTAACCCAGTGACACTTGACATCTTTGAGAGGAGTCAAATTACGGAATTGCTGTCTCACAGTTGGTGCAGTCACTCTTCATTTGGGGGCTGAAGGTTGCCATTCAGCTGGACACCTTGGTTTGTTTGGTCTGCAGGGTTTGGGGGCTACACCTGAGACTGTTGGTGCTGAGCTTTGTGTGTGCAGCCTGGCATGGGATGGAGCAATGGGGTCAGGTGTGTGCCAGCCTCACTGATCAGGTTGGGTTTAGGACTAGGGAATGGTAACTGTTCCATGTTATTTGCTACTGTGGGCATGACCAATAAACCCTGAAAATATTCCAATCCCAGTAGCCTGATTTGGTAAGCCCTTTAAATAACAGGTCATCACCATTCAGTTCATTTTCATTTCCCAGGTATGCATGCCAGTGTAGCAGAAGAGAAAGTTGCATAAGAAAAGAGTGAGAGAAATAAACACTCACACTCAGAAAGATATGTGTAAAGGACTGTGACCTTTTACCACACCCTGAGCAGAGCAGGGCTGTGCACGTCCTAGATCTGCAAGTCCTTCCTGAACCTGCCTTGTTGTGTTTTGCTGAGCAGAGAAGACATGCACACAGGCCTGGGAATTTGGCAAAAAGGAAGGCTGATTAAGCTATTCAATCCTCACTCGTTCCAGAGTAGATTTCCAAATGTCTGAATACTCTGTTAATAAATGGAATGGCTTTGAATAGTCTTCTTCTAAAACAAACATTCTGATCCACATATATATATCTTTTGGGTATGTTTGTTTAAAATAAGCAAGATTTTTTTTCCTTTTATTTTGCTTTTAATTCCTGCTTTAAATATGTTCAGGTATCCATTTTCTGAATCAGTTCAAATGTATTTGTTTGAAGGAGGAGGGGTGATATTCTATGTATGCCAGTGTGAAAATGAAATTGCTATGACTTTATATTGGTCAAAATTACAAAGATGTAGATTCTTCTGACAAGATTCCTTTGTTTTTTGTATAAGATATAACAAGGCAGTATTTGGTCTGTGGGCCAAACCCAGCCTTCTTAGCCAGCTGCTTTGCCTCGCAGGAGCCCTTATCCACCCCATCTTCCTGGGAAGAGATGGGTAGACTTCCTGCTGCACCTCATCTGAGACATTCCTGCTTCTCTGTGGGTGGAAGGAGGAGTGTCAGAGGGTAGGAGAGCTGAAGAAAGCAGTGCAGGGTGCACAAAACCTGTCAACTGGCTCCCTTTAGATTGTGGCCATTGTGAACTGTGCCCATGAAAATGCGTTTGTATATCCACAGGGCTGGATCTAGCCTGTGGATGGAATTGCTCTTGCCTGCTTGCATTTTATTTGGTTGGTTGGTTTTTATTTGTTTTTTTCTAATAATCATACTTGTAATTAAAGTAATAATACTTAGATACAATGCCTAGGAGTTCATTAGAACTGACAGGTGGTTGGCTGTTGTGCTGTGAGTCATTTGGGCAGCTGAGAATTGATGTTGGGCAGCAATGCTGAACCTACACCTTTCTCCATGCCAGTTCCCCATGGCTTGGAAGTGCTGGGAGGGATGGCAAGGAGCCAGCATTAACTCTGAGCTGGCGTCAAAGCACAGGGGGTCTTTCCTGCCTCCTGGAAAGAAAGAATTTGATCTTCACAGGTCACTGTGAGATGTACATCAATTAAAAAAAACATGAATTGACCCATTAGATGCCGAAGAGTAGAAACGATTTTGCTTGGTTCTTTCTCACTCTGATTTTACAATGGTGTAAATGCACACCACTGCTTTCAGAAGAGCCAGTGATGCTCAGGGCAGAGTGCTCCAAACATTGGTATGCCATGGTAGGATGGAGGAATGGTTCAGATCATGCCAGTTAATGAGTCATCAGCAGTGCTATTGGAGTTGTATAAACATCATGAAATGTCCTAGAAAACTAAGAACCATACAAACCATATGAATCACTCATAAACAAGCAAAGTGTTTTGAGCATTAGCCTTTGAATAACAGCCTATAATCGGAAATTATGAGTGAAAACACACTTTATAAAATGTTCCTTTCTACATCACACGACAAGTTTCATCCTATTGTTTTGGAAAGCCACTAGAACCCTCTGTGCTCCTGGTCTGCTTGTGCAGCCAAGGTTTTGTTCTGTAGCCTACATTAAATGATGTAAAAAACATAGCACAGGGGAAAGACTAAAGCTCTGTTTTTCTCATGGGAATGTATTCTAATCACATTGTGTTGTTTCCTTTGGTTAAAGAAGGGATTTCAGGCCAGGAGCATTAACAGCTAAATTCACAGAATTTAGAATTTGAAGTTGTCCACAAATTCTGTCACCATACCTTTGCTGACTGAGACATTGTACACAAATGATTTTATCAGGACTTAATCTATCCTTGTACCTGCTATCATGTCAGAATTTTAAAATTTCTAAAACCTGCATGACTCGTTTCCAGAAAGATACAATATCTAATTTATAGCTCCATTGACAATGCTGCTTCAATTAATTTTCTTCATCTTTCTTCTTGTTCCTCTGCTTCTCATGTCTCATCTGTTTGCATTGCCTAGATTTTAATTAAAAAATCTCTCCTCTCTAAGGAGCAATCTGAAGTGGCAAAAATAATCACTTAAAATATTACAGTCATTAAAAAATTGGCTGCGGTCAAAGCCACGCAGTTTAAATTTGCCGACAAATGATACTTTAGTTCCTTTTTAAAGTGCATTTTGTATTTGAATAGCATACGCCAGCCAGCCTGGCTATCAGAGATGCTCCTCCAGCTGGGTGGGCTGTGTGACAACTCCTTAATGGGGGAAATTGATGGCCCTCTGCTTGTGTAGAGGTGAAGGCATACTGGGCAGATTTCTTTCCATCTGCCATCAGCCCTTTGCAAGCTGGCACTGCCCAAATGCCCAACACATTCATTCCAATGCAAGAAATGTCGCCAAAAAATAAATTGTGAGGCTACAGCTGTCTGAAAGAATCATCAGGGTCATTAGGCCCAGGGGAGATAATATGAAGTGGAGCATCGGTGTTCATCACTCATAAAAAGCTAATTAAATGATGGTAAAGATGACTGTGAGTGCTTTAAAGGCATAGAGGTGAACAACGTTTTCATGGGAGTGCAGGAATGAACCTCAGGAAGATGATATGCAAGACCTCAGCCAAAAATCTGTTACACTGAGGAATTTCACACTAGTGTTTCCTGTTGATGCTTTGCCGAATGGCACAGTTGTATCATTTAGTTGCCCTCTGTTCCACTCTCCAAGTAAAGAAATCCCATACTGTAAAGCCAAGAGGTATTTATTGATTCACACATTTGACTTGAACAACCAGGACAGAAGCTGGCTTACATGAACTTCAGTGCCTCTGTTTACATCCCTAATATTTGTCTTTTGAGTTTCTAAAAATCTTCAGGGCTGTGTACTTAGCTGCAACTGTGACAGAGGCTGATCAGGTTAAGGCTTGTTCTGCTTCCCATTGCAGGGTGAACTGGAGATCTCCAGATCCTCCTAGCCAGGAGGTCACTCTGAGGGTAGCTGATGTCTCCTTGCATGGTGCTTGCACGCAAGTCTTTAAAAATACGGAGATTGTTCAGACACGTTACATGATGTGGGATCCCAGATCTCACCTGGGGCCCTTAAGCCACTTGGATGCTGCAGAAAGTTGGTCATTATTTAGTTATGAATTCTTAAAGAGATCCAGTTGTAAAGTGCCTGCTTCACCAAATCTGACTTTCCTGCTTTTGCTGACCAATGGTTTTGAGCAGTCTCAGCAGTTTTAAATAATTCTACTTCTCATGTGATCAAGAGGTTTTCATAAAAGAACCTAACATCTGAGAAGTGTAGTGTAGGATAAAGAGTTTGGCAGGCTCTTGACAAAAGTTTGATTTTTAAACCATACATTGGTCTCTCTCCCATTAACTAATGTTTTCATAATATGCTGTAGAAATGTCATATGAATTAGTAAGACATGCTGGGTCTTTTAGACAATTTGCCTAACAACTCTACTGATAAATCAGAAATATTCATAGACAACAGGAGTTTTAGACTGAAAATGTTTTTGGTTTTTTTTGTTGTTGTTGTTGTGGTACCAATGTAGCATCAAAGAGCCCTGATCAAGGAATATACCATTGCTGCTTCTCCAGACACAAACCAAAAAGATAGCCTGTGTCCCAGGACATTGCCACGCATTTATAAAGCAGGGAATAAGATGGGGATGGGCACATGCAGAAGTAAAAGGAAATACTGCAGGAGGGGAGAATGCTCATCCTGGTCATCAGTGCACTCTTCAGTGTAATCATTGAGAAGGCTTGCTGAAGAGAACACTGAGGAAGTGCCTGAATAAAATAATGTGGGAATTTGACAAGAGCAGTGGGCAGAATGGGCAAGGGCATGCAAGTTTTGTTGTCTTACCAGCACATGTAGTGACAAGCATTGACAAGCAAGGAAAAGTGGCCCACAAGATGGGGAATATGGGAAATGGTGGAGGCAGGTGAGGATGAGCCATGCAGGGCCTTGAAAATGGGGAAAAAGCTGTGATACAATACTATGCAGCAAATAAACTTCAGAAACACAGTGAATTCAGAGTGAAGATTAGATTGAAAGTAAATCCAAGAATGTTGAGATTCTGGAATACATCAGCCAATTTTCATTTTGCCCTATTCTTGCTGAGCAATAGCTTAACAATTACAGCTAGTGAATAAGGTTGTGCCAGATTAAACTAAACTGTTTTTTGGGATTTTTTTCTCTTGGGATCACCACAGACGCTGAACAGAACCTGGCTTATTTCCTTTTGGCAACAGGCAGGAGTTGTTTATTTAGGAATACAACAGTTTACTTATGGCAGGCTGATAGTCCCATTCCAGCTGCAAACAATGGGAAACAGCTACTGTTGTGATGTGGCTTCATTCAAGCACCTGTATTATGTTCTATTATATAGGTGATCTGGGAGTAAACTTTGTTAAATTATGTTTATCAGATTTATCAAAGAATTTGCACTCTAAATTAACTTTTCCTTACAAATTAGTTAACGTTTCAGTGTTTTAATTTTCACAAGGACACACTAAATGTTCCACATGCATTTAATCCCCTTTAAACAAAATTGAACAGTGCTTGTGTTCTGGACCTACAGCTGATGCTTCCATGGTTACAAGGACAAATATCCTATAATTTGCTTTCATTTTGCCCTTTTAGTTACAGATTTTGTATAGCAAGTTAATTTCCTCTTATTTGATAAATTATTTAAATGCAAATTAAAATTAATCAGAACAAATTTAATCTGGAATTCATAAAAGAGAACCTTGCAACTACCTAATTCACAGGATCTACAGTTTAGGAGAACTTAATCCAGACAGTTTTAAAACTCATTATGTGTCCATTCCACATTTTTAACCTCTTGAGAATAACAAAATAAACACTTGTGAAATTCAGTCCTTAACACTGAAAGTATGTAGACTTCCACTGCAAGTGTAAAGCCTTTAATTTGGGAGGAGATAGCACTATGTAAATTGTACTTCAGGGGTTTTTTTCTAACGACTTGAATTCAAATCTTGGGTTGAACCCAAGAGAAAATGAGTCTGATGGTTTCAATTCTGTATTTAATCTGTTCAAGCCCTAGTGCAAACCCACAAAGTAATCCAACACATTCAGCAGCCTTCTGGATGCTGAACAAGACTGAGAAGGTAGCTGGGAGCAATGCTGCTGAGGGACCATCTCCTGCAGAGCTTCTTTTGCTCCTGGAAAATTTGGCTGAGTGCTCTTCGAGGTTTTTCTTCCCTCAGCAGCCCACCAGGTAAAATAAGAACTGTAAAAGCAGTGACAGATAGTAACTGCTTGGAAAGTGAAAAGAAAAAAGGGTGATGGTTATACAGAGGGTGGTGGTTATACAGGCAAGGTCCATGTGGCAGGTGGAGAGAATAAGATCATGAGTGGAGGAGCCCTGGCCCTTGCTTGGGCAGCTCAGCTCATGGAGTTCATCCACATCTGCTTCTCCCATGGGCAGGTGTCCCAGGTCCTGGATGGTGGCACTGGGTGCAAAACCACACAAGAAAATGGTGGCACTCCCTCAGAACTTCTTTAAAAGCCACATCTCTGTTTAGAGCATGCTTCTCTTTCTCTTAAAAGGCCATTAAGGTCAAGAGTTCCTATTACGTGTTTCATAGGTATTTAGAATAACAGGGGAGTTAAACCCCAGTCTGAACTTCTCTGCGTAGCTGTTCCACATGAGCCAAAGCTGACATGAGCAGATTGTGATTTGAGCCATACGTTGTGTGGTTCATTAACACATAAAATATGCATAAAATACATATTCATAGATACTGTGGAGCTGTGTAGGCATAAATATAACTTTAAAGAACTAATTAAATAAATTACGATTTTCAGCTTTCGTACAGGGTTGATCATACACCACTGTATAAATAATTATTTCTACCTCCCCCCTTGCCAAACTGCCCACTTATTTATCTTGACAACCTAAATGAAAACTCCATTCAATAAATATTCTTCTAGACAGCAGAAGGATGTACAAATATTGAAAGATAATGGGGTTGTATCTGGTTTGTGTTTATTTTAATAGATGGTTTTCATGAGGCAAGAGATTACTAATTACATACCCACTATCAAATGCATACTTACACATAACTTAGCACCTGAGATATGAGTTAGACTTATAGAGGATTTTCCAATGCTTGTATGCAATTTTAATATCCAGCTCAGTAGGATCTATTTTTCTATTTGTTTTCTGTGATGAAGGGTTATGTATAAATTTCAACAAAGTTTTAGCCTGAGTATTTTTAGTGTATTTATTTGGCTGCCTGCAGATAATAAGAGTTTTGTGGAAGATTTATTGGCAGATAAAGGATACTTCATTTGTGTTGAGCAAAGGAAGAAAGTTCTTAAACTCAACAAGTACAACAAAGAAATTAACCTTAAAATTCTGATGTTAGCGATACCTATGAGTGTGAAGGTTAAAATCAGTAAACAAAAGCAATTTCTCAGTCCATTATAAATAACTGTATAGTACAACTGCTGTTTTTCAAAGAGAAGATATAAAACTGTCTTATTAATTTCTGCTAGTTATAAGATATTTGATGTGTAAATTATTCTGCCTTTTCAGTGGCATATATGATGTACTGTGTGTATACTGCATTAACAGACCAAGGAGAAAGGAGACTTGTGACAAAATGTATTTAATTTCTGTGATAAATTATCAACACTTCAGGATCTTTCTATTGCTTTGACCTTTCTTTGGAAAAAAACAAAACACTTTAACAGCAATTCATTTATTTTAGCAGTTGAAACAGTCTTTATGTTTTTACAATATGTTATATTTTTACATGATATTTAGCCTGTGTTAGTAAACATAGAGCTGTTATCATTCAATAATAGACCAGGAAGTCTCTACATAAAAATAAGATTTCAAATACCCACAGTTTTTTCTATCAATGTGTAAGCACCTCTAGAAATATAAAAATTACATTCCTCTATATAAATTAATTGCTGAGGTACTGACAACCATATTTGAAAATCATCAATAAAAGAATTTCAATTACTTTATTGCACTGATAAATAATGTGTTTTAGAATATGACAAAATGTATTTTGTACTTTGCTCATAAAAACCCATAGACAAAGATGTACTGAGCAGTTTTCATTTCTTGCCCCACCTTTCTCTTTGTTAAAAATCTAATTATTCCCTTATGTGACACCACCATGACCTTTTTAAGTGCAGAAGATGTGATTGTCATATTTTCCCCTGACGCCTTATGAAGGGATTCAGAGACAAGAGGGCACTGCACAGGCAATACTGAAAAGGTCAATGCAATTTGGCATTATTGAATCTCTTTTTTAAATACTGAAATGTTGTAAGAATGCAGAATTATTCTAATTAATTGTTCCTTAATTCAGCTTCCAATTTTAAGAAGAACAAGATCACACACACACACACACACGAATAAAAGAAGGCTTTGAGAGAATTATTATTTTTATCAGTATTTTTTGTAATATGAACAATTCAAAAAACTGCCAAGTGCTCAGTTTGCATTAAGACAAGGTAGATCTTCTTTAGAAGCTTCTAGTACCCGTTTTTGCCTCACACATTTGGCAGACTGTCATTTAACCAGACACACAAGAAGACAAAAGTAGGATGGGAGAGAGAAGAAAATCTATACTGTGACCCCCTTGTGCACAGCTCCTTCCAGACCAATACTCCTGGAGAGTTCTGGTGGTCATGGCATGCTGGGGGAGACACATGGCATCATTTGATGTTGCTAAGGTAGTATGTGCAGAAATGCAATAGGAAAAGCAGACACACTGCATTTGGGAGGAGTCTCAGGACCCCTGGGATTGCTCTATCACAACAGCCTGTTGCCTCTAGAGGTATTTCTTATGCAATTTGGACTAAACTCGGCGAATGCAGCCTTTTCACTCATACACTTGAGACCCAAAGTTTACTGTATGGTGATGCAATTTTACACACAAGTACCTCTTCTGGCAAAAATTCAAACACAGAGATCTGACATGTTTTACAGCACAAAACTCTTCTGCCTACAAAATCCCCATAAGAATACTTGATATACTGCTGAAGTTATTTGCACACACAGTTGTGTGTGAACTAGGTGTTGGGGCAATGCTTTAAAACAGAAATGAACACCCAGAGACATCATACCTGACTTTTCAATGCAAAAACAGTTTTACCATGGTCTGTAGTGGGTTTGTAGGGAAGTAGGTTCAAGATCAGGACACAGTAATTGTTGGGGTGTGACAAAAAAAGACACAAGATGACCATCTGGTTTTTATTTTGTTTCAGGCATCAGCGAGCCCTTAGATAAAGTACAGCTCACGCTGAGGTCTGACAATGTGTGAACACTGCACAAACCCAATGTAACCTCAGATTCCCTGTGCTCCTTCTGCCCACAGCACAGCTGCCAGTCCGATGGGAACTCCATCTACTTCCACGGGACAGAGGGCAGCGAGTTCAATTTTGCCACCACCCGGGATGTGGATCTCTCCATGGAGGATGCCCAGGAACAGTGGGCAGAAGAGTTTGAGAACCAGCCCAAAGGGTGAGTGTCCCCAGCTGAGCAGGGCCCTGCACAGGGGAGCAGCATCACTCCAGGGATGAAGGAAAAGGACAAAAAGAGAATTGCATTTTGTATTTGCTGTGTAGTCAAGGAAGATTGTAACTAGGATAAATAGCAATACTGTAAATAGCACATGATTGCAGATTTTAGAAGGAAACAAGTCGGAGAAGTTCGGGAGGAACAGTTTGTTTCTGGACCATCCTGTCACCACCGTTTTTAATGAAAAAAGATATGTTTGTGACTTAGGTAGCCATTCTGAAGAAACATATGATGGTGATCTGTTTTTTTTAAATTCACATCAGAGTATTGTTAACAATCTCATATCCATATGAAATCAAATTCCTTGAGGAATTCATCCCCTCTGGATCACTGCTGTGAGCCTCCCTTTACTGACAGAGAGCTCCGGCTTATGCAGATGCCTGTAGGTGCTGAAGGAGGAAGAGGAGGAGAAGGTGGAGGCAGGAGAGCTGAAGCAACAGTCCATTCTCATCTAGCAGCACCAAGACCATAGCCATACCTGCTGGGCAAGAGTTCAGGGTCTTGCAGATAATTTGCTATTTCTATTTTGAATATATACTTTGTGATTCAAAGGGTCCCTGTAAAGCCACATCCAGCAGGGACTGCTGCAAGGATGCAGAAAATAAGCAAAACTGTCTAGGACAGCAATGTTACTGCTCTTGCCAAAACATAAGTGAGCTTTAAAATATGTATCCTGATAGAGAAGCTTTATTTTATATACCTCATTGTATAAATTCTGACAAAAAGTAAAAACCTAAGTAGGGTCTTGATTCTTTTCTATTAAAAGAAAATAAAAATCATTGGTTGCTGTTACCCCAGGGCATTGAGAAACATACGCTGCTAATTTATGGGTCTCCACTGAATGTAGATTCTAACCTACAAAGTACTTCAGGTCATTAGCAACTGATTCAAATGCTGCCTATGCTGTGCTGAAAGTAAAGAGCACCTTTTAAGAAACATATGCTAATATGTCCTGGGGACACATGGTATATTTGGGGTTTACAGAAAAAATATTCACTGTGAGCTCTGTCCCAGTTCAAATAATCAGCCAATGGCAGCAGGTGCTGCTTCAGACAAAGGGAAGAAAATGAGTTCATGTGTATTGTGTTACATGTGCCCATGTGGGACACCTTTGAGATGTGCTCTCCATCTTTTTTCCATCCTGAAGAGAACAGGATAGGAGTGCTGTCTGTGGACAACTGCCCTGTCTGTAGATCTTGTCCCTACAGAACTGGGAGTTTAGTTAAGTTGAGCAACTTGCAACCTGGGTTAGCAAATGTACAGTTTCTTCTGAATTAGGAAAATGGCATTTTCCCCATCATATGGTGCCTATGTGATGGTGCCTAACTGCAGCTGGCAAGGGAGGGTGCAGCCCTCCTCTGGTTCTGTCATTCTGTGTCCCAGCAACCAGGTCCTGATCTGCCCCCACTCTGCCAGCCCAAGGCCTCACAACATTTTCCTATTTTTTATTTGGAAATTTTACTCTATGTTAGAAACTTCCTTCTTTCTATTGTTCTGTAAGAATGGAGATTTAAATTGCGTGCTGCCATAAATAGACATCCAACTTGGGTGATGTTATGGACTACATCCTAATCATATAAAATTGTCACCACTACTGTTCCTCTTTTCAGCATTTCCCTGGAATTTTTGTTGGGAGTTGTATATAACTGCAAACACATATGAATTTCCTTAATCACTTCTTAGAGAAATATTTTTGAATGCTATTTAAACTACATTTGAAATACAGTTTTACTGTAATCAAACAGTCACAGAACACTGTATACCTGAGAGAGAGCTTGCAGGAAGTTCTCAGGCACTGCTTTGTCACAAAAGCTGGAGCCTGCCAGCTCTCAAGGGGAAGGCAAAAGCATCCCTCATAAGGGACAGCAAAAGGAAGCTCAGGTGTAGGGGTCACCACCACTTTCCTCTGTACCAAATGCTCTTGCAGATGAGGGCAGAGGAAATCATCACTGTTTTTAATAAGAAGTTGGTTGGTATTTTTTGCATGTGCCACCTAAAGTGGGAGGCTACGTGCACAGGGCTTGCTGTTGTAAGCACCACACATATTTCCACTGTCGTTCTGCTTCTCTTTACTTGCATGAATTAGAGCCTGATCCTGAAAGTGGACAGATCCCCACATCAGGCTGCCTAGCAGGCACACTGTTGCTTTGGACCTCCATGTTCAGTTGGTCTAGTTTAGGTCCATGAATCACCTGTTTTATAAAGAAGAATTCCAAGAGTCACGTGAAGGATAAATTAATTCAAATGTAAATGCTAACTCATGCCATGACCCAGGATCCTTCTCCATTTTCTTTACTTACAGTGTGTTGATTTGCTTCTATTAAAGTGCCTTAAAAAAAAAAAAATTTAAAAAAGCTATAGAATTCTCTGTTTTTCATTTCTGGTGCTGCCTAAAAGGAGAGGATCCCTGGAAACATCCATGATCTGCATCATTCATGACCCCGAGCTGTTTTGTGGGTCACTACAAAGAGTGTTTTAATTGAGCTAAATAGAGCATACAAAAGATCAATGGAGCATTGTGAGATTTTTTTTGTGTAAGTTAAAGTAGGCACAACTGTTTAATTCTATACTTGCCTTCAGCCCGGGAGACCCATTTTCAAAATTGTGTTTTGATTATATTGCACATTAGCTTTAAAAAATCTGCACAATAGAATTAGGGTTAGATTAAACTGTTCTTCCATTAAAATATTTATATTTATATCATAAAGCTTTTCAGTGATGTTAAGCTCCCTAATTCCTGTGTAGATGACTGACAGGTTTAAAGCAGGATTTCCAAAACAGGCATGCCACCAGTCTGTCACAGCTTAGGTCCATGGGGAAACTGGCAGCTTTTAAGAAGATCCTAGAAACACATTTTGAAGTCATTGGAATGGTTAAACTAATAAACAGACTGTTCAGTTCTTGAAATGGCAGTTTTTGAAATTGTGATATGACACATACCTGCTAGAGATTGTTTCTGGTGAAAGGAGACAGGAAAAGACTTTTCCTCCCAGAAATGTTCCTGAACTTTAATTTTTTCTCATTCCTTCTGAATCATGCTGGATAGTTAAATGTTTGGATTATCAGGATTTAGTCATTCTAAATAATTTCATTGTTTTATCAGCCTTGCAATTCTTAAGTACTTAATTATGAAGTAAGACTTTGAAATTAATAATAATAATGTATCAGACCAAAATAATGCACAAGTTTTCAACACTTTTTAATATTTCAAAACATTTTGATTGAGTTTTGAAGTAACCATCACTTTCACGATTAAAATGTATTTTCAATGTAAAATATTTAATTGGAAAATTCTGCAAAACCTCTTTTAATTATCACTGAATAAAAATAAGATAAAATGTTGTACAGAAAAACTGAGAAAGATCGTATCATCACATATTAGAAACACAGCAGTCTTTTTTCATACTCTGTTCATGTGTTATTTAAAAACTGTTACCCAAAATGCTCAAAAAGATGAAAAGAGAGCATTTTCAGCTATTACCTACATATTTAATATTTGTATAGCAGATATGGTGGACATGTGCCTTTTCAAGATGCATTGATCTATAATTCTTTTATTATGCAAAATTAATCAGAATGCATTTATATTTTTAACACCAGAAAAAAAAAAAGAAGATGGTAGAACAATGCAACACTACATATTTGGCAACAGCATTCATGAAAAGCCTCATTTTTTTACTAATTAATACATTTCTGCCTAATTCTTTTAAATATTTATGTTAGCTTTGCCTTAGTTGAGTCAACTGAGTTCAAAAGCTAATATTGAATATGTAACTAATGGGATAGGAGTCACATTTAAAACATTGCAATTTTTGTCCTCTGTGAGAGTAGAAACAGCTAATTTTGTGAGTGCAAATGAACCCCTATGGCATGTTTTGTATGAGTTTATCAGTAGTGTGCTTCTGCACCTTCACCTATTGTTGGCCTCTGCAGGTGGGACATCTTTGGAGCAGTCATTGGTACTGAATGTGGAACCCTGGAATCTGGCTCAGCTATGGTATTTCTCAGGGATGGGGAACGAAAAATATGTACTCCATACATGGACACCACAGGTTATGGGAACTTGAGATTTTATTTCAGTATGGGTGAGTACAAATTACTAATGCAACACAAGATGTGAAGCACGTGAGATTTGCATTATTCAGTGTTCCACAGTTTAACAAGTCTCGTGTGGAGAAGCCTCTTCTTGTCTTGTATACACTAATTTCACTCAGTCCATACGTAGAAGAGATGCTCATATCTTTGTCATCTTTAGGGGTTTTACAGGTAACTCTCATTTCCTCCTGTAGCCATATCCATGTAGACCCTGGTGTTAATGCATCAGAGTCTAGAGAGTTGCACAGGAGGATGAGATGGGAGTAGCACAGAGGTGGGGCAGCCTTCCCTGATGAACCCATGGAACAGTTTCACCTCAAAAGCTCTTATTCCCTTCATAAAATCCTTCCTCTGCTAATGTGCTGGCTCAGAGTGAGATTCACACAGTGTGCTACGGTCTTGGAGGAGGTGTGTTTTACATGTGGCATCCCTCATGAAAACACTGGTGTGGTGTTAGCATCAGCTGTGGACCTTCCTTACCGGGACAAAGTACATCAGTCTTTTCCCAGGGCAAAGAAAGCACCCAAGAACCATCCTGTCCTGTCCTGCCCTGTCCTGTCCTGTCCTGTCCTGTCCTGTCCTGTCACTTCCCCTCCCCACTGTTGTTGTCAGTGCCACTGCACTAGTTTGATGTTGCAACAGACCAAAATCCCCATGAATGTGGTTGCTATTGCTCACAGTATTTTTCCAGAAATTTTATTTTGCACATAAAGGAAGTTCCATGAGGTTATTCTCTCAACACCGTGTTTAGAGAAAGTGAGGATTTTTGCTTAAAAGAGAATAACAGAATAATAAAGGAGGAAGCAGAGAATAAACCTGTGACCTCCACAAGCAACCTTCTGTGTCAACAAGAAAAGACACACTTTATTTAACGAGGGGAAAACCTCATGTTGTTGTCCTAAATTGTTGCACATCTCCTCTGCGTTACATGAATTATGAATAAACCACAGGAAAAAGAGGATGCTTTTTCCCATTTCTTCCAAGCATTACAACACCTGCAAGAGAAACAGGAAAGAAATTTTGTCAACCTTCTGAACTTAGGGAAGAAGTTGTCAGCAGATGCGGACACAGAGGACAGCAGGATATTGTTTGAAAAATGTATTCTGTGTGTATTTTTTAATTAAATAAATAATTGTTTGAACATTGAGGCAAGGATATTTGAAAGGATAAATGGATGCTCCTTATTACAGTATAAAATACATTAAAAATGCACATCTTATCTGGTTCTCTGGACTGCTTTTCCTAGTCCATTGCAAGAACTGTCTGGCTGTAGCATTAAAAATAAAAAAAGCAGAGAAAGTATTCCCATATAAGCAATCTTTCTACTCTGCAGTCTTTTCAAAGAATCTTCCTAATTCTGTTTTTATTTCTATTTTGGGGTTTTTTTAATACCTGCATAACCACACTGTACAGGGAAATAATTAATTCCTGCTTCAAATGCAGAAATTTCATTCCAAAGACTTTTTTTCCAGAATACCAAAGTTGTGTGATGATGTTCATCTTGTAGCTATAATGCAGAATGTAATGCTCATATTTACCAATACATCAGCTCTTTCACAGAAACTTAGTGAGTACTTTGGGTTCTACTGATGGGAAGCTATTTCAAATGCTGCCTTGTTCCAGTTGGGCAAGAATCTCACACATCTTTTCTGTGGTACAACAGATTTCATCCAGCCAGCCATCCCTTTTAGGATATGGTGTAGATAGTAGAAGGAGCAGCACAACAAATACGGTACACAGCAGTCTTTCTCACTTAGAACAAGTTCTCAGCTGCCAAACTATGAGCCAAGAAGTATTTAAGATACTGTCATGTATATGTGTGTGCGACTGCATGAAGTGTGAGTGGTAAATAGCAGTTTACTTATGAGAACTCAAAAGCAGAACATTCCTATATAAATAGGATTTAAAGCACACAGATAGAAGCATTGCTTGAGGCACAGCATTTTCTATTTAAATTGTTTTGATAAGCTGATTAAAAGAGGTACTTGAGGTTTTCATAATCGTCAACCCCCTTGATCTCTGCCATGGTGTATCTGATCAAACAGTTCCTATACACTGTGTCCTTAGGGATGGTGTTCTTTTGTTTCAGATCCCAAGTTAAATAGCATCTGGCTGTAATTATTTTCATAATTAAGGCTGCAGATATGATTCCACTTGCCAATAACAAGGGCTTCAATTAATTTTTTTCTCACTCAAATATGTGTTGTACAGGGGGAACTTGTGATTCTGGAGAATCCCATGAAAATGATGTCATACTCTATGCCAAGATTGAAGGCAGGAAGGAGCACATACCACTCGATACCCTGACCTATGCTGCTTACAAGGTAAATTGTTGTAAACAAAGCAGGTGGATGGGATGGACAGATCACAGCCATCACAGGAGTATTGTGTGTTGAATTCCACCGGGACACCCAAACGTGACCTTCCCAAACACATAAATGATGAGCAGACCAGGGAGCAGTCAGGCTTTTTCAGCAGAGCTTTGCAGTTCCTGGTGGTCACTGCAGCCCCAGGCAGGACTGTGCAGTGTTGGCTGGGGTGGGGAAACAGGCAGGCAAGCCATGGGCAAAAATGGTCAAGTTATTAGCTGAAAACTTCAGCAGTAACATTTCCTCACAAAAGATTACTCCTGTTTCCACTAAGGCTCATTCTAGGCACAGTGTGATACTGAGGAGCAGGGTCCTGAGAGGGTCATTCATGGTGGGATCAGGGGCTGGGAGAGGGTCTGCAGTGATGAGGGCACGGACTCAGCCATGGGAGGCAGCTGCTGGAGAGTGCACAGGCAGCCCAAAGTGCAACTTCCAACCACATCCACCACCCTCAGGCACGACAGTAGACCTTCAGGATCCTTGTCTCAAACCATGCCTACCCTGAATAATCTAGTCCTGAGGTTTCCTTATTCTGCTGCTGCAAACCAGCAAAATTCGGTATTTCATACATGTGCACATAGATGCACTAGATATTGAAATGCAGTGTGCTTACATAGTCTGAGGGAAGTTTGATGGTAAAGATGCTGCTGATTTCAAGCACAGGTCAGTGTGCATTTTGTCTGTAACTTTAGCACTTAGAAACCGAATGTTTACAATAGGGTTTGGCCTGAGTTCGGTTGAGTCATTTGCATTGTTTCATTGTGCATGGCTTCCCTCCTCGCCTGCTTCTGTGTGAAATACAGGGTAGGACTTTTGTAAAACTAAGGAAACCATAATTGTAAAATAAGAAAATATTAATTGGGGAACTTGGGGAGAGATAGGATCTGAAATTACATGGAATTCATTGTGGAGGTTCTTTAAAACAAGCAGTTTTAAAGCTGACATCCTCTTTTGACATAATAAAGCTCTAATTACATTGCTTTAGGACAAAGGCTAAGCTTTGTGAAGCAGTGCTTTCATTTATTTCAGCAACATAACATCCTCGCCACTTATGCCTGTGAACTCCTGCTGTTACTCCATTCTCACGTATCCAGAGTAGACATGTCACTACCCTGCCTTAGCTTCTGTGAGCTGTAAGGCTCCAGGACAAACATCACCTTCCCTTCCCATCTGGAAGTGACAGCATAAACTTGCCCTTCTCAGAAGACAGAAGGTGCAGTCTTTTCTTCTGTGCCTTTACAACCAAACAATCCCATCCCTCTGAGGTGATAAGCATCACTGGTACCCAGGGTGCTAATACCTCTCCACATAATAGTAAATGATTTTATTTGGGATTGTGTGTGAGAAAAGATGGCTAAAAAAGTTAACAAAATGAATCAAGTAGAGAGAGCAGCACATTTGCTTCAGCACAATTAGAGTGGTTGCTTTTTAATTTTAATTAGTACATTGTGATCTTTTAAACTAATTTAAGCCTTATTTAATTTCTTTCAAAGGTGCCGTCTTTGGTTTCTGTTGTCATTAGTCCAGACCTGCAGACTCCTGCAACCAAATTTTGCCTGAAGCAAAAGAGTCACCAAGGCCACAATAGGAATGTCTGGGCTGTGGATTATTTCCACGTCCTTCCCGTGCTCCCTTCCTCGGTGACTCACATGATCCAGTTTTCCATCAATCTGGGTTGTGGGACTTATCAACCTGGCAACAGGTAAAACATGGCAAGATCAATATTTTGGTGATCGGCTTTCTGGTATATTTTGGTTTTATAAAATCCGCATGAGGATTTGTAAATGTTTTTTGGGTAATGACAAATACAAGCCACTCAAAAGCTACTGTTTCTCCTGATCTTTACAGACCCAGATTTATTTATCTCACGTGCAACTGAGAGGCATTTAATAGCTTTCCAGGTCAAAACTTGCTTTACTTAGCCCGTTATTCTGAAATATGCTCATGATTTTCAGGTGGCTTTTGCTTCAGTTTATAATGGATATGAGATTTACTTCTTACTTAATACTGTGTAAGGAGGAAAGCATTAAAGGCAGCAGCAGAAACCTGCCCTGCTGACCTCTCTGAGATTACTGATGTCACAAGCATATCTAATTCTTGTAAGACTAGTGAAAAATGACCCTCATCTTAATGACCATCAGTGTGAGGAGCTCATTGTCTGTGGCTGATCACAGAACACTTTTTCTGGCTTTTCTTCTTCAGGACATTCAATGTGAATTTTTCCATGGGGAAAGGGAGAGAAGGGAAGTAATTTTAGGCTCCATGTTTTATAGAATCATAGAAATGTTGGTTGGAAGGGACCTTCACAGGTTATCTGGTGAAACCTGCTGCTGCAGGATGGATTGTTACTGGGCAGGTCAGACATGGCTCTGCCTATCCAGGACTTGAAAAATCTTCATGGATGGACACTGTGCTACCTCTCTGAGTGACCTGCTCAAGTGAAAAAGTGTTTCCTAATGTACAGTACAAAACTATGACACCATGTCTTTATGATTACTGTCCTTTGTAGTGTGCCTGACACTCCTGAGGAGAGATTGACTCTGGTTTCCTTGTGAGTGCCCTCTGCACCATCACAGGATGCTGTAGTTCACCCCTCCTCACCAGGCTGAGCAAACCAGCTCCTCCACCCATCCTAGCTTGGTGCTCAAAGCCATGGACATCTCACCCAGCCTTTACTCTGTTCTCAAAATTCATACTTCTTCAAACAGGGAACCCAAAACCAAACTGCCCACTGTCCCTGTGCCATTATACACATATGAGAGTATTCATCTTGATATTTTATAAGGGTTATTTTATATTTTGCAGAGTTGAGAGTTTAAAGTAAGATATTATGAGTGTTTTTATCTGTGTCCCATAGCACCTACTTCTGGAAAGATCTACATTAACACTGACAGCTCTTGTGACCATGCAGGATAGCAGAATTCAAAGGGAAGCAAAAATCAAGGCACTGCACTTATATTTGCTAGGAAGAGAAGGCAGCAACATTTTCCTACATGAAAAGTGAAAACTTTGCCTGTAAACACTTCTGGCCAGTAAACATGTTATATAAAGCCTCTGTCTCAATCTGTTTTCTGATGGAGATTAGTATATATTTTGAAATATTAATATTCTTCCTTCTATTTCTGAAGGGGAAGTGAGCTTCTACATAACTAAAGAAGCATTAGGTCACCATTTTTTCCTATTTGTATTTCCCAAATACTTCAGCATTTCAGATCTCCCAGTCTGTGGCATTATTCATAATGCTTTCATTACTGCATATGTGAGACTCATACTGGATATATGCAGTAAATATGACCCTCTAAGGTGTCTCTACAGCTAAACCTGAAACAAATCAGTCAAAACCTCTACAAACTGTTTTAATAGACACAACATCACAGTGGTGGTACATTTAAATAAAGTAATATTGCAACAAATTATCATAAAAATAAAAATCCAGAATCCAGTAATTTAATATTGAGGAGATGAATTATGACTTTTATAATGTTCCATTACTTAAAATAAAACAGAATATTACAAGCTAATTATATGGAGGAAATTACAAGAATAATGCAGTAAAATACTAAATCTGTAGTAAATCAAACACTTTCTATATTACTTTTTTAAGGTCTTTACAGTGTAAAGCATCTAAGTATTTCCTTATACTCATAGGTTGCAAAAAATTTGTTGGTTTTTTTAGCCCAGAAAAGGGATAGCCCATGCAAGAACAGCTGAAGGTTTTTTACAACTGTCTGCAGATGTAATAGTTAGCAGCTGGCAGAGGTGTCCTGTGCTCATGCAATGCTGTCTAGCTGTGATTAATTCAAGGTTTCTCCTCATATCTGAAACTATTTCAATATGAAATATGAAAGATAAAAGTAATTCAGTTCTTTTAACAGCAGCAGCATAAAAACACTGGCTAGATGGTGGCCCAACAAGAACTGTGTTCAGGCAATCCTCAATCTAAAAACCTTTGGGGTTTTAAACACTCATGAACCTTTGTCTCATGTCTGCGTTTGCAGGACTTTTTGTTTCCAAAATCTGCTTAAAATTATTTCTTGTTTCCTCATCAGTTATTAGAAGTAGCAGATTTGGTGGTTTCTCAATGTTGGTACTCTTACACTGAGAACTATGCCAGGTACCCTCATGGTGTCTTTCTCCTTTCTTCCCTTCAATGTGTTACCAGTGTCAGCTTGGAGTTTTCAACCAACCATGGTCGCTCGTGGTCACTGCTCCACATGGAGTGTTTGCCTGAGATATGTGCTGGTCCTCACCTGCCCCACAGCACCATCTATGCCTCGGAAAACTACAGCGGGTGAGAGCGCTCTCTGCAGAATTGACATGCAAGACTAGAGATGTGAATTGTAGGTGGCAGGAGAAAGCACACAACTCTGTGTCATCATTCATTTTTGTCTACCTGGGGATGGCAAGGAAGGAGTGATCTGAGCTCCCTGGCTACCCAGTAATGGTTATGAAATGTATGGGGCTGCTTCTGTGGTATAATAGTAATTTTTTGATGCTAAAGAGAAATTACAAAAAAAACCCACTTGTGCACAGGATGTTGATAAGAAGAAAAGTTTTCCCTTCTCAAAGCCACATAAGTTTTCTTCTTGGTCAGAAAAAAACACTACTCAAAGCTCTGTTTACACCCTCAGACACATTTACTCACATGGAATCCCAGTACTGAGTTAAGTGAAGCACTTCCTCCATACTTCTGCAGATGGAGATGATTATTAATGTCACTTTCTTGTACCAACCCTTCTCAGTATTAAGTCTCTTTCCTACCGTTTTCACTGACAATTGAACTGTGGCATTTTTCTGCATAGCACAAAATCCCTTGGTATCCCAACATCCATAACACTTACAAAAAGAAAATGCAGTTGAAGCACTGCTATGATCTGATGACACACAGCCCCTAGTCCCATACAATTTTCATAGGAACCATTACTCCTGGTGTGTGCAGGAACTGTAGCCTCTGTGGATGATAGAGAATGATGGCCCAGACTGCAGCATGCCAAACCCTCTTCACCAGTCCTCACCCTCTGAGGGTTTTCACCAAACAGAGTTCAACCCTGCTGAAGGTTCAGTGTAGGAAACATTCATGGGGAGGGAGAAGCCACTACAGCAAAGGAACTTATGGTCTTTGTGTATTCCTATGGGGGGAAATGGCTGGGTTTTATAAGACAATAACTAACATTGATATATTGTATGAAAATATGGACTTCTTTTTAGTTTGCATTTTCTAAAGCAGCTGTAAATTTGTGCTTCATTTCAGCAGATTTTTAAATCAAACTTCTCGTAAAGCTTCCAGAATACAGAAACATATCTGCAAAATACACAGTTGCTTAATAACTATCAGTGTAAAATGCTAGAGTCTGTGTTATATTTATTTCAGGTGGAACCGAATTACTATTCCCCTTCCCAACGCTGCACTAACAAGTGACACCAGGATTCGATGGAGGCAAACAGGACCAATCCTTGGAAATATGTGGGCAATCGATAATAGTTAGTATTTTTATCCATGATCATGACACATCAAAAATATTAATTGGATATGCTGCTCTAAGGAAACATATTTTCCTCAATCACAAGTCAATGAATTTAGAGTTTGTTAAATTCCTGTTGTGATTAGTTGCATTTGGTAGCAGGTGCATTTTGAAGCTAGAGAGGTTCTGCCATTAAAAAAGAAAATAGTCTAGTAGATTTTTTTTCCCCCATTTAATTGAATGCTTTCCAGAAAAAAATACTGGTCAGAGGGACTTAATATTGCATTTCTTCTGCTTAGTTCTAATTACATAAATGTGCATGTACTGCACCAACCTAAGCAGCAGGACCAGCATCTGGGACGTATTTTGCTTCTGGACATAGAAGGACATCTTCAGCAATGCTGCTACCAAAACACTGACAAAACCTTACATTGTTCACCATATCTTTAGGGGAAAGTGCCATCTGTCTCAGGGAACTGTTCCTCTCTTACAAAATTATTTTTCACATACCTTTTCTTTAAATGAATATGAAGAATTGGGAGAAGTTTATGTTGATAAATAGTTATATGACTTATTACAGAAGAAAACCAGGACCAGAATTAAAAAGAAATACTTTAAAGGGCAATAAAAAGTATTTAGGAACACAGGATTAAATGTATGAAATGTGGAACTGCAAATTTATTTGGCTTGGTTGTGAGCCTTAAATGATTTGGAACTAAGTAAGGTACATTCAGAATTTGTTTGGTTAGATGTGTGAAATGCATAATTTAGAGATTAACACTGATGTACAATAGCCTGTGAAATTTTGTAATGATTCTCAGTAAGGCTTGATATGATGCCTATAGATAGTAAATATTTACATTTTGCAGAATTCTTATAAATTATTGATGCCTAGTATTGACAAGAAAATCATGAAGCTGTTAAGGTAATATCATAAAAGGAATTTTATCACTAAAAGTAATGAAAACTGTTCTCTTAATCATAGTAGCATCATCTTGACATTCTGAATATAGTATTAATGCTTCTCTTTAATGATGTGATATACATCAAAAAGAAAGTAAAATTAAGGGAAAAGATAGGTATATAAACGTGAGTGGATGTCTGTGAGTACCTGCAAAGATGAGTTGCAATCTAAAAAAAATGCAGACTCTAAGTGTTAGAGACGTTCATGAAGTTCACATAAACCACAGCTAGATTAAATTGATCCAAGGATACAATTTCCTTGCAGCAGAACAAAACAAATTGTGAAAATCATTTGACAATTCATTTATCTGTACAACCTTTGCTTATAGAACAAAATACAGCTCCATGAAAGGATGCTGCATGCTCCTGAAAAGGTTTTCCAACCATCTACCTGGAAAGTGCCTGCTCTGAAATCGAGGTGCAGAACCATGAGACAGAAACCAAGTCTTAAAGATATATTTTTGAGGGTTTGAATGCCTCCTATGTTAAATGCCAGTGACACTGAAGCTTTACACTATAGTGTAGGGAAAAACTCATAAATATTGGCAAGCCACTCAAATTCTTGAAGAGAGGAAGATTTTCAAAGATCCAACACTCTGATCCAACACAACTTTTAGCTTCACAACTGTTTCCTATGTGAATTAAGCTTTAAATGAAATCTGGAAGCTGGCCATCTTTCAGAAACTCTGGAAAAATGCCAATTTCCATAAAGTTTTTTCATTTTGAATAACATCATTACCTCTTTAACCCTTATACTTTTACCACTCCCTCAAAAAGGCCTCAAAAGACACAAAGAGTCAAACAGACAGAACAGAATTTTTGCACCCTGAGAAGTGAGAAAATCTAGAAATCACATGAAATCTGATGAGGATTTAGTTATAGGGAGTAGCTAACAGGGATTTAGTGTCTGCTGGGGAGAGCTGACACCCTGCTCTGATGGGCAGCATTATAAAATTAGGGAAAAGAAGTACTGCTTCTTATAGATTATTTAATATTGGTGGCTATTTCTTCCAAATGTCACGATGCAATTGGGTAACTCCAAGCAATAGGAATTCTTCAACAGAAAATATGCTATTATTCATGGTTAAGGCCTTTTAGCATGTTCTATTGAAATAATATTGCCCACAGGTAATGATTTTTCTTTGTTGTAGTGCAAGAGATTATACTGAGATTTTCTCATCTTTCCATCCTTCATGTTTTTTTATAAAATACCCACACTGCCAATTAGGAGTCATTGGAGGAAGATGAAGCAAAAGAATAAAAAAATCTGGTGTATTTTTGAGCCCTTATGGTGTGGAATTTTGTTCCATTTAAAAGAATCAGTGAATGAGTATAATAATTAATAGTTACTTAACAGGTTTCAGGGCAGGTTCTTATCCCCCTAAGTCCAGTGAAGTAAAGTATGGAGATTTCAATGAGAGAGGCAGTGACATATTTTTTTAAATCTACAAGACTGCTGCTGGAATGTACCAATATATAGATTGGATTACATTTCCAAACTAAGATGAAGGGAAGGTAAATGAAAAATTATGTAAAAGGTCAATGCCTACCAAATTATCTGGTCTCATTCACAGACTACTAATTCAAACTAATTCAAACACTACTAGTGGCCACAGTACTGTGTCTTTAGCCACAGATGGACATGACCCATTAAATAATAAATTATCCCTGACTATCCTTGACACAGTCAAATCCTTTATATCCTTTCATAGACCTGTTCCAGATAGTGGGATTAAGATAAATACAATAATTGTATGATCAGGTCTGTACACTTTCTTGTATTCATCATATTCTGTTTATCACATAGCATAACCCTCCATTTAATTGATTTCTCTTCTCTGCAGTTTATATTGGTCCATCTTGCCTCAAATTCTGCTCAGGGAGAGGACAGTGTACTAGAAATGGCTGCAAGTAAGTGTTATATTCAGTATTCATGTTCAATTTCTGTCACAGAGTTCACTTGGTAATGTGAAAGTTGAAGTGATTTTCATTTTGGTCCTTGCTCTTTTAGATGACTAAATATAAAACTAGCATAACTCTCAGAATTCATAAAGCTCACTGGAAAGCTGAAGATGAATCTTTCTAAAGAGTAGCATGTGTAATATTTTTTTTTTATGATTTTCTTCAGGTATAGTGTCTAACTTCCAGTTCATCTTAGAATGTGCTACAGAGCACACTGAAATGTCAGTGATGTATATTTTATACTGGTTATAGAGGTGATTTGTGACTTTATAAGTTTTGTATTAAATGTTGGGAAAGAATTACAATTTTAATAGCTCTAAAAGCCCATAACCTAACATACCTCAAGGACAGAAGATCAGCACTCCAGTTTTTTCTGATAGTCTGGCTTGTTAAAAGGGTTCCACTCTAAAAAAATAAAAAAGGTACTTACTCAAAACCAGTAAGCACATTCTAAATATTGATGTAACTACATTTAGGTATTAATGAGAGTGTGACCCATGGGGCATTCTCTTTCGTAACTTAATTTCTTGTAGCCGCATCTAGTATGTTACAGATAAAAGCAAACTTGTCATTTTTCCTATGAAGAACTGTAATTATGTCAGCACGGTTTCATTCCAAAATTGATAAAAGCATTTCAGTATTGTGTTATGTGTAGATTTGTGGGGTGTTTGTTAAACGCATTAAAAAAAAATCAAAAAGTAAATACTAGCTAACAGAAATCATTCACTGTGCATTACCTAAGCAAAGTTCAAAGAGGCTCTCGGGCCTTAGATTTTGAGGGGGGCCTTGTGGGTATCCTCAATTCATGAACAAGTGCAGCCACCGTGTTTATTGTCGCCAGCCACAGCCAAAGCTGGGTCGCCCATCGTGCTTTCCACCCTTCCTGCCCCGCAGGTGCGACCCCGGCTTTTCGGGGCCGGCGTGTGAGACGGCATCCCAGACCTTCCCCATGTTCATCTCCGAGAGCTTCGGCAGCTCCCGCCTCTCCTCCTACCACAGCTTCTACTCCATCCGGGGCGCCGAGGTCAGCTTCGGCTGCGGGGTCCTGGCCAGCGGCAAGGCCCTGGTCTTCAACAAAGATGGGAGACGCCAGCTCATCACATCCTTCCTGGACAGCTCCCAGTCCAGGTGAGAGCCAAGGAGGAGCAAAGAAATGGGGGAGCCCCTCCCCATCCAGCTGCAGTCTTGTCTATTATTAAACCTGTGTTTTTAGCGGGCGAAAAAAGCCTTTAAAAAAACTCCTTGTTCTGTGTTTTAATGGTGATGCCTGGATGTGTTTAAAAAAAGACTGGATGTGGCACTTGGTGCCATGGTTTAGTTGAGATGTTAGGGCATGTGTTGGACTCGATGATCTTGAAGGTCTCTTCCAACCTAGTCATTCTGTGATTCTTACCCTTGCCTTTTTTTTCCTCCTGCTTTGTAAACAACAGAGTCCAAAACAGACTGGAGGGAAGTTATTGTACAGCTTGGATGGAAAATATGAAATGTTAATATCAAACCTGAGTGTCAAAGCCAAGTGCTAATTAATTATTTATAAGGTTGTGTTTATTTGACAGCTTGTGGCAACTGATTAGATCCATTCACTATCTCTCCCTCCCCTTCAGTGCCTAATAAATAATTAAATGCAGTAATGATTGGCATTTTTTTAACTATATGTGCCACAATGCATTACTTGACAAAAGAAACAAATCACACGTACAAAACCCCATAGCTGATATTTATCAACATTTGCCTAGATTGAGAGCTCTGAAAACAACACGGTTAGGGGAAAAAACAAAACCAAAATAACAACAAAAAAAATGCACTGTGAGAATGATACCCTGCAAATATTTGTGTAATTCTGGTGCAGGTTCCTGCAGTTCACACTGCGCCTGGGCAGCAAGTCAGTGCTGAGTACCTGCAAAGCACCCGACCAGCCCGGGGAAGGAGTGCTCCTGCACTACTCCTACGACAACGGGATCACCTGGAAACTGCTGGAACACTACTCTTATCTCAACTACCACGAGCCAAGGTACCCGCACAAACATTGCAAAGGGCGTTATTTGCACGCGGTGATGCTGGTTGTGGTGGTCACTGCAGTGTGGAAACTGAGTACGTGGTGCAAGAGGCAATGAGGAGATTGTCTTGCACACTGAAAGTTGCCGCCTTTCTTTAGAATTTTGCAGCTGTTCTAGGCACTTCCTGTTTTGTCATTCTACAGAAATGAACACATCGGTTTAATGGCTTTCGAGTCTCAGGTGATGCCACAGAACAAGCTGAGGCGGTGCAGGATGAGGGACAGGAGTGTACTTGTGGGAAATAGGGGCATGCCTCTTCCCATGGAAGCAGCTGCTGGTAAAGAAAAATTAACATAAATAATTTGTAGCGTTGAAGCTATAGATACCCTGACTACACCATCCTCTGGGATTAGGAGTTTGCAGGCAGCACAGGACAGCTGAGACAGAGTGTGATTGTGAGGATCTCTGAGGTCAGCAGGGAAACTACACCTGCTCCCAATCTCAAGACAATTGCATGACTTCATGGCTGTGCCTCTGCCCTGGGCTGGGCTTGGTGCCCTGGGACCTGCTGGTGACTGTGCCTGGGACTTGCACAAGAAGAACTTGCACTAAGGAGTTGAACAAAGAGCTCATCTCATCTAGCAGCAGCTATGTTTGATATCAGATTAGAGAGAAATGTATCTCTTGTATTTAGAAAAGGTGTTCCTTACTGACACCATCCACCAAATTTAGTAGCACAATACAAAATCAGGAGTCTCCATGAGCACGCCTGTACCAAAAGCCTTGAACAGTCTGGTCTGGATCTGTGCAAACCCTCTCAAACCTGGCAGCAGCCACCTTCATGGGGTGCTGCAGCAGAGCCAATAAATGCCAATTAAAGGAGATATTCTGAAGAGGGGCACAGAAGAGGCAAAACTGACAGTGGCATCACTAGACTCATTCCAGCAGGTCCATTTCTTGCCCAAGGGTAGCTTTGACCTGGGTATTGCCCTGTGTCTTCTTCTCTACCAATTCAAGGAAAACATCTTAGTCAGCCCCTGGGGTGAGACTGTAAATAGCCTGCAAGTCACTTTTGCTACATATAACTTTCATTATTTATGTTTGTTGAGCTCAGATGAGTCCTTTTGTAAAAACAAAAAAAAAATAATTTCCACATTTTGTCAATATTCAAATTAATGATTTAGAATGTTCTAATGAGAGAAAAAAACTCTCATAACATTATTTCCTGGGAGCTATAAGAAATACTCAAAAATGTGAGAGGAGGACTGTATTTTGTAGAAATATATTGTAGAGTTTAATTTTTAAAGTTCTAAATGTTTCCAAAGGAAGGATGCTACAGACTGGAACACTTATAAATCTTCTTCAAAGTTTCCTTTGCCTGCCTTTGTTATAGTCACATAGATATTTTATATGGCCCTGTTTCTAATTCTTAGATTACTATAATGTAGGAATTATATTTCCCTAAAGGTTTTTAATATATAGCACCATGAAATTTATATAACAGAAAAGGAAAACACATATTCTGGTGACTGATTTTAATGAAGTTTAAGATATAAATGTAATAAATTACATAGATGCCAGAGACTTCTTTTGCTTTTTGAGGTTAAGTATAAAACAAATTTCCTGTTGTTCTGACAAGGTACAGAGCAAAGTACAATACACACAAGTTAGAGAGTTTTTGCAATAGATGGATAGATAGATAGATAGATAGATAGATAGACAGACAGACAGACAGACAGACAGACAGATATTCAGTCCACTCTGGGTAGATAGAAAAATTACATACATACAAACCTGAAGCTAATGCTGACAATAATTATGAACAAAGCTTCACCATTTCATATTATGTTGTCCGAAACTATCAGCATTTTCAGTAACATAGATGGACTGCTGCAAAGTTTGGCAATCAGTCTGTATCCACAGATTTAATTAATCTTCAATCATACAAAAAATAATTACACATTTAATGTTCTGCTGAAAAGGTGCATTTAATCTGCTAACATTTGACAGCTGCATTTTTCTTCTGAGCAGAACAGCGGTGGCTTTTCAATATTAGGTATGCGCATGGCTTGAAAGAATGAGATCAGAGCAAAGGTCTCCCAGCTGGTTTTTAAGAAATTTAATGGTGGCTGGTAATGTAAGTAGGAACACTTTTCCTCTCTGCAGCAGAGAAGTCATTAGCAGGAATCCCCCTCCCTCTCCATCTATCTCCAACAAATCAAAGGCAGACAGGAGAAGTTGTTACAACCAGAGGTGTAGTCAGGTTCTGCATACTAACACACATGCCATACATGGTGGTTTACACCTACATTGTTCAACTGTGTTAGCTTAATCCCCTGGGATGGGGAATTTTTTTTAACATGTGTTAAATATTTTAACATCTGATACATTTATCAGTAGTGTATGTCACGATTTAGGATTTTCTGTATATTACTGTCTGTGAGAATTAGTGTTCACATGGGCAAGCTTACGAGAGTTAAGAGTGAAAGGGAAGATACAGGCATCAGAGGCAGCCACCAGCAGAGAAATATGTCCTGGATGATGGCAGAGCATTAGCTCACACAAGTGCCAGGTGCTTCACAGCACCCACTTGATACAGTGCTCCTCCTAGCCAGGGTACCAGCTTTCCTCAGGTTCACGCCCCTGAATCATGGCAGAAAAAAACATCTTCCTTTTAGCATCAATAGAAATTTCTTGTCATTTGTACCTTTAAAAAATTAACCCAAAAGGTTATAAAGTTGCTTCTTATGAAGGAATCCTTAGTAGAAAAGAAGCCCTTGTGGTTTAATCAGGTGCGAGAGAACAGTCTTGGCGTGGTGTTTGGTCTTTCTCTTAGAAGGGTATAAAGTCATTCAAACATGTTTGTCTGAGCATAAAGGAAATGTATCCACCATACACAAAGTGTGTACTGTGCTGGTCCCATGCCACAGGGACATGGCCATGTCACTTCTGGCTGTCCCTCTGCACTTGTCTCTCCCATCTATGGATGGAAGAAAGCAGCTCCTGGAAAAGCCAGGCAGGACTTTTTGAGTGCTTCCTGCCTTTTTAGCCAAGCTAAAAAGGGTTTTCTTTGGGTTTTCTTTGTTTGTTTGTTTTTTGTTTGTTTTTTTTTTTTTTCTGGCTAATGGATCAATGTATTCTTCTTTAAAATGAATGTGACACTAAACAGCAGTATTATAAATCTACTCTTTACAAGGATGTAGGAGCAAGTCATTTTAAAGAGTGTGGTTTTTGGACAAAGAGTGCTACAGGCACAAGACTCTTTCATATGTAGAGAACAAAACATTACAACAGGCAGCTTAGAAAGCATTGAGTCTGAAAAAGATTTGATGCTGGAGTATAAAAAGATGCTTTTACTTTCCCTGATACATCATTTTATTCACATTTCCCCTAACAGAGAAAGAAAAATTACAGCTACATGATGAACTGGCTGAAAACCCTTTAGCCAGCTAGTAATTGTACCCCAATGGAGACAAATGTCCCTGTTGCCAGTCTGTGTCACAGCTGATGTGGCTGTGTGGGGTACCATGGTCTTAGTGATTTATGGAGCTTTCAAGAAGGTGTCATTGCTGTGGCAATTAATGTATACTCCCTCCTGCGGTGTATGAAAATTACTCCTGGAAATTAGATAATACTCTTAATTTTCTTTGCAGTTTTTCAAGTCTAGGTGTGTTGACATAGCTGCCATGACAAATCAGGTGACCTTGCATACCAGAAGCACCTGGGACTCACCTCCAGTTGCATCTCTATGCAGCTACAGAGGAGTGTCTGCCAAAAAAGACTACACATAATCACACTGTCTTGCAAGATGAACCTTTTTCACTTGAATGTGGCAATTTACAGGGCTGGGTTCTTCTAGGACAAAAGCACCATTAGAATGATGTGAATGCTATACAGGAAATAGTGCCGATGTTTACAATATGCATATCTTGAGGTCAGGATAAAACCCACTGAGTCTGACAAAGGGCAACTGGAATTCTTAAATTCTTAAATTTCTTAAAATTCTTAAATTCTTGTCAGCTCATCCTTCCTTTGCCGATTCACACCTTTAAATTTACTCAGAGCTCCACACTGGAAGCAAAAATTGCAAATTCTATAGAAACTCTTTCTGATGGCTTTTGTGCATGACTGGTTTTCAGTAAATGAACTGATTACCAAGAGAACTAATAATTCTCTGGTCTCTGTCACTGGTAGCAGCTATACCAGCAGATGCTACAGTATTTGTGGGTTGAAATCAGTCCCTGATTTTTAGGGTCAGTAAGGAAAAGTTACCCTAAAATGGAATTATTACAGACAGCAAAAACTGGCAATAACAACTTTGTTTTGTTTTCCAGAATAATTTCAGTGGAGCTGCCTGAAGATGCAAGGCAGGTTGGCATTCAGTTCAGATGGTGGCAGCCATATCACTCCTCTCAAGGTGAAGATGTGTGGGCAATCGATGAAATCATCATGACCTCTGTGCTTTTCAACAGCATCAGTCTTGACTTCACCAACCTGGTTGAAGTCACACAATCTCTGGGATTCTATCTGGGAAATGTTCAGCCCTACTGTGGGCATGACTGGACTCTCTGGTGAGAAACATGTATTCTTTCCTGTTATACTTTTGTTTTCCTTGTCTATTCATCCTGCTAAGTGACTGCTGCAAATGTGTTTTTCTGGCAGATATTCAGAGTAATAATGTGTCTCATCCTCACACTGTGGATAGAAATACAGTCACTAATCTCATTGCAATTAGCAGTAACTTTTTCACCTCACTGCACAGCTGTATGTTTGATGGGAACATTGAATGTAGCATTCTTTTTCCATGAAATATTTAAATAACCTAATATCAGATATTTATATCCTAATATCAGGATATTTAAAGAGTATCCTAATGTCAGAAATTTTTCATTATCTTTTCTTAAAATCCAGGCAGGGTAATATGGATATGCAGGTAATGAAATAATCTCTTAAATACAGACTCCGAATATTTTGTAAGTGATGTTCAGATCTGTGTACACAGCCATTACATTGTAATCCAGAAAGCAAAGGCAGCAGAATATAGGCAGGATGACATTGTCCATTTGTAGTTGTTTTGTCTGGTATTATATACACTTAGTCATTTGCACTGTGATCAGCATTATGACATATTGCAATTAGGCCTCAAGTGTGCTGTGTATTTAGAAACAAAAGCAAGAAAACATCATACCCCTCAAAGGAAATAAAGGCAAGAGAAGCAGAAGATGGCAAAAACAAATGGAAAAGGGTTAGAATTGCATTTTAAAAGCTTTTTTTGCTAAAACATTAAATTCTGGAGCACTTGAGTGTAACATTTGGAATTAATAAAAGGGAAGCTCAATCTGTGTGTTTTGATGAAAACCAAATAATAGTTTCATGCTAATCTGATCAACCTATAAACCCAGTATAGTTTTAATTGGCATAGATATATTTCTTTGGAGAAAGTACAATCACAGTAATTATGGAAAAGCTGAAGAAAATAAAATAATTTTAGTGTCCCCATGGACAACTCAGAGAAACACTGTTGGAATTTTATTAACAGGTATCTCTGATATGATCTGATTTGACTTTCTGATCATCTGTCAAGCTAAAAGGAGTTGGCTTAGCACTAGGAACAATATCAAATGTGTCCTAGCACTGATAATGAGGCAGTAGAAGCTCCATTAACCACTTTAATAAGGACAAGGAAGGTACTCGCTGCTCATTAAAATGAAACAACATGTTAGGGCTCAAACTGTTTGCATCTTCCTCATCAAAGAGTTGGAATGAAAGCCTTTTAATGACATAGTTTTCCCTCTGTACTTTTAAGAACAATTTATCATAGGAAGGAGGGCAGATAAGATAGCAGAGGTTCCTCTCTTTTCTCCCCATGACTCTAAATCAAAATAATAAATGCTTTGCTAAATTCTCCATCCCATCTGGAGATGGACTAGGATTTGTACTACTCAGTCATAGTAGAAACATCGAAGTTTCCATGCATCAAATAAAGAATCAAAACCTTCCTCACTATTTGTGTCTAAGTATTTTTCATTATCACTGGAAAACATTAACTCTATCCTTCACTGACCTTGCTTCCCTCAAGGGAAATTTTTAAACTTACACAAAATCTCTACAAATGGTTGCTAGTTAAATTAATTATTGTTGGGTTTTCCCAGCTGTGAGTCCATTTGGTTCTCATTTTCTAACTCATGAGTTTCTAACTCACAAGCAGACCTTGCAGCAGCACTGACACCATCTTCCTGAGAACAGTCTGACAACAGCTTTTGCATTAGTACAACTATGGGAAATACACTATCAATCATTTTACAGGGTGTCATCCCCAGGCCCATTTTCACAGATTTGCTTTTAATTTTCTGGGCCTCCATTTCTGCTTTAGAACTTGTAAAATCCTTCAAATTGGAAAAAAACTGAGGAGGGAAATTTGAATTTTTTAAGAGTCAAATATTCATTAAAAAAAAAATTATAAGCATATGTATTGATCAAAGGTGATTTTTGGGTATTTTCATGGTCTATGTCTGAACACTCATTTTATTTGTTTGTCATCTTCATCATTTGATTCAAGAATGGAGCCTTAACTTTATTACCTAAAATGTCTTGGTTGTACTGAAAAGACTC
Source organism: Cinclus cinclus (assembly GCF_963662255.1). NCBI lineage: Eukaryota > Metazoa > Chordata > Aves > Passeriformes > Cinclidae > Cinclus > Cinclus cinclus. The sequence continues at coordinate 9,734,920 of NC_085049.1, forward strand.
TGGAACACTTTAAAATGAAGTGTTTGATGATATACATTAATTCATCACTTCTCCAAAATGCTCATATTCAGGCAAAGTTTTGAACCAAATGTCTCTGGAGTGCTACAGGCTATTTACAGCCACCTGCTGAAATTCATTTAAATATTGATAAGGCTGCTAACACTTCAGATATATTTTTTTTTTTCACCTGGACACAACTAAAATAGCTTTATATAAATAAACTCTCTTCAGTCAGATTACAGCATTATGATTTAACTCAGTGTAGCAAACTATAGTGTCCCACTGTTCCTGGAGAAGCCTGGGGAAGGCTGTAAACCTGCCTTGTCATGAGCTATCTTTATGGATCAATGTCATACAGTGGTCCTACATCAGCTTGGCTCACTAGCGTCTTAAATGTTTTGTCATTTAGAGTAATTGTTTCTCTGTAACATGAAGAAAGTTTCTTTCAGGTCATCAGCTTAATATGTTAATGATGTTAATACATTTAGGAATTATGTGGCAAAGAAGGTGTGATGTGATGCAAAAAGGCACAAACATCCCCTGCTTTTGATGGAAGCAAAGCTGTGTCTGGTGCGAGTATTGGGCCACCGTGTCAGTATTTTCAGTCAATGCAGCTTTACAAAACAAGCTGCATCCGTGTGGCTTTTCAGTATTCCTTGAAGTACCAGCCTTCAATATATGGTAACTCTGGGGGTCTCAGAGCAGTTTGGAGCAATGCAGGTTGGCTGACATTGACTGTGATACTATTCCCAGAAGTACCAATTAGTTGGCAGTGCTTGGAGGGAGAGTGATTGTTCTGAGGGCAGCTATGGGTATTGTGTTCCAGTGCCTCTGCAGGTCTAATTATACACGTGCCAGAAACCCACTCACAGCAACAAATTTATACAAAAATGGAGCCTCTGCATTCTCATTTCTGAAGATTTTTAGTTAATTATTGTTACACCAGGGACGTTACTTCGTCTTTTGCAAAATCCAGAAAGGTATTCCAGCTGTGTGGCTCCCAGAACAAAGAAAATATTTGGTATTCCAGTAAAAGAGCATATCTCTAACCACATACATCTGGAGAGCAAAGAAGTGACAAGTAAGGTGGAGTCCACAACTTTAATGCTACTTGTGTTCAGCTGGAGGCAAAATGTGGATGATAAAGGACTTTATGTACCTGTAATGTGATTTCCTTCCCTTAAAAGAGCTTCCTATAGAACATCACATATTGTCTGCATCTCAACACTAGCTTCCTTTTCCACATTTGTTTAATAAGCATTTTAAAGGGCTGGTTTGACTTTTTAACTTATTTAATATACTGTGTACAATATCCAGTGGCTAGGCTATTAAGTTAAAACTAATACTAAATTTAAAAAAATTTAATCATGACTTGAGTGCTAACAGAAATAAAATATTAGAGTTTAAGATTTTTTTACTCATTTTATTTAGTAATATTGAATATAGGGAATTTTTGCAAAGACAAAAGCAAAATGTAACATTTAACATTTAGTTCTTTGCCCCTTTTTTCACTACAAGTCCTTTACATGTCTTCCATTACTTTCGGAAGACAGCTTCTGGTGTTTCATCAAATTGTTGAGTTTCAACTCTTTAATTCTGTTCAGATAAGCTTTAGGTAACTGTGATGTGCTGCTATGCCCAGGTTTTTGTGTGCAATGCCAAATCCTCTTCCAAGCAGTGCTGCACATAACTTTCAGCTGATTACACTGCATGTTTGACTGATGCCTGAAGAGCCTGGGTGTACTGGCACAGATTTCCCAGGGCTTCAGCCTATCTCAGATCAAATCAGCATTAGCTTTTAAATTTGTGGATTTTTTATCATTTTATAAAATACAAGATAAAGTTTAGAATAAAAATAAATTCAGGACTTATCCAGGCAAGTTCTTCTGAGATGCATTCAGATCTAACCACTAAGCCAAAAACCATAGGTTGCCAGCTGGACTGCTGGTGAGTGTATGCTTTATCCTCTGCTCAACTAAAAATCACCCTTCCTATTGAGAAGAAAAACACTGACACACCAACTGAAAGGGCCAACAGTTCAGATACAGTTTTCCAAGACAACTTACTGCCTTCCAGTCCAGTTATCCATGACAGTGCCCTTGTGCTCTCGCAGTGAAGGGAGTGACCGTCCACAGTCACTTTGGACAGCTGAGAGAAAAGACAGAGGGCAAAATTTCATATAATGTCATGAGCTGGATCATCCTCTAGGAAATCAAGTCACAAAAAGTAAGGTCAGAGAGTAGAAAGCATCCTGGATCGTAACTTATGCCAAGTAACAGAAATTTGATAATGACAAAACTAATGTAATTTTTCAGTAATTTCTTCTAAAGCTTTAAGGTAGGACGTATGGCTTAAGTGCTCTCTATGGAAAGGACTCTGTAGAAAACAATGTAGGTCAGTGAATTAATTTAAAAGAGTCCTAAGTGACACTGACTTGTATTCCTTGTCCTCACACTTACTTTGTCATGACCTTGAATTTTATAGGACTAGAAGCTAATATGTTCAATTGTATTGTGTTTAAAGATTATGATTTCTTATGTAAGATAATAAACTGTAGCTTACTCAGTCATAAGAGCAACCTTGAAATAGATTATTCTATTCATCACCACTGTATTGAATGTAGTTTTTTTCCATGATGATTTGCAGTGATTTTCTTTAAAAAGAGCTAATCCCTTTTCTAAGTTACTCACATTTAAGAATGGTCTTAGAAAATATTGAAGCTGAAAGGACTACAGTACTTCTGAATACACTAAGTAAACATCTCAAACTAAGGGAGGCAATTTTCATTCCATGTGAACTTTCATTAGAATACTCTGTTTTTAAGGTTAGTGAGCAGTATTCAAACTTTAAGTCATTATTACTTCCTCCTTGTGCCTCTGCTGCATTTGAGGTTTTGAATTTGTTTGTTTCCTTTTTCTTTTGAATAGTGCATAGAAGAAAAACCTGCATTTGAAGTGAAATAACCTTGGAATTTCAGACTATAAATTGTATTGCTGTATATGTGATAACTGCACCTGCAACATATATATGTGTATGTGTGTCCCAAACATTACTATTGTTCTCTAATCCACTGGAAAATATAACTTTTACATCAGTACGTCCTACAGAAAAGAAGCCGAGGCTAGAAGATTAATTCTGAAACACAGTCAAGAGTCAGTGAATGAATTACATATGGGATCACTTGAAAATCAATTAAATGAACAGTCTATGTAATAAGAGTATTTTAAACAAGATTCAGAATATCTTAACTGTCCAGTATTAGAATGAAATTACAGTTCTGACTGTGACGTAACCTTAGGCAGTGGACACTCCAGGGGAATGAACTTTATTTATGGGGTTTTTTTCTTATGTTTCCCTTTGCTAGATCCTAACTTGATCTTTAGTGCAAAGAACATATAGTAAGAACTAACAGAATAATTCAGTGTTTCATGTCCTGGGATGCCTCAAGGACATCCTGGTAATTTGCAGAAGTACCAGCAGAAAGATTCTCCTGTGCGTGGTCTTATCCCACATGCCAACCTACAGAACAAATAAGCACCACTGTATTCAACCCAGCACCATTCATAATACTCTTTTTTTGAATTATTTTGAGCATCCATCCTGATTCTTTCCTTACATCTCTCAGTTTCACAGGAGATTCAAAGCTAGCCTCTAGCATGCGCTACGTGGAGACCCAGTCTATGCAGATTGGAGCTTCGTACATGATACAGTTCAACTTGGTGATGGGCTGTGGTCAGGCCTTTACTCCTCATATGGACAACCAGGTGAAACTGGAGTACTCCACCAACCATGGCCTCACATGGCATCTTGTTCAGGAGGTGAGGCTGGCAGTGAGAACATTTGTCTTCCATAAACTCTGCTTTATACAAAGATAGTCTGAAATACATTTCTGGCATTGAACAAAGAAAGATCGTTTCCTTTTTCACCTTTCAATAAGGAAATGCTCAGTTGTAATCCGTCAAAATTACTAATAGAGGTATTTTAGACTGTTCCTTGTAATATTTGGAAGAAAGGTATCTGTAAGCCTGAAATATAAAATTGTGACAGGAATGGACCAAGGCTGAGAAAAAAAATGGGCCACAGTTAGAGCTACAGGGTAATGGCTGAGATCTTTCCTGTGCTATTGCTTTGTTTTTCTAAGAAAAAGCATCTACTGTTTCCTGGAATTTAAATGGATAGAAATTCTTTCTGCCCTTGTGCACAGCCATTTGGTAAATGGCAAGCACATTCCTTCAGGGGATTGTAACGCAGAGCCTTTCATCTCGCAGCCCTGGTTCAAGCACAGTCCAGGGCTGTAATGACAGCTGTTTCCCCCTCTCTGCTCCAAGTGCAAGCAGCAGCCCTGGCTGCTCTTTCCCCGGTGGCTCAGTGCTGTCTCAGCACAAATGTGCAGCACATTTGGCCATAGTTCATGCTCTTGTTTTCCCTCTTAGATCGAAAGCTGGACTTTCCCTGGCCTCGGGGTCAGCTAACCAAGGTCCTTTGGCTGCCTCTGAGCAGGTTCAGAGGGTGTCAGGGAACTTGGCCTGCTGCCTTTTCACTGCCTGCTCTGCTGAAGGCTCACTGAAGGATTTCTATGTCATGTTCCACACCTTCTATGAGAAATTAAAACTTTGCATGGTTACCCGTGCCATGTTGTGTTTTGCCACATTTACTTTGGTGGGTGCAATAAAGGAATGGCAATAAATGAATTTTTAAACTTTGGAAATCCAAATAGTGATTTCTTACCTTAAACAGAATCCAGAGGAATTCTATAAATTACGTATTTCAAACACTGTTCATGTCTTTTATAGCTAGCAGGCATCATCATGGTGTCCAAGAATAGTTCCCAGCAGTTGATGTTTGGGGCTTGATGGAAGATACATTGCCTTCAGATTTTAGTGCTCCTTTCCTTGCTCAATAGAGCTGAGTTCAGAGAGAACATGCAGTCAAAACATTTTTCTCACACCACCCATGTTGCTGTGATAAAAGAGTATTTGTAGTATATTTCAAGGACATAATTTCTGGCAAGTAAACAAAACACTAATTAATTAAAATGTTTGAAAATTTTGTTTGCTTTGCAAGCACTGATCAGATCCTGTTTTCTACAATCATTTAGGGGAGATGAATCAAGAGAACATGTTTGAAAATTGTTAGAAAGGAAACTAAGCCTTTAGAAAATCTACTAAAGAAAAAAAAAACAAAGTAAGGTGTCAGATCTTCATTTAATATTCTAAGATATTTGAGCAATAAAATTCTCTGTAAAATAATATATTCTGCCATTCTTCATATTTAATATATGACTATTACTGTATCATTTAATTATATATTCTTAATTGTCATAACTTCTGTGGAGAGTCACCTCTTTATTATTAGTTTCAGAACAGTCAAAGTAGGCTGCTTGCATGAGTCTGTTCTCTAGCTTGATACCCTTCATGGGGGTGACCAGCAAAATACTCTTGGGCATGTGGGGATGGTCGGGAGAAGCTGTGCTGTGGCAGGAAGGGGCAGAAGGGACTCTGTATTGGTAGCTAGAAGAGGATCATGCAGGTTGGTACTGACTTCCAAGTATTTTATTCCTACCTCATAGGCCAATTTTTCAGGTGCTGTTCTGACAAAATATGAATAAATTATTGGAATATAGCAAAAAATGAAGTAACATTGGAAGGGCAGTGCTAGGAAACAGCAAGAAGCTGGGATAATGGACTTCATTTGTATCTAATATTAAAAAGATATGACAGTGATCATATTTTCTGAATTAAAAAATAATAATAATAATAATAATTTGGGAAACAGACCTCAACAGGAATCTGAGTTAAATACAGAAATAGTCCTAGAAGCAGGAGGGAAGAATTCACACGGCTTGCTGTAGGTGTCAAAGCCAACACAGCTGCAGAGCTTGGGAAGGGCTTATGGACACAACTTCAGTAGGCTGTGGTTGGGATCTCTGGTGTGGCTCTGACTGTTCCTACTGCTGCTCCCCACTGCAGGTGGAGGGCATGGGGCCAACCAGCATGCCCAGGCAAAACCTCACAAGTAGGTCTCTAAAATGACCTCCATAATAGTCTGGAGGTCACTTTCATAGACTTACTCCATAGTGGTCTTGTAGCCCTACTTCGTAGTCTGTGGTGGATGCTGGGGTGAAGATAGTAAAAAACAAAGAGATAGACTTTCCTTGTGGAGGAAAACACAACATAGCCAGTCACAAATGCTAAACTCTTTAGATAGATTTGTATAGCTTTCTTCCATCCTCAATTGCACCACTAGTTTACTGAGAAATTTCTCCGTATCATGCCAGGATTTTTACTCTTCTGGATCTTTCACTCCAACATCTGGACCCAGATGAGCTCCTGGTTCTGTGAATGTTTGACCCTTGTTTCTGTTCCCAATTATTCCTCAACACTAAGTCTGGTTTTGAAATGTTTTATTTCAAGGAATGTCTTCCCAGTATGCCGAGCTGCCAGGAGTTTACATCAGCAAGTATTTACCACTCCAGCGAATTTACTCAGTGGAGGAGAATCACTGTTCTTTTACCACAGAAGACTTGGTAAGCATTTATTTATTTCCTATATTTTTTTCTTTTTCTTTTCTTTTTTTTTTTTTGAGGAGGGGTGGGGAGGTGGTGCAGACAATTTGTCACAGCAATTGCTGTGACAAAGATCAAGTCCTCCCACAGTTCATACTCAGGCCAATAGTTGAGGTGCCAGGGCTGACCCACTCACAGGTATTTCCCATAAAATGCATTCCTTACATAATTAGAGAATGAAATGTTGGTGAAGTGAACAGAAGCTATTGTTTAGGATTGTTTTTAATACATACTCTGACTCTCCTAATAAAGTTCAGACTTTTCAAAAATAGTGGCACTTGTCTATAAATGCCCTATTGGAGGCAGGCTTTATTTGGATTGGTAATTTTTATTTTGCACATTCCTTATTGTTAACATCTTCAGACTAAAGCCTTGTACAAACAATAACTAATGATTCATTTCTGGGATTTTTTAAACTGTTGCTTCTTTTTATAGCATGTCTTAAAAAATTACATTGTCTCCCGCAGAAAAAAGAGAAACAAAAATTATCAGAAAGCCTATTAATCTTGTTGTAATCAAATTTCATTTGCCTCCTCTAAAATTTTTATTTATTAACTAAACTGTTTCTTTTGTTGTTTATTTTTAAATCTTTATTATAACATACAAATAAAAAGTTGTCATAAATCCCAGTAATCTTTGGGGCATCCTTAATTTGAGAATTTAATTATTGCAATTAGAGATACATTTTGATCATGTTTGACCTGAATCCAACACAGCAACTGCAATGAGAGCTTGCTCAGATTAAGTCATCATTGTATTTCTCATCTTTCATCATTAGTTTTTTGCACTCTGCATGGCCCCAGAACAGCCTATTTCCATCAATCACACCACAATGATACCTTCTTTCAACACACTGGCCCTTTTTACTGTACAGCCAGTATTCAGAATTTCCTATTTCTAGGCAAAACATCAAAGGCAAATATTGAATCCTTAGAACATCGTATCAGATAATACCAAATGGTGCAATAAGTCTGCAAATAACTGCTTTGTAGTTACATTATAATGTACTAAATCTTACATGTGCCAACATGTGCAAAATCTGTGGTTCACATAGGCACTTAGGAGTTAAAAAAGCATCTACAATTTTTTGGGTTGCACTCAAAAGTAAGCTGTTATTCCTAATTTATAAAACATATATTGTACTGAAAGTTATCTTACACTGTGTATTTGATGATGATATCAATGTTGTGGCCCTCTTTTTCTTTAGGATCTACTATTTTTTCTCAGCATATAAGGTGACAGAAGCATATCATTCCATTTTAATTTAGGAGACTGTGGGGAGAAATTAAGATGAAGTAATAGCCAGCTTCCTGTTCTATGCAGTGCACAAATCATAAATATTTCACACTCTGTCTTGTATCTGAAGGGATCCCCGTCTGTTAGAAGGGTTTTGTTTGTAAGTAAGGTACAAATTACTGCTGAAAATGTCTTTGCTCTTCATAGAACACATTTTCTGTGTTGTGTTGTGCTATGGTGTTGTCAGGGCGAAGAGCAAGGGTGGCTGCATGTTCCCCACCAGTGAAATCCAGCACACCACATGCATCTCTCTCTCACCACTTCCCCCTATTTCTGACATTCCTTTCCACCACTAAGAGCAGGATAAGGGCTGGACAGTTCCTTTGGGTTGAGACTGGGAGGGGATTTTAGTGGTTATTAGAGCAGGCTTGAGAGCAGAGAGCAAGTTTCTGCCTTTTCAGAGCCTGGGCATTATTGGTGATGATTTGATGTGCAGCTCTCCACTGCCAGCCCAGCCACACAGAGAGCATTGCTCCAGGTGCCTGGTAGTGAATATGCTCTGTAGGGCTCCTCTTTGGGGTGCCCTCCCTCCTCCTCCTATCCCTTCCCCACCTGCATCCACTGCAAACACCACACAGAGGCAAAACCTCAGCGATGGCCAGGAAGAAGCAGAGAGCCAGATCTTCTGCCTTCCCAAATCTGGGGTGAAGGGGAGAAGTCTCTGGCCCTTCCTTCTGTTTCAACTACACAAGACAAAGGCTGCCAAATACACAAACTGCCCTGTGCTTACCACAGGGGAGCAAACCACCTAAACGAGGTCTCGGGAATGTCTCCTTAGCCTTGTTCTGGCCCTTGGTGGCCTCAGCATGACCTCACACCCCTGCACAGCCCTGCTGTGCCTGCTGGAGCTTTTATCCCTGGATGCACAGCTCTCAGCTGAGGGTTTGCACCCTGGGCGCGTGGCTGTGGCTCTGCGCTCATGCAGCTGGAAAATTGTCTGTAACAGCACCTATTTCTCTTCTGAACCTTTCTGGGTTTCTGCTGGCATTTCTGCAGATCTGTAGATGTTCTGCATCTAGCAAGCATGAGTTTACAATGTCCCCATGTTTTGTGAGATTTGGGATGGTAGAAAATCAGCTGCAAGAATGAGCATTGTATTGAAGAAATGTAATGTAAGCACCTGCTCGCTGAAATTGTATTGTACTTGAACTGAACATTTCTCCACTGATGAAAATTAATTTCAGTTTTGTGCAAGGCATTTACATATGAACAGGCTTTAATGAGATACAAGCAGCTGTCTGTTGCTGACTTCATAAACAAATCAACACCTAATGACTGAATGAGAGCTTCAGGATAATTGGGTAAATGTAATTATGGTAACTCAGAAGGTAGCAAATATAATTTTATCAGACACAAATTTGCATTAGATCATTAAGGCTTTTAATATCAGGAGGGAAGGCAGTGATTTTATTTTAACTCACATATCAGAAAAATTTTATAACAGAACATCATTTCACTCGCAGTACTTCTGGGACATAATTTCCTTGTGCTTATGTAAAATGTCATACAACAAAAATGACTTTTATTTGACATCAACCTGACCTAGCTATAATGTCGTTAGAGAACCAGATTGCTTTCCAATAAATAGCATTAAAAAAAAAAAAATTGAGAAACTATGAGGAGCTAGGGAAGTTCATTTTGCTTGTAAGGAATGCTTCCATAGCTCCTCAGTGCTGCACTTCCCATTTCAATAGATATCCAAATGGTGACTGTCCAGAAAACCAGTGTTTTATCACTGAAAATGCAGCTGACGCTCATCTCCTTATTCTCTTTTCTTAATTAACATGGCTTTTTAAAATGGTTGATTACCATTTTTAACAGCATAATCCTCTTAAGCTGTTGTTACCTTGAGATGCAGAGCAGCCTGGGGAAGCTTTCAAGAACAGTGATCAGGACTGGTTTTTCAGAACCATTGCTTTTGCAATTGTCAATTCAGCCTAACACGCATTATCCCTCACCAGGGAGGAATCTGAATCCATAGAGTGTTCCCTGCCCACAGCCGTGTGACAGTGGCATTGCTTCCCCCAGGAACCCTGGCTGCAGGCTGGGTGGGAAGGTGAGGGCAGCCCCTTGTTCCTTGCAGCATGGGGCAATGGGATTCCCGGGATTCCCGTGGTGGCAAAGCTGTCCCTAGGAGAGAGTGTCTGTCTGCAGATAAAAAAACTCCTCCCAGCTGGGATGTGGCTCCTTGGGGACTGTCCCCATCCTCCAGCTACTGCACACACCTCCACTTGGGCCACATGTTCATCTGCAGGCAGTAATGAGCATCCTGCCTTCCTCCCCTCCCCTCAAATGAGAGAAACAAACCTCCTGCAATCCCTGCATTTGTCTGGGGCAACTTCTAAGTAACTGAGAGTGGAGCTGAGTGCATCCTTTATCTTGTCGTGCAGCCAACATCTGGAACCCGAGGAGGCAGATGGAGCTTGCACCTGCCAGGGTGGCAGTCCCCTGCAGCAGGAATGGGGCAATGAGACTCTCCAGGGAAACGTTTTGGTCAGGTGAAACCCTGATCCCCAGCAAAGGTCTGTCAGCTCTGGTGCAGCTCTGTGCCTTGCTGTGCATGCCCAGCCCTGGAGCAGCCCCAAAGCAGAGCTGCACAGGGATCTTCTCAGCTGGGTGTCCAGCTGGTGTGCTCCCCTGGGCACTGAGGTGTCCTCTGCCATTGCATAGGGCTGGGCTCTCCCCACTCTTCGTGTAGGTCAGGGGTGAGCCTTGTGCCCATAACCAGCCCTGATGCACCTGCACAGCCCAACCACCCTCCAGAGCCCATGAACCTCCCAGCAGACATGAGCAGCCAAGGCAATGCCATCAATGCCACACTAAGCTCTTTTTGGGGGCACCACCACTTGATGGGCACCACGAGACTTTCATGGCATGGTGAAATCACCTCTGTATCACTGTAAATCTCCCCTGGTTTCCTGTAATTATGCTGGGGCTGCAGGGTCTCACATCCCAACTCCAGCCATACACCCTCCCTGATGGAAAACAGAGATGCCTGAACATGATGCTCTCCCTCCTGCTACCTGGGAAAATAACATGACACAGTTTTACTGTGCTGGGAGTTCACAGGGGGTGTGTTTGCCTGCTCTAACACCATTCTTGGTTTCAGTATTGTCATTTTCCTCAGCACACATTCGAGCTAACACCAGTCATTATGGCTCTTTCCAAAGCCTACTGTCAGGGCTCTCTGTGGTGCCATTGATGTGAACATGAACCTCAGCACCAAAGTGATGTGCTGACTTCAGAGCACTGCAAAAATAAACAGTAAATAATTGCAGTCAATATTGACTGCCCATTGTGCCTACACAAGCTTAGGAAGTCCTTTGTGTGCTGATTACTGGTATTGCACACTTTTAATGGATAATTCATAGCTCTTGTAATGTAACCCATCAATACATTATATCCTGAGGGAGTATTTAATCAGCAGATTTGCCTCTGCAGATTAACTCTTAGTGCTGTAAAAATGCTTACACTATTTACAATATCAAACAGATACTTAAAACAGGCAACAAGGGTCACTCCAATTAAAAATCAAGCCCTTGGGCAGCTTCACCTGTTTTTTAAGGAAATTCAAAGCTGGTATTTCAAAAATTTGTCCCCGCATGTGCCAAACTTCTCATATGTGCCAGAGTGGCTAATCACTCTGCCACTCTGTCCACTTCAGTTGCACAGACCTGCTTTATTTGTTTTTCACTTCCATACGTGTGAGCAGGTGGCTCAGCCACCTTTGCAATATTCATTTCAATAAGTCTTATTCTACATAAATTATTGGGGGTGGGGAAAGGGCTTTGTATCTCAAAGTAGAAACAGCATTATATCCTGTGCCATCATCAAGTAACCATATGGCTCAGAAACAAGCTAGAAAAGAAGCTTCTAACAGGAGCTGCCTGCTTCTCATCCTCAGCACCCTCAACCAACCCTTGCCCAGACACAGGCCTGTCCCATTTTAAAACTGGACTTTTAATTCTCTTCATTCAGCCTTCCTTTGCCTGTCCTACCCCTCCACACCAATGCAATCCAGCCTCAGTGCTCACATTTCCATCATCACCCCTTTTTACCCAGACCCCTTATGCAGCCAGCACAGCCCCTTTTGCTCCAACATGATGAAAAATTTCCCATCTTTGTTTCACTACACACGCAACATATTTTTCTTAATCTCATTATGGCTAGCAGAAGTGACTCCCATGGAAAATGTCAATGTTGCATCAGAATCTCCTAAAGGGCCAACAGTAAGCATTTTTTAATGGACAATATTAGATGACTTCAGTACTGTAAAAAAAAACCAAAACAAGCTGTTGAAGATAAAACTATTTAGAAAGGAGAAGCTAAAGCAAGGTTTGTGCTTGAAGAATATTACAAATATCCAGATCTTAATTAGGCAAGAAATTTAATTTCATGATTCCTCACCACAAACCTTGCGTGTTACAGATTTTGGGTTGTTGGCCAAGAGTAAGCTATTTGCAGTGGGGAAAAAAACAGGTGTGATGAAACAGGATCTTTGACAAAAACTTGTGCTCTCAATGTCACCAGTGATATGTGAGCAAATCTAGTTTAGAATCATCCTGACCAAAAAAATATATATCCAAGGAAGAAAGGTCAACTATTGTTGAATGAAAATAGTTGGTATTCATTGACACTCAAAAACTTAAATAATTTGTTAAATTATAAATACCAGGAGCAACCTCTTGAGACAGTTTATGACCTGTTAACTGTGACCAAAAATATGAAAGACAGTTATGCCCTAGATCAACCTTTCCAATTTTGCAACCATAACACAATAAAAATCCAGTAATATTCATAGCCAGGCTTACCTTAAAATAATGCTCAAAATCCCTGCAACATGCTCTTCCTCTGAAATGTCATCAGTCACAGGAAAGTCCATTACATAGCCCTGTGCAGCAAGTGGCATCATCTAGAAAGTTAAATTGCAAGAATCTGTCTTTGATTGTGCCAGCCTTTGGCAGCCTAAACTGCTATTGGGATACCAACTTCATTTTTCTTTTTGGTTACATTTTACCTCTTTTCCTGCCATTCTGTAAAGAATCAAAAATTAATGCACTGTTATTGATTTTAAGGTCCAGTGCTACACGTTTCCGCTGGAGTCAGTGCTACTACACAGCCCAGGATGAGTGGGCCTTGGACAACATCTACATTGGCCAGCAGTGTCCCAACATGTGCAGTGGCCATGGCTGGTGTGACCACGGTGTTTGCAGGTATGAGGCATTTGTCAGTCCCTCTTAACAGTGCTCTCCTGATACTTCAAGTATTTTCCTACTATTTTACATACTTTCCTTTTGTTGGCTGTTGCTCTTATTTTTGGGTTAAACAAAAAAAAAGGCAAAAAGCACTACAAGGGGTTGACCATTCAAGCAGCATTAGCCACAGTTGCTCCACACCAGTCTGTCCAAGAAGCTGCACCTCAGCAGATCCAAACACTGGAAGAGCTTTCAGTGACACAGGGCTGCCCTGCTGCAGGTGTCCTGGTGGCCCCTCCAGCCCTATGCACAAGAACCCTGGCTCAGGGCCAGAGCTGCTTTGCTGAGTCAGAAGGATTCCAGGGACCAGCTCAGCTGTGCTTGGCAGCCACTGCCAGAATGGGTGTTAAACCAAGGGCACACACTGCTGCTACCTGCCAGCTTCAAACTTTCTGGATGCCACAGTTGTTTGTTTGTTTGGTTGGTTGTTTTTTGTTTTTTGTTTTAAAAAGGTACAGGGTTTTCCCATTTTCCGGTTATTTTGGTTTGTTTCCACAATACGAAACTGCGATCACAGAATGATTTATTTCACATGGAATTTCGTAAGGTCGGTATGCTACCTTAACTGATTGTTAGTATCACATAAAGTCCTTAAAACTTGGTATGTTTACGTTTCCTTCCAGGTGTGATTCAGGGTTTCGGGGTACTGAATGTCAGCCTGAAAATCCCCTTTCTTCAACCATCATGTCTGATTTTGAGAACCCAGATACCCTGAAGACAGAGTGGCAGGAAATTATTGGGGGAGAGATCGTCAAACCTGAGGAGGGCTGTGGGGTCATCTCATCTGGCTCCTCACTCTACTTCAACAAGGTACTCCAGAGGGCTGGGAGACTGATAAAGGCACATATTGTATGTAGGTTTGTGTGGAGCATGATGTGGCTGTGTGGTGAAGAAAAGGGAGGTGGCAGAAAGCTGCACACCATATTAGAAGTGTGTTAAACAGCACGGCTGTGCTCTGCAGGTAAAGAACAAAGCAATGAAAAGAGACAGGGAAAGATGTGTATTCAAGAAATAGCAGCTGTAATGAAAAGTAGTAAATTGACAGTGTGCTGCAATGTGTGTATATTCACAATGTCTTACTTGTGCATTTTCTTTTTTAAGACTCATTTCGCAGCTCCCGTTTGTTTTTTCTGTACTGTCCTGGGTAAGAAGTGGGAAAGGTTGGCTTTCCAGGGCACAAGCAGCTTAACTTGAGGTCAGAGGAACAAAACTGTTGAAAAAAAACGGTTTTTTCAGGCTTTTAGGAAATGGTTAACATGAAGGAGAATATTCTTTTGTGTAACTTGGATACTTTGCAGACAAAAAAATAATAGAATGGAAAGAGATATAGGTAAGTCTGATAATTAGTAGCAATTATAGCTAAAATAAAAAGAGGTCTTTATGGACAGATGTAAGATTATGCATTGTAATCACAGATTTATTTTTGTATTGTTGCTCCTCAAGTCTACTACTAAGGTTTTTTTTTTGTTCTTAGTTGAAAGGAAGAGTATAAATGCAGCTATGTGCTTCTCTTTTAAAGGTTTGATCAAACTGCCACTGCTGTCATGAGAACCAGATTAGTCCCAGAAGAATAACCCAATATGCAACGCTGTGCAATTGTGTGTTGTTTACCTCATTACAAAAACCTAACCCATGAAATAATTTTCAGCACTCCTACATAGTCTCACATCCAGCTCCCCTGGAAATACAGCTCTGCACTGAAAATTTCCTATTAGACCAATCAGTATAACAAGCTAATTGTGATAATTGGATTTTTATACATAATTGTCTTCCCTGTTAGATGTTGTTCCTTCTGGCTCAGTTTTCCTTATGCCAAGTTTTTCAAAAGTACCTTGCTAAATTAGAATTAACCTGCTATGATCTTTCTTCTGATTCCTGCTAAGGAGGAGTGGAAAACTCATTTAGAAATTCTTGGCTTCTTTCTATTGATCTCTAAGGGTTATGTTATCACTCATTTCTTGAGTAGTAGAAGTCTGTGTGCTGTCAACAGAAGGTGGTTTATTTAATTTTTGTTTAGATCTTTCTCAGGGTGTCTAGGGGCCATACTGGTAGACAATAAAAGAATATTTTTATAGTTGCCAAACAGTTCTGTATTGTTTTGGGGAGCTCATATTCACATTTCTTTAATTTGCTCAAACGGACACTTTTTATTTGAATGTCTAATGTTTGCTGACATAATCAATTACTGCTGCCAGAAATAATGTTGGCTTTGTTCTGACAACCCTCTATCTTTTGTTTTATAACTCGTTTTAATCAGTTGTAGGTGTGTTCACAATTCAGAGCTCTTTCAATTAGCCCATGCAATTCCCCTGAGGCTTTATGTCACTCGTGCCCTCTCTCAGTTAACCTGTTTCTGTGATTACCCCTTTGGCAGGCAGAGATGCTGTGGGGTGTAGAGATGGAAAACCCACCTGTAATAGTTTTAGAGCCAGAGCTTGGCTCACTGCAGGTCAGTATGCTGGATGTCCCCATCCAGCCAGGACACACCAGCCCATGGGACAGCAAGGGTCTTTGCATCCTTGTTAACCTTTACTGCCTTGATTTCATGGTGATAGCTTCAAATTCCAGTGTCTCCAATGAAGCTGTGAAAGCAAACTACTCTGAGATTATGAGTGTCACCTTGGTCAGCATTAGCCACGTGGGGCTGCTCCAGGAAGCTCAGGGCTGCATCCAAGGCTCAGCTCTTCTCAGAGCTCACTCCCATGGCACCATCCAGGAGGGAATTCCCATCTCAGCTGGGAATAAGCAACCAAATAAACCAGGACAACAGGAACTGTTCCAGAATAAATCAGTAAGATTGTATCCTGTATGAGCTTTTTGAGAGTCAAAGGATTCTTCATGGGTTTTACTGCCTTGTCCTCAGTGGTACAAGCCAACAAAACTTCAGACCCCCATATATTCAGCTTCCAGAAGTCAGTCAGTGAGGTGGGTATTTGGTAGGGTCTGCAAATGAGCTCAGCACCCAGGCTGTTATACCAACAAAGCAAAATGTTCCGAGGAAGAAAGCAGTAGACACTTATCTCTGCTGGGTTTACCCTCAGCTGTGTAGAAAGAAGAAAGGGGTGATGAACTGAATGAGATTTATCTGTCATCTTATTAAAAAACACAGTTGATGTTTTAAATCTTGGCTCCTAAATCTTTTTACTTGTGTCCAGCTAGATCACATCATTTGCTTATCTCAAGTTTGTTTGGAAGTTTGTCATAAGGATCCTGAATGCACAAGCGAGAGAGAAAAACACAAACATTACTTAAAATATAGGTATCGTTACTTAGCCTTGGTTTTCATTTTTTATACCTTTTTATGCTTGAAGTTGGACAGGATCACATTTTTTAAGGGAATTAGAAACAGTAGGCATGATGACAGCCCTGGTCCATTTTGGGGGGTGGTGCCAGATTGCAGCTACTTTAATAAGTGCAGAAATATGATCCCTCCATCCTCTCTCCAGCTGTACACAAATGGCTTTGCCCCACCTATAAAATCTTGTGGCAGCATGATGCTGTGCTGGGGCAGGGCTGTGCCAGGTCACCTCACTGGGGACACTGCTCTCATCCTGTGTCCTGCCTTGTCACAGGCAGTTTCATATTCCATATCAGTGTCTTGTAGACTTGTTGATGTGCAGGTCCACAAGTTCAGCCTCAAGCCCCAGGACACAAAGAGAAAAGTATGTGGGATAATTTCACTTACAATAAAAGGCTCTTAAAACTCTTAAAGCTTTTCTTTTCGATGAATATGCTTTGTCTTCTGAATATGCACTGAGTGACCATGTTGACCTCCTGAATTCAAAAACATACTCGAGAAAGCTGTTTACTAAATTTTACAAGGCTATTTGATTCTCTCAGCTATGCTTAGGTAAACTTGAAACTAAATCCACAGGTTTTAGTTGAGACACTCCTGATTTACAACGCTTACTAGGAAAAGAATACAGTTTTGTGTAGGAACAAATATTATTCAGCTGGATCATGAAGAGAGAACGCCACTCCCTGGTTCTTGAGTAAGAGATGGATTTCGAGCAAGGTATTATAGCTGCTGATTTCAGGTGATTGGGTAACCTCGTACAGTGCAAGATTTGACCAGGGATATAAGAGTAGAGAAATGGCCTTTTACTGCTCTATGCATTATCAATAGAAAGCTGAATACTTAAAAATTTAGCCTGGTTGATTCAGGATATCCAGCATCTGCTCTTTGTCCTCTGAAGTCACTTGGGAACATGGGGAAATGAGATTAAATTCTTGCATGGAAATTGTGTTGAGAAGTTGCAGTGTGTGTTGAAATCTAATAATAAAATTCTTGTGAGATCAGATCAGGGTGACATAAAAGATGGCCAAGCAGAATAACTGAAAGACAAAAAAAGCCAAGTTGATACAGAAATCAATGTCCTCCATGTTGTGTAATTTTGTGTGTAATATTCATTGTGATGAATATGCCTATTCATTGTGAAAGTGCCATAATTAAAATTATTATTGTCCCTCTGTTCTTTGTATTGTAGGCTGGAAAAAGACAGTTGGTAAGCTGGGATTTGGACACAACATGGGTGGATTTTGTACAGTTTTACATCCAGATTGGAGGAGAGACTTCTTCATGTAATCAACCTGATAGCAGAGAAGAAGGTGTCCTACTGCAGTACAGCAATAATGGTGGGATCAACTGGCAGCTACTAGCAGAAATGTATTTCTCTGACTTCAGCAAACCCAGGTATAATTGTGATCTAAATTAACTAATCCGTATGGCATCAGCTTTTACAAATATCTATTTCTCAACTTTTGAAAACATGAATAATAGTTTAAGGTTATAATGTTTAGAAGTCATCATTATATAAAAACTTTTTCTGGCTGGCACAGTAAACTCCTGTCACTAGGAATGAAAAATATAATTAAAGTGGTCCTTAAAATCTCTAGTGAAATATCAGATTTCCTATCACTTACCTCCTATGTGAAATATGAATAAAATGCTAATATCTGCAAAACATTAGCAAGCAAATACGGAACTTGCCCAAAAGAAGTGTAGAAATCTTCCATTTCCTCTGACCCTGGTGTCAGGTCTAATGAACATTAATGAACATTAATGTTACATGAAGCAAAAGTTTCTTTAAATAAATATTTAAGGAGGAGAAGAAATCATGTTCAGCCATTCAAATTTGCTGTCAGATACCTTGTCGCCTTGTCAGTGAAATTTTAAATTGTATTTGCCTGCATAGGTGTTAGCATGATTTCTATTACCTTAGGTGTTAACATGATTTCTATTACCTGTAGTCCATGTCTTTCAACATAGAAATAATTTTGTCTTCTCATCTTGTCATTTTGCATTGCAATGAACAATGCTTTCAGAAGGGTTTCTGTAATTTGTTCTTTTCTAGAGGTGATCTAGACACCTGGAAGTATAAAACTCTTGAAATAGAAATAGAAATAAATAGAAATAGAAATAGAAATAGAAATAGAAATAGAAATAGAAATAGAAATAGAAATAGAAATAGAAATAGAAATAGAAATAGAAATAAATAGAAATAGAAATAGAAATAGAAATAGATGGAAGGTACAGAATCAACATTTCCACCTGTTAAATTCTATCCCATGAACCAATATCACCTCCCAGTTTGTATCATCAGCAAAAGGGTTCATTCAACTCCTGCATCCATATTACTGATAAATACCTTGAACAGAACTGCCCCAGGATTGAACCTGAGGAACACTGCTGGTCACCAGGCAGATGTGACCCCATTCCCTAGAGCCCTTTCAATTCTGCCCTTCAGCCAGGCCTTCCCCCAGCATGCTGTGAACCCACTCATCCCACAGGTGGACAACTTGTCCATAATGATGCTGCAAGGCACAGTATGAAAAACCTTACTAAAATCCAAACTCCAGCTACCCCCTTCCCCTCATCTACTAGGTGAGTGCTTAGGTCTCTACTTGGTCCAAATTACAGGACACACTCAAAAAAAGAAGCTAAATAATGAAAGCTTCAATGCTGGACTATCCAATACATTTTTAGACAAAACATTCGCCCTTCTGAGCAATGAAGAGTGATGGTCCTCACTGAACATAGATATTCAGATTTATTTTTCTCCTGTTTCAAATGTGGTCCAGATCTCATTTTCCAATTCCTATTCTCCAACAGTAAATCTAGGAATTCTCTGGAAAAGAACTGAAAAATAATTCCTTCTCCTCTCTATGCTTAACTAGTAAGTGAAATGGAATACATGGTACAAAAAAAAAATAATATATATATAAATAAATATATAAAGATATAAAGAAAGAGTTTGTATGTATACAGGACTGGATGTATGAATGCATATATATAAACTGTCTAAAATAGAAATAGGCAAGTAACTAATTCTTGTACTTTTTGACATAAATATGATTAGGCTTGAAACTTGAACTTTTATTTAACATCATTTTTATAAAGTGTTTTTTTAAGTTGAGCAGCAAACTGAGCAGACCTGAAGATCTTTTACAAAGATCTGTGTAGGAGTCCTGAAATATTTTACCCGAAGAAAACTGCTACATAGTCTATTGCATTGTAACAGGAGGATGCTTTTGTCTACAAATAGGACCAATCAGCAGAAGAGAATGAGAAATTAATTTTGCTTGTATATGTCAGTATTACTTCCTGGCATCAGAGAAACATTAAGATTTGCTGAACATGGATCAGCTGAACAGTTTAATTCAAAGCTAGAATGCTCAAATCAGCTTGGCAATATAACAATAGAGCATAAAAATCAGACATTTTCTTGAAGAGTTTACATTCTCCACAGACAAGAAAAACAAAGAAGCCTTCTTGATATGAAGTGTATAAATATGTAACTAGATATGTGGAAAAATAGAATAATAGCATCACAGAATCATTAAAGTTGCAAAATACCTCCAAGATCATGAAATCCAACCTTTGACTCAACGTCACCATATTAACTAAATTACAGCACTAAGTGTCATATTCAGGGGTTTTTTGAACACTTCCAGGACTGGTCCCTCCAGCTCCCTGGGCAGCTCATGGAGCCCTGGTGCCCAACCACTTTTTCAGTGGAGAAATTCTGCCTCTTGTCCAACCTGAACCTCCCCTGGCAGAGTTTGAGGCAATGTAGCCATGCCCCTGGTTGCCTGTGGGAGAGGAGGCTCCTTCCCATCTTACTACAACCTTCTTTCAGGTAGTGGTAGAGAGCAGTGATGTCTCTGCTGAGCCTCCTTTTCTCCAGACTAAACAACCCAAATTTGCTCAGCCACACCTCATATGAGTTACTCTCTTAGACCCTTCCCCAGCTCCATTGTCTTCTCTGGACACACAAATTACTTGTACACGTTGAGATAGAGGCTGGCTTTCCTGCCTCTTCTCCCTGTTGAGTGATGTATTTCTCTACAAATTGTGCTCTCTGAAGCTCTGCTCCATTTGTGTTCCTCAGGTTTGTCTACCTGGAGCTGCCAGCTGCAGCCAAGACCCCTTGCACCAGGTTTCGCTGGTGGCAGCCGGTGTTCTCAGGGGAAGGGTACGATCAGTGGGCCATCGACGACATCATCATTCTGTCAGAGAAGCAGAAGCACATCATTCCTGTTGTTAACCCCACCTTACCACAGGTAATAAGCAAGAGCAGGCTGTGGGCATCCCCATGAAACAGGAACTATCTTGTTAGGAGACTTGTTTGAATACAATTTTCTTTGAAAATGCTGGGTCTGTTTAAAGAGACAGCTGTACTGCTTGCAGTTGCATCTCAGTGTAAGAATAAACTGGGTTATTCCCACAAGCTCCTAAGCTTTGTGACAGAGGATGTAATGAGGTATCTCTGCAAAAAGTCAAGACTGAAGTTTTGGAACTTAAATTTTTTTTGAAAACTACAAGACATAAAAATTGCAAAATTTGAAAGTTCATCATTTTGGGAATTATTCTGAAGTCACACTGCAAGGTGGTAATACCTCTGGCTTTCCTTTTTGTTTCTAACAGAACTTTTATGAAAAGCCAGCATTTGATTACCCTATGAACCAGATGAGTGTATGGTTAATGCTGGCCAATGAAGGGATGACCAAAAATGAAAGTTTCTGCTCTGCCACCCCTTCTGCCATGCTCTTCGGTAAATCAGATGGAGACCGGTTTGCAGTGACTCGAGATTTAACTCTGAAGCCTGGATATGTCCTGCAGTTCAAGGTATTCCTTAAACATAAATCTGTGCAATAATATCAGTAAAACTGCCTTTAACCAATACTTGCAAGATGCCACTGGGGCCACAGTTCAAACGAAGGTGATAAATTAGACAATTGTGTAAAAAGATGTGAAAAGCACAAGTATGAACCCATCTAAAATAAAATGCCATCATGCTGTCTAGAAGAATAGCCAAAACCTTAGTGCAGGAAAGAGTTTTAACCCACCTGGAGAAGTTTTAAAGCTTTTTGTTCTTCAGCACATTTTGGAAGTGGGTTGGAGTGCCTGTCATTATATTCAAGCCAGTACCAGAAAATGCTACTGCACTGTCAAGCGAGAAAGGATTTATCCCATCTGGGGCTCTGTGAAAACAAAAGCTCCAATGTGGTTTGGGGAATTTTTTTGTATTTTAAACTATTTAAGGACTTACAAGCTGCTCTGTACTCCAGTGTGGGTTTTTCATATAGTTTACTTTCATTATGTCAATGAATATAGGCTCCAATTACCATTTTCTCCTTTAAAGAGCTCACAAACATTTCCGTGGTCCGACAATACTTCAGAATTTGGGCTCCAAATAAAGTGCATTTGCTTTGACAAGCTCTTGTTTCTGAACCCTAATCAAAATTTTATTGAGTTTATAATGAAATCCCATTGGTGAATTCTGGAAGTTGGTTGCAATGCAATTTTAATGAGCTCCCCACAAATACATGGTCCTTACATAATTGGTGGATACAGACACTGAATAATTTACAAGTGGAATTATTAAAAAGATCAGATGTTTACAGGCAGCTTTTCAAATATAATTCCCACAGTTCTATAAATAGGAAAGTTTGTTAGAAATACTGGGATTTGTAAAATAATCTAATTTCAACTAAAAGATATGATAATAAAATGCTATACAAACTGAGGGATTTCAGTACAATTTTCCTTTGAGTATTGCCCGTAGTTTTATACTTTAAGCTGTCTAAAACCCAAGGATATCTCAGTATATAAATACCATTTAGCCTGGAAAAGATGCCATTTGTCTCTTCACCACCTTCCTGTACTTCAGTGACTAAGTCTCCATTCTCTAGGTTTGATGATCAACAGCAATTAAAAAATTGTCTAGGTTAAAAAAAAAATCTGTATTTAAAAATGTTTCATACAGCTTCCATCACTGAAGCACTTGACAGTGTAACATAACTATACAAAACATAAGAATGTGTCACAGAGCTCACATTGTGAGTTCTTTATAAGGTCTATTATTTAAGGACTAAATTTATACTTTTTGGAAAATTTTTCAGCCTGCACATAAATGTGGTAGTCCTATTTGCATGCTTTTGTGAGTGTGTGAAATTTCCATTTAAAATAGCAGACTGGAATAGTTTTGCATTGATAAGCTCAAAGACAGTAATTTGTTAGAATTATTTCATTTTGCATGAATGATTGTTTTACATTTTACATTCTACAGCTCATGTAGAATTTCTGCAATAAAATAATAAAAAGTAATATTTTTCTGATAGCTTGAAGAATGAAACTGAAACTTCAAATCAACAGTTGATCTTGGTCTTGGACGCATTTTTTGCTTCACATTTTAATATGCTTTTTTTTTCTTCTTAATCTAAATTTTACTCCGTTCTGGGGGCCCAAACTGCAGTGCCAACTCCCAGGCATCATTCCTGCAAGGCCAGTGACAAGGCTGTGGTTAGGGCTAACCTGGGAGCCAGGCTGATCCTCTGAGCACACTGGGGCACCCTGGGCTGCAGATGGGATGGGTCCCAGAGGACGCAGCTCTTTCCACTCCTGGGCATGCAGGCGCCTGCACAGTTTGCTGTTTGGGGCTTGCTGTGCACAGGGACCCTGGGAAAGTTCTTTGCACCTTTTTGCGTGCTGATCTCAGCAACCTTGATGAAGGAACGGTGGGAATTTTTACTGAGAAATGTCATATAAGTATAGGAAACAGACTCCAAGCATTGGTCACTGTCTGCCAGAAGGGCTCAGAGCAAGCGCTCGGAGCACGAAGCCTCCCAGGGCAAAAAGTCAAAGGCGGTTTGCAGCCAATAAACACTAATACCTGCACGTTTCTTCGTGCCATTTCTGACTCTCTGCTTCTTTGCAGCTGAACATCGGTTGCACCAACCAGTACAGCAGCTCTGCCCCCGTCCTGCTGCAGTACTCACACGATGCTGGGCTCTTCTGGTCTCTGGTGAAGGAGGGCTGCTACCCCGCGTCCCCTGGCACCAAGGGCTGCGAGGGCAGCTCCCGGGAGCTCAGCGAGCCCTCTGTGTACCACACTGGAGACTTTGAGGACTGGACAAGAGTTACTATTGTTATCCCCAGGTCGCTTGCAGCCAGGTATGGTGCTTTGTAAACTAGTGATGCCAGTGAGACTCGTGGATTATGTGATCGAGCTGCTTCTAGAATGGTACATTAGGGAAAAAGTTGCAAAGCTGTGAATAAGAGCAGTGTTAAAATATGGCGGATCTGAGGAAAATACACTGTGATGCCCAAAACAGTGAGAATTTTCCATTTTAAAGGTGTCAGATTGTCTATAATAAATAATTAAATTACAAAGCAGTGAGGAACCCAGCACTTTTTAAGTTGACATCAACCTCATCATTGTCTTTATCCATGTCTGCTACGTCAGAGGCACCAGCAAGAGAGTAATAAGTCACATTAATTAAATAAGCCATTTGAACAAGATTAATTTCAGTTACCATTGGGCAAAGAAACCTTAGCAAGGTAATTGAGCTGATGCATAATGTGCTGTGTCACTGAAGTCAGCCAGAGGCAAAGGAGGGAAGAATTGTAGTCATGCCCATCTGCAAGCCCAACTTCAACATCAGATAATACAAGTGAGAGAGAATCAGATGGTGGAAGACACAAATAATCCTTGAAATCAGGAGGGTTTTCTCAGTCTGGTTTTGGCTGGAGATTATCACTCCCCTTACTCTGTTTTACCCCACCAGTAAACAACCCTGATCTGATTTTTTGGATGTACCAGGTGCTGCCAGCACAACCCCCCCGCCTGGCCTCTGGCCATGTCCCCCTGCCTCCTGCTTCTCACCCCCCCTGCAGCTTCTCTGGTGCTCTAGTGATGGGTTTCTGACCCATCCTCCTCCCTCATCCTCAATCCCATTTGAGTGTGTGGCATATTTTGTAGCAGGGGAGCCAATGCCTCTGCCACAAGGACTTGAAATAGCACTGTGTACCATAACAAGTTTGTCTTTTCTTCAGTAATTAGCCAATAAAAGCAGGTGCCAAGTTGTACAGATCTGACACCAGCTGATTTGATTTACCCAAAACAAGCAGGGCAGAATCAATAGCAGCAATCTGTTTGGCATTATGTTCAGTAATGTGATCAGGAATAAGAAGCTCATGCTAATATATTAAGAATGTAAGTATTGTGACTGCAGTGAGTGTCTTGGCATATTAAGAAATGAGTTTATTGGGGGCCACTTAGGAAATGGTTCTTGGGTTAACCAGAGAGCATCCCATTTCATTATTTGGTAGTGAGCATGATGATCACCTACCTACCAAACCTCAGTGCACAGCAAAAAAAGAAAAAGAAATAGGTTTATTATTGTTTAGGCAGAGTAGCAAGGAAGATATTAGTTAATCCATTATATTGGCAATGAGATTTTAAATCTGTTCCCCTCTCTAGAGCTCCTGTAAAATTATTCAGCTAAAAGTTAAAGACTGGAAATTGGAAATTAGTAGCAAAAATATTTTTTCTTCAACAAGTTTCCAATGCAGTGAGTGAGAATTGTGGGCAGAGTGGGATCTTCCAACAAAGTTTATTAAAGAAGGCTTCCCACTGAGTCATGAGGTCAAGAAAGGACCTCACTGCTTTCTAAATTCCTTCACAGAGGGGAGCCTGGGTGCAGCTGGATCCAACCTTAACCCTAGGTTTTGTCAGTGGCTCATGTCTAAAGGATTATACAGGTGTAACTGACCCTTTACATAACTTTGTCCTGCAGGATTAAGGATGGCAAACTAGATATATTTATATTAATATGTTTATTTATGATTTATTACGGTAACAATTAGACCAAGAAGATCTTAATCAGATTTATTTACTATGCAGAATTGGAGCTATAATAGCTATTATAATGTCATGTACTACAAAGCACTTGTTGAAGCAATTGTATTAAAGTTAGCAAAACCAATTATTAAGTAGAGGTTGATGTTACTCACCCATACAATGACTGTGGGCAAATTTCTTGCTCAGCCTCAAAGATTAATCTTTAGGGTCGTCCCCACTCAGTAGAGGAATCTGCAGACACTCCAAGAAAACATATGGCAGAAGACCTTGCCATTAAAATTTGGGCCTAGGCTTTTAGAGTATGAATTGATGGGCTGTCAATCATGTCTCCAGGCCAGCTGTGTCAGCTCAGCAGCCTTAGATAAGTTATTAGTGATATCACTTGTTTGTTCCTTCATCATTCATGTGTTTTACCAACTCTACTGCATCTCCATCTCACTGTCAGAGTGTTTAACTTTGGGATTGATGAGTCAGACTGGTTATTTGCCATTCTATTTGGAAAGTGGCTTTTTTTCTTGTATCCAAATAGCATAAAGGTTTTTTACTCAAAAGTGTACAATCCCACAATAAACTCTGCATCACTGCCATCACTGAGTTCCTTTCAAAAATACTGTAAGAAATGAAGTTCTGGGATCTTGATATGTAATTAGTGGTTCAGGTTGGACTGAGTAGTAAAAAGCATCTTCAAAGTCATGTGTAATCATTCACTGTCGTTGATAAAACCGCGTATTTGTTCTTTTTCTCACACTGATGGATATGGGCCAGCGAAACAGAGGAAGTCAAAATTCAGCCAAAAAGTCTGGAAGAAATATCCTTAAGCAGTGTTGCACAAATGTAGCATGACAGAAATCCAGGCATCCCATTTGCAAATGTCTAATTTGGGAGAAGGTCCTTTTAACCTTAAGCAAGGAGCAGTAGCTACTGAAGCCAGGAGTAGCAATACCATTGTTTTTCCTGTGCAGTAAGACCCGATTCCGCTGGATCCAGGAGAGCAGCTCCCACAAGAGCGTGCCTCCTTTCGGCTTGGATGGCGTCTACATCTCCGAGCCTTGCCCCAGCTACTGCAGCGGCCACGGGGACTGCGTCTCGGGGGTCTGCTTCTGTGACCTGGGCTACACGGGTAAGACAGCCCTCCTCAGGTGGGCTTACAGTAGGCACTGCCTGAGTTAAACCTGGAAACCTGACATCTTGTTTTTCCTCTCCAGTTTCTCGGAAAAAAATATACGATGACGTATATGGCGCGGGCTGCCAAGAGGAATCTTTCTTGTTTCGTTAAATTAAATTCGGCACAGGCAGGGCAGAGCAGCTGAAGGCAGCGGACACTGTTGATGTTTCTGGCAACCACAATCTTAGAACATCACCATCTGTATGAATGGGAAGGGACTAGCAATAAAATAGAAAACAAAATAAAATATTATAAACGAAAAAGTCTGCCTAAAAGCCTTTTGGATCATCTTCAAAAGAATTGTTGCCATTTTTGAGTCCCCTGGCCATCAGATGGCATGGGACCAGGAGGGAACATATGTTCTGACAGGCCCTTCTGTGGAAAATTCTGCTCACTTGTGGTTTCAGGGGCTTTTATGCTGAAATAGAAAAAAAAAACCAAAATGCAAACCCTGTGAAAAAAAAATGATTGACACAACTAGTTGTACACTGCAGTCTTCTCAACCCTCAACCAACAAAACAATAAGCTAACATCTTTTGTTCAGTTTGTTTAAAATTGAATAGAAGGATAATATTTTTCTGTTTGCAAAAGAATGCCTTATCAACATAAGCTTGGCTGGTTTTCACTTAGTGAAATAAGCCATCTTAAAGTTTAGAGGAGGTGGTTTATTCTTCCTACAGGAATTTGTAGAGTGGGTTTAAAAGGTACAACAGTCTAGTCATCAGGGCATTTTCTTAGAAAACCTGGTGCTTTGTCACATATAGATGCAACAGAACTGTGTGCCAGTGTACTGTGTCTGACCCTTACTCTGTCCAACACAGTTTCACCAAAGTTTCTCCCTCTTTTTTTTTCTTCTTTTTTTTTTCTTGAAGCATCTCATGGAACCTGTGTGGCTAATGTGCCTAATCACAGTGAGATGTTCGACAGGTTTGAGAGGAAGCTAAGTCCTCTCTGGTACAAGATAACAGGAGGTCAGGTTGGGACAGGCTGTGGTGTGCTCAGCGATGGAAAATCTCTGTACTTCAATGGACCTGGCAAAAGGGAGGCAAGGACTGTTCCCCTGGACACTACAAATATCAGGTCAGTACTCTGTACTGCTTCTCACAATTGCCTTTGTATTCATCTTCTCTGTTTTGCCCTGTTGCAAGTGTGGATGTGAGAAGGTGGGAAATGGTTTTTTTATGATAGTCATAACCTGTACAAGAATTCTGAAAGACAGAAAAAGTACCTTTTTGTTCATTCTGGTGTACTATTTCATTTTTTTGAAAGAGAATACTTAGGTTAGAAACAGTGGAATGGCAGCATAAAATAAAATAGAATATTAGTTCTCCATCTTTCTGAGAAGATAATTTGCATTGTATTCTAAGGCAGAAGGCATGGTCTTGAGAATGCACAAAACCTAAGAACTGCCCATAACTGGGGAGAAAAGCTCCTTTTCCTCTGACTGTGTTGAATTGTAGGCATGAGGATGGCATAGCAAGGAGCTGTTGTTTGCTTGCCAGATGTTGTGAATTACTCCACTTGTCAGAAGTGCAAAGGAATGGAATGTGAATTGTTTCTGCATAGCCAAGAGGCTAACAAGCCTTCACCCTGCTGGTACTGAATCCTGCTACATTGGTGGCAATTATCCTCTTCTTTCAAATTGCCTAGCTGATTAATGTAATTAGGATGGACAAAGGGCTGTTAATTTAACCACTGTTTAGCTTGGAGTTTGCTGCTGCTTTGTCCAGTTTCATGAGAGATTAGGCACCTGAAACCTTGAGCACCCTACAATTTTGGCAGTTAGCTTAGTAAAATATTTCTTCTGACAAATACTGCTCTGAGAGTAAGTAATGCCATGATTTGCTCCATTATTGACTTTGTGGGCTCACTCGGCAAAGACTGGCCAGAGGTTAGTGTGACCTCTCTCAGCTCAGGCAAGCAGGGCTCTGTAGGGTGGTGTGGGGGCTTCTGGTTTGGGAAATCCTCAGCTGCTCCCTGGCACTGCACAGCACTGCACCAGCCACCTTTCTCCTGTCCCCTGAACGTCTGACAAATGTGTGTCATAGTCATATAATTATGTAAATTAGTAATTAATTAAGATGATTAATTGTTTGACAAATATGCTTTGGACAAGTATATGTTTGCCCTGGAACTCTGGCAAGATGTGAGCACTTCTATTCCACTGTCTTCAAATCCTGTGTTATTAATCCTGGGAAACATTATATTGGAAGTAGTCTAGACTACTTCCTAAGAAGTCTGCATTCAAAACAGTATTCTTGAGTTATTCCTTCTTTCATGGAGAAATCTTCTTTATAAAGAAAACTATTCCCTTTAGTTTTAATATTACTTTGAAACTACTTTTAATGCCAGATATTCATATTTATAGCTTTCCATTTTTGCACAGTTTGAACCATTTGAAAAGCCAAAAGACATTTTAAAATGCTGAGCAATGCTCCTTCTTGATGTTTTTAATATACCACTGCTTCTGTTTTGCACAAGAATATGGTTATCTTGTGTCTTAAAACTGTCTCAAAAACATAAATGGCCGGAGAGACACTTGGTAAGAGCAGCTACTATCTCTCTTCTTCTCTTCTGACCACTTACTCACAGTGTGAACTGCTCTCCTGCTGGAACTGATTGCTATGTCAAAATAAATCACCTTTTTTTTTTTTTTTTTTCCTTTGTGTAAGTATCACAGTGAGCATTGCAGGTTAACCTCCTTGAACAATTCAAGCTCGAAGCCACATCCCTGAGCTTTTGCTAGACATAACATAGTGGTCATCTCAAAGACAAATGGGACCAACATGGATTTTTTGCTTTCTTCAGTGTGTACTCAAAGGTAGTAGCCACCTGATGCTGCCTGACCAGAACATGGACTTCTTAGACTACAGCAATGACCCCAGGCTGCTTTTGTGTTCAGAGGAGAGAATAGCTGCTTCAAAAGGGCAACACAACTCATCTTAAAAGAGCAGCTGGCCAGTGCTTTGTCTTCTGCAAACACATATTTCTTTTTTTTCATAAACTGTAAGGCAGCCTGAGTTGGCCGTGTGTAATTTAGGCATTCAGCTTCAGACACCTTGCTCTTAACAGATGCATCCCACTTAAATGTTTGAGGCCATCTGTAACATTAACTCTTTTTTTTCTAGAAGCAAAGGCACACAAAGTTCGTGAGAGTGTGAAGGGTTAACTGAAAGGCCCATAGCCTAAAAAGAAAATAATTCCTCAGCCTAGAAATTTTTTTCATTATTGGAGCTAAAATTAATGTCACTTGAAAGGGGAGATTAAAGGGAAGTACTTTTTCCCATTTTGGTATTACTTTTTGCATTCACTAACGCCTTGCATAGAATTCAGTTATCTTATTAGGGGTCATTTTAGCCCCTGCACAGTTATCTTTAATTTTTGCAAGGGTTTTTTGATTGGGGGGTTTTGGTGACTGAGTAAACAGCAGGAAAATGTGCCTTGAAAGACATACTGTTAGATATGTGGATTGAGGGTTGTGAATAGGAAGGCTGAAACTCCTGCAGTAGATTTTTAAGCTGCTTATTTTTCAGGTTAATAGTGGTTTTCCAGACCTTTTAAGATCTTGTTTTGTTAAATCATGCGTGGAAGAGCCTGATAGAAAAATTGAAGAATATTGCAAGGAACTAAACTTTTATTTTCATTCTGAATTCCTGCAGATCTACCTATGCATCTACCTACCATCAGTTACAGCTTTTTGAATGCAAAGAGTAAATTTTATGTATGAAATATACAGACTTTTTTTCTTTTTTTTTTTTTGTTTTTAAGTACAAGGACCCTTTTCCCTTTCACCCTTCTCCTCCCAGCAGAGCATGGTCCATGGGGGCTTGGTGTCCCTGATGCTGCTTCAAAGGGATTGAGATTTGCCAGCCTGGGGTGTGTGCTGCTCAGGGGAGCAGCCCAACAGGGCACTGCCACACACAGGTGTCACAAGAGTATGTCAAACTAAAGCTTGTGCCTGGGAGCCAGTGACCTTAAAAAAAACACTCAAGTTTTAGTATATACTTTAAGTGGTATCATAATTTTAGCTTTATTTGTCCTGTTGCCTCCTTATTCCTTTATATTATTGACTACACCATAGAAGAATGTCACATAGCACTAAGAGAGCTGTAAGTGTCAAAGTTCATTTCACCCAGATCACTTTTTTGCCCTACACTTCAGAAACCCCCTGGAATCTCTCCATTCCTTCCCTATTGCATGGTCCAACACACCAAAGGCACGATTCCCCAGCAGTATTTCCATCCTTCTGGTTGACAATGTGATATATGGATGCATTGTGGTTACTGATGAGCTGCTGCCTCCCATTCTGATGGCCTGTCCCTTATGACACTCTTAACTATCTCTTTAGTGGGAGCATTTGCACACAGTGCCTACCTGGCATCTAGATAAAAACCATGGAATATATGTATTTTTTTTCCAAGTGGTGACATCTGGCTTGTTAGCTGTCTTGGCTCCCATCTGCTTTACAGACTCCACTGTTAATGATTGTGCAACCATCCCAGGGAGCTGTTCTGGGTCAGACACCTCGAGATCAGATGGGCTGATTCACCCTTCTGCAGAAAGGGTTTTTTGTTCTTTGGTTTTGCTTTTTAACCATCTTCACATTTGGCAAGAATAAAAGAATTTCATCACAGGACTGTAAATCTATTCACCTCTGATGTTTCTGTCTAGAGTTTTTTTGCCCGAATGCTGTCTCCAGCAACAGAGCTGCAGCAAACAAATAGAACCTAGCTGGCTAAATGGTGTAGTACTGTGAGCCTGACTGTCTAGAGCTATCTATGGGGTTACTTTAGCAATGAGACTGATGAGGATATTCTGGCTTTTCTGATACCCTATGGGTATAAAAAGCATCTCAGACCATAGACACAGATTTTGATAAGAGAACTGGATTTAGAATCTGGATTTAGAGGAGGATTATGACATTGTGTATGTAACAGTGGATGAGGGAAACTGCAGTCCTGTCTGCATTTTACTGGCTCTGGCTGTAGTCACGTAGCTTGTCTGTGACTTTACCAAAATTACCACAAATTAGGAAAAAGAGTTAACCTTGTGGAGAATTATCCGAGTTGCAAAAAATACACCTCAAAATTTATATTTTAAATAAAGACGTTATCTACATGCAATAGAATTAATGAAGGCTGATTTTCTATCATCCTAATTTAAGAATTGGCCCAGAGCCAAGGAGGAGAATGGCACTGCCAACTTGCAGCATGCAAAATCTCATTATGGGGCTGAGTCCAGTTTCTCTGCTCTGCCCAGCTGCTGTTTTTGGTGTGCAATGGAGACAACCTGTGAAGGATGTGTAGATTTAGGGGGTGATGGCATCCTGAGTCATCTCAATGCTCTTTACCTTAATTATGACCCAGTAAGACTCAGATGAATGCCTGAAATATGCAGTGAAATTTGGGGAGTGAGCAGCAGGACATTAAATGAAATTAATTGTTGTTACATAGCACAGTAGTGTGTATCTAGGAGAAAATGTAAACTACTCGAAAATCACAGAGTCATGGTAATAAACACAAGCTCAGCAGGGATACCATGGCATTATTGCAGACTGGGGGGGGAGAAAAGCTGTAACAATATTTTGGAGCACAAGGATGGAATAATACTTAATTCAAATATTGCTAAACAGGAATGTTCCAGACTAAACCAGAGTTCTGTCAATAAAATGTGTCAAGGAGTTTTGTGGCGTTGGAAGGGTCACAGGAAGTAGTTTTGGGGAAAATTGAAGACATGGAAATAGGTCCATGCAGAGACTCAGATGCAACAGTTGCCATGGTTTACAGTGGAAAGCATTAAGAGAAGGTAGGGAAGTGATAAAATCATTGACTACAGGGCAGGTTGCAAGAATAGCAGCCCAGGAACATTTTTCTTCACCACTTCATGATCAGAGAACAAGAGAATATTCAATGAAATCATAATGTATAGGTTCAAAATCAAAGGGTTTACTTCACAAAATGTTCAGTGAACTCATTTTACTGAAAATTGTTTATATCAAGAATTTAAGAATCTAAAAAGGATTGGTGGTTTAGGATGTTATAATAATTTTATTGCTACTCTAATGCTGTATTTTAAAGCTTCACCTAGTTTCCAGTTACAATAGGCCAAGGTAAGGTCTGATGTAAGGAACAGCTTTGCCTGCTTTGGAGATTTTGCAACTTTTGTGTGAGATGGAACTGCTAACTCCTCATGCTCACTCAAAAACACGTTTATTACGGGCAAGATTAATAAACCACATCACTTACTGCTGTCTTGGGTCCTTCACTATTTACCATGGCCATGTTTGGTTTCTCTGGGAGTATTGCCTAATGCATAATGCATAATGACCTAACTGAAAATGCTATTAGTTAAGAGATGCAAAGTATCCTGACTGATCTTGTGCTATCAGAAGGTGATTACACTGCTTTTCTCTTCTGTGTTCTTTAAAAGGCTAGTTCAATTTTATGTACAACTTGGAAGCAAGACTGTTGGTAACTCCTGCAACAGACCAAGAGCCAGGAATGAAGGTGAAGCCCCTTTTCTTTATAATAAACCTTTTTGATTTTGTACCTTCTGCGTATTTTTGCCTTTTGCTGCCTTTTACAAAATTAAGAACATTTTTCTTAACATAAATGAATTACCTCCTCAGTTTTCATAAATGTTGGAGAAAGCTATTTACTTTTGATGGACATTTCTAGTTATAATTAATTACACCAAACCTAATGGTGATCCATCTTCAAGTGTAACTGTGGGAGCTGTGATTGTCTAAGAGAGACAACATTTACCAAGCACGGTGTAATAGCCTGTATTAAACTATTTGATAGTGTTGGAAAACAGGTAAATTTACGAGTCCACAGAACTCTTCATAAGGTCTGAAATAAAAGGAATGAAATTCAAGTTCAGGATGAAGTGGGCAAACTCCATTTCTGACCTGAAGAAGAGTTTTGCATCTGAGAACTCGTTCATCTTCTCAACTACACCAGTGGGTCTAATAAAAAATTGCCTTCCAAAACAAGTTTATGCATGTTTTACCCAAAACACAAGATTATAAGCTGAAAATTTATTTAGTCTGAATAAATTCATCTCTCCCAGATGTCTCCCCTCTTATTTGACCCACATGCTCAAAGTTACTGTGGTGGAGGACAGTCACTTGTGTTTGGGAAGGATCAGCATTCTGGGAGCAGATTCCCATGTAAAGTGGTCTAGTTGCATGAAGAGAGACCACTGACATTGGAGACGAGAAAATTTAATTTTCATCTCAGTATAAAGCATTTAACATCAGTGGATTGTTTCCTGATATTTGGCATTTACATTGACTTGCTCACTGAGGAAAGCTGTCATCTTGCAGCACAGATTACACCAAAGGTTTGATTCTCCACTCATTTGCACCAGTAAAAGACACCAAAAAAGATCCATTATCTTTGAACATACACCAGTATAAAAGAGTTTTAAGAGAAGAAATATACACAGGTGCTTCTTTCTTGTATTATCCCTTTTGATAAGTTCTGCTGGGCTTCTGTTGAGTCCTAGTATTTGCCATACTGTGTGCATGATACAAGACTATCTTAAATTTTCTAAATATTATGATAATTAATTTTAATTTCCTTAAAGGATGCTGTGAGCTTGCATACACAGCAGGAGGCTTGTAATCCCAGCTATCAGAATTATAATTTAGTCTCACACAAACTGCAAGGATACCCAACATGAAATAAATACTGCGTAAAGAAAATCACACTATTCCTATTTCTGTGGTATGATGATTAATTTCTCTGAGGGTGTAAAAGATTTGATCCTTTGAGTTTGGTGAAAACAGTAAAGATAGCATGTGGCAGCTGGTGATCCACATCACCTTTGCAGTTGGACTTTGTCCACAAAATGCTCCTGGACCAGGGGTTGCCCATGGGTGGGGGCAAAAGGCACCAGATGTCAAAAGGCACCAGATGGGAGCTGGCAGTTCCAGAGCACAGGGTGAACTGCTCCCCTCCTCCTTGGCTCTGCACAGTCACACGGACTGCTTTTCCTCTTTCTAAATCCAGGACTTGTTGTTCAGTACACAAATGACAATGGGATCACCTGGAGTTTGCTGCGAGAGCTGGACTTCATGTCATACCTGGAGCCCCAGGTTGTCTCCATAGACTTACCCCGGGAGGCCAAGACCCCTGCCACTGCTTTCCGCTGGTGGCAGCCACAGCATGGTAAGCAAGGCCATCCTAAAAATTCATTCAGCATCTTTACACAGCCCCCATGGCAGTGCTACTCAATATAGACATGTGCAGAAACTTCACCTCATGAAAAACACAGTATTGTGAACAGTTGGATGTTGTAAGAGCATATTTGGACTTTCCTGAGTCACACTATGGCCATGATTTTCTGTTATAGCTCCAAGCTGATGAGTGGGCTTAAGAGTAAAATTGTTTAAGTCCTAAGTTTAAACCAAAGATGCTGAGATAATGCGGGGGTGGGAGGGGGGGTGTAGGGTGAAATTGCATTAAAATATAAAAAAAATCTTAAATAAGATAATAAGATCAGAGTTTTTACCTGAGTATAGAGTAACCTGGGATGCCAAATAGCCTACACTCTTCATCTAATTTTTTCTGTTTCAGAAGTGTAGGTGTAACTTGGCCTTGAACCTGCCTAGCTGGTAGCTCCCATCTCACTATTTTAATATCTCCAGACTCCAGAACAGGATCCCTCCTCCCGCCATTTCTAGTGTCCCAGAGCCCAGCTTCTCTGCCCCTACAAAACCACTCCGCCACTTCCCACATCCTCAACTGAAAGTTAAACCCTGGTGTTGACCGGTTCCTGCAGCCACTGTGAGAGTTCCCACCTCACATGGGGGTACATTACCACTCTTAAGTGTGTCCTGATTCAGTCTTACCATTGCACAAGGCAGCAGCTCCTGGATCAGCAGGAAATATAAGGCAATATTCAGAAATATAGCAAAGTACATTTCAACAGTAATTCCCTGGGGAGCAAAGCAGATAGCTTACATTCAGGTAATTGTGGTATGCAGCTTCTTAGACCTCATACATAATTTTGATGGTTGATTCTATTCATGCATTTTCTTGTATGTGCTGAACTTCATTGTCCTCACCAGGTAAGAGAATAGACAAGACAAGAGGGATGTGATTTAGTTAAGATAGTTCCTTTGGTAAAAAGTGCTGAGCAATGACTGGTGCACCACAGACCATCATTCTGTGATGATCATTTGCATTAGTGAGTGGTGCAACGTCCAACCTGTTGCTCCCCATACTTGCCTTGGTAGCACCTAGGTAAGATCTGTCCCTGCTGAAAGTCATCACTCTCAAGACCACTGATGGCAGCCCTGTGGCCCCCGGTATAATCAAGATTTTATGTCTGGAAGTTGATATATGGCCTTCCACACCAGTGTCTACAGGTGACAGCCAGTTGTGATCAGAGATGTTATAGTTCCTTCATGGACTATCCTCTGTCTGCCATTCCTCAGTGCACTGTGGCCCCATCAGCCATGACACACATTCCTTTTGGAGGGAAGGCAAAAGCCCTGGCTCGTTGCTGCAAGCTGACAATTTATTGTAAAGACTTTCCTTCCTCTCCTGTGAGGACAGTAACTGTGCACTAAAATGTTCTTTTCAGCATGCCAGTAGAAGGGTGAATTGAAATGAAGGCCAAGAAATGGGCTGGAGATGATGAAAGTGAAATGCCTGTAGGCTGGAGAGCAAGAGGAGAGAGATTTCCAGGAAGGAGAACAGCACTGTTCTAAATATTTTCTATATGCAGAGCCTTCAGCCTTTTCCTTCATGTTCTATTTGTTTTCATAGAAAAGCTATTTTGGGAACTAGACAGAGGCCTTTCCAATTCAGCTGTGGGGAATAGCAGGAAAGTTGTGACCCATAAAATGAAAATCCCCAATCTAGGGGCTCAGGGAGTGTCTCATCCAAACAGAGGGAGAGCATATGATGGCAAAAGCACTGAAGCTAAAGAAGTGAAGAGGGAAATACCTGTGTTTATCTGTAATAGAAACATGCTCCAGAGTCCATGTGCACCTTGAGCAATGTTCTAGTCTTGTTTGACTAGTCTATATAATTGAGCACTGCTCACTGAGTGAACACAGTATATGGGCATTAAAAACAACATACAGGGACTCCACTAACCTGTCTGTTCTGGTTTTTGTAGGGAAGCATTCAGCTCAGTGGGCTTTGGATGATGTGCTTATAGGGATGAATGACAGCTCTCAGACTGGCTTCCAGGACAAATTTGATGGAACTGTGGATTTACAAGCAAGCTGGTACAGAATACAAGGAGGTCAAGTAGACATTGACTGCCTGTCTATGGATACAGCTCTGATGTTCAGTGAAAACATTGGTATGTGTCATCAAACTTTGCTACATTTTGGATGAGTCTATTTTAAAAATTATATAAGGATCGAGTTTTACAAGATGGGAGATAAAGACAAATCCAGGTATTTAGTAATCTGTAGGGAAGAGAAGGCTGGAAAAAGGTGAAGATAGAGGTAACAAATTTGAATTACAGTATTGAAAGTATATGCTGAAGATACACGTTGTTGTTGTATTTGTTGTTTTTCTCTCTTTTCTTAGGAAAACCTCGTTATGCTGAGACTTGGGACTTCCACGTATCAGCCTCCACATTCTTGCAGTTTGAGCTGAGCATGGGTTGCAGCAAGCCATACAGTAATTCCCACAGTGTTCACCTGCAGTATTCCCTAAACAACGGGAGAGACTGGCACCTGGTGACAGAGGAGTGTGTCCCCCCAACAATCGGCTGTCAGCAGTACACCGAGAGCTCCATCTACACTTCAGAAAGATTCCAAAACTGGAAAAGAGTTACTGTCTACCTCCCGCCCTCAACCAAGTGAGCACTGCTCTTCTGGCTGTTTAGCATGACAAAGGTTTTGCTGATCTAATTAGAACAAACATCCTCCAGCTTGGGAATGTTCTGCACGTCTTTTAAATTTTTAAATGTGTGTTGTCACGCCACCAGAATTTTAAATTTCACTTCAAAATATTTCATCAGCTATAATGTGAGGCATAGTTAAGGAAGTTACAACTTTGATGAATGAATTCTTAAGTCTTGCCTATAATTTATGACAGTAAGAACAAGAATGCTAAACCAGCTTTTCTAACATTTATGCAATAAGAAGCAAGAATAAATACCCTGATCCATCTTTTCCTACAGTAGTGTTTTCTGTTATTGCACATTAAGTTGTCATCCAACATTCAGGCATGTTAGTCACAGCATTCAACAAGCCAGAACACATCACTGGACGTGCCACCTTCACCCTTTTGACCAGGAGGAGAGTTCTGCTGACCTCCTCAGGATATCACAGGGCTGTAAATGGATGTGGCAGATGGGCTGGCATTCCTCTCTCTAAATAAAACCATGCTCTAGTTTAGGAATGCCAGGTAATGATGACACTGCTTACCATTGTTCTGAGTAGTTCTGTAATTCTTCAGAGCGCCATACACGCTATGTCTGTACGTTTCATCACCCAGAAAATACAGTGGTAGAAATGGACACACAGTAAATGAATGGGCCTAGGGTTCACATCTTGATTTCCAATTCCACAGTTCACTCCAGAGGGCCATACATCATCTTCCAAAGAATTTTTTTTCTCCAAAATACTTTCCTCATTTGAGGATAACAGGGCAGTCAGCAGTGACAGCAGTGTGCATGCATGTGCATATTTGTACATATATTCATGCATTCTTATATACACATATATATATATGACCATATATAACCATTGCTTTTCTCTTTACACAACACTTAGTATAAATGAAATTTCATAACTTCTTACTTTGCTGATGCAATTTTATTGTTTCCATTCTGCTAGCAACACATGCAGCTGTCAAATGCTAATGGAACTACTAATTTCTGCTCAACTACTTTGCTGGTCAGCAAATGTCTCAGCAATATTCCTTCTTGACTATCACTTTGGGCACCTTTCTTTACAATATGTTGGAATTTTGTGTAAAAGACTAACCTGAAAAATTTAAACTTCCGGTTTCCACTAGAATATTTTTAAAATAAGTGAACCATGCCTGTTAATATGCTTTTCTTTAGAAGTCTGTGGGATTTTCTTTGGTATTTAGCTCTTTCTGGGTCAGAATTTTGAATCCTGAAATACATT
This sequence comes from Cinclus cinclus, assembly GCF_963662255.1. Lineage (NCBI taxonomy): Eukaryota > Metazoa > Chordata > Aves > Passeriformes > Cinclidae > Cinclus > Cinclus cinclus. The sequence goes on from NC_085049.1 coordinate 9,773,456, forward strand.
TCCTGTGGTTTTAATAGCTCTCCTAGAACACGGTTCAGATGGATTCAGTACAACTACGCTTCTGGAGTTGATTCTTGGGCTATTGACAATGTGGTCCTGGCTACAGGATGCCCCTGGATGTGTTCAGGGCACGGCATCTGTGATTCAGGTCATTGCATGTGAGTAGAAAACTGCTTAAGCTGCTTCATGGAAAGGATGTGTTTTATCCAGGCCAGGTGGATAATACCTTTTCTTCCCAATGTGTTGCTAGGTGTGACAGAGGCTTTGGAGGCCCATACTGTGTCCCTGTCCTTCCTCTGCCATCTGTCCTGAAGGATGATTTCAATGGTAACTTACATCCAGACCTTTGGCCTGAAGTCTACGGTGCTGAGAGAGGAAACCTGAACGGCGACACCATCAAGTCTGGAACAGCTCTCATTTTCAAAGGGGTCAGAGTTTACTTACATTGAAAAAAAAAAATGAATGAAAACCAGTAGAGTTAGAAGTAGAAAGTAATTTTTCTCTTGTTAGCCACATATGTTTATGTTGAAGTCTTTTGACTAGAATTTGACAATTTCATTTTTCATGTCTTTTCCTACCCTAAACATGCAATGTTTTCCACAAATGTTTTTTTTTGTTTGTTTGTTTGTTTGTTTGTTTTTAAATGAACAAATGGGTTTCCTCTCTTGGTTGCCTATTATTTTGTTTGCGGTATAACTCCTCTTTTACCACCAAAGGAAAAGAATGAAACTCTACAATGAGATTCTTGAAGTGAATTATTTGGAAATATGGTACACATTACAGTCATCTTGAAGTCTCCTGATTGGCTTTTTAGTATTTTGAATAATGCAAATTAGTCAGGGCTGTAGTCTGTGTAATCAATGTTTATGCAGGTTGCAAGTATTTTACTCAATTCTATAATTTTTATGTTTTCTAGTTCTTTAAAGACTTATTTTTGTTGATTGCAGATTTCAAAAGGCCAGGAAATATATTTTCTGAATTTTTCAGTTCTTAACAAAATGAATAATAGACTTTTGTTCACAAGAACACAACAAATTCTCAGCTCACACAAGTCTTCATTTGGCACTGTGAACTCAGGTGCCCCCCAAAAAAGAGAAGTTAAATAATGTTTGGTGTATAAATTAATTATTTGAAGTATTTATTTGCAAAAGCTTGACTCTAGTTCAACCGCTTTAGATGATTTAAATCCCAAATCACGAGATGTGAATTGTCTAAAATTTGCATTGCTTGTTCCTGCAGATTGTTCCCTTGGGGGAATGGGTCTGAGCAAGAGAGAAGCTCTGAGAGGTTTTGCCAGGTCTCAGAGGTTTGCCAGGTCTCTGCAGAACAGGGACTGGGTCTCTCCCCACGATCCACACAACAATGAGCTCATGTGTACAGCTGGACAGGGACTCAGGGGTCCCTATGAGATTTCCTGCCTGCCCCCTTTCCTTACAGGTCAACAGGTTGCCCCAGAAGAGGATATTTGTACAAAATACATTTTGAGGTACAGAAAATAACTCCTAGAGAGGACTCCCTGCCTGGAAATTAGGGTGCTTGGCAACTGTATAGTTTGCATAAAAAATGAGTGCAGTAGCTTGGACTCGGTGTCTAAATCAGTGCCTGCAGATCCAGTCACATCCCAGGGGTTTCAGAGCACGAACAGAACGAGCTGTAACTGTGCCTGTACCTGACCATGTAGTTGTGCCTCTGCCATATCTTGACTCACTTTACCAAGGGTGTCACTGTCCCCATTTTCTGCCTGGGAAAAGGTGTGGTACAGTGTGGTTCCCCTCTTGCTGCCACCAGCAGTCAGTAGCAGCCAACAACCACACAACAGTAAGCTGCAGAACATACTTAACAATGGGAACTGATATTCACATTTTATATTCTGCATTTGCAGGAAGGACTGAGAATGCTTGTGTCAAGAGATCTAGACTGCACTAATACAGTGTACATCCAGTTTTCATTTAAATTTATTGCCAAAGGTAAGATCACTGTTGATTTGCTATCACTTCTCCAACTTTATTAGTGCATAGTAGCAACACAGAAGAGGACACAGATTTATATTTTCAACTTCCATGTATGGTAGTTATCAACAGTTTATGGTAGATTACATGGGAGCTTGTTTGAAATTTTGCATCATCCCTACCTTGCTCCCAGCCTACATGGCTGTCTGTGCAGTTCCTAAGTAAAAAGTGGACTGTAGTATCATCAGAAATATTACAGCTATTAAAGTCTTTGGGCAGAAAAGCAACAAAAGAGCTCAAGATTTTGTAGAGATTTCCCACTATGTTGGGAAAAAAAATTTTTGTCCAATTTTTTTATGTCATAAAATGGTGCCTACAGTAAATGACTTAAGCGACTAAGTAAATGACAGTGTTTTTAATTTTCAAGCTTCAATCCACCACATTAAAACCTCTTACCATTTGACTGCCTAGTAGGTTTCTTAGAGATAACTGAAACTCCATAATTCTATTTAATTGATATGAAGAATAGTCAGACTTTGCAAGACAAGTTTTGCGTGTTGTTGTAAATAACTTGTGACAGTTCCCCCAGTACAAGGACTTGTAAGCCAGTGATTCAGTCTCACCCTGCTCCAAGGCCCTGCCATCCTTGGCTTTAAAAAATAATTATATCCAAGTCTGGAGTGACATGATGGAGAACCACTAAACTGCTTGAAGGTTTGAGTCACTCCCATGCAATTTCAGAAGTTTTCCCCAAATTTTCTGATAGAAGTGGCATTCCAGGCTGAACTCTTGAATGTTGAAGAACTCCTCTCACTCTGATATAAGGAAGATGACCATAGTTTCTGTGCTCTGGGAGTGGACCCTAACTGACTCAACATTTACCAAAAGCTTGAAAATCGTTTTGAACCCCCTCTTTCTTCCCAAATAAGTATCATAGCCAAATATATGTATGGACAAGTGAAAGTGTAGCTCTTTGTGAATTATTATTGATTTTCTTTAACAGGCATTTAATCATCTATATTAGTCTATTTGTTACTGGGCTTCACACTTTATCGAAAAGAGAGAAAACTGTAATAGCCAAAAACATAGTGTGCCTCAAAATGATAACATGCCAAATGTTTCATGCTTATAAGCGAAGTATTTGTGAAGACTTCTTTTACAAAATTATGCCTTGTTCATATTTCTTTATATGACCATTGAAAAAATATTAAAAAATAAAGTGAGTAAAAATACTGCTCTGAAGGCAGGAGTAGCCAAAGGCTCAAGCCTGGATTTTGACACTTGACCCACAAGGAGTAAGATCATGAAACTCCAGGAGTAATTGCTCCTTACTTAATCTGTATTACTTGTTAGCCTTACTGTTGGATCCAGGACTTAGTCCCAACAAGCTCCCTAATGTTGAATACAAATTGATGTAGCTGGGCATATCTCTCAGTTGTGAGTGTTAAAAGCAGTGTGTTGCTTACTGTTAATTGCCACAGATAAGCTGAAATCAGCTCCTGACTGCAAACAGCTCTTCCCTGCTCTGTTCCACAGCCAGTGGTTGAATACTTAGCCCTGGAGCAGGAGCACGTGCATCACACACTTTGGTTTCAGCAAATGTGGTTCATTTAGGAACAGAACAAGGGAAAAGCCTGAACAGTAACACCCAGTGAGTCAGGGATGAAGAAATGTCCCTTAGTCCTTTCCTTCTGCAGGTTCCTGACTGAATCTTTGGGATCATGCCATCACTGTGCCACACCATGAAGGGAGCAGTGTAAATTTGTCTGAGTGAGAGCTCAGTTCAGAGATACCATCACTTGGACACTGGTATTCCTGCACAGAAAGATAGGCACAGGTCAGATACAGGCTGGGGGCTGAGCTTGTGTATGGTAACCAGCATCAAGAATGGGTGCTGGGCTCAAATTAGCATGTGTTAATAACTAGGGCTGTAAAGAGCAGCTTTTGTTTTTCTACTCTTTAAAGCTCTAAGTAAAAAAAAAATAAGAGGAGCTGGTAGTTAGAAAATGCAAATTTTACTGTCAGTTCCACTGACTTTTAGGCCCAGCTTAAAGCACTGAATATTGCTTTGTCGTTGTTAAAACATGCTAATACGGATCCTCAGTGCTCTCCATCAATTGTTATTCCTAGGCATGAATATCCTCATCCCAGTGTCTGCAGGGAGAGCTATAGACTCATAAATTTATGAGGACAGGGACTCTGCCTTTATCTGTGGGTGCTACAGATGGTGATGATAATGTCTGGTTCCTGGACAAAACAAGCAAATAAGTACTGTACTACTGGAATATGTTGGTAGTAGAAGGAGCTGGTGTGCTCTAACCTAAAGAAGTATAGCACTGAGGTAGCTTCCCATATAAGTAATTAACTGTGATCATATGTATAATGAACAGTAATATAAATTTAGGCCCTATTTCATTTGCATTTTGCAGACAAACAAGCAAGGGAAAGCACAGAAAGACGTATGTGTACAATGTATAATAACATCTCAACAACTCAAGCTGTTGTTAAAGGAAGCCCATACTTTGTAGTGGATGTCAGAGCTACATAATTTCATTTATACTTGTTTGAATTTACTGGATTATAATGAACATAAATCCATGTCCTTTATGTTCCAGGAACCCCTGAGAGGTCTCATTCCATCCTGCTGCAATATTCTGTCAATGGTGGCATCACTTGGCACTTGATAGATGAGTTTTACTTCACCCAGACCACAGATGTCCTCTTTATCAATGTTCCTCTCCCCTATGCAGCCCAAAGCAATGCAACACGGTTCAGGCTCTGGCAACCTTACAACAATGGTAAGGAAAAGACAAACCCCTGGGAATCCAGGTCCATGCTTGCACAGCTCAGCATCTCTAAGAGAGTGATTTTTTAACTGAACAATTAGACTCTTACAACATGAGGGGTTTGTGTCTGAACTCCTTCAATTAGAATTACTGCAGGATTATGTTTACTGTTCTTATAAAGTGGTTGAATGCTTTAGAGTGAAGTACCATCACTTGATATCCCTGTGTGTTGTGTGCAGAGAAGCATCAGCTTTGGCCCTGGAGGGAGATCAAGCAACACCAATAAAGTTAACTTCACTCAGGTTCTTCTCATTATTTTTAATGGACATGATTCTCACTTACACTGAGCCCCATTAGGATGCTCCAATTATACAAAAGTGTCCCAAGTGTAAATGGGAACTGGGCCTACCTTACTCAGAATTAACTAGGCATTAAAAACCCATTTAGAAATAGTATGTAGTGAGTAGTTAATCTTTTGATTAAATTGTAAAGGACTGGAAAACCACAGGAGGAATGCAGCTCATTCCTCCCAATTACAGGAGATGTGCCAGCTGAAAGAAGTTCTCTGCTCTCAGTTACTCTGAGCACAGTTCCAAGCAGAAAATGATATACCAGCTCTAAAGAATTCCAGCAATCATTTACACATGGAGATTCAGCAACAGTTTATTCCATGTAGGCAAATTCCTAGCACACCCCTAACAAAACAAAAAAAGCAAATTCAAATCTGGTCCTGACAATCTTGTTTCAGTTCTTCCTTCAGATCTGCCCTACCTAAAACAATTATCTAAACTTTTCTCTGATGAACTCAAACACTTCTGGATAAATGAAAAAATGTTACACAGAAAATCTGTCAATTTAATCTTTCCTCTTCAGTTTGAGAATACCAATTTTTTGATGCATATGAATACATAATCCATTGGAGAGAAGGAGTTTCAGAGTTTCCTTCTCTATGGAAGAACTCCTCCCAGGCAAACACAAGCTGCTGAGTGCAAGGATGTAGAATGAAATTGCACTTTCAGGCTGCTTTTGATTCTGTAGCAACTGCTCATTTAGATGATTCTTAATTGAAGAAGACAATGACAGAATTTCAAGTTAAATGTCAATTAAATAGAAGACAACTGTTCAACACCCCTTGCTTTTCACTCTTTGTTTTGCTGTGACTTCTATAAGTTTTTTGGGAATAAATGTTAATTCCATAAAGTCAGGCTGCAAAGTAGTATGGGAACTATTTTAATGGAAAGTGAAAATAGTGATCCCACACTCGTAGCACTCTCTTCTTCACATAATCCATAAATAATGGCTGCTGTTCTGCTCTCTAATAATATTAGTATTAGGTCTTAATAGGAATATTTCCATTTTCTTTGTAGGTAAAAAAGAAGAAATCTGGATTATTGATGACTTCATCATAGACGGAAATAACCTAAAGAATCCAGTTATCCTTTTGGATACCTTTGACTTCGGTCCTAAAGAGGACAACTGGTTTTTCTATCCTGGTGGAAACATTGGGCTTTATTGCCCATATTCATCCAAAAGAGCTCCGTAAGATTCTCTCAGCAATACAATAGAAAGAAGTGACTTTGTAAAGTGAGTCTAAAGCACTTCTTTCCTTGATTTTCAGGGAAGAAGATTCAGCTATGGTATTTGTTTCAAATGAAGTTGGAGAGCACTCCATTACCACAAGGGACCTGAGTGTGAATGAAAATACTATCATCCAATTTGAGGTACTTGTCCTCAGAAAGTTATTTTGCCTTTTGCTTCATGTTCTTCTATATTCTGCTCTGGTGTATTTGCCCAGCTGTTCTGATTGCCAAATAGAGAAGCCTGTCTAATTTTCTCTCTAATTGACTTGACTTTACTCTCCCTCATATGAATGTATCATGATGCTTTTATTGCACAGATAAGGGAAATTTCTGCCTCAAAGTCTTCTACTTTCTTTCCTAAATTACTACCTTGTCCATGCCTACATACTTGCACTGACAGCATGCAAGTCCATGTCCTATGCATTGGGCAGTCACGACTGGCAGGCAAGAGGATGAGCAAAATATAATGAGGGTCCAAATTGCCACTTCACAGCCTGCTCTAGGTAAGAGTGCAGCATTTCTGCAAGCTGACCAGTGGAGAGCTACAGCTTCATCTCTGACAGTAGAAAATAATTTTTCTTAACTGCTGGCTTAACTGCATTGTTGTACTTGCTCAGAGAAACAAGCTTCTATTTTCCTTTTGCTTCTGCCCACATCACAGCCAATCTAGATGGAGCTGGTTTTTTACTATCGTGGCCTGAAGTCATCCCATTTTAGGGAGTTAAAGAAACTTCATGAATAAGGAGCATATTTTTGTGTTTCATACAGTCAGTGGGAACAGTTCATACAGTCAGTGGGACCCCAGTGACAACACAGAGCCTAGACTAAACTGCATTTCTGACTTATCCTAGAATCTAAACTGTGCATTGGCTGGGGCAGCTATTGATGGGAATAACCAGTTAGTATTTATTAGTTTAGAGAGGTCATTATATTGTCATTAAGAAACTAGAAGAGAATCTGGCACATAAATTGCCATGCCACAGTTACCAGGCTGCTTTTAACAATAGTGTGGGATGATATTGCATTAGTACGAGCTGCACAATAATCAGCAATTTATGCGAGTTTATAAAGATTACTAAAATGATACTAAGGGTTTTCCAAGAAAATTAGGTTTAGCTGTGTACTCATGCATTCTTCAATGTGTCATGCAACTAATTCATAAATTATTGAATGGAACCATTTTCTCTCTTAAAATATAGATTACAGCCTGTAGAACAAAAATGTTTGAGGTCACTTTAAGATATTCATAAGCCTTGATAGCATTAACTCATAAAATCTACATGTTTACTTCCATATGTGGTAAGAACATCATTTTCAGATCACGTTTTTGAGAACATTAGTGTAAATGAAGGAGTTATGCATAATGCAGTAGTTTCTCTCTGTGTCTCAAGATTCAAAACCTATATTGGGTCAAGCATCTCTCTAAGCTTCCAGTTGAGTAGACAACCCTTCTAGTCAAATGTAGGTTGATGGGACTCATGTGCACTGAAGAGTGATGAAGGAAATTCGATGTAGGACACACTTTCATCATTCATGCACAGTTCTAAGTATTACTGCATTTTAGAAACAAATAGATTTTCTTGACAGAACAGCATGCTACAAAGACACTTTTTTTGCTTCAAAGATATATAAAAATCTTAAAATGTCACATAGTTTTAATACAGGCTTTGTGTTTCATCAGCAGCTGGTTTTTATTTGTTGCATGATAAGTGCAGTACATCTTATTTTATATTACAGATTCTGTAAAGAACTAACTCTTGTATTCTTCTACAAAAGCAATTTGAAATTATCAGACGATCTAAATATCAGTGTAATAGGAAAGCAGACTAATTTACACTGATTATCTCAGATTCTGTATTAAACATTCTGTAATTTTTTCAACAGTAGAACTGGTGTTCATGTTCTGCCTTTTCTACTGTCCTTTATATCAGGAATCTTGTGAGCACACCCTGAGAAGTCTGACACTGCCAGACTAAGACATTGAATTTCAATCCAATGCAGCTATGATGCTCTAGGGCTTTGCCATTATACATGAACAAATAGGTAGTGCATGTGATAGCTGAACATATCGAGGTGATAAGTTGTTTTTTTTATTAATGTAACAGAAAAAAAGATCATAGTGCAGCTCAGCAATTAACAGCTCACCACTAACAAAAAGTTAATGGTTGCACTTTTTGTTTTAATTTTTCTGTTCTTAGTAATGCACATTTTCTTGATGCTGTGATTACTTCAGTACCTGCCAGAGGACTGCAAGGGCTGGTGCACTTACTCCAGCAATGTTAGCAGCTCTCCTTTGGGATTTGCCCAATTAACTTCAGAGTTTTCTCTCAATAGAAGCTGTTGGGAATTTCTTATCACATTCAGTTATCATAACCTGGACTGTGACATACTCATGGACAGGAGAGCAACGTGCAAGAGTTCCTGTTCATGTGCTTGTCCTGAGTGCATCATCCCTGTTGTTAAATGGGTTCCCAAATTACCATTTTCCTGGACTAAACAAATACCATACCAAATGGGGGGGGGCTGGATAAGGTGAAGAATGATTGGGAGTCCCACAATCTGCCCTGTGTCACCTTCTGTGTTCAATGCCTTGGCCCCCAGATCAATATTGGCTGCACCACTGACAGTTCCTCTGCTGACCCAGTGAAGTTGGAGTTCTCACGAGACCTGGGGGCCACCTGGCACCTGCTGCTCCCCTTGTGCTACAGCAGCAGCAGCCACCTCAGCTCCCTCTGCTCCACTGAGCATCACCCAAGTAGCACTTACTATGCAGGCACTACCCAGGGCTGGAGGAGGGAGGTCATTCACTTTGGAAAACTGCACCTCTGTGGGTAAGTGTCCAGCTTCTGTTCCTGCCCAGCTGCTTGTTGCTTTGCTTCTATTTCTCTTTTTCACCCAGCACAAGAGTGGTGCATAAGAATTGCAGCACTAGAGCAGACCAAATGACCAATTTTCCTCTGCTTTTTTGCCTTGAATGTTAGCTTCTGTTCAGATGATTCCCCAAATCATATTGTGCCTAATGCTGATGTAAAATAACCACAGGAAATTTCCTATTACCTATATATTTAAGTGGTGACAATTTAATAGAAGGGAGTTGCTTGGTGAAATTAATGCAAAACTGACTGCTCTTAGAGTGCTCTGAGAGTTCTTAACAGAACTGCACCAGCCTTTTGAATTCACTGATGATATTCTTGCATGAAATTTGAGCTTCATAAGAAAATGCAGTAAAATATGAGTTAGTGTAAGCTTGATTCCACTTCAGTATGAAGAAATGGTCTGATCTAAATAGAGTCTCAGTCAATCAGGTTGGATGATAACAGCATAGAAAAACAATATGTGCCAGCAGGCATAGTAATGTGTAACTTTTCAAAGTAAAAACACTACTGTTTACTTTTTCAGGAATAACTGTCATCTAGTATCAACTCACTTTATGTAAAAGATCACACCATTAATGATTAAACTGTAGCATGTATGAAAGAAAATGAGCTGTGCAACTATGAGACTTTATGGGTCTATGCAGCTATAAGACTGAGTATTTATGAAACTACTGCAGTCAGTGGGTCCTCCACTAAAAAAATGACCCCACATGTGCCTCTGAAAATATGAAAATACCTATATAAGAAAAAAGAATCAAGGTTGAAAAGACTGAATGTTTAATAATTTAAGGAAATGTTTAAATTTTAAACTTGAGTTTTGTGGTTTATGACAGTTAACATTTCAAGCATGGAATCGGTAACCTTCTCTTTCAGCAGCTCACTTGTACTTCCTGGTTTTGTGCAAAAGAATTGTTTACCCTTTAGCCCACCATCAGTGCATCCCTCCAAATAAAAATTTTGACTGTGTAGACTCCTAATTCATTTAAACCTTCCAAGATTTTGATTTAGTCTTCTGTTCCTGAGTGCTATCCTGTTTTTCTACCTTCCCTCCTATTCCTTCCCCAACACACCAGGGCAGGAGCCCATTGCTGACAGCCAGCCAAGCCCAGCAGTGCAGAGTAGTTTACATTTGGTGCATTAAATCCTTGAGCCACTGGGCTGAAGAAGGGTGAATTTCTCCACCAGAATCCACTGGAATAACAAGAAAAAAATCCAAACCTTTCTTTTTGTGTAATTCTAAAAAAATCTCCCAGCCTTTTCATCTCCCAAGTGTCGAGTGGTTGTATTTTAACTGAGGATGAAGGTATTTTAAGTTATTTCCACTACATATGTAATTTTAGAAATTAATATATATTCTCAACAGACAGCTGTAAGTAATAATAAGTATTCCAGTTATGTCCTGAAGGAAAGGTCCAGTGCCTGTTGAGCCAGAGAAGCAACCCCAAATAAGCAGTGGTTCACTCTGCTTCAGACACAAGTCGTGCTTCACCCTCGCCAGGAGCAGCCCTAGGAGGAGCTGACATATCTCAGGACAGAAAACTCAGCCTGTGGGGCAGAGCTGTACTCCCAAGAGGAGCTTACAACACCTCCAGCCTCACACTTGTGTCCTTCCCCTCAGGGCACACTGAAGTCAATGATTCTGACTTCCAGCAGAACTCTGGTTCTTGGGCATCTTTCTTGTGACATTTAGTAGTGACCACACCTATCAACGATTGGTTGTCACCTAAATCCCCTTATGAAAGTTTTTTTAGCAAATCAAGGGAAAAAAATTGTCAGCTACAATTTCCTATGGAATTGATTTGCCTGCTGAATTTAGATATCTTTAACAAGACACATTAAACACGCAAGGCAATTAAGTGCTTCTCCCTTCTCAATCTTCTGGTTTCCTTCCTCCCTTAAAACGTTTTCTCTACTGGGAATAAAATTAGTCTCTCAAGTATTTTCCTCATCTCAATTTGTTTTCACTCCTTCCCCAATTGGTTCCTTTTTATATGCAGCATTGAGGCACGCAGCACTTAGGAGATGAATTAAAAATGACAGGACAGCACCCAAAGGAGAATATAGTTTAAATTAACAACTTGCAATATCAGCCTGGTTTCAGATTAAGCTGCCTGAAAGCAAGCTGAATACCTGGTGACATGACAGATCGTGTTTTCTTTCTGGGAAATTGAGGGTGAGATCCTACCACTCCACCCCTACAGGTGGTGTCCCTGGGGGCACAATGGAAGCATGAAGTAGAATCTCACTCTCCAGGAGAGGGTGAAAGTGGTCAAGTCTGACCTACACACTGTACACCAAAGCAGAAGGGAATCCACCAGACCATGGCTATTCATCTTCCCCACAAATGATGGAGTTAAGAGTAGCTGGATTTTAAATATTGAAAATCATGCCTGTCATTCAGTTTTGGGATTACAGCTAATGAATGTTATTTTTATTTCTGTCAGTACTTTGGGTGAACATCAACATAAAGATGCATGAGGTACTGAAGGAATTAGATCTAGCAGTCAATTTCTAGAATTCATCAATTTATCAAGCCAATTCTAACAGAAAGAATAATATATATGTGTACGTAATGGTGTATGTATGGAATAAAAAAAAAAAGATGGAACTATTATTTAAAATAAATACACTTTATGTCATTTTCAGGCTGGCGAGGTTCAGGTGGTACCAAGGATTTTACCCTGCTGGATCCCAGCCTGTGACTTGGGCCATTGACAACGTGTACATTGGTCCCCAGTGTGAGGAGATGTGCAATGGGCACGGCAGCTGCATCAATGGCACCAAGTGCATCTGTGACCCTGGCTACTCGGGGCCAACCTGCAAAATCAGCACCAAGAACTCTGACTTCCTTAAGGATGACTTTGAAGGTATCTCCTTTGGGAGGGGGCGTCTGAATACTGCCCGTCCATCTTAGTGCAACCCAGGGTTCAAGGCATTAAACAGCAAAGACTTCCTCACCCCTGCATGCTTCTGGTCAGAATTCATGCCATGGGGATATTCCCATGAACCAAGTAGCTCAGATGCCATTTGCAAGTGCACTTGGTGAATGCCTGATGCACTGTTAATGCTGGAATACAAAAACTTCATTGAAACAGGACTTCCTGAAACTCTAAATGTAGAAAATAATTTTGGAAGCAAATTATGTTTTGCTGGTAGTTTGACTTCAGCACAGGCAGAGCATTTGCAAGTGAGGCAAACAGCAGAGGGCTTCAAGGTCATGTTTCTCACTACAAGGGAAATCTGACTTGCCCTACTACAGCAAACATGGTTTCAGAGCAGACCAAGTGTCTCAGCAGTGGGAAGCAGTGCTCAGCAGCCACAGCAGACCCAAGAGAGGGAAGGCAGGAGGGAACTGAAAGCCTCATGCATGCCTGGGCACACAGAGCATCCATGCACACAATTCTGAAAGCCCTTCAAGGCTTCCCCCACTAGCAAGCATGGCAAGAGGAGCATGTTTTCATAAAGCAGCACCTGTGAACCAAACTCATCCCTTCACAGGAGCTGCTGTTCATTTCCAATTTTGCTCACATGCTACCACAGGGAACGCAAAGTTTCTTTATAGACCTGAGTACTTTGTTGTTACCTTAAGATAAATGATGAAAGGTGGAAAACCTAGTGAATAACAGGAAACTAAGATCCCAGGTCTCATACTTCTGGGTTTATTTTGTGAATTTTGTTGTGATTTGTGTCAGCTTTCTAGAATACATGGCATTGGAAACACTGAATATTTCGCAGTCAGCATGTGATTTTTAATTTATCTCTCTTCCTCTGGAAGTAGCGCTCTTGCAGCAGGAGCACTTCAGAGTAAATCATAAACATGTATTCACTGTGTACTCAGGTCAGCTGGAGTCGGATAGATTCCTTCTTGTGAGTGGAGGAAAGCCATCAAGGAAATGTGGTATCATGTCTGGAGGAAACAACCTTTTCTTTAACGAAGAAGGTTTACGTATGCTGATGACCCGAGACCTGGATTTGTCACAAGCCAGGTAACACCCTTTCAAAAGTTCTTTCAGGATTTCACTGGGGAGATACCATACTGAAGAATAACACATATGTAATATTTCTCTAGTAAAAGCAAGCTGACGTATCCTGTGGTCCTCACACTAGCAAATGCTCCATTTTAACCACTGTCACCATGTTCAATTAAATTTTAATTGAACTTTATTTGCATTAACCATTTAAATGTTGCGCTTTTTTCCCCCCCTTAAATAAGAATTCCAGAAATTGATGCCACACCTTCAGTAGTTCATGAAAGTTTTTGTTTCCTAAATCCATAATATGAGAAATGTTCTACTTTTCTTACAGTCTGCTGTATTATGATCCATTGATGAAACAGGAGAATCTGCTGAAAGTATAAATCTTACATTTGTCATCTCATTATTCTTTCATTTCTGAAGCTTGTTTTTTTTCCTTATTGTGCACGTTTGTTTGCAGTAATTCACTGATAAATTCCCATCAAGCTGTCACCAGCTATTGAAAAGCAAATATTTTAGTGTAGTTACAGTTCATGTTGTATTTTTACAGCCTGCAGAGGAGACGTGTGATGAGTGAGACATGCTAAGCAAGGCACATTAAAAAAAATTTACACTAATATGAATTAAACTCCACACCAGATGTAAGCATGCTAACAAATAGGCTTTGCTTTCTAATTTATTCTGTATTTTAGCTGATATTCTCATATTATTACTTTGGAGTGACTGCATTTTCTCCAAGACTTTTTTTCACTGATCTCTTATAAACACTCTACTCCTCTCTGATGTTCTGTGGGAAACATTTTAACAGGCATTTTATCTACTTTTTACCTGTAAGCATTGGTATTGAAATTTTAAATACTGGTTTAATTGTGAAGACTCATGGTCAGTAAAAAGGCCTAATATCTAACCATTGTTGTTTTTAGATCAGCACTTAGCTAAACCACATTAATGTGTAATGTTAAGGACCCCTGTAATTTGTAAGACTCCTCACAGCAAACTTTTTTCAGAACTTGATAAAAACAAACCCCAATTCTCAGCACTAATTTGATTCCTAGACCACTCTGAAATTAAAAGATAGTTTAAAAAAACATACAAAAGATCTTGTAAATTGCTCCATAAGGCTAATTTCCTTATTGCTCATGTTCAAAGAATCATCATTTATCTCTTCTCCATGATGGTCTGTAGCTGTATTTGCAAATACTGACCTCAGGGTGTTATATGGAGATAAATTACTTCTGTCTTAGGAAAACAAAGCTGAGCATTCAAATTCTTGTATATATGATTATGAAAAATAACAGTTGTCTACAAATAACTGTATGTTCCCTTCTGAACAGCCAGGCACACTGCAGTGGTGTTGCTGGGAGCTGCTCTTTTGCAACCTAAAGTAATTGCAGTGGGATTTTCTACATTTCCAGACTGACTCTATCAAACACCTGCAAAGCACAACAGATCTTGCTGTGACACAGATGTGCCAAGTTCTGCACAGGACTTGGGGAGAGGTTTCAATTTATGCCAGACGTGATGAGAACAACTATTTTTTTGAGGGTGCTACACTCAGTAGTCACATTAAAACTTTGCCTTTCTTATGAGGAGGTCTCCTGAAGAGCACAGGCAAGCATCAGTGTCTGTCAGTGCTGCAAGACACACTCAGCACCTGGGGATTGACATCAAGTGCACTCTGCAGTCCACTGCCATCACATCTGTGCATTAAAGAATTTTTAACACAGGGGACAGTGTGTCACCATCATGGTGATTCTGGTAGCTGAAACTGCACCACATGAAATATCAGTAAGAAGAGAATATTTTAGGTATCACAGCTGATCAAATCCCTTTCAGTTCTGAATTGCTAGAACATCCACATATTTGAGTGTTACTAGATTGACAAAACGCTTTGCTTTTCCATTTCAAAATAGGCAGAGCCTTTGCAAAATATCTTTGGGATAAGAAGAGAAATAGTTTAAATTCTTTTTTTATCTGCTAGACATTGCTACCTATATTTGGGTGGGTTATTACTACATTAGTAAAATCTGAGATGCAAGAATATCAGTGCAAAGAAACCAGATGCAACAGAGACAAGGTCGCCTGGGTTTATTTCCTTTGAATTATGTGGTGAATGTTGGAGTAAATCTGAGGAGGCAGAAAGACTTGCCAGCAGTGAAGCAAATCCATTACATTTGATATGTTGATTCATGAGGGTACCCAGTGCTCCTTTACAGCACAAGCAATATGTCATGTCTGGGACATGGAGGTGGATATAATCTATAGCTAAAGCAGTTACATACAGAAGGAAGAGAAACTGTGAGTCGCTGTGAGGACTAGAATTAATTGACTTGTAGTTCTGGCATTTTATTGGAGCTTTGTCTGCCCAGCATCTCTGCAGCCTCCACTCCCAGCAGATCTAACCGCAGATCAAACCGGAACGAGATTTTTGATACAAAACTTCTTTTGCACCATTTCATTCAACTGTGAGCCAGGCAGCACTAATGCAATAATAATTAGAACAGATAAAACACTCTAAAGCTGTGCAAAAGCTGTGCAAACATGAACTAATACTTGTAATATCCCTGAAAGTCCAATAAGTAAATATCATTACAGCACGGTTCCCTCCACTCCAAGTGCACAGTGGAGCTATTTATGAGCCTCGGCTGACGGGAAGGATTTTGCAGTTTGATACAAGTCCATTGTGCAGCTTTGGAGAAGCCAATTAACTGGGGGATGAAAGCACTGGTGTCCCTGGGTGGCTTGGGCTGGCTTCAGGGAAGCCGGCACATTTAAACGGTGTAATTTAGACAAATTTCCCAGGCTGGCAAAATGGACAAAATGATCCCTGAAAGTGAAATGTGCTTTGTTCTCCTGTACAGATTTTCTCTGGTTTATGCCAATGGAAAACTGGGATGCTTATTTTGAATTTAAGCATTTCAGCAAATTTGTAGCAAATTATGATCTACTTAGAGCACAGTTGCTTTTCTGCCACTAAAATCTGTACTCATGGGATACAGGGATAAAATTTTCACCCAGGATTATGTTTCTAATACTTGCAGCACCATCTGCTATGCAGACAAAAGCTGAAAACATAAATGACCAGCTTTGTTCAGCCTCTTATGCCTGGCTAACTACCACACAGGCAAAATGAATTTTTGTCATACCACCTGTCTGTCTAGTTATATTCTAGAAGCTTTGGGAAAAGGAAATCATAAGATCTCCTAAAGATTACTCTTACAGCTAGAAAACACAGGGCTAGTCAACAGACAAACTCCAAGGGCGTAGAATGTTGTAGAAAATAAATCTTTGTGGTAAGTGGAAAGATTTTTCCTGTTAGATTTGTGCAGTTCTTCATGAGACTGGGATGTGGCAAGGGGGTGCCAGACCCCAGGAGCCAGCCTGTGCTGCTGCAATATTCTCTCAACGGGGGCCTCACGTGGAGCCTGCTCCAGGAGTTCCTCTTCAGTAACTCCAGCAACGTGGGACGATACATTGCTCTGGAAATTCCCTTGAAGGCACGTTCCAGCTCCACTCGGCTTCGCTGGTGGCAGCCATCGGACAGTGGGCATTTCTACAGTCCCTGGGTGATCGACCAGGTGAGATCCTTGTGGGCCTTTCTTCTTTTAACACAGCTCTAGGCTGGATTCAGTCTTAATGTTTTTGTTTTGTTGGTTTTTTTTTTTTTTTGGTTGGTTGGTTTTTTTGGCATGTATCATTTCACTGAGACAAGCAAAAATGCTTAGTAAAAAGATATTTAGAGCGCAATTACTGTTTGCTGCAGTCACGGTTTTACTGCACCATTTCCATGTGGGGCACTGATTGCCCGTTTTGAATCTAGGAAAGTTTTTTACATATGTGCAGAGCCCTGGGTTCACATTGCAGGAGGCCTTACCACACAAAAAATGCAGGTCTGATTTCAAACTTCAAAAATCTTAATTAAAAATGTATCCAAACATGTAATTGGCTTGGCTGATTGTAATAGAAAGACTATAGAAAGGAAAGAAAGAAAGGAAAGAAAGAAAGAAAGAAAGAAAGAAAGAAAGAAAGAAAGAAAGAAAGAAAGAAAGAAAGAAAGAAAGAAAGAAAGAAAGAAAGAAAGAAAGAAAGAAAGAAAGAAAGAAAGAAAGAAAAAAAGAAAGAAAGAAAGAAAGAAAGAAAGGAAGAAAGGAAGGAAGGAAGGAAGGAAGGAAGGAAGGAAGAAAGAAAGAAAGAAAGAAAGAAAGAAAGAAAGAAAGAAAGAAAGAAAGAAAGAAAGAAAGAAAGAAAGAAAGAAAAAGAAGACTATAGAAAAATAGAAATCTGTAGGAAAATAAAGTTTCATATTTGGGATTTTTTGCTATAAAGATTACTGTATTTCTTTGTATGACTTGGTACAAATCACAAATTATTTATCTCTAAAATGATTATGCTCTAAGTAGTGTCATTGGGTTGTCCAAGTACCATTTGCTTTAATATTTATTACTTTTTTTAAAAGAAGTTAGTTCAGATTGTTAGGAGAAACCTAACAATGTCGTGGTTGCAGTGTTGTGTTGTTGTGCCATTTTAATGTTGTGGTTACAAAATTTAACTTCCCATCCCTCCGTTTAGAAATTAAGAAGTACTCATTGTTTCAATATCCTCTTTGAATGTACTTATATTTGTTCAGAACAATCAGAAACTGAATTCAGAATAACAAATGAAAAAATAATTCTACCTTGCTTGCTGCTGAATAGTAAAATGATGATGTTTCATAGTCAATGAAAAAACAGAGGCTATTTCCCCACTTCTATCAGCAGACGTAATCTGATAGCAGTGCACCAGGTTATAGAAGAGCTGAACAATCGCTAGGAAAGTGCAGTCACTTTGTTTCTACTAACACTTTTTTTATGAGCAGTTTTACTTCACTGAGATTGGAGGTCACCTCCCTGAATTTTAGATTTGTACAGCTGAGCCAATATCTTTCCTTTACAGGAAAGAGATATTCCCCTTTCTCATAGCCTAAATTCTTTACTAAATAATTGTGTCCATTTTGGACCAGCAGAATAAATACACATAGTCTAGTACATCTCTTCCTCCCTCAGGTTGCTATGTCACTTGTACGTTTGTGAAAACTTCTAGACATTTTTCCTTTTCAATAACAATTTCTTTCCGAATGTTTCAGATTCTTATTGGAGGAAATATCTCTGGCAATACAGTGTTGGAGGATGATTTCAGCACACTGGATAGTAGGAAGTGGCTGCTCCACCCTGGTGGAACAAAGATGCCAGTCTGTGGCTCTGCTGGGGATGCTCTGGTGTTCATTGAGAAAGCCAGCACCCGCTATGTTGTCACCACTGATATTGTTGTCAATGAAGACTCTTTCTTGCAAATAGATTTTGCAGCTTCCTGCTCTGTCACAGACTCCTGTTATGGTAAAAACTTCTTAGTAATTCCTGCCATTCCTCTTTCTCCACTGCAGAGGAAAGTTCACTTGTTTTCTGCTTACATTATTCATCGTAACAAGAACTGAGAAACAAAAGAAAGCTGCATGTTTATGTTAGAAATTGCAACATCAGCTTTTTTATTCCAGGTGTCTGAAGCCTAAGATAAACTAAAGTAAATTATTCCCTGTGAGCATCTAAGTTGCAGTTCAGTCCATCTCAGAAAAAAGACTAACAGCTGTCTTACTCTAATCCATTTAGTAGATAGCATCCACTGCTTGGGGTGGTGGTGTAATAAAAAGCAGCTGTGTGTTTCAGCTTATGTTTCTTGCTTTGTGGTTTTGCATTTTCAGTGTAGTCTCAGTTCTGATCTCACTTATGCCCATATATCTAAGAAATCATTTATACCAACATACATCTGACACTTGCTAAGGCAGCATCAACTGCAAAAATTAATATCATACATATGAAATAATAAGTATATGTACAGACCTATATGTGTCCATGTATGAATGTGTGCATGCATACTATGCACATATGTATGTCTGTTTATGTGTACATAATGATGCAATTTTTAATTACCTAGCTTCCTTTTTTCATAAGATGTCTATTGGGTGCAGAGCCAGCTATTATATGTGTATATGCACATATATACATATGGATAAATAAATAAAAACATGTTTTGTACTCAATACACATCACATGGAAATTAAAAATTGATTCATTATGTGAATTTTAAGGCACACAAGAAACAGGTTTTTCTAAAAAACAAACTTTTTAATGCTTGTTTTACACTTCCCCTTAGGGTAGGGTTTTGAGGTATGGATGTTTTTAATGAGGACAAGAATACAGCACATTGCATCATGTGGAATGTGTTCATTTACTGGGTTGCTGACTTTTCTTCTACAATTCTGTATAAAAATGGAAAGAGATTTTACCTAAAATCCCAGGTTTAGCTTCTCTGATTTTGCTAATCTGAAGCTACTCACATGCTTAAGAATTTTTCTTTCTTTTGTTATTAAGAATACTGTGGAATCCTGAGATCATCTCTGCCAAATTCAGAAGCATTTTGGCAACTGAACCATATACTGGCAAAGAAACAGATCCTTATTTTGTTGGGGGCGGGGGGGGTTGTTTGTTTGTTTCTATGTCTACAACCCTTATCATTATCTTAACTTCACATTAAATGAGGCAGGACACTACCTAATCATGCTTCCAGTCATGATGAGCAAAGCATTTCTTTTGGTGAGGGAAATTTAATACTAAAAACTCACTTACCCTTGTTTATATCTACTTGTCCTTGTATTTCTATAGCACTGTCTTCTGTGCTGAAACATCAAGTAGGACTGATTGGGTGATTAAGGGTCATTCCCTGTGCATGAGGCTAGAAGAAATGGGTCTGCAGTAATCAAAAAAGATCACAGATTTATCACCCCTGTCACTGCAGCCAGCTCAGCCAGAATACCTGTCAGCTGGAACATTTACTTCAAGTACCAGTTCTGCACCTATTATTATTTACTTTTTCACGGCTGCATGAAAGTTCGATTTGAAGTATTTAGTGAGCTTGACTAACCTTTAATTTTTGTAATAAAAGTTTATAAGCCATAAACATGAAAACAATGAAATTGCTGATTTTCGCTGAGAAATGAATTCATTAGTTTAATGTGGCTAGACTGTTTTTGAATGGAAACAAGCTCACTGACTAACAAACTCAAATTTAAATTGTGCTGGATAATGAAATGAGCTGGTCTGCAGGAGGGGTGGAAGGCTGACTAAGTCATCTTGTGACAGAGCCAGAAGTTTGAATATGAGTGTTGCTCTGCTTTACACTGTAATCATGTCCAGCTGAATCTCACTCCTCAAGCTTGAAAAACAAACTTTGGTGGTTGTGATGCTGTCACATCATTTTCTGCTGCAGCTACAGACATTGTCTCAACTTGCAATTTCTTGTTGGCTCTGTCTTCATCTGGGGTCCCTTGAGTTAGGTGGAAGATGCAGAGATGTACTGCAGACTCCACCTGAGCTCTACCTTCTTAGCAGTATGCAACACATCCTCCCACACTGCCACCAAGGGAGGTGGCTTTGTGCTTCTGACACAAGGGTTTGAAAAGTTTTGTGTAGTTATTTTGTCAGTTCATACTTGTGATACTGTCTGGGGCTTGCACTTTATAATAGGCCTATGGGCATAGGTCTCTAAATTAAGTAACTAACTATCTTTCCACCCTTAGCTATTGAACTGGAATATTCAGTGGACCTTGGGCTGACCTGGCACCCAATTTTGAAAGACTGTCTTCCCACTAATGTGGAATGCAACAAGTACCATCTCCAGAGGATTCTCATTTCAGACACTTTCAACAAGTGGACCCGGGTTACTTTGCCTCTGCCTCCCTATACTAGGTAACTCCCTCTGGTTTTCTGCAGAATAAATCTGAAAGCATAACTCAGTATTTATAATGTCATGATGCATTATGGAGTTTAAGCAACTGTACCTTGTCCTTTTTGTTTGGTCCATGTAAATAGCAACAAATGAGTATAAGTAAATGAAGCTCTATCCTATAAAAATTGCAAATACTGGCAGCAAAGGCATCAGGCTCCCAGCACTATTTGACTCCACACCTTTACTCCTCCTGCTGAGCCTTATCTCCTCACACAGACATAGGCTGAGCTAAGTGCTGGCTCAGAAGTATCAAAGCACAGGTAGAGCCTTGAGATGGTTGTCATGAAAGATGCCACCAAAGGCACATACAAGTTTGGAAACAGAGACCTTTATTTTTTAGCAATTGTACTGAAAGCATCTATACAGTTAGGAAAAAGTGGAAAAGTCCATGTTCTGTTACTAATCATTTGGGGCATCTGGACTCTATCTTAGGTGCAGTTACATCAAGTAATTGCATTTTTTTTAGGACTTCTTCCCAGCATTAATTTTTGGTGCTTCCTCTTTTGTGTGGCTTTGCTACATATTATCTGTAAAAATCCACTACCCTGTCAGTTCTTGTACAAAGACTGTAAATTTGTGTTCGCAGTCGTCTTTCTGGGGTTGAATGGGATAAATCAGGGCTGGGATTGGTGATCCAAACCACTTGAATTTGGACCTGAAAGGAAGCTACCATCTGAGATAAACTCAGGTTTATAAATAACTGTGATTTTAAGACTGAAAAGTTTTTTGAGCAGTATTTATCACAAGAAGTCTGATGCCCTACTGAGCCAAAAATTGCACTTCTGTCCAATCCCATAATTGTATTTTTTGGCTCAAGCAATACCATTTCCCAAAGTTATTGAGTTAGGCATTCTATGAGAGAGGTCATTACAACCTTATCTCATAAGCAGGAGAGACGTTAAGCTTTTGGATAAGAACACTGCAGCTAATAGGCCTTTTAGTCTAGATGCAATATAATTTTTACCACACCTCTGGCCTTGAGAAGACAATGGACACTCACTTCTAACTTGGAGCTGATTTTAAATACAGAGCTTCTGACAGGACCATCAGCTTCATTAATTTTTAGTGAAGTGCCCAACCAAAGCAGGCAGTGTAACATTTAGGTGCTTGTCTTTATTCTGAAAGGACTTCCTCACAATTTTTATATCTGTTTTTAAAATGCTGCTTGGTGAGCAGCTGAGCTGAGCTCAGAGCAGTAGATTTCTCTTTGGATAAACATGTGTTTTTATTCACCTCATGCAGCATTTTCATAAAGAAATAATTCATGAGAGAATAATGACCTTATCATATGAGGTCCATTTTAACACTGAATATTTTTGGGGGATTTTGCTCTTTATTTGTTTTTGGTGTTCATAATAATTGTGATTTCTCTTTGAGTGTCAAAAGAAAACAGACTACAAAAAGTTCAATGCTGCCATCTACTGCTGTATTGCAAAATACAGCTTAGCTGAATTCATAGTTACAGAAATTCATCTACTCACTCTACTCATTTTAATCAACAAAATGTATATAATTTACTGAGTAGGATCACACTACAGATAATTTCTTAGCATTTCTAGCCAAGCCCTGGCTGGAAAGAAACTGCAAAGCCAGGGTCATGCTGCAAGCTCTGCATGGGCCTTCTCACTTGTCCCCAACCCACTCCCTAGAGCTGCTCTTACGTAAGTGTAGTTGGGAGAATTAATAGAGGAAAAAGTCAGGTGAAGTTGTTGACTTGGACGTGTTGACTGGCTCAGGATGAAACTTGGAAGGTTTGGATTATTCTGGCTTGATCCAGCTCCTATCTATCCCTCAGGTTTGGATCTGTGCTGGGACATGGTTATGCCCCAGCTCAGGTAAGCCTGAGCTTCCAACTGGGAGTGCCACCTTCTCCCTACCTTCCTCTCCACTGCACCAGCCATGGCCCGCTTGCTTTGCTTTCACTGGTGATCCATTTCCTACCTCCCACGCTCTCAGCTTGGTACCAAGCACCCATGCTTTGTTCTGTTCTCAAAATGTGGGCACCCTTTTCTTGGAGGGATGTTGTCATTGTCAGAAACCGGCCCTGGGTCATGCTGGTATCAAACAAATCTCCCAAAAGATTTGAGCCTAGCCTCAAGACTAGCATTTCCTTTCAATCAAAATAGATATTACCTTAGCTAGATAATAGAGAATTCTGTTTTTCTTTCTTTCCCAAGGTCCCAAGCAACTCGTTTCCGCTGGCACCAGCCTGCTCCTTTCGACAAGCAGCAAACGTGGGCAATCGATAATGTCTACATTGGGGATGGCTGCATAGACATGTGCAGTGGCCATGGGAAATGCACGCAAGACAACTGTGTGTAAGTGCCATCTGTTCCCTGCCCTGCCCAGGGCTGTAGCATTTCACTCCCCCTCTGTCATTCTGATCAATTTGCAGGGAAAACTGTGATTCAATTCTACAAAGGAAGGTGGATTTTGCTGTTAAAACTGAGCAGGGCACTGAGGCCACTTGGGAATAGAAGTAACAAGCAGAAAGGGAACTGCAGGGGCTGGTTCTACCAGATCTCTGACTGCTCATGCTCCATGGCCAAAGCAGACAGTCCTTTTCTCAGTGGCAATGCATCACCTCTGCTCTTGACTCTGCTGCATCAATTCCCCTCCCACTACACAGGGAGAGGGTACCCCTTGAGTTTGCATGTCCCTCTAGGGACAGACAGTTCTGGAGCTTCCGAGAATATGTTCCCCTTATTCCCAAGGGATTTCACACCTCGTCCCTGTGCTCTGAGCATGGTGCTGTGTGCAGAGAACCTGGGCTGGAGGTGGGATGTATCCACTAAGCAGGATGTATGCCAGTTCTTCACAAGGCCAGATTTTGCTTTTTGACTGGTATTATCTTGATGGTCTGATGACTCTGCTCCATGATATGTTTTGCCAGGAGAGGCAGACTGGCTTGATCCTCAAACTCTTTGCATAACAATCCACATAAAGTCCTGGAAAGCTAGCAAACAACAACCCCCAGATTTGCCTGTCTTGGCAAGAGAGAAATACCTTCCAGATGGGTGTATTGCTTTTTTTTCAGCCACAAGTGGCAGCAGAAATGGGAGAATGGTTGTATAATTGCACTGTGACTGTATTTTTAGAAATATATTTCACTGCAGAATAGACATATTATTGTGTTCTCCTCTATCCTGACAACACTCAAGTAACAAGACACAATATCCCTGGTAAAATCTCATAGTAGCAGAACACAGCTCCAAGCTGTTATCCAGTCTCTGACACATTACAAGAACATTTTTCAGATTTAAAAAAAAAGGAGAACTATATGGGTGAGAAAGCACCCATCTACTAAAATTTTACAGAAACTTGAACTTTAACATTAGCAGGACATTTTTAGGCTTGGCACATTCTGTTGGTTTATTTATCCAAGCACAATGCATTTTACTGCTTTTACTATTTGGGACTGTACCCTGTATTAGAAGCTTGAACGATTCATAATACTGAGCCTTCAAAAAAGTCATTTTTGTTTCATATTAACTACAAAACGCCAGATGTTTGGAACCCCCACGTACCAGTTGTGCACCAGTAAATGATGCCTCTATGCAGAATAAGATGGTACCTTAATAACATGGCACTGATTAAACCTCCACGCAGAGCTTTTGCCAGCTGATTTGTGCATTTGTTCTGCTCTGCAGCTGCGACGAGCACTGGAGTGGGCTGTACTGTGATGAGCCAGAGACTCCCCTTCCAACACAGCTGAAAGACAACTTCAACCGCTCCCCCTCACCCCAGAACTGGCTGACGGTGAACGGCGGCAAACTGAGCACGGTCTGCGGGGCCGTGGCCTCTGGGATGGCTCTCCACTTCAGCGGGGTGTGTGTCCAGCTCGCTCCACTTGACACTATAAATGGGACTGGTGTTAAAAGTTAAACAGCGGGGCATGAAGAAAATGACAGCATAACGTATCAGACGTATCAAATATTTTTTAAAGTTAAATCCTTTGCCTGGCTGAAGGTCGAAGTCAAACAGGTTCTACAGACTAGGGTCAGGCAGGAACACTCCAGGAAAGCTGATAACGTGTTCCTTGCTATGCTGCAGCCAGGAAAACGAGATACAGTGTGTGTGGCTCCTGAGAGGAGCTGTAGAGGGGCCTTTGAAAGTGGAGCTCATAGGTTAAAGCACTCTATAAGTATGTAGACTTAATTTTCTTCCCAAGACCCTCCTTAGAGCACTTAAAACTTCCAGACCAGAGTTTGTGTGGCTTCTAATCAGACTGCAGAGGTAAATTAATAACTAGCTATTTGCACTTGTATAACTTGCACATGGTCCTTGACAATACAGAGTCACAGAAACACAGAATGGGTCAGGTTGGAAGAGGCCATGGGGGTCATCAACCTCCCTGCTCAGGCAGGGTCACCCTAGAGCACATTGCACCCACATGTAACCTCATCCTTCAGATGTCTCACAGATGGGTGTTTTCAGAGTAAGCTCACAGTAAAATTTCCTAGGTTAGATACATATGTAGGTATATAACCCTGACTGCTGCTGAACTACAATTTGCTAACAGATAACATCAGGATTATAAGAAATACGGAAATAGTCTTTTAGAAGCATGTAAAATTTATGCCTGTAGATCTCTTCTGTCAAATTTATAACTAAGTTCAAACTGATGAAAGTTTTCTAAAATAAACTAACAGAAGCATTACATTTCCACTTCATTCCAGTAGAACTAAGTAGACACCAACTAACAGACTAAGCAATGTGAAATAGATAAGGTATTGTGGCAAACACACATACTAAAATTGCTTTGCCATTTGATGGCTTGAAAAAGTTATTGGCATATAATCAGTGATTCATTAATTCTGCACGGAAAACCTCATGATTTACAATGGAGGCATGGGTTTCTGCAACTTTTGTATTAAGAAGGAAGGTAAATACATGAATGTTGCAAAATTGAAGGTAAAAGTAGCAATATATAAAAATACACAACAGGAATTTTTAAGATGAAACATAATTGAAAGTATGTCTTCAGGAAAAGCATATATATATATATAGTTCTGTTGTAGCTTTACCTTTGTAGTAATTAATAAAATTTTGTACAATTTTAAAATTTTTGCAGCATGAATCCACATTAATAGTGACTGCATAGTCTAACATTTTTATGAATATAAGTTTTGCTAGATAACACCAGCCAACATATTTTTTCATTGCTTATAAGGGCTGCAGCCGTATGTTAGTTACAGTGGATTTGAACCTCACCAGTGCAGAATTCATCCAGTTTTATTTCATGTATGGATGTCTGATAACTCCTAATAACCGCAACCAAGGAGTACTGCTGGAGTATTCTGTGAATGGAGGAATCACCTGGAGCCTCTTAATGGAAATTTTCTACGATCAATTCAGCAAGCCTGGGTTTGTAGATACCTTCTTTCTGTCTGTGTAAATTTCTCTGCAAACGTTAAGTGGTCTTGAATGTTTCACCAGAACCTGTGGGATATATTACTGCTGTGGTTTAGAGGTCAGGTCCTTACGAGTTCAGCTTATACAGTCCTACAGGTGTTTATGATGGCCTTGGTCCATGTACTGAGAGCATCAGCATTTGTGCAGCTCCTAGGCCAGAAATACAAGAATAGCTAGAAACCTGTAGTAGCCTGGTAGATTTGTAAATGGTTGTGGAAAGCTAAATTAACAGCTGCTGTAGTGATGTCCATCCTGTTCTTAAAAGTTGCTAACCTTTGCAATCTATTTTCTTATTGGCAAGATCATAAAATCACCGATTGTTGTACCTTAGTTATAAAATGGTGTGGAGAGGAGAAACTGCATTTCTGCAGTTTTCTATCAAAAGGATGGATACACTCAAGCCCTACTCTCAGATGCTTGTGACATTCAAAACATGCATATATGTGAGCTGACATTTTCCTCACTGACTGATTTAAAAGATTCACAGAAAATGGAGATGTGAGGGACCCATTATTTGGGTTTTTTTTGAGCACACCAAGATATCAGTAGCACTTTAACTGGACATGAGATTTCAGTGTACTATTGTCTACTGTTGCAGTGGAACAGGTAAAATTGTACTGGAATGGTGCTATCTGCTGAACGGCTCCAGGTTGAAAAAAGCAATCTTCATTTTACTTCCATATTCTCCTTCTTAACACTTCCCTTATTTAAGACCTTATAGCCATATCCTGCTAGTCCAGACCATTGCATTCAGTCCCATAAGGACAGCGGGAGCAGGTGGTTCAAACCACACCACAGTCTGGGTGCTGACCCTTCCCACTTCTGAGCCCCTGTCCCAGGGATGATGCTGGGAGTAAAGAAAGATTTTTCTTTCAGCAATATCTCCTAGAGGAATATAGGCTAGAGCGGTCTTTTTCCTCTTTCCCAAATCCCATGTATTCTAGGAAACATCGTGAACGGACTTGTTCAAAACACCCAGCACAGAGCATTGCAAAGTATCCTCCTTCTTCAGCTTTCCTACAACTAACTTCCACCTTCCATTCCAGCTTTGTGAACATCCTCCTTCCCTACGATGCCAAAACCATCGGGACACGCTTCCGTTGGTGGCAGCCCAAGCACGACGGGCTGGACCAGAACGACTGGGCCATCGACAACGTGCTGATCTCGGGCTCAGCCGACCAGAGGACGGTGATGCTCGACACCTTCAGCAGCGCTCCCCTGCCGCAGCACGAGCGCTCCCCGGCCGACGCGGGGCCCGCCGGCAGGATCGCCTTCGACATGGCCACGGAGGACAAAACCACAGGTGAACCAATGCTCCGTTCAGCAGCAAGAAGCCAGTGCAGTGATTTGCAGATCGTGCTGAGCGCCGGAATCTTTGTCTCACTGTGATGGCGGTCCCATTGCTATATTGCATTATATAAGCAAAATGAAAAGATGTAATGCAGCTTTTTAACTGTGTGGATTTGTTTAGAAGGTTAATTTATTTTAAAAGGGGGGAAAAAAAGTAACTTTTTTAAGAAGTGCCAGGTTATTCTTAGCAAAAAATTCTAAGTGTCTGTTCCCCTTTTAAACTTTTCTTTAAGGAAGTGAAATTACATTTTACAACTAAATTTTGTAGAAGATGCATTTCTTTATGTTTATAAGGCTTAACAGCTACCAGTGCTGGGTTAGACTTTTTGCACACATGTAGGCAACACCCATTAAAAGGCTCTCCCAAAATGTTCAGTACCATAGAAGTTTGTATTTTAAGTCTCAGATCCTTAATTCTTGAACATTAAAAAATAATGCTGTAATGCTTATGAAAGAGAGTAGTAAAAGGGGTAATAAGAGGGGTAATACATAATGTAATACATATTTATGTGGGAACAATGGGATACTGACATTCTCAGGAGCAATACTAAATAATTCTCATGTAGGCTGAAAAATAAAGCCATGAATCACCTTTTGTGGTTAACACTACTCCCTGTTTAATTTATATTGCCCCTGTATATTACTGACATTGCCATTTATTTTCAAGTGAATGAACACTGGTTATTCCATGATGATTGCTCAATTGAGAGATTTTGTGATTCTCCTGATGGTGTCATGATCTGTGGGAGCCACGATGGCAGAGAGGTCTATGCAGTCACCCACGACCTGACTCCTACAGAAGGCTGGATTATGCAGTTCAAGGTAAAATCTGTCTGCAGTACAATTATTCCAAACCACGTTTTGTTCCAGGTCTAAGTAGATCTTTCAGGAAGAAGGATGATGTATAGGCCTACACAGGAGCCATTCCCTGCTGGGAAAAATCTTATTAGGCCATCCTCATTTTTCTCACTTACTCTGTGTTGGTCAGCTTTAATACCACAGGCTGTTCTCAGAGGTGACACATTCTTCTCTTCCAGCACTGCAATTCCATGGACATCATGTAATAAGGATATTGCACATCTCCCAGGTGTCTATTATTACAGCTGCTGGTGAGGGAAAAGCAGCTCCACAGTAGTAGTTCAGTAGTAGTTCACTCTGCTCCTGTGTTGTCATGTACTCACATCAAACCTGCACCCAAACTGGCTTTCGTACACCCCTTTACCTAAATTAAGGAAATAATGCAGCAATATACAGAAATTGCAAGAACCCTTTGCACATCCATCCATAAAGGTGGTCTCCTTAATCTTTGGCCGCCTCTGAAATATTCAAATCTCAGGTTGTGTGGGAGGAGATATTGACTTAATTTGGTATGTGGTACTGGGGTTTAAGGCCTGAGTGTCAAAATCTGGAAATCTAGAAGTGTGAGCTATCTAGAAGAAAATCAAATTCACAATATGGTGTCTGTTCTCAGTCTTGAGAATACCAGAGATCTCCAGGTGACTGGTACTATACAGGTACCATACACTGTTACTGCCATCATTTCAAGAAAAATTCTGCAGTCTGTTTTCTGGCTCATATACTTTCTTTAAACTCCTCCACCACAATTAATTCTTTATTACTGATGGTCTCTTCTTTATTAGGTTTCTGTTGGATGTAAAACCTCAGAAAAACTTGCACAAAATCAGGTCCATGTGCAGTACTCCACTGACTTTGGCGTTAGCTGGAGTTACTTAGTACCTCAATGCTTACCAGCTGATCCAAAATGTTCTGGGAGTGTCTCACAGCCATCTGTCTTCTTTCCCACAAAAGGATGGAAAAGAGTAACTTACACACTGCCTGAAAGCCTTGTGGGCAAGTAAGTACAAATTTGCTACTCATTTTGTCTTGGATTCAATACCTTCCTGGAAACACATCAGGACATCTGCCTATTGATTTTCTTTCAAGGAAATTGCAGAATAGTAGCATTCATGTTCATTACACTATGGATATATAAAAAAAATCTATTTCAATGGATACTTCCACTACTCGGAAGAGAGTAGAGTCATGATTATATTGTGTTTAATCACTTTTCTTCAATTGAGCAAAGTTGTTTCATACCTATGTTTGGTTTTCTTCATTGCTTTATATCTAGTCCTGTGAGGTTTCGGTTCTACCAGAAATACTCAGATATGCAGTGGGCCATTGATAATTTCTATCTGGGCCCTGGTTGTCTGGAAAACTGCAGAGGTCATGGAGACTGCCTGAATGAGCAATGCATCTGTGATCCTGGGTATTCGGGTCCAAACTGCTACCTGACCCAGACACTGAAGGTAATTTTATTGCATGTTTCAAATAATGAATTTTGGCATGTGTTTGACTGGGAAGGAGAGAGAGGAGAGATTGAGGTTACTGGAAATTTAGCTTTGTTTCCCATCAGCCTGAAGACAGTCAAATCCATTTTCAGCCCTTTCATCAGTGTTTTAACAAAACTATTACTGCATTATTCAAGAATAGGTTTGTTGCTTTGAAAATAACACTTAGCCTGAAAAAGCTGTGATAAAGTTCACTGTTCATCTTTTAATCATCATTATAGGATGTAAATCACCCTTGCACATATGGTTGTATTTGAACAAAATAGAAAGATTGTCTTTACTGTGGAAGAGCTTGCTGAAGTAGGGAATAAAAAAAAATGGCATAAAATTTAAAAATTAATTCATCTGGCTGTTACTCATGTTACCCCGTAACAAGAAAGAGGACTCTAGTTAGATATTGATAATTTAAAAGTTAAAAGTAACTAACTTTCCAGTTATCATGTAATTTAAATTATTATAACCTTCTGGTTTTCATCTGAAATCCTAACTACATGAACAAATATTACTGTCTGTTTGCAATTTTTAATTAATAATGTATCCATCATATTAAGGACACTTGGGATAAAACTGTAGCAATTCTAGGGGAGTTTTACTGCTAACTCCTTAATGCCAGGATTGCTGGTTTTGCTGAGGAAGGATATAGAATATGTTTTCTCCCATGCATACACAAGTGAGCCACTGTTGCACTCTGCTATCAAAACCTTGCCACGCAAACCCAACATGCTCATTCACTTGCACATGCCAATTTTAATTTGCTGCATTACCTCCCAAGTATGTTAAAATCCAGCCCAGATATATTTTCACATTTAGCCAGTTCAGTTCAAGTGGCCAAATATTCAGCCAGAATTGATTATGTTCAGTCACCCTGAGAAAAATTTACAGTGTTCTTGAGCCCTTCAAACACGTTTAGGTCAGTTCCAGCTGTGTTTATCAAGACTTAAAATCTTACTTACTAGTGCTTCATGTTAAATACCTTACTTACAGACCTTCCTGAAAGAGCGCTTTGACAATGAGGAAATTAAACCAGATTTATGGATGTCCTTAGAAGGTGGGAATACCTGTACCGAGTGTGGAATTCTCGCAGAAGACACAACTCTGTATTTTGGAGGTGCAACTGTGAGGCAGGCTGTCACTCAAGATCTGGACCTGAGGGGGGCAAAGTAGGTCATGGTTCCATGTCATCGTCATGGGGAGCTCTGTCATACACCAGCAAAGCAGCAGGCAGCAGAGCTGGTAGCTCAGGGAATTCCTAGGCCACCACAAGAATAGCCCTGCCTGAGGCACACACTGAGGAGATGATGATTCTCAGGGTGCTGGTGCTTTCAGATGAGTCACAGAGAGCAAGGCTTACCCTAGCACAGTGGAAAGGGTCTGATGTGTCCAGGTGAAGCAGCAGGTCCCTTTGTCCAGAAATCAGCAACTCCTGTCCTGCAAAGAGGCAAGACACAGTCACCAGGGCAGCAGCCGTGTCTCTCACTGAGTTCAGAGCAGAACCTCTGCTGGCTGTCCTCTTTTGGGTGCCCACACAAGATCCATTCCACTTCTGTTGTGTTGGAAAGGATGACTTATCAGGAGACCAGTTCAACTCTGTCAGTTTAGACAGCCTAAGGACATTACACAGACAACTTCAGCATCATTTCTCTTGACCATATGGCTTTAATGATGCCACACACTCTGACTTCTGAAATTCTGCAAGTTTGCTGAATCACAGAATGGAAGTGGCCTAAGGGAGTCTCTAGTCCAACCTCATGCTCAAAGCCAGGTAACACTGAATTCGGGCCAGTTTGTCCAGGACTTTTTCCCACTGGATCTGTAAAAACCTCCAAGAACAGAAATCCTACTGTCTGTCTGTACTGGAACACTTGTACTAGTGTTCAGTTACTCTCAGAGTGATTTACACACACACACACATACACACACACACACACACACACACACACACACACACACACACACACACACACCCCCATTAAATCCATTTGAAGCTTCCTATATTTTCAGTGTATGAGCACTATCTCTGAGCTCTGGTTACAGTCATTCCAGTGTCCTCCACTGACCTTGCCTCAGTTTATCAACTTCTTTTATGTCCTTCATTGATACAAGGGCACCTTAACACATGGCGAGCTCCCATTCCACCAGGACTCTCAGGGAGCTCTAAGCAAAGCAGCTCCCATCCAGTCTGACCCTAGCTGGTACATTTGCAATGGGTTAGTCCCTCCCAGTGGCAGTTCTTAGCTGAATTCCATGAGGTTCCCATTAAAATCACTAGATAGTGTTTTTGGAAACCTTTGTAGTACTTGTGCATCAATGTTACTTGCTTTAAAAGGCTGGCATTTGGAACAATTTCAGCATGTCTGTTAACAGAAAGCAACCTCTATTTCTGCAAGTCTAACAGATGTGATCATATACAATTACTCTTAGGTTTCTACAGTACTGGGGGAGGATCGGGAGTGAAAACAACATGACAACATGCCACAGACCAACTTGCAGAAAGGAAGGAGTGCTGCTAGACTATTCCATAGATGGAGGCAAGTACATACTGTATTTACAGCTGAACTACAGTTTGGTTCTATATCCATCCACTGTGAATACCTGAGAAGTTGTCAAGAGATCCAAAATAAAACGCTAATTCTTAATTGTAAAGCTATTTTTTTTCATGTCAAGATTTTTTTCCCCATCCAAAATTTCCATCTGTTACTCAGAAGTTTTCCATAATCTTCCTGCCTTATTTCAGTAATCAGTGGCTTCCACCGAAGTTGATTATTCCATTTTCCTTGCACTGAGTAACAGTTGCCAGCTATCCGTAGAAGTTAAGCTCTACCAGAAGACCACAGCTATTACTTTTATCTCCTATTATCTTGCTTTAATCCTTTAGAAGATTCTGCCATATGCTTGGTTTTATTATTAAACCTGCATCTTTTCATTCCAGGGATATCCTGGACTTTGCTGCACGAGATGGATTACCAAAAGTACATCTCGGTGAGGCACGACTACATCCTCCTCCCCGAGCATGCCCTGACCAACACCACCCGCCTGCGCTGGTGGCAGCCCTTCACTCTCAGCAACGGGATCGTGGTGCCCGGCCCCGACCGGGCACAGTGGGCTCTGGACAACATCCTGATAGGGGGAGCAGAGATCAACCCCAGCCAGCTGGTGGATACGTTTGATGATGGTAAAACGGGCTGCCACAGCTCATCTGTTGTCTGGCATTCTATGTTCTTGTCTTACCTGAGACCTGTGAGCTTGCAAGCAGACTTTATTTTAACTCTGCCAATTTTTCCTTTTGTCAACTAATGCTGTTTATATGGGATTCTTCATGCTATTAATAGAAGTGTGTAAATATATATATATATTTTATATATATGTATATTCAGATGTGTATGTGTGCACATGTATATAGAAAAAAAAATTATTTCGGTCCAACTCATTTCATCTAAATTTCTGGTATTATACTTTCATCTCATCATATTTTTTAAAAGTACTATTATTTAAACATTTTAATTACCTCTCTGGTGATGAGTGTTTTTATTATGTCTCTTTGTAGCTTACTGTGTGTCATTACAGATAGCATAAATGTAGTGTCCATATCACTACTCTGTCTAGTGATTCTGTGGATTCATTACTAAGCATTGATGTTTACCAAGACAATGCAGTAATTGTATTTAACTCATCTTAATAGAAGGCACCTCTCATGAAGAAAACTGGAGCTTTTACCCTAATGCAGTCAGAACTGCAGGGTTCTGTGGAAATCCATCATTCCATCTCTACTGGCCAAATAAGAAAAAGGATAAAACACACAACATCCTGTCCTCCAGGGAGCTCATTATACAGCCAGGATACATGATGCAGTTTAAAGTAAGAAATGTTCTTTCTCTCCAAAGTAAAGAACACAATGAAAATTCATCTAACGTGTCTCCAGAAATTATTCTTCTTCCAACCAGGATGCTCAATTGGATGAATAATTAATAGTGACTTTTTACTAGAAATTAAAGGAAAACATAAAGTGTAGGTAATGAGAACCAGAAAGGGTGCATGAATGTAAAATGTCAAAATGTTCTGACTGTCTGTATGCTTTTGTGGTTAGTCAGAGGAATTGGAAGTCTAATACCTTTGTCCTGAAATTACTGGATCATCAGATACAGTAGGAATTATTTTTTAAGATGAGAATAGATGCCATGCAGAATAAGTTATTTTCCCTAATTTGTGAAGAAACAGAAAAGGTAAAGGAGAAGAAGCTGGAGAAGAGTGTCATATGGAAAATGCAAGTGAGTTCAAGCAGAAGCACCCCTTCTACTTCTTGTGTCATGGCATATGACCTAGACCATCAGAGAAACATTTCTGAGTATCTTAATTTGATTTAAAGTAGAATTCTACACAGGGCCAAAGGCAACGAGTGGTTGTTTTCCAGAAATGTTCTTGGCTGTTCCCCAAGCACCCTGCCTAAAATAAGCCAGGAACTAACATGAAAATAGAGTTATCAAAATACTAATCCATTTTCTTATTATGGTTTTTTCCTTGCTCTTCTGTTTGACAAGATAGTTCCAGAATTTTTCCATTTTCCACTGGTCAATATTTTCACCTTTTCGCAACATCACTGCTTATTTTATATTGACTGTCTAATATAATCCCTAGAGAACTGCTTCCCTACTCAGCATGCCAAAGAAATTATATACAAGAGGAGTCTCTTAAGTTTTTTACTACTAAATGTCAAGACTGCCTCCAAGATGCTTATTTTACCCAGCCTATCATCTTTTTCCTCTATTTTAAGACCAAAATTATGTTAACCCATCAGCATTTAATAGTTCATATTACTAAACACTTACTGCAAAGCTTTTCTTTTCTGATGTTCTCCCCATAACTAAGAACTCAGCTCTAGCATGGCTTCTGTTTGGTTTTGAAATTTAGCATTGTATTATCAAATCAGTAATGTACACTGGGCACTGTAATCTTTCTACTTTAATATGGAACAAATATGTCTATTGTTTTATATATCCAGAATAATTCTGTTACTAAATTGGACTCATTTAAAGTTTATGTCCACATGTTTATCATTATGAATTTTAAATTTCATAGATGCTTCACTTCTGGAAATGCCAAGGAACTAGTGTATCTCTTGTTTCAGAAACAATGTTTGTTTAGATAGTTAATTTGGACTTCAGAAATTGTTAGGATTCTGTTAGGAAATAACAGTAGCAAGGAAGCAAAATTCTTTAAGTAAAAACAGTATCTGAAGTATGGTGTCTTTTGTTTTCCATTTACTTTTGATGGATTTTGCCCAAGTTCTAAGTTGACAATCCCTCATACACCCAATAAAGAAACCAAAAAAAGGAGAACATAGCTTGATCATGTATCACTTTAAATGTCTACCTGACTTGTTATAGCAGTTGATTTTATTTGTGCTATAGATCGTGGTTGGCTGTGAGGCAAATTCTTGTGGGGACCTCCACTCAGTGATGCTGGAGTATACAAAGGATGCCAGGTAAATAACAGCAGAATACACAGACCTGAAAAAAACAGTATGACATTAAAAACATAGAGAACTTCTATTTATTAAAGCAATTGCTTTGCTATTCATGTTGTAACAGAATCTGAACACAGCCTGTGTGCAAGCACTAGGATTTGTCTACATCACTCCCATAAATTCTCTTTATAATTTATGCCAGATGCTGACAGATTCATGACACTGAGCTTGTAGTTACAGTAATGAATATGTCCCTGTTAAAAATGTGCTCACAGGAAAACACATTTGCAGGAAAATCTTTTAGTAAGATACAGGATCAAGCTGTAATGAAGTGGGAGTTACTTAACTCCAAATTGGTCTTTTAACTAGCTAACCATAACACTGCCTCACGTGCTGTAGAGTAGCAGCATGCTATATATAATTTGTAAAAATGAAAGTATATTCTGTGCTCAAATAACTGTGGGTGAAAATGTAGCAAATTCTATTGGGACTCTTCTGAACACCATAAGAAAGAGGTTAAGGAGCAGCCTTCTAAATAAATCCTTCTGTCATGCAGCCCAGAGCAGCTGTATGTACCACACTGCTGGGAGTACCACCACCAAGGGCTCTACAGCAAACATTCTCCCTGGCTGCACCTGTGCTTTGGCCTCTCACCTCTTGTTTATTTGTGGCTCTAGAGCATGGAAATTATTGCTGACAGTCTCTCGTGTTTTCTTAGTAAGACAGGCAATGTCATGACCCTTAGAAATAATCTGTTTTCCTTTCGTTATTTTTTTCAGTTGTTCTAAAACTTTTTTTTTTTTTGCTTCCTACAGGACAGACTCGTGGCAACTCGTCCAGACACACTGCCTTCCTTCCTCATCTAATAGCATTGGCTGCTCCCCATTTCAGTTCCATGAAGCTACCATCTACAACTCTGTCAACAGCTCCATGTGGAGAAGAATAACTATCCAGCTGCCTGACCATGTCTCATCCAGGTAAGTTACTGAAAGGTCAGCTCACTGTGGACCTACAAAATGACAGCTGTCTTGCTGGCATGGTTTACTAGGAACAATTGGTGAATTAAAAATGATTCCTTATTGCAGATTTAGATTTGATACATAACTAAAGTTCTTCAGGAAGCTTTTTGTTAATAGAAGTCACTACTGCCAATGATGTAGCAGGGTGGCTCTTTCCAGGTATTGAAGTCACAGCCCCCTCACATGACATTCTTGGTTGCATTTGCTGCTGGTGTATTAGAACATCACTGTACAGGTGTGTTTAGCTGCTATGTATCCTAATACAGTGTTTGGATGTTGATATTTGCAGTGCAACCCAGTTCAGGTGGATTCAGAAGGGAGAAGAACTAGAGAAGCAGAGCTGGGCAATCGATCACGTGTACATTGGGGAAGCGTGCCCAAAGCTCTGCAGTGGCCACGGGTACTGCACAACTGGAGCCATTTGCATCTGTGATGAAGGATTCCAAGGTTCCATTTCTTCATTTCTCTCTTGTACATCTACTACAGTCTAGTCTAGCTCAAAATTAAACAAAAGACAGTGATGTATCATTCATCACTGGAATGTCTGAGTAACAAATTCAGAATCAATAATTTGTTAGGGCTCCAAATAACAGCTTTCCCCTCTCCTTATTCTTTCCATATTGAGTCATCAGTCTCTCCCATCTGGCACTGTATGTAAGATCCATCCAGCCTTTATTGAAGGCAGAACATGGCTACTTGATCAGCCAGAATTGGCTTCCACATCGTGCACCTTCCGGGGGTGCATCCCAGAGAATGCGTAAATGGGATCCAGATGCTGATGACTGGCATCTGTAAGGGACTCGGTGCCCCATCAGGACAGAGTGTTCTGCTCTAAGCCCTCAGTGCAGCTAAGCACATGCCTAATGGCACCTGAGTGCCCTTGGAAAGCTCTAAGTGCTTTGTGGGAGTGGAGCCAGTGTTTAATGTCTTCCAGGAGAGCCTCATAACTTTATAAGATCAGATCCCTTCCAAGTTTTTAGACATATTTGCCTTCAAACAGCAATTTGAGATTTCTCCTATTGGCATCAGTGCAAAACAGGAGAAACTGTACTGCAGTTCTTGAAGTTATACTGCTGCAAAAATTAGACTCACCGCCTCAGTTTTGTAAAAATGACTGCTGTATATCAATGTGCACATTATTAATGGATCTGCTGAAATATATTCAGGCTGTCCTCACACCGTTTGTTGAGCCACAACCTTGAAAAGAATTACAATGACCTGTAACTCAATTTTCTCCATTCTTTCTATTTTTGTGTCTTTAACAACTTCACTGTGTCATTTTTAGGTGATGATTGCTCTGTTTTTAGCCATGATCTACCAAGTTATATTAAAGATAATTTTGAATCTGAAAGAGTCACTGAAATTAACTGGGAAACCATTCAGGGGGGAGTGATAGGGAATGGATGTGGACAGCTGGCACCCTACGCCCATGGAGATTCACTCTATTTTAATGGATGCCAAGTAAGACAAGCTGTGACCAAGCCTCTGGATCTCACCCGAGCAAGGTAATAGTTTGAGCCTAAACAGCTCTTTCAACAATTCATGAAAAAGTAAACTCTTCACATGTACATGGGCCAGTACAGATGAGGATGGACTGATCTGGCTCTGCCATGTAGTTGGATGTGCTGGCAGAAAACATTAGGGCTTTGTGACTTTGATTTGGGAGATGGAGACTGAGGATGTCAGATGAAAAGGTCAGATGTTTTCATCATGCCCAACAGAGCACTGTCTATGTAAGCCAGCACTGACAGTGAAGCTGTTGGCAAAGGCTGGACACCAGACTGCCTGGACCGGTGCCTGATCAGATAAGACAAATCCCATATTTGTATGTGCCTCCACAATGGTTATGATTAAAGATGTTATTTAGTAATTACAGGATCATTTTCCCATTTCAGTTGTCAAATAGAATTACATTCACCTGGCAATGAACAGGAGTATCTTTTTCATCTATTGAGCCTCTTTGGCCATGGAAAAATAAATGTAACCAGCCTGTGCTGGCTCTTAGCAGAGTGACAGTTTTCAGGACTGGTTTATATTTAGTTGTCCAAAGCAAGATTAGAAACAGGATGAATTGGCCAATGGGCCAGATATATATCAGGTTTGTCTCTTCTTACTTGAACTCCCAGGTAGAATATGATATACATTTTTTGGCACTTTCTTATATTCAGCCTTTATTTGTCCTTTTAAACTTTTCATACAGTTATTTACATGTTTGCATTTTTAGCCATCTCAATTTTGTGGAGATATAGTGCAAAATTGGATCCTGCTTGCAACAATATGTTATACATAGTAAACTACTATTTTGGAAGGGGAGCTGTGTTTTAAAGATGTGAGAACAGTTTATTTTGCATGTTAAAGTAACGATTCTTGAAAATGCTACAAGTTTTGATAAGGTAACTGCAATAAACCTAGAAATACTATTGTTCCTGTTTTAATAATTTTGCATCTTGAAAATGCCTTTTCTCTGTGTGTTTTACAGCAAGATCATGTTTGTTTTGCAAATTGGAAGTATTTCACAAACAGACAGTTGCAATACCAATCTGAGTGATCCTAACACTGTAGACAAGGCAGTGCTCCTCCAATACAGTGTAAATAATGGAATTACATGGCAAGTAATTGCACAGCATCAGCCAAAGGACTTTATACAAGCCCAAAGAGTGTCTTATAATGTTCCTTTGTAAGTACCCAATCACATTTCATTACCTCTAAATGCACAAGTTTAGCATTTCTGCTAAAAAATAACCTATCTTTGCATCATTGTTGAAGAAAAAAGGTTGATGAGAGGGTAAAAAAAGAAGACTTCAGAGGAAGGCTGACTAAGAAATTCCAGGCTAGTGTTTATCAATGCACTTAAAAGAAAAAAAGAAAGAATACTTGTTTTGAAGAGGGAAAATCCACCCTACCTGTGTGCATTTTTAACTCTTAAGTGTTTTACACATACAATATGTTGATGTTCAGTCACACAGAAACTATTTGACTTTGCTCTCAGTTCTGTTTGGGGATAGATAGGATATGCAACACACCAATAGTTGGAGCTCTCACGGGCTCTTGTGTTTGTGTGACAGGGAGGCACGAATGAAAGGAGTCTTACTGCGCTGGTGGCAGCCCCGTCACAACGGAACAGGTCATGATCAGTGGGCTTTGGACCACGTAGAAGTCGTCCTGTGAGTATCAGATCAGCTTCACCTCATCCCACCCCACCTCAGAAAGCACTGAACTTTCTCCAGCATGACATGAGTATTAAGCACATTAAGAACCATTGTGGCCCAGGGAATCCTTTCTCAAAGGGAAACCTTTAAAATCCTATCTTTCCTGATGCTCTGCCCTGGCTGCAGCAGTCAGTAGCTAAGATGGACACAAAGTAAGTGTCACAGCAGGGGGGTGTGTTGTGCATTGTGGAAAAATGCAGGAGGGAAAGTGGGGCTTTATCACCTCCAAGTATTGCTGTGGTCCTGTAATGCAGCACTGACTATTAAAAAACTATTTTGCTGGGACATAAGAAAGGATATTCCTGTTCAGCCCTGTGCTGCCATTTAGGGCTGATCTATATCCTTTATATATATATTAAAAAAAAAAAAAAGATTTTTCTGTATTGTTCATTGCACAAAGTAATGTTGTTGTGCCTCTTAAAAATCTGTGGTAGCAACTAATGCCTTATTCATTTCCTTTTTTTAGTAAGAAGGATACTGTTCAGAAACAGGGTTCACTATATCAGGTTCCTATGGTCCGAGCTCTATATTCATCCCCTTGTCAAGATTTTACCAAGTCTGCACCCTCCTGATTCTCCCATTCTTGAGATGGGTTTCGCTGGCAGCTAACCCGTTTTTCCTGTGTTGCATCATGAAGAGATGACCTGCTCTTTCTCTAACAATTTAGTTCCAGTAGAAGTGAAATGCTAGTGGCTTCCCGGGCAGGAACTCATCGCTGGCAGTGGTTGGCAAAGAGAGGCGAGCCTGCTCCATAGATAGGTTCAAACATTCTTTTTATTGAACAACTTAAAAACGAGCAATGAAGAAATTAGGCTTAGATAACCTCCAGACTGTGTAATTATAGCTATGAGGTTTCTGAATTAGCAGAGGCACTGCAAGTAATGTTTTGCAACCATAGTAAAGTGAATTGTCTGATTGCTAGTTAGTCCTGTTCTCCTTTCCACCAAGAAGCACCAGCTTGCATGGCACTCATATCAACCCCAAACCAAACTGGTCCCAACACTGAGTAACTGTACACCCTCCGCTGCTTTTACACACCTTGCTGGGCTCTGCTTCCATAACATTAAGCTTAAAACTGTAAGGAACAGAGGAGAGAGATGGATATGATTCCTGTTTTAGTTAATCAATGGTTGTATGATGCTGCATCAGGAAAGATATGGAAGAGTATGAGCCTGCAGGAAGTTCACCCTGTTTAGGAAACCATGGAAAAGGGAACTGCTCGTTCTGAAATATTCACGTCTTTCTACCTCGCAGTTAAAAATAAAATGAACAAGACAAACTATGTAAGAAAAAAATAAAGTACAATGTTACCCATCAATCCAAGCACTGAATTAGGGGCCATAAGTAGGAATAAAACAGATCTTTAAAAAGTTAATCTGAGGCTGAAATGTGGAGAACTTCTCTGACAATGAGATCTGCCAGGCTGTACACTATAGACACGAGTGGTAACAAGAAGTCATGTGAGATTTTATACTAGAATGGCCAAAGCAAGTAATCATACCTTAGCAAAAGAAGGAAAACCAGGTAGGCAGAGAGTGTCTCCCCCTTCTATTATTTTAGTCTTGTTAAAGAGCTTTAAGGCTCTTCTGAAAACTGCCCTAAATATCAGGCTAGAGACAGAGAATTTCCACCCTGTTCAAGTGACATCTGGTACAATCCATAGAGAAAGACAGTCCAAACTGGACTGATTTCTCCCTTACCAAGTCCTGTGAAATACAGTGCCATGACATCTTATTTCCCAAAGGCCACATGTAGAGTTCCAGTCCTTGCTAACTACAACACATGAGACATGCTGCTCTCAGGAAGGGCAGAATTAAATTCCATAGTGCATCTGGTTCCTATGCTGGCATGTGCTCAGACCTGGCAGGTGCCTTTAGCTCCTCTGTTTTGCTTAAGTTCTATCTGCACGTTGTAATTAATCAAAATATTCTTCAGGCCTCAAATTTATTAGCAAGTAACCTGCAACGTCCTTATCAACAATTACTCTCACCTGGGTTTTTCTGTAGCTTTGCTACTTCACTTGGCCACCTCACACTGATCACTTTACCCCCAGCATTTCAGCTTCTTCACCTGTTAAATGACAAAGACACTTATGGAGTGCTTCAGGGTACCAGAAGGGAGCCTGGATCAGTATCTGTTAGTATTTACCCTAGATGACCCTGCACACACCAGGGCTACCAGAAATCACACTGTGAGTACTAGGGATAAGACTTGGCTTTCATTCTTAATATTCCTTTGTTTTCCAATGAAGGCTAGAGAAGCAGTGCCTGCTCCTGGGAAAAGCAAGCCCCCTTTCCCAGGCAGCTCTCCAGCAAGAGGTGAGGAAGCAGAGTTCTCTGGGTGCTCTCCCTTCCCACCAAGATTCCAAGAGGAGAGCTCTGTGGGCAATAGCCACCCCAGGGTTTTCAGTCAGGGCTGCAGAGAGGCACAGCCTGAACTTAAATTATGCACCAGGATTCTGTAATTACCTCTTCCCATTAACTCCATAGGGAGTCATTGGTAGAGTCAGCAGGCTTCTGTCTGGTTTATTCATCCCAAATCTGAAATACGTTAGGAAACATCTGTGCCTCCTAAATTGGAAGTAATTTCTGTCGGAACTCTGGCCTCATCTCAGAAGACCATGAACATCCCTAGATAAAAACCCACTGATGGTCATGTCCAACAGAGCCTGTATCCAGTCCTCTTACAACCCTGCATTGCACCACCAACCTGGATGAGACCCCATACACCTCTCCAGAACCATCAAAAAACACTATCCTCACTGGCCCTGGTTTCAGTCCTAGATTTTCATGTTTGTGACCTATGTACCCATGTTGATGCAGCAGGAAAACCTCAGCCTGTGAGGTGTTAGACCAGGAAGCCAGCCTACACTAGGAGGTGTGGTTTGGGACATAGATACTAATTCCTGGCTTTGCACACATCTCCTCTTGTGCTCTCTTCACTACCCTGTGGGCTGACAGAGGTCTCATTTTCCAGCCTATGTGTTGGCTTGGCTGCCTGCACCCCCAGGTGCACACCAAGCTGCTGTGACAGCTTTTCCTCAGCCCACAGGCAAGTGAGCCATGCTCTCCTAGAGCAGACTAAGGGCTGTAGTAAGAGGGCAAGCAGGGAAAGCACCTGCCAGCGGGGACAGCTGATCTGTAGGAACATAAAACAAATAAGGATTTTCTTGATTTTATTTCCCATCCAAAACAGAGGATGTCCCTGCTCCTGCCTAGAGTTGTGACCCCAGGGGCACATCTGTGATTATATGCCTTCATGGCCCAACTCTTCTCAGCAATCCAAAGATTTGAAATCAATTCTGTCACAGGTCTAGCTGCCAAGTCGTAGTGCAGATACTGAGACAGCTGACACACAGTCAGGGTCATGACACTGTTCAGTTCAACAGATTTCTGAGTCAAGGGCCACCATCCTCTCACCATCAAACATGCCTTCAGGATGCCACTCCTTTGATTCTTTTTTGCTCCCAAGAAAATTGCTGCGGGAAAAAAAATCAACCTTCACATTATACATGCATGCAAAATACCTGACAGTGATAAAACAGGCCAAAGATTAATGCTTTTGTATCTTACTTAAAATCATTCCACTTTTGAATGATCTATTTGAATCACTCAATAAAAAGCAGTATTTTTAAGATTGTGATGCAGCTGCAAACTGTGCTTAAACTGAGCACATTTTTTAAACAGGTGAAACCAAATACCTGTGTTGACAATGTTATATATTAAACTGATCTTGCCAACTTAACAGCAGTTGATGTCTGTCTCGTGGTGGGGAGAGGATACAAGTTATTAAGTTGCCCAGTCCCTTTTATAGCTAGTGCTGATTATCCCTCATTAGTGCAGCATTTTTTCTCTCCATTTGTAAAGAAAGCTTTGGGCCCAACTCTCATGTGTTCCATGTGGCTCTTCTTAGGATAAAAAGTATTTTATCCCAGGCTTAAGAAAGAGTGTTTTTCTGTGCCTCTGTACTTCTGCCCTAAGAAGAGCCCATGTCCAATTCTGCATTTCATTTGCACATTGTTTTTCTCTGGAAGCACAGCTCTCTGCCCACTGCACACACACCTCACACTTCTTTGCATGTGCATTACACAACTGCCATTTCTTTGTGTACAGGGCAGGCCCTTAGAGACATCTCATTAACTTAATTCAAAGTCAAAGGTACAGAGAAATAGTTATAAGATGAACGCTAAGGTCTGATATTGTTTTCCTTACCCCCAAACTTGTTATGTGATCCAAAGGAATTTACGCTGTGCAAGGAATGCAAGAAATGTTATCCACACCTACTATTTTATGGTTAACTGATAGATAACAGAATGAATCCCTCCATAGCCATCACTCCATGCTCTTCATTGTTGAGATAGTCTCACATTTTTGGCACAAATGATTTAGTGACAAGTTATGTTGCATTTGGTGCAAAGAATGTTTATCCTTATTTTGGAATACTAAAATACAAATTATATATTCTAGATTTAACAAGAAGTGCTCATGTGGAAAAGCAATTTCATCTGCTTCCTTTTTTTAGAAAAAAGCAAAGATTTGAAAAATGCATTTAAATTAAGAATCAACATATTTATGATAAAAAACATAAGTAGTTCAAACATTAGAGGACTATCTGAATATTTACAACATTTATGCCAAATTTAATATTATGCAGTTTGTGCTTCTATTGCATTTCTATTATGTTTCTAAAATGTGCATGCTGAATTTTATAGTAAATAAAAATCTAAACACTGATTTGAAATCTGAGGAAATAATTTGTTCAATTTTTATTTTCAAAAGAGACGAAAAGTCCTATATTGCCTCTAAACCTCATCAGGGTTTTATGACTAATCACAGTGCTGCATGCATTGAAAGGCATTTTCTAACTTGTGTTGTATTTCATTGTTTGCTGTCATTGGTTTTACACTAGAATAAGGTAAGTACTTTCCTTGAATCAGTATTAAATGTATGTTTCTGTTACAGCTACAGCTCTTTCACAAAGTTTTGTCAATGGTGGGTTGGTGGAAAATCATTTATGCTCTGAGATGTGCCACACAGATCCTGATCCTGCAGCACTTCCTCAGTGAGCACTGGAGGAAGTTAAACTTAGCAGAAATTGTTCAGCAGATTGTGCCATAGCGCAGTGGGAATTTCACCACGGTTGTGGTGGGAAGGACTGCT
Organism: Cinclus cinclus; assembly: GCF_963662255.1. Classification (NCBI taxonomy): domain Eukaryota; kingdom Metazoa; phylum Chordata; class Aves; order Passeriformes; family Cinclidae; genus Cinclus; species Cinclus cinclus. The sequence continues at coordinate 9,818,403 of NC_085049.1, forward strand.
CCTTCTTTTGCTTCTGATAGGGTACAGGGAGACCTGCCAATGGAGGGCACCCAGAGCATTGTACAGGCAGCTAATTCCCACTTTTTACTCTAATGAATGGCCACAGGGACGCAGCTGCAGTCAGGCAGTGCATGTCAGTCAATCTGCACGGTGGCATAGCCACACCTGCCCCTTAGACACAGAACCAGTGTCCCCAGGCAGAGCCTTCATTTCATGTAACCCAGCAGCTTTGTGCTGTTGCAGTTAATAGATACCACCAATCAGTAGTTACTGAGCTCTGGGTTCAAGTGTTGACTCCACCAAAGCCAGAGAATATTTGCCATTGATATGAGCCCTCAGAACTTCAGTCAGAGCACATAAAACCTTTTTCATTACAGTACTTGCCTAATAAAGCATTTGTAATTCAGCATCAAAATTTACTCTAAACCTAGTCTTAAGGGACATACCTTTGATGTGTTCTAAGGCTTTTTCCATGTTTAATTTTGTTATCCAAATATTTTTGTTTCTCTTTTGTTCCTGTTTTTGCCCTGCCAGTTAGAAACACACAAATAATGAATGACACTAGTATATACTGGGGTTATGTACTGCATATTTTTCATTCTATTTGGCTATGTTCCATTTTCATAAACTGTTAAATTGCAGCCTTGTAGTTCAAATTGTGCTTTAGGAAACACACAAAAAACATAGCGCTCTACTAAAGACTAAAGAGACTTTAGTCCAGAGAGACTCCTTCTCATAAATTGCTTTATTGTAGGTATTGTTTTGAACATGCCCTAGATAGTTTTGTCTTTGCTCTCCTATATTGGCTGCATATTGCTTTCATGCAACTAGCACAACTCTAGGTAAACTTCATTGGAACATTTTTAGGGTTTCCTACATAAATTCAAGCAGTATTATCTTCTGTTTATTTTTCAGTAGTGCACTCAAAACTGTCAAACAGATTATACAATCATTCAGTGACAGCAGTCACTCCTGTTAATTGTTTTTTGCTTTGTGCTCCATCAGTCATACACAGGTAATTACTTTGGATCTGAACTTCTCTGATTGACTGACGGTTCAGTGTATGCAAAGAAAAAACAGAACGCTCAGCAGATGCTGACCCGTCCATTACACACTCACAAAGCAGTCTTCAAATTGCCACTGATTCTGAAAGCCACACCCTCCATCATGGAAGGGTCTATTCCTAACACAGATTGATGCTGCCCAGCATATTTTGGGTGTTCTGAACAAAACAACAGCAGAAGTATGGTAAAGCCTTTAATCATTCTGTGTAAATAAAAATTATAATTAAAATCAGTACTAGTAGTATTGAAAACATTTTTGCATCCATGAAATGCAATGAATGTGTAAATACTCCTGCAGACTATATTATATAATTATCCTTGTTATTTTATAAAGCATTATTGATCTCTCTTATAAAGTGCTTGCCTCCTATATAAAATATATACATACATGCAATATATAAAATCAATTCAAAAATATAAATATAGACCTACTCAGATTTTGTGGTGCAATATGATCCAATACTATAATTCATAGGGTATATATATTTATCCATGGAAAGAGTGAAAATCATAGTATTTCTACAGCAGGTACCAAGTTTTTCTGTGACATCCAACCAGTAGTTGGCAAGTCTGTCTCATGTCAGGGAGGACAAGTCTGAACTACATTAATGCAAGAAAAAGAAAACAACATTTAGTTCCTGAGAGTTTAGATTTCTCTTATTTTTCATACACCACACTGCTATGGTATTCAGTGTAAGACATAAATATATGCTTATTTCTAATACCTTGATCATCTTCCAATGGAACAAAATTATATACATAAAAAGAAATAATTAAATCCCTTCTACATTACTAGGTAAGCATTTCTTTGTTCTTTTTTTTTCAATTCTTTCTTTTCTGTTTTGTTTTTTGGATTTTGTTTTTTTTTTACTTTGTTCATTGTTTTAAACATCTTCACCATCCCTTTCAGGCCAGATACAAAATGGTTGGTCATTTGAAGTGAAATAGTGTCCAGGTGCACACAGCAGTGTCCAAAACAAGTCCTGAACACCTCTGCTGAGCTGTTGCTGACCAAAGGCAGGATAAGAAAAGGCTCCTGGGCCAAGGGCTGCAGCTCAGCATGTGCTCCATCTGTCCAAGTCTCGCCCAAGATGAGGCTCTCAAAACCAAGCTCATTCCTAAATTTAACTAGGTCCAGAAATGGCAATTTTTTTTCAGCCAAACACTTTGGCAGGCTCTGTTTGGTCCCATGTACCCAGAGCAAAGAGCAAACGTGCTCAGAGTTGGTCTGTGCTTTCTCCTAGGCCCATCTGCTGTATTTTGGCTGTAGAGCAGCCTGCTCCCAGCAGATAGGTGCTCTGTCCTCACCTCATGATTAGGATGCTCTCCTGAGACATGGGATATAGCCTTGAAGGCCCTGTCTCTGAGGAACCACCCACTTTCCAGGCAATGGGAATTAAAGGGAAGGAAAAATTAAGAACTTCTTCAAGCTTCGTGACCAATGGCAGCCACTTTCAGGAGTGGGTTTGGGGTCATAATTTCCCTCCTGCCTTCATCAGTGAGACACCTGGCATTGGAGCCAGGGTGGCCTTCTACCCTGATGACTTCAGGACCAGAATGAAGACTGATGTTCAGTACTGCTTTGCACTTGAGCTACCAAGTGGCATTAAAGTTACATAAACTCACCACTATCAATCTGTCACACAAAACTTACAAATCAGGACAGATCTTTCCTTTTCACTTGAGCAGGTCAGCATTAACCCATCTCTCAATTGCCAGATGCTCTAGAGCTCTACCTTACTGTGACAGTGCCAAAAAGTTGTGCCAAGTGTACATCTGTTTTGTCTCATTGTCACCAGGAGTTGGTCTTTATTTCATTCTTGTATGTACATTCCAGTGGGAAAAAACAAAACCAAGCCAAACCAAAACATACAGAAAAACAACCAACCCCTCCCCCCCCCCCCACCCAGTAAAAAACCCAACCTAAAAGTTGCAGAGCTTTGGAAAAATAGTCAGGAAATTACTTGGATTTGCTTAGAGATTTATAATCTAGATTTTGACATGACAACTATTAATCAGTTTAGTCAGTTGTGTTCAAGATTAGCTCATGAAAGGGGCATAATTTTGTTAGACAGATTGTTTTAGATTAAATTAGCATACTACAGCAAAACCAATTTTTGTTTGTGGAGAATCATAGGTATTTTGTAAAGCATAAAATTACTCCTTTTTCCTAAGGGCCATTTCCACTAAAAATAAGTTTAAGCATTAGAGAGGAAAGCATAACTTACTACATTATGAGTATTCCCTTCTTACTCACAGACAAAACTCACTAGTGAAAACATTCATTGAACTCACAAACAGGAGATTTGACAGAAGGATAACTGGAATATAAAACCCCTGTAGAGAAATGCTATGAAGCACGCCTACAGTTTTAGTGAATCTGGCCCTAGGCAGCACCAGTTTTCATCAGCTGAAAGCTCTTACCTTTCCCTAAGACAAGTTATTGTAAAAGAAAGCCAAGTGGGGCAGATTCTAAATTGCCTTGCACCTTTTAGTTAAACAAGGATGTGCTTCACACCAGTTGGCACAGACTTGAAAAATCGTGCAAGGACAAAGAATTGGTCCCACTAGCTCACTGCCACAAAAAAATTAACACTGCATATTAAAGAAGCTGACACTCTTCTTTCACCCTTTGATTTCAACAGCACTCGCAAACAAAATTACATGATGAATTTTTCACGGCAACATGGGCTCAGGCATTTCTACAACAGAAGACGAAGGTCACTTAGACGATATCCATGAAGAAATGAGAAATTTATTTTTTTTTCTCCCAACATGTGACGTGTTGCTTTCCATTCATTAAATCTAGCACTGCATCTGGTATCAGGACTTTTCTGCAACTGGCTTGATGAATAACTGAAAGCCTTTGTCAAGACAGAGTGTACACCACTTTTTCGCACTGTGAACTAATGAGAAGTGACTTATTTTCTCATAGGTAAATGTTTTAATGTTGATGTGTCTGTGAAAATTGTGATCTGTTGTACTATCAGTTACAGTGGCAGTATTGGAAGTAAGCAACTAATTCTGTTTAACAGGACAAAAAGTTTAAGCACAAAGACTTTTCAGATTTTTTGTTTATAAAAACCTACATACTAAGTACAGAATTTAACATTCTTTGTCACATAGTTATTTAAGTGCACTGTATTTCAGCTCTGTGTCATTTTATATGATTAAGTTATCATTGTTTGTCCTCTTTGTATTCTCTTCTACAACATGACACATTGGCACTGTATTTACTCGTTTTGTTGTTGTAATATTTTTGCTGCTGATTTTTTGGGCTATTTACCTTCTTATAAAATGTATTAAAAAAATCATCAAAGTACCTAATCCAGAAGATAATTGCAAAAGTAGTTGTAAAGGCGTTGATATCCTTTGGTCTTATTCTTTGTCTGTTGGTTAGCATTGTTTTGTGGATAAAAAAAGAATGCTTGACTAATAACTTTTTTCTACTAAGGATTTGTGGATTAAGCCCCAAACAGAAATTCCCAATTCCCTGTCTAAATGTAGTCAGTTCTTTGAAACTGATTTACTTACAGTAACTGCCATTTGGTGTCTGTAGTAATGAAGTAATTTGTAAACAGTGAACGTTTCATTGTGTTCTCTTCGGTGTTTGTTTCTATTGCGGGTCATGTTTGTATCTTCTGATAAAGTTGTATTTACACCAGCAACGTTATAATGCCCCTATAGCCCTAAACTGTCTATTATCATAAATAAAATGCTTCACTTTATGGTGAACCAAGCTAAAGATCCATGCTTCAATAAAGATAATGTCAACAAAGAATTCTGATGTTAGACTTTTCAAGCCGTGTGGGCTTTACACGAAATCATAAACCAAATTCTTCCACTAAATATCTGGATTGTAAAGCAAATATTAATGTTATTTTTAATGTTTAGCATATCACACTTAACAGCACTTGGCAAGTAACACAAACCAAGAGATCTCCCTGTGCCACCAATGGGCATAAACACAGTCCTTGGAACAGGTCCTGGTGCAATGAATGGAACAGGACCACAGACCAATATGCACTCTAGCTTTGTCTGCAAACTAAAAAATGGAAACCACTGTTTCCAAGCTCTGGGAACAAGAGCAGGGCACATAAGAAACCTTGTTCCAAACAGACTAAGTTGGCAATTCTCAGAACCATAAAACCATTAAGGTTGGAAAAGACCTTTAACATCAAGTCCAGCTATTAACCCAGCACTGCCAAGCCTACCACAAAACCACATCCCTAAGCACCACACCATACCAACACACCCTTTTAATACCTCCAGGGATGGTGACTCAGCCACTTCTCTGAGCAGCCTGTGCCATGCCTGACAACCCTTTCAGTGAAGAAATTTTTCATTTTATCCAATATAAACCTCACCTGGTTGCAACTTAAGACCATTTCCACTAGTCCTATACTTTGCTACTTAGGAGAAGAGACTGCTGCCCACAGCCTTCTTTCAGGTAGTTGTAGACAGCAGTAATGTCCAGCCTGGGCTTCCTTTTCTTCAGGTTAAACAACTCCAGTTATCAGAGCTTCTCCTCATCAGAGAGAAGTATCATGTAATACCTGCCATCCTCTTACATCTTGCACATCTGCTTCTGGCACTATACCTGTCTGAACCAGAACAATGTTTGTTACAAATCCACGTTCAGCTGAACCATGTGTTTAATTTTTAGGATGCTTTTGATCACAGGTACCTGAGCAGTGCAGAATAAAGAAAGAAAAAAAAAAAAAAAAGAAAGAAAAAAAAAGAGTGGTCATTCAGTGACCAATTAGTCAAAACCTTGGATTGGTCAAAATTATGTCATAGATCTTTGGATGATCTGGAAACTTGCTGCAACAGTCCAGGCTCCTGCAAACTCACTGTACTGCTCTGGAGAACCAGTGTACTTTGCGTACTTTCAATCCCTGAAAAAAGATAATGGTTCTATTCAGAGAAATAGCAGGAAGGTAAAATATGAGGGTATTAAGGAATATAACAACTTAATGTTTGGGCAAGCCATTTTAAAATATTGTAATAAGAGTTTTGCCCCTTGAACAAACAAAACCACAAGATCTAAACATTCCTATTTTTAAAGATAATTTTATTTGCTTTAGTATGTCAATAGATGGGTGATAGTTCAATCTAAAATGCATATGCAGCTAATGTGCTTCCAGGGAATTTATTTTAAAGACTTTAGATACAATGAGGCACTTTGCCTGACTTTTCAAGCAAGAGATCGGCATAACAAGAGAAGGTAATTTTCACAGTTGTATTTATTTCCTTTGAATAATGTATGCAATCACAACCACAGAAAAATACTACAAAGCATTTTACCCAAACTCACCACAAACTCTGCACTGGTTTTTCTCTTCCTCAGTGGAAGATTCCCAAGTGGTATTATCATCTGCCCTTTCCAGACTCCTGAAAGTTTTTCCTTAGACTTTTTCCAGTCCTGTAACAACCTACATAGCATACACATATGGTATACTCAGTAAATGTGGGGCTTTTTTTCTTTTTCCTCCCATATAGCTGAAAGCAATGAGTCATCTGACATTAAACAGTTGTTAAAATAGCAAGGGTGGCACAAAGGATAATCGATGGCAATAAAAATGCTATAAAAGGTACTAATAAGCTTTTCTACCAATGGAAAAGTTTCAGTGGCATAACTATGACAACCAACTTTTAGTACTTCTAGTACTTTTAGTATGCCTTATAGTCTTTCTCATTTCTCCTATCAGCTCACTAAGCTGTGTTCCAGTAGAATAAGGAAAACATAAGAGAAAGGAAACAGAAGTACAGAAAAATGAAACTGACCCGCTGGAGTTCCTGAAACAAACAAAACCTGAAGTTCTCATAATTTTGCCTAAATGTTTTTCCCTCAGGCTTGCTTCATCCAAAGATGATAACATTTTCTTAATGGGAGGAAATATGCAGAGCACCAATATTTTGAAGGACCAAATCCAGCTTTGCACGATCTTGACAATACACAGAAAAGGACAGTAATTAACACAACAAATACAGTCAAGGACAAGACATTGTCAGAGAGCAAGGTACCAGCACACAAGGTGGGTAAATACCAAACTAGACAACAAAACTATAGAAGTAGAATCAACAGCATAAAGCAGTTTTTAAAAATGCCATTTTGCATTGCATCAGTGGAAGTGTTTATGATAAAACACAGTAAATATAAATATGGCTGCCAGCGCTGGTAAAGTAGACAGCAGTTGTCAGCTGTTGAGCCCTTCACTTAAATACAGATGTAAACAAGTTAGAGAGATTGCAAACTACTGCAGCAGAAACAAGATCCTTGAACCCATGAGCTTCCAAGTAGAGAGAGTTGTTTAGTCTGGAAAGGAAAACATTTGGAAAGAGACATGACAACATCCATAAACACGGTTCTATGTTTTATTTACTTGGTAACCCTTTCAGGGCAAATGTTACTGGGTGGAAATGCTGCCACAGCATCACCTCATCATTCATCTATTCGTAGTTGGTTATTATCAAAGCAGGAAGCAAGTGTGAGGCCCCAGATAAACCCTGCTCAGATCAGCTCTGTAGTGAGGTCTAATGACTCAACACTGGAGGAACAGGAAAAATCCAGCTGCAGAGGGGATCTACCTTCATCCTGAGCTGGCAAGGGAGCCTCAGATTGAAACAGGGTCAGTAAAAGGGCTTGCCTATGTTAAGCATGGCCCTAAAGAGCTGTTTAGGGCTGTGAGCAACCCAGAGCAGCTGAGGCCATGAAACCACCTGCAGAGCTTCTATGAAGGAGCAGACAGAGCACCCAACACCCAGAGCTGGTGGATCTGTTGCTGGAAAAAAAGACCATGAGGTATGAGCATGCAAGCATTGTACAGGCAACGTGTGGTTGAATTGTTTATGCTCTTCTCTGTTGATGTTATCTGACTCTTGCTTTTTCTTCCTCATGTCAATCCTGGTTCAGCTAAAAGGACTGAGCTGGCAGTAAGCCTAATGGCTTAGTCCCTGTGTGGCTAATTACTGGAGAGCCTGATGAGGAGAGTTTTAGCCGGCAAGCAGCAAGGTGAGGCCAAGTAAAAACGATGTTCCAGGAATGGAAGAATACCATACTGGAGGATGAGAAATGCTAGGTTTATAGACTGAAACATATTTCTTAAACTTCAGTGGTTCCCACTGCTCCATCCCCTGAGAGCCAACTGAGCCCCCAAAGCTCACACTGAGCACTCTGTCATCACACAGCTCCAGTGGTGTGTGTGCACCCTTAACTAACAATCCACAATTATCCTCCACAGGAGTGCTTTTACTCTCCTCAATTGTCTATATTGTTTATTCTGTATTAACTTTCCCTCCCTATTCTTGTTTTGACCAAAAATCCTCTTTTCATCTTGCTGCTACTGAGTTTAGCACTACATTAATCCCTGTCCTTCTCCCAGAGCTGAAGAACCACAGCATCTTTTACCATTTTAGACAATGCTGGAAAGAAGCAATAAAAGTAATTATTAACCTTCGAGTGTGTCACGCTAAAATGCACACAATAAATTAAAACCAACTTGTATTTAAATGCAACCATTGAGACAATTAGTGTAACATAATCCTCAGCATTACTGGAACATTCAAAATGCTTTATACCTGGCTGGACTTTTCTAGCAGGAAATCTGCTAATCTGTGTTTGTTCGAGGCTTTCTCTTCTCGTTCTTTGTGCAGGGTGTATAAACAGCTATTCCTGTGGTATGTAACTGCAATGTATGTTTTACTGGCAACAAGGCATGTGCGAATTTCACCAGCAGGCCACACCCTCGTAAGTGATTTACACCGGCATTCTAACACAGGCTACAGATTTCCAAGTTCAGGAAAGAATTAGCTTTTTTTGGATAAATAACTGAATCAACAAACATGCCTCACTCAAAGTATCTCCTCGTACCCAGCTCTGTATAACAATGGCATCCAACAGCAGTCCACACGAAGTCTGATGTATGTGGCATTATCTATCACTGAAATTTTTCAACAAAATGCCTTTTTGTTACAGCCTGATTTGAGTATCAAACTTCATATTTAAAAGCAACTTTAGAAATCTTTTGACCTTGAAATTTCTCAGTTTGAAAATACTGGCATTTAAAGTGCTGCATTTCACCTTGAATTAATTCACATTTTATTTAAGTTACTCCTAAATTCTAACAAGGGCTACCATGTCAAGGAAACAATTTAAGGTTTTCAAATTATACTGTCCTGCAAACACCAGTTTCACAATTTTTTCCATGTTCTTAGTGCATAAGAGTTTCTAAGTGAGAAAGAAAACTTCTACAGATTCTGCGTACAAACCCAAGTCTGAGCGGTGGGAAAGCATTTTTGTCTTGGGCGAGAGAGAGCTATCACTATGATGGAAAACATTATAAACCAAGGACTGAAAGATGAGATCCGTGAAGGCATTCCACTACTCATTCCTGCATGTTCACAGTGAAATTTATACCTACGTATTCTTTGCGCCTCTAAAGAAATGAAAAACTATACCCAGACAGATTTTGAAAAACAAAACTTGAACAGTTCGGGTGGCCAGACTCTGGGCTCGGCTGCCCGGAGAGGTGGAGTCACCATCCCTGGAGGTGTTCAAGAGGAGCCAGGATCTGGCGCTGGGTGACGTGGGTTCGGAGTTACAAGGATAGGGCTGGGTACACGGTTGGACCTGGCGATATTCGAGGACTCACCCCACGATTCCACAGCTCGGGGGGCCCGGGCGGCAGAGCTCCCGCATAGGCCGCACCGCCGGGGGCGCGCACGGCCCCGCGGCATCCTGGGACTCGCAGGCCGCGGCGGGGACGCGCCCGGCGGGGGCTGCGGAGGGGGGAACTACGAGTCCCAGGCGCGCCCGCGGCCGCGGGGCGGGAGGGGGCAGGAGGGGGCGGGGGCTGGCGGCCTCCCGTCCGCGCCCCTGGGCTGCTCACCTCCTCACAGCGGTTGCGGCTGCCGGGCTGGAGGGAGGCAGAGGGAGGTGAGCGGAGCGTGGCCGGCCGGGGCTGGGGTGGGCGCGGGGTCAGTGCCGGGGGAAGCGGGGGAGGCGGGCGGGGTCTCTCCCCTGAGGGGAGCGAGCCGTGACGAGCGTCGGTGGGGTCGGGCTGTCCCGGTGCCTGTGGCTCCCGCTCGGTCACCCCGGCCCGGGGGTAGCCCGAGGGTCTCACCCCGTACCGACACCTCTCCCTTCGGCCCCGGCGGAGCAGCAGGAGCGGCGCTCCGGGGCCAGCGGCGCTCCGAGCCTCTGCACACCCAGGGGCTCCGGGCAGCGCCGCGGCCGCGCTGTTCCGTGCTGTAAAACACGCGCAGCACCCGAGGGGAAACCGGAGGAGGGTGACAGATCAGTCATTTCCTCGTGTTGTGGCTGCGCCCATCCGACTGTAAGATGCGGGATTGTCAGTTTAGGTCGGAGCGATTCTCCCGGTAAGTCTCGTAACGACGAAAACTAGCTGCTCTGCACTTCGTTACTAGCTTCAACCCAAAGACCTTCAAAACCTCTCCAAAACCTCGATTAAACTATCTCCCCTGCAACCCCTTCGTGCCTTTCCACTATTCAGGCAAAGAAGATTTTGCCTTTCCCTATGTCAGTGTTTTTCAGTTTCACGAGCTGTGGGAACATTTTGAACTCCTTACAAGGGATCAGTGAAAGCAGCTAGGAAAAGCCAGCCAGAAAAGTAAATTTGCTGTGCCCGTGCCCATTTAGCTATTGCAAAACTTGTAACTGTCCGAACATTGGAATATGGTTGAAAGCTGTTTTTGAGATGCTTCGAAATTTCAGAGGACCCAAGTTGCTGTTGCAGCAGGCATTTAAGGATAGTCCAGTAGTAAGGAAAAGAGAAAAACAGTAGATTGCTGCCATTATTTCTGCTGATGAATCAGCAGAATGTGTTCCTAATTCTTCATATCTATCACAGTAATACAGTTACACAGTATTGGTTTCTATGTCGATGACTGACAACAAGGGTCTGGGCACTGGAATATTTTGCCTGGACTTTTTCCAATGGAAGACTAAAATCTGCAAACAAACTTTTAAAATATCTCTTACTAATTGTACGTAACAGGTATTTTGGGTTAACAGTTGTCTTGACTTATATTACAGAATTGTCCTAAGTAGGATGCTACTTTACTGCTGCTGTAGACACAGAAAAACTAAGGTAATTTACTGTTTCAGAAGCAAGGACATGCAGGTGGCCTGCGCTGAATTAACTCTGTGGAAATCACCTCTTGCCTTCCTCAAGGGATCATAATCACACTTTGAAACCCTTGGTTCCTGACAGTCCTGGGCCTTCCTAAGACATGATAGATGTTTCAGTTCTGCATATAGCAGTATTTCTGCACTGAAGTGTTTTGTAAATAGTCTTAAATTGTATTATGAAACATCTCTGAAATGTAGTGTGGAAAAGGTATAGGAAGAGAATGGAGTTTCACACATGCAGGGCTGCTGTTGGTGACTGATAAAGCATTAATTTGCAATAGCATTTACTCCCTTGTATAGGCTTGAGGTTATTTAACTCTTCAGTCTCATTCTAAAAGCTTCATTGCATTTAAAGGTATATTTATGTGGGGAGTTGGGGCAATATTGGGTTATATTCAGAATCAGATTTTTGGTAAAGAAAAGCTCTAAGTCCAGTAGGAAACAAGCCTGCTGATGCATCCATGCCTGGGTTCTAAACTTCATTTCCTTTAAGTATTGTGTCCAGAGCTGATGTACTTATTTTGCTCATACTGTACAAACTCTGTGTGCAGGGTAACAGTTCGCTTAAAGACTGACATAATTTTTAAAAGTGCAGATGATTGAGCATGATCTAGGTGAAAGGCCTAGGAAATTATGATGTTTTTGGCCTCTGGCACAAACAGAGCCCTGTTTTCTAGGCTGAATACTTATTAAAATGCTCTATTGGATTCAGCCATCAGATCTTACAACTTGGAGCATTGAACAGCCATTGCATCTTGCCTTTTGTTTGCAATTTCTAGTCCAATTCTGTGGTTCAAATAATATCTTTAGCACACAGCTTTTCATGTGTATAGTAGTCTGTCCCCAAAAATTCAATGTTTTTAGGACTTAAATATTCGAAAACCACAAGTTATTATTTAGCGTGATCCTAAAATAATGGAAAACAGGCACAGATTTAGCACATGTCTGTCACACTTGCTTTTTGCTAATAACTTGAGAAAGAAAGACTGAGCATATGTTTATCTGTTTTGACTGTTATAGTGTAGATAGACCAGTATTATCTTGAATTACTATTAATTTGAATTGCAACTGTAGTCTCTGTAAATGTAACCAAAACTTCTGTGCAGCCACTGAGTTGCCTAGAAAAGCACAGAGTCTTTTGAACTCTCTGCCTCTAGTGGTCTCTGCCCAGTGAACTGCTGACTGCTATTTTTTTTTCTGTTTTAATGCTGATATATTTTTTCTGTAAGATCTGGTTTTCTAAAGGTTTTTTCTATTTTTTTCCCTATCTGATTGTTTTGTAACCTGTAATTTTCAGCACAAGAAAACCATGCTGAATCTAAAACTCTCAAGTTCTAATTAGCCTATTGATTTTCCAGTTAACTTTAATGAGTTAAACACTATCATTATTCAGATGTTTCTTTCCCTAGATCTGTTAGGCAGCAGTATGTTGTCCTGCTAGACAGTATTTCTTGACAGTCCTTCTTGACAGTATTTCTTCATACGGCTACAAGACCTGCCATTGCTGTTATGTTATAACCACTTATCTATAGCTTTTTGTTCTTCAGAAGTATAAGCAGCAGCAAAGTGCAGGTCTTGTTCTTATTTACCATGTGCCCAGGTAATGGGAAGGCTATGCACAAACAGACAATGTCAAGAATTTCCATGGTTTGAAGATATGGCTGTAAATCTGTGCAGGCAGTTGAATGAGTTTTGCAGGTCAGTTGCATTGATAGGGTTTAGATTTTTATTTATGGTTATAAGAGTACATATATGAACCACTGGTCTGTGCAGGAACTTGGACTACTCATCTCAAAATGTTGCATTAACTATTTATTTTATTTTGTGCAGTAGCAAGCTGGGGAAAACTTCCATGTGACAAACAAGAGTGTGATTGCCTTCCTGGGAGGTTTTTGACAATCTGTATTTTTACTGCCTGGCTAGAATTTTTTTTTCTCCAGCCTCCACTGAAAACTTACTGGTTTTACCCAGACAGAGGATCAAGTTTTGCTGCTCTGCTTTGTCTGTTGCATACCATTTTGTACATCCAATTCTGTTTGTGTTCTTTTATTGTTGTGGTTATTGGGGAGGGTGTGAGTTAGCTAATTAATAGATTTAATCTGTTAATTGAAAATCTGAGATTCTGACTCATAGACTGGGCTAGAGCAAAGATCAAATTGCTCCTTTTAATTTATTTTATGGAAATTAGGTTCTGAGGCGGGGCTGAGGTTTGAGAACTCCTCAGAAAACCTCTCATCTGATGTTGGGTGGGGCTTTGAGCATCCTGGTTGAGTGGAAGGTGTCCCTACCCATGGCAGGGGGTAGGAACAAGGTGGTCTTGAAGGTCCCTTCCACCATTCTGTGATTCTAAGGCACAGACAGAATTTTCCAATCCAAATCAAGATTGCTTTGCGTCTGTAGTTTGAAACATCCTTGTTGAAGTTCAGTCTAGTAGGGACAGATCAATTAAGCTCAATTAAGGATTGAACTGATTAAGTTTTCCAAAATTTATACCTGGTTTTCGTGGAATATAATTTAAAAATCCATATCCCATGCAGGAGAAAATTTGTGTTGCTACTCAGAGGTGCCCACAGGGAGCTGCCCATTCCTGTTCTCACAGAGCTCTGCTAAGCTCACACAAATCTGAAGAGCCACATCAGGAACAGAACTACAGATCTTTCACAGATACAGGCAACTGTAATGTCTTCTCTAAATACAGCAGTTTTGCTGCTGCTACCTTAACTTTATAGCATAACATAGTTCAAGTCCTTTCCCAGACAAAACTATACCTGAGTTCATTTACCAGTTCAGCATGGTCAGCACCTAATCCTGCATATCCTGCTTTACCAGGGTCCTGCCCCAGATTCACAGCTTTGACATAACATTGTTTTAGAAGCCCTCACAATTTCTTTCAGTTTTACTATTTCTTTATCTACTGTCTCTGGTTCATTGCATTTTTCTTTTTGGAATTTTTCACTGTACTTTTTTGCTTGTTTTCAGTTCTGCCTCATATGATTCCAGTTTTATTTATTTGCCAGTTTCATGTTTAAAATCAATATATATGATCTTTTCTTGGTGCTTCATTTATGTCCGTATAGCTGAACAGGTGATCGGAATCTAACTACCATCGTAGTGTATCTGATTTTATTTTTTCCCTGCTTTCTGGTGACATTTGTTCCTTTTGCATATGTATTCCTGAGAAAGAAAGAAAGAAAGAAAGGTTCTTGCAAGAAGAAATCATTAGAAAATTGCTCAATGAACCTTTCTTCATTTCATTTGATGATCCTCATCCCAGATACCCTTGCTCTTCCAGTTCCTTCATCATGACACCCTGTTCTAGTGTAGCTGTTGCAGGAATCCATTCATGCAAGGTTGTTCTGCCAACCACTCTTGAAGGGTAATTTGGAGAAGTTTTCAGCTCTATGAGGGTTGGTCTTTTTGTTTGTGCAGTTGAGAACAGACATGGGGCTGTCTCACATTAAAATTTCATCAGCCATCAAAGAAATACAAAGCCATAAGGTGAGCTGCAGATAAAGCTTGGGTTTGTTGTGAAATACTTATTTGAGAAATAAGTATTTCTCTGCATCTTCCTTGCTTACACTGTATTTTAAAATATTTCAAGCAAAAACAGTGTTGGCCTGTGTTTCCTGTGCACTCGTGGCCTTTAGGTGTTAACTATGGCATCAAAATGTTGAGGAAGGTTATTCACACTGTCTGGCACTCACCTTCAGATCTTGAAGTGACATTCAAGTAGATAGGAGGCAGGAGAATGCTGTTGTTTAGATAATATCTTAACCAAGCAACAGTTGCATAAATGGGGACAAGATCCTTCATAAGTCATGTTCTGCTTACTGCTCGTGTAGGATTTGGTTTGATACCTAGTGAAGAAAAAAAATCGCAGAAAATGTCTGTTATAAAGCAGCTTCCAAGAATGAAGTGTTTGCAGATCCTAACATGGATAGGGAAGTTCTCAGAACTATCAGGAAGAGAGTTGCAGCTTTGAGAAATAGTTAGCACTAGTACTTTCCCAAGAAGTGGCTGCCCTGTGCTGAAGTTCTGTGTTGCCTTTCAGTAGCATCAGTTCTTCAGGAATTCCTTCAAGCATGGCAGTGGCTGTAGCCTGTTTTGCAGAGGAACAGAAGGCATTAGAAAGAGAGCCTTGTAGAAGATCCTTGAAGACTTTTCAAAACCTCATGTTACTTAAGTAATGTAGTTACTTATGTTGTGTTTTCAGCAGTGAAATTGGAATATAAATTTTAATCACATTCTAAGGCCTCTCTTCTTCCCTCTGTACACCCCAGTCATTTCTTATTCTGACCACACTGTTTTAGTATCTTTCAGTTTCCTCTGTGACTTGAGAGGTTTGCACTGTAAACATAACGACTAAAAATTATTTTGGATATAACAACCTTATATTTTTTGTTGTTTATTTTTAACTTGATGCAACACTTGAGAAGGTAGTGATGTGTGTGAAGAGTTGATGAAGCAGATAGAGGGGAGAATTCTTTTGGTGGCTTCTCTGCAGAAGAAAGTGTATCATAGAATGAAGTAATTTCTTGCTGCACAGACACTTGTTTGCTCTCTGTATGTTCCACTTTGCCGGAAAAAGTGAACCAGCTACTGCAGTGCTGAGATCACAAAAAGTATATAGTGATTCTGGCTTAGCTTGGTGTGTATGCATGGTCTTGATTTTATATTATCTCCTCTGATCAACTGGAGCTTAATGATGAAAACTGCTCCAGCAAAGATTTTGGCAATGGATTTTCTCTGGAAAATGAAGCTGGCTAATGATTGACTGTCTCTGAGGTGGTGTATGTCCTTATCAGTTGGCTTAAGCCCAGCAAAGGGGTCATCAGCCATGGTACCATTCTGATTGACTTACTGATTCCATTATCACTACCTACTCTTTTGGCAAAGGGAAAGAGGATGGCAGACTAGCATCCAAGGTCACTGAAGTTGCAAAAAATGGGAATAAGAATGATCATATTGCCATGGTTTCTCATGGTCGTCAATGTGTTTATGTTGGAAACAGAAGCCATCTCTTACCTATGTCTCAGTGGGAAGGAGACCAATGTTCTTGCTGCTCAAAGTGCTCCTTATGTTTGTCTTATGTGGAATAGATTAAACAGGTCAATCATCATAACAGGTTCCTAAAACATTCTGTTGATGAAAACAAACATAAGATTGTTGGTTGATAAGAGATACTGCTAAGACACTAATGAATTCATTAGTCCCTGTAGTAAACCTTTGGGGACTTAAGTATTTTTTTGCAAGGAACATGAAATATAAATTACCTCTTACCAGTTACATAATCTTATCATTTTTGAATATATATATAGGTGTATGTCTAATTGTTTACCATTTTGAGAGGAGGATTTTTATGCTCAATGTTATTATGTTCTTTTCAGTGGCTGAGATAGGTTCATTACAGGAACATATACTGAATTCAACAGCCTGAGGAAAGGGGGGTTGCTGTTGCTGCTCCATATCCCCAGATCCAAACAGTACCAAGGCTGAAGATGAGTTTCCCATAAGTACACATGCACAGAGCACATACATACCCTACCTACTTACAGTTTTATACGGCAAGTTGTGCATATCAGAGAGGAAACACTGACAGCTTCATCCCCTCTGCTCTCTAGCTAAGCAGGATGGAGGTCCAGTACTGAGAATATATGTGCATATGTAGAGATCCATCACTCATCTGCAAGGTGGCTCCCTCCAGCACACAGGCTGGAGGCCTGAAGGCCATATCCCCACTCCAATTGTTGGTACAGACCATCCCTTGTGCATGTGTGTGACTGGCCAGGGCTTTCCAGGACTGCTTTTGCTGCCCCTGAGTGCTCTTACTCTGAGAGATGGGCAGATGCTTTTTCACACCCAGAGCTGGCAGGGACTTCCAGGGTCTCATAGGTGACCCTTGCATACTACTCTGGTCTGGTGGCACTCATGTGGTGGCCCTGGCAGTAGCCCACCAGGGTATTATCCAGGTTCTCCATCCTACTGTTTTTCTGAGTGATACTATAGGTGTATGGAGAAGCTTTTATCACACAGCCAAACAGTTTGTGTAATCATCTCAGCTTTCTAATGAAGAGAGTGGAAATTTTGCCTGTCTAAAAGCCACATAGAAATTTAAGGTTTTGATTTATTTTTTCCCAAAAGTTCCCTCCTGGAGTGCATTTCTTAGATTAGGACCTGCACAAGGAAAATTTTGTTTGTTTCACAACGTACTTCTAAATTTATGAAGTTTTACATATAGGCTTCAGGTTTAAAAAATTTAGTTGTTAGTGGATTTAATGGGAATGGTGATAACAGTCCAATAAAACCAAGAGAACACATTCCTTATGACCCCACCCAGTCATTTTACACTTTTGTACTTACATTAAAAACAACTTCGTACGTGTCACTCAGGGTGAAAAGTAGAAGGGCATAGGGCACTGGAGGCCAGAGAGGAAAGAAAGAAATGAGCCATTATGTGGTTCCTAACTCACCTGGTTTTGTCTCACCTCTTCAGACAGCAGGAACAGACCTTGCAGTAGCTGTGCTTTTCAACATACATTTGGGAGAGCATATTTGACATAGAGTGGCAGTATTTCCACCAGCCTTGTGACTGATGGCAGTCACCTGTATTTGTACACAAAATATTTAGTAGACTTTTTAGTTCCTGTTCAAACTTGAAATTCTCTAGCAGAGGACACACTGTAATGCAGTACTAGTACTGTCCACCACTGCTTTTCTGCTACTTAAAGCAATTGGTGCTCAGCTTCCAGAAGAAAGGGATTTTACTCTTTTAAAACCAGCAAAACAATTGATTTGCTGTTGATTTCCCCATTTCCATAGCTTGTCCAGACACATTCAGGTTATATACCTGTGTTAGTAGAGAAAGTTCCTATTAAAGCTCCATGAGTCACATGGTACACCATTCTTAACGTCTCCAGCTTCTTGCTTTTTTTTCACTGCATAATTGTATTTGGAATCTAACTCTATCCCTATAAATTTCATGGTTGCATTCTGATTCATGTGATTTGGATCAAAAATTATTGTCCTCTACAAGAATCAGTGCAGTTGGCTTGACAGATCTCCTTTGTCAGCTAAGATTAGGAAGAGAAAGTGCTAATTTATTAGTGATAGTGTTATAAATTTGTTTGCTTCACTTTTTTTTTTCTTTAACAGCTTCAATTTGATAATAGCAGTAAAGGCATAAGACAGGCCTTTATCAGTCAGATAAAGAATTGCCAAGTCTCAAGTCTTTTGCATACAGGTTTTAACTACTTCAACTCAGCTCTTATCTGGCTGATAAGATTAATAACAGTGTTTCTTACAGCTTTTTAACTTTATTCTTGCCATGAAGTTCAAAGGCTGTTGGAGAGCAGTATTCCACTATCTGCCATTGCCTTTCACTTCCTCTGGATAAAGGTCTATGAGTTTTCAGAAATCATAGCAGTAAGCTTTCTTTTCATAAAATTGGAAGTATCTTGCTTTTGCTGTTCTTTGAGCATTCTGGGAGTGAAAGGGCAAGACTCAGTTTCTGAGCTTGGATGGCTGTGTTGGCAGTTTGTCATAGAGCAAACACTTGGAGAGACCATGGAACCAGCCATGGAATGTTACTACTTTGCTGCTCTATGGACAATGTGTATCATCTCTTGTAAAAGACAAGCATCTCAAATCTTGTTCTCTGTGTACTATTGCAAAAGAGAGGGATGATACTAAAGACTTTAGTTGTTACTGCATTATCTTCCTATTTTAGGTTGCCATCAGGGAGCATGCTTATGCAGAGCGATTAAGGTGAAGTTGGTGGCATGACATGGAAAAATGGAATGTGATAAATTCAGCAATAGTTTTAGGTAGATTTAGGATCTTTTTTAATAGCATGTGATTTGTTTTCCATGTTCTTGTATCCACTGTGAAGCTAAAGACATGATCCTATAGTATCCTCCCTCAAGTTACTTTTGTTTTAGCTGGTTCTCCTGATTCAGTGCAGTGTAACTTCCTTATTCTAACAGAATCAGAAACGTTCCATCTACAGTTTAAAAACCATCAGTCTGAGTGATGGTGAAACTTGGGTTGTGACCTCTGGTAGTATTCCAAACTAACACTTGCCATGATCTGGATAACTGATTTACAGTTGGTCCTAGTTCAGTTAGTCAAATACACCATTTGTATCATTTATTTTACCATGAAAAACAGAGGCAGCATGGAACTTCTGTTTTTCTCTATATGCTCATAATACCTGGAAGAGCTGGAGCATGTGTGCAGAACTGGAGATCTCCAGACCTCTCCAGGTCTAGATTTACATTACAAGCTCATGTGGCTCTTCCATGTATTAACCACTGTACTTGCAGCTGAATAAACTAAAAGGTGGAAATTCAGGACCTGAATTGTTTGGGGTTAGTGGGCACTGTCTTGTGTTCTGTCCTTTGTAGGAGAAAGAAGGAAGGGTGCATGGTTTTAAAACCTTGGATAAAATTGTTTTGATATTACATTCTCATTTTACTGGAGAAGTTTGGCCACAGCCTAGTCATTGGACTGATTTGGTTTGTGTCTTTTGCATGCAGCTACAGTTTCTGTTCTGAGTGGATTTTCTGTTTAGGCCTGATTAAAATTGCTTCTTAATTTGTAGATAAGGCAAATCTGGCCAGAACACATCAATTAATTACTGGAAAAGATGGATTCTATGTGAATAATGACATAAGGGAACATTATGGATCCCAGAGTGGTTGAGGCTTGAATGGACTTTGAGGATCATAGATTACAACCTTCCTGCTCAAGCAGGATTGCTTTATTTCACACAATAAAACTGAAGTCAATCTAGAGTAAATTAAAAAATTACAATTTTAGTGAAGACATCCTTTTGTGGCTAACAATGCAGGGAAACTACTGCTTACAAAATACTGAGAACTGATGAGATGCTAGGCTGTGTCAGTTGTAGGAGATAGAGACTACCAGGACCTGACTGGAAAATTCCAGCACTTTCATCAGAGTGAAGGCATAGATAGCAATATTGGTATTTTGCTGATGGCCTGACTGTATTTGCTGAATAAAAATGTTGGACCAATCATGGTTAACTTTGTCTGAGTGTTTAGGTAGCAATTTGTTTAATTTCTGTGGAAAAGTTCCCAGAAAAGTATTGATGTGCAGCTAAAAATGGAGCACCCCTGGGTTAGCACCCTTGGTTGAAGGCAAACACATGCTTAAGTGACTTGCTGGACTTGAGCCCAAGGCCTCGTTCACAATGATGGCTCTGTTTCCCACTGCACTCATGTTCTGTCATCAAATGTGGCACTAACCAGCATCTCTGCCTAACAACATAGCAGTCCTGTCACTTTGCTCAGAATTTGGGGTTGTATTTCTTGCCTGAAAGCTGCAAACATGGGGCAATGGAATTAGCAGGGTGTCTTTCAAACATATTAAGATGTTTGTGGCACTGAATCAGACAGAAAAATAAAGCTTTACAAACATTCTGGCTAGTTTTAAAACTGGGTATATCTTCTGATTCCTGTTTTAGTCAGTGTGTATCAAGAATAGCAGTAAGTGGCACATCCACTTAAATAATAACTGTTGGAAAGTAGTGAATTTTTTATCCTTGAGATGCTGTTTGGAAAAAGAAGGTTCTGAAATAGAGGGGAAAGCAGGTAGATGGACACAGGAAGCAACTGAAAATCTGGAAAAAAAGAAGTGGGTTTCTCAGTGTCAAAATCACAGTTCTGTCTTTTGAAAATGGACATGCTAGTTTGGGAAAAAGTAGGAAGTAACTCAGCAGTAAAGGAGTCTTCCTCCTACAGTGACATTTTCTTGAAAAACTGAGGGGAAAATCCTGGTAAGCATGAATATAACCTTCCAAGTTCGTTTCAGCTGTTATTTACAAAGTAATTAATGCAAAAGCTTTCATTACACAAGAGAAGCATAAATTAATAGCTTGCATATACTAAAGACTGAGTGTGATTTATTTTTTTATTGCTGTTACAGACTATTTAATTAGACTGCAATCACACCTCTTATCTCTAGCCTGTCAAAATACATTATTTGAAAGGAAATGCCAAATCTGAGATTTAAAAGGAAACCAAACTCATTTTGTGTGCAACCAGGTTTTTCGGTGGAGACCGTGGAACTGTTCCTCCTTCACTGCTGCTCTTTGAGATCAACTATGGAACGTGCTGAAGAGCAAGAAGCATGTGTTGAGCCAACCCAGAGGTATTGTGTGCAGAGACCAATATACAACCAGGAGCTCCTGCAAGGACAGCTGCACAGGCGACAGAGAACCCCTCAGACTTTAGGGCAGAAGATTGCACATTCTTGTCGGTAGGGTTTTTTTTGTTTTATTTTATTGGTTAGAAATATTATAATTCTTAATTGATTCTTGCATTTAGCTGGTAATCTCTTCAAAGAAACCTAAGAGATAAAACCACAAATTCTACTTTGACTATTCAGACAGACTGGGAAGAAACTGTGTTTGTTCTTTTAATGCTAACTTATAACCATATTAGAAAATGTTGGATAAATTAGTTGAATTGCCTTTATCAAAGTGCAAAAGGAAAATATGCAGCATAGGAATGTGAAGTATTAGTCAAATCACGTGACATGAATTCATAAGACCCAGAAAAATACCTGTCCTTTTATGTGGAAATACTTATGGCCAAATTTGTGCTTCATGTGATCCTTTCACTGAAGGAGATGTGTGATAGCTGTGTAGAAATCTAAATTATTAGTCCAATAAGAACTTACTGAAGGCATTCTCTAGCTTTCAATTAACTACCTTGGAATCATCTGATTAGACATGAAATGTCTTTAACTGTGCTTCTCTTGCTCTGTGTTACCAGGGGATTTAACTTCTAGTTAAGTTCTCATTAGCTTTATGTTTATCCATGCTTCATTTGCAGAGTTTTTTCCATTTCTTTCTCAAACCTTGTTCTGCAGGACAACAGAATTGCTTTTCTATAAAATACTCCTGTTCACATGATTTGACATTTGGAGATTTGCTTTGGTTTATGGAATGACTTCAATGGTAAAGACACATAATTCTACCTCAGAAAACTTAATGTGTCCTGAATTTAAAAAGTGGATCAAAATCCTCCTCCTTGTGGTATGGTCTACTTAACCATGGGGAGGTGTGGATGAGTCTCTCACTTGTAGCAACAAGCTTCTTCACTGTACAATTCAGAAATGCTAAAAAAATATTTGCATTTCTCTTGCAATTCCCCTACACAGAAAAGCATTTCTACAATCCCTGTGTTACATTTTTAGCCAAGGTTAAACTTCTCACAGTACAATCAAGGAATGATGCAGTACTGGGTAGAGATATGTGTTTCCTGGCTCTATTCATTTGTCATGAGTCAAGGTTTCAAAAGGTTCATAGCTCTGCTAAGAGCCACAAGGGTCAGTGCTGCTGGCTTCAGTGCCTTTCCTTTCCAGGTGAAAAAGAGTTAATGTTCTCAAATAGCCTGAAAGTGGGTCTATCAATACTAGTAGTGGTAGTAATAAGTGCTGATTAAATTAATAGATTTGGTGGTTTTAAAGCATAGAAATGTTAATGTTAGTAATGTTAAAATATAATATTATGCTCAAACAAGTATAAAGCATGGAACTAGTAAATGGGGAAAAGCACTGCAAAGTACTCTGATGAATGAAAATCACTATCAGGAATCAAGTTATGCTCAGGGGATTGTTACTAGGAATGATCTCAGCAGAAGGTATTGTGTCAGGAGCAGTTTTACTTCCCACTGACCTGCAGGCTCACAAGACTTTTGTTCTCCAGTTCCCCAAGGTTTGTGAACAGTACTATCGTGTGACTAAGGGCTAAATTAACTGGAGGCAGAGTTGTTTGTGCTTAAGCATGTCCAGAAATGACTGTCATCAGGAGTCTGAGCCTGCCTGTAAAGGAGCTGTTTTCTTGTATAAGGATGAAAGAGAATTTTTGCAACTTCTTTGTCCCCTGCCAGTATCTAACTTGATTTCTGCTTTGTATTTCCAGTTGTTCTTCTAAGAAAGCCAAGTCCCATCTTTACAGTTTCTTACCGATTTTAAAATGGCTTCCTCGTTACCCAGTGAAGGAATACTTATTGGGAGACATTATCTCAGGTGTAAGCACTGGAATCATGCAGCTTCCTCAAGGTGAGTGTATCTCTGTATTTAATTGTTTCTTCCTTACTTTTTCTCTGTGTGCTCTTATGGCAGTGCTTGGCATCCTGAAACAGGTGCTCCTGAGAACAGGATGTGTATGTCACGGCTCTGTGTGGAGATCAGCATGGATTCTGCAGACCAGTCCAGAATGGTGATTCCCTTAAAACTGCAAGTCAGTGATATGCACCAAACTCAGAAAAAAGCTCCCTCTCTAATCAGTATCCACAGCTCTCAGTGGCAGACCAGCTTTTCAGTTTAAGTGCATGTCTGAACTTTTGCTGAATGTGCCATATTATTTACTGATCTCATTGTCCTGAATGTCATGGCAAATTTCCTACAGAGGGTACCAGTATCTAACAGACACATAGACATTACGTTTCAGAGAGCAACTGGGACAAAGTAACCAAACTAAATTTAATCAGAGAAGAACATGCAAGAGTTCAAAGACTGCTCCCCAAGTCTAGAAATCACCAGTTTGTGCTGTAACCATAGTAGCAGGCAGTGATTTATGTGGTGGAAATAAATCAAAAGTACTGTCTGTAACAAGACTGAAAATGTGTTGAAATATCTATTAAATTACTAGAAAGTGTCACCGTAAGTGGAGCCCAGTCCTGAGGCAAGAGCAGGCTCTGGAGGCCAGAGAAAGTATTCTGTTCAGCTCCTGGTGAATGGATCAGTAGAATCTTTTGTTTAGTCCTGCACGTACTATTAGCAGTTTCAGAAGTATTCAGGAGGTTAGAAGGCAGCAGCACTGCTACAGAAATACCAATATTGGATGCCCACTGCTCTGGGAATGGCAGCTCCACAATAGCTTGTTCACTTGTTCCACTTTAGGCTGAAGCAGGTCTGAAAAATTCATCTCTAAATCCAAGATTCTAATAGGTGGTAACCCATTAAAATAATTAAATACCCTAACTTAGTCTGTGCAGATAATTTATTTATTTTTGTATCTTCCTGGTTTTGTGTAAGTTTTATGATTAAGGTTATTTTTTCTTCCACACATGGAAGCATCAACTTATCTTAAACTGATAGCTAATGTGGTTCACTCTCAGGCATATTTGTCGTATACTGGACACAAACATTGCCAGTTGTATACTGAAACATAATTTATGTTGTGACCTGAAAGAACACTAAAATTCAAGTGGTCAGCAGTGAACATCATACTTAATTTTTTGACTCTTTTAAAGTAAACACTATTCATTTGGTGACTGCAAACATGCCCTTAAACTACTCTTTATCATTCCCTTTCTAAAAACATAAAAGTTGAACTTTCATTTTTCTGGAATGGATGTAATTATAGCAAGCATGAGTTCAAAGAAGCCTGCAAATCATTCCAGGCAGAGCTACAATGACCACGGTGTTTAAGTCATGGCCTCCTATCAAGTCAATATCTCTTTACTTCCTTGGCACTGACAATCTCTAAAAATGCCAGTACAAAGAAAGGGAATAAAAGGGTATTCAGATCAGGAATTTCACACAGACCCACCCTCCCAGTTTTGAACACTGATTTTCAGTTTTGGTTATTTGTACTGTGAAGTTCATCATAATATTAAAGGCCAGCTTGTTACAATACAGGGTATTTGCTAATGTCAGGAGAGGTAACCCTTGGGTGAGAGAATATATGTGGGATGAGTTTCACAAGTACTTAATGAAATACTCATTTGAGCAAGACAATAAACTATACCATCAGTCCAGTTTTGGTAAGAGTATGAATTTTTGGCTAAGACTCAGATCTTAGGGCTAGAACAAGGCCCTGTAAGTTACTACACTGCACAAGAGCACTTGGATGGTACAGAAGATCCCTTTGGTTTAGCCCTTTGTTTTGTAATGTGATGCTTTGTCTCCCAGTTTAAATTTTTAGGGAGAGGTGTTTTTGAGTATCACTGGTTCTTCATGGTGGGTGAAGCATTGCTTCTGTTTGGAATTTGCACTGGCCCATTGAGGGGTAAACCTCACTTGGACCAGTCTGCCCAAGTGTGCCAAGAATACACATGTGTTACCATGCAGTTGTGAGAGTGCAGAACCAAGCCAAGCCAGGGTACAGTGTTTTCTCCTCGAGGCCCATTTGTTCTGTTCTGCTGTCAATTCTCATTAACACAAGCTGTTCAGAGCTATTGTTTTGGCTGGAACTGCTTGGGACAGTTATGTGCCATATCACATGGTGTACACCACTTGCTTGTGAGCCTGGTCCCATGATAAGCACACCCTGAGTCACACAGAGAGTGGGAGATGTTCTTCCCTGGTGTCCCTTAGAGCTGTTCTCCCCACAGCTCCACAGCTGTGCTTGCCAGCCCCCACTACACATAGGAATGATGTGGATTGCATTCCACTGCATGGAACTGGACAGGGCTTAATGACAAAAAGGACTTTGTTTTTGGGAAGAATCCCAGACTGTATAAGCTCTGTGACCTTACAGATTGTCAGAGATTACTCTTTGCTTATTTTACATTTTGAAGCATGTTTTTTGTGGAAACATAACTGTTACATCATCCCAGTCATTGTAGGGTGAGGGAGGACGAAAGTGTTTAGCCGGTTATAGATTGCCATGAACACCATGTCTGATAAGAAAAGGAAGAGAAAGTCAAATGTGTCTCACTTGTTATGAGGGTTTGGGTGTTTCTAACTATATTCTTCTGCAGATGAAAACAAAAGCAACAAAAAGGCTTAAATAGTAGCTAGTAGGTTTAAATCCCTTTGCTTAAGATGGTGGGGTTTTCTTGTTGTTTACTTAACATACATATTTGTATCTGTTTTCTAGGTTTGGCCTATGCTTTGCTGGCAGCTGTTCCCCCAGTATTTGGCCTATATTCTTCATTTTATCCTGTTTTTCTGTATACCTTTTTTGGAACCTCCAGACACATATCAATAGGTATATCTGTATGAATAACTGAAAGTCTGTCTGTATGTGTGTGTGTGTTTAATAAAGCTGTAAAAAATAAAACTGGAGAAATAGAAAGTGTAGTTGTTTTCCATAAATTCAAATTTAAATGCATAGGAGAGACACAAATGTGTGGAACATGACCAGTACTTTTTATTATTAGTCTATCTATTTTAGTTAGGAAGCAGTAGAAGAGCATCTTCTAGAAGATTAGATCTAAAAATGTGGGCTGCAAACTCCTGAACTGTGATTTCATTGCTGCAGTCAGCTGTCTATGTGGCCAGGATGAATCTTTAATTTGCAAAATAGAAACTGAGAGGAAAAAAAAGGATGGTGCTTAACCTACTGTAGATGTCTATGTTCACCATCTGATTGGCTTTAATAGTGCTGAGTACTGGAACAGATCTGGGGGCTAAAAATACATTATTAAGGTAGAAGACTCTTATTTTAGTTTAATTTTACATATCTCAGTAAGAACCACTCCTTAATAAAAGCATTTTCCAGGATTTTAAGCAATTACTTTCCTCTCCCTCTTATTTCAGGCACTTTTGCTGTGGTTAGTATGATGATTGGTGGCGTTGCTGTGAGAGAAGTGCCTGATGAAATTATTTCTCTGGACTCTAATTCTACTAATATTACAGATGTCCTTGAATATTACAGTGACAGGGATACCAAGAGGGTGCAGGTAGCTGTGGCTCTTGCCTTTCTTTCAGGACTTATCCAGGTATGTGCTCACAGTTTGCTGTAAGGGCAGCTGCTGCTGCTGAGTCACAGTGGATACCCTGTAACCAGACTTGTGCTTCTGCACTGCTCCATGTAGGACACAGGCTGCTTTATGGCAGCCACCTAACAGAACTGGGGATGGATACATTGGAGGCAGGACTTTATCTGGCATCTTAGCTGGACTGGAAAAAAAATTGGGATCTCCCCCCTTTTGATTTTTTCCTATCCCATCAGAAAATCTCAACTGATGTTCTCTAATCTGTCCATAAATGCATACAAATAATGCATACGTACATACCCATATCTCACTGGACCTGCCAGTGGCATGGAAGATTGGGTGCACTGCTGGCTGCTCTGAACTGTGGTTTCAGAAAAGCCAAGTTCAGGTCTGTCTGGTCTGGCTTGGGCATTGAGGAAAGGAGAGGGGGGAGGTGTCCTATATCCTGACTATTGTGGGAGTCACGTGCTTGACACTTCTCTTTTCCATTAGTTGTGTTTAGGTTTCCTTCGGTTTGGATTTGTGGCCATCTATCTAACAGAGCCTCTGGTGCGAGGATTTACCACAGCAGCTGCAGTTCATGTCTTCATTTCCCAGTTAAAGTATCTCCTTGGCATCCAGACCAGCCGGTACAGTGGACCCCTCTCAGTTGTATATGTGAGTAACTACACTTACCAAACGTGCAAATTCTGTGGGGTCTGGATCTGGTTCCTAAGCTTTTTTCTGTCTTTATTCTACTTAGTGTCAAGTAATACATAATCTTCAGTATTGAACACTGGGTATGAGGTCTTTAAATGCCATAGCAGTATCAGGAAGTGCAGCCCAAGTATGACTTGATAGATCCACACAGTCTGAGATGGGCAGATTTTGGGATTCTGCTGAATGTAGTTTCCTAATACAAGCAGATAACTGTTCATTGAAGCAAGTCTCTTGTGCCCTGGGAGGAAATGTGCTCCTGAAATGCTTCACTGTAAATCAGGCATGTTCTGCAAAGCTAGGACGTGTTACTCTCAGAATCTGTCCACTCGTAAGTGGAAGAAAAGGGAGGATCTCAGATGTCTGTGAAAACCTAAGCTTTTGAGCAGATTGATGGCTCAGCAATAATGAAGCTTCAGGATTTCATCTGCATGTAGGGTATAGAAAATACTGTGTGGGAATCTTTTTGTATGTTTGTGCAGATATAACAAACCTTTTGCAAACAAGTCTGTGTGAATGATTAATTTCAAAATTCGCAGTTCAGTTCACTAAACTGGGAACCAGTCATACTAATTGCCAAAAGAAATAGAAGGGAAATTATAAATTCAAGATGCATGCTACCAGGACATCTTGAATGTATTAACATCCTGACAGTTGTTGCAGTTTTCAATCTGCATAAGGAAGAGTATGTTTGTCTTCTTTCAAAGGCCTCTCCAGAGGTTATTTATTTATTTTAATGCAGTGGAAGAAGGAGGAATAATCAGTAAAGGGAACTGTTTACCCTCTGGCAACTTGTGTATTCCAGCAGGTACTTTTCTAACACCCTTTTAGTAAGTGTTTTCAATTAAAAGGTATTTGGAATAATGGCCAGTTTAGCAGCAGTGCAGGATCACTGTTATTTAACCATATTGTTATGGCAACCTCAATAGTTCTATCAGCAGCTTTATTGTTTTAGAATAGTTTATGCAGCTCTAAGTAAATGTGACTTGCCAAAGAATATTTGAAGGTATTAGAAGGAATTTGCATTTGTTGCTTTCAGGTAGCTGCCACTGAGGAATATGTGTGAAAATGCTGAGGATGCGAGACATGGTTTAGTTTAGGCTTTTTACCCCAATAAAGTTTTTTCTCCAAATTTTTGTCCCCTTTAAGGAACACTGATTCAATGATTCAAGTGTATTTCTCTCAGTGAGATACTTAAGTCTTCTGTGTTTTGTAGGAACAATGGGTATTTTGCTTTGGCCCTCGTTCACTGTGGTTATAAACTTAGAATGAAACCACAGCTGAAAAGCAATATAATTGGCTCTTTTGTGGCAAAATTCCCTGAAGATTCTATTTTCTTAGGAATAATTATGGTGCTTCTGGTATGTTACAGACCCTAGCTGCTGTGTTTTCAAAAATAACAACAACCAATATTGCTGCATTGATTGTTGGATTAACGTGCATTATTCTATTGCTGATTGGCAAGACAATCAATCGCCGGTTTAAGAAGCAGCTCCCAGTTCCTGTTCCTATGGAGATCATTGTGGTAAGCCAACTGGGAAATTCTATGGCTTAATTATATAGCTATTCTAATACTGTAGGAATTATCTCATGTTCTGTCTTATCTTACTGATCTTGAGAGTAACTTCCATTGGACATAATTCATTTGAGCCTTAATCCAATTGAAGGTCTGGATTCTCTTAAAATTAAGAACTGGAATGTCCATATGGAGACCATAAAGTCACAAAGAAGAGTTGAAAAACAATTTAAACATCCTCAGTCCCTTGTAGCAATGGGTAGATATATATGTGTGTTGTAAAACCCTCTCTGTCCAGGAGTTTGGGCACCTGACTGATGCTGTGCAAGACAGTGCGGAGTGTCTTGAGTGCATTTCCCACTCGGAGTCCAAGAGCTCAGAACCCTTTCCTGAAGGAAGGTGTTTGCAGATGCCTGTTCAGAGGTTCTGCAGGGCTTGCTCACTTTTTGAAATGCAGTAGCAGAAAGACGAGCAGGAACCATCAGGACTAAATACTTCTTCCTTTCTCTGTTTCTGAGACTGATAACTGGCTGCAGCACTGATTCTGTTTCAAACAAGTAGTCTAAAATACCTGTATAATACAGACAATCGTAATACACATAAAGCCTACAGCTCAGACAAGCTTCTGCCTTTAAAAGTGATTTGACTTAAAAATGAGTTCTCGAATTACTGCAGCTCCCATAAAAACTACACATAATGGAGTCAAGAAAGGGAATAATTGAAGCTATGGGCACAGTCTAGATATAAGGAATAAAGAAAAGGGATGATGGTGAGAGATGAGGAAGATGCTATAATAGAGTATTTTTCTGATAGGCAGTAGCAAAACAATGTTCCTTTCTTTGCTGTTGCATCAGTTCTCTTTGCAGGTAACAGGCACCTGCAAATAAGCCAGTGCAGACAGGCAGGAGTGTCCTTGCATTTATTTTTTCCAATACACTAGTTTGGCTGAGCTTGGCTTATGTAAAGGGAATTTGAGTGATTCATATCATACCATATAGCCTGTTTCACTTAACTTTACAAAAAAAAATATAAAATCAGGATGAGTTGAACATGATGAAGGGAAAGTAATTATTATTCCTCCTTTTTGTCTGCTTTTTTAGCCCCTAACTCATAGAAAACTGATTGACAAATAAATGTAACCCCTTGTGTGTATTAATCATAGTCAGCTAACCTTTATATCTCTTCAGGTGGCTTTATCTCTTTTTAGATAATGTTTACAAATGTGTTTGTGGATTTTTAGGTCATTATTGGCACAGGAGTTTCAGCTGCAATGAATCTGAATGAGTCATACAAAGTGAACGTTGTTGGGAATATTCCTCAAGGGTAGGGATAATACAATCTTATTAAAACTGTGACTTTTCCTGTATTGCATATGGTTCTATCATATCAATTTATAAATATTAATTTCATCTCCAAGGTTACGTGCACCAGCAGTTCCTGAGATTCAGCTAATCCCAGCAATACTTGGGGATGCAGTAGCAATAGCAATAGTTGGATTTTCAATGGCTGTATCAATGGCCAAGATCTTTGCCCTTAAACATGGTTACACCATCGACGGGAATCAGGTAAAAGTAGTGGGGTTGCTTTGCTGAAAATTCTCAGTAGCACCTTTGTTATATCATTAAAGTAGAGTGTGATATTGGCAAAAATGAGGGGTTTTTCAATAGTGGAATCAGGCCAGATTTTTGACAGCCTACACATTTAAAAGCCAGGAATTAGTTTAAGTTCTACTTCTGACTGTGTTTAAATAACAAGCTTCACTTTTAGCTTAATTTTGGAAAACCTGCTTCTGCTATGCTTGGACATGGAGATGAATATTAATTTTTGGGACAGACATTACTTGGCCATACTGTCCCGATCAGCAGCTACATTTTCTCCTCTTTCTGTAATAGAGCAAAGCACAGAGGTCCCATGTGATAAATACAGTACCTTATGTGTCAAAAAACTCTCATCTAGAGTTTAAAAATTGTAATTTTATATTTCATAGTTTCTTTTTATTCCTGCCCATTGCAATTGGGCAACTTGTCATTTTCTGGGGCAGCAACTGGCCCTGTCTGTATTTAGCATTCTGAGCATGATTTGAGTGATAAGGGCTGTGTTTAGGACTCTCTAAAATGAAAATTATATGTCCTACTCACCTACTCTGGCCTTCCTGTGCAATTTAACATCAATACTTCAACTGGATTATTTGTCAATATCATTGTGGTGTCAAGGGAGACAGAGTTCCTGTGCTGTAACACATCCCCTAGAGCACACATCTGGCACAACACAGATCAGCTGTTCCACCCTCATCAAAATTATGGCCTTCCTCTGAGAGTAAATGAAGTTTACCTACAGAGCTGTACATCTGGTCAGGTCAATCTCCTCCTTCATGTCATTGTGCTCTGTTACCCAAAGATAGAAGAGGAAAAATCCGTAGTGCATGAATGTGATTTGCTCTATTTACCTTAAACATCATCATCCCTAACCCGAGTTAAACATCTAAATCTTTTCCTAAGGAGGTGCCAGGTGCTACTTAACCTGGGTGTTAAACTGAACTCCTTGTCACAGTAGCAGTGCATGCCAAGTTTAAATGAACCCAAAAAGGATTGTACAAACTCGAAGAGAAAAACACATTGAGAACTGTTGGAAATGTATGATTCAAATCACTCAATTACAAATAGCAAGATGCAGAGTAGTCTGGGGAGGCTTCATTACAAGCAAATAATTTCTTAGGCATCAGAAATGCAGTACTGAGGTAGATGGAGCCCTGACCTCACTCATGGGAGTACAGTTCTCACGTGGGATCTTCCTGAGGAAGCAGTGGACAGTCATTGTTTTTTTTCATGTACCATGGATGCAATGGATTACCACCCATGGAAACACAGGCAGGGCTGCTCACAGTTTTAAACACATAGGGTGGGAAGCAAAGAATGGTGTTTGCATTAAAAAGCATTTTTCATGTATATTCAGGGTTAAAATTCAAATTATTTCCAAGGAGAAGAAATCCTAAAACAAGCAGTGCAGTCATTAATTTTAGTTTTCAGTCTGATTAATTCTTGTAACATTTAGGGATGGGAAATGTCTCCAGCATTTTTTAGAAACTTTATTTAACAGATGGTTTAACATGCATCAGCTTGTGCATCTGTGAGAACTACAAGCATAAGCTACAATTAGGTTGCTTATTCTCTACAATGAAGTTGCTAGAAAGCACTGTAAATAAAATGTGGTTGTTAATGTCTGTGGATAGTTCCAGCCTGGTACCACTGCTAGGTATAATTGCCTTTGGGTTTTTTTGGCTCTCTTGTTTAACATAGGAACTTATTGCCTTGGGAATATGCAACTCTGTGGGGTCATTTTTCCAAACCTTTCCAGTCACATGCTCAATGTCTCGGAGTCTTGTCCAGGAGAGCACTGGTGGAAAAACTCAGGTATGTAGAATACCCAAATCCTGAGCCAAATGAAGTTTACTCTTTGGAGCTCCAAAACTAAAGTCTGAAGTTTACCTAGTTTCTCTGCCTGGGACAGAAGAAATAACGAGTTTCCCATGTTTCAAATCCAGATTGGGTCAGGATGGAAAGCAGCATGATAGGCAAAATGGGTGAACTGAATGGAAAGAATCAAAAGTCAGTTGAACAACCAGCCTTGTTGAAAGCACAAGGGGTTAGCTAATCAGTAATATTTCCCCTTGGGGACACTTAGAAATGATCTCTGGCTTTTTTTCCTTCAGATTGCAGGTGCACTCTCTGCAGTTATGGTTCTGTTGGTAATTGTGGCTATTGGATACCTTTTTGAACCACTTCCACAGGTAAGGGAGTTTTACGTATTAGGCTTTGCATTGATTGTCAGCAGAGGCTCATGAGCATTGCTATAATTTGAAATTGTGGGAGGGTTAGTATACAACAGTTAGGCTTTGATCTAGAAACCTTTAAATTTTGTATGCATTTTTGCTGTAAATTAGCCTAGAAAAAAATAATGTTTTGAACGATCCAGCATGCTTTTTGTTGTTGATTTTAGTATTGGATATCCTGGACTCTGTCTTTTGAACATAAGAATACCTTCAAGCAATTCCCCTTTGGAACTGTTTAGGTTGGAAAAGACCTTTAAGATCATTGAGTCCAGCTGTTAACTCAGCACTGCCAAGCCCACCACTGAATCATGTCCCTAAGTGCTGCATCTACTCACTTTAAATATCTCCAGGGATGGTGACTCAGCCACTTCCTGGTTATCCTGTTCCAATTCTTGAGAAACTTTTCCTTGTATCCAGTCTAAACCTCCCCTGGCACAGCATGAGATGATTTAATCTGATTCTGTCCCTTTTTTATTTCAGAGAAGAGTCCAACCCCTGCCTGGCCACAGCCTCCTCTCAGGCACTTTAGAGAGTGATAAGGTCTCCTCTGAGCCTCCTTTTTTCCACCCTTAGCTGTTCCTCATCAGACCTGTGCTCCAGACCCTTCCCCAGCTCCATTGCTCTTCTCTAGACTCACTCCAGCACCTCAATGTCCTCCTAGTAGTGAGGGGCCCAAAACTGAACACAGGATTTGAGATATGGTCTCACCGGTGCTGAGGACAGGGGACAATCACTGCCCTGGTCCTGCTGGCTACATTTGATTGCAGCATAGGAATTCTGGGTTGAGGTTAAAAAGTTAAAAGAAAATCACAGCTTGGCTAGTAGAAGGCTTGGGCTGGATAATGGATCAGTATAATGAGTTGGGTTTGCTGCAGTTCGTATGTATTTGTATAAAAACATATTTATGCGAATAAGTGTATTTCTGACTTTTTAAAAAAATCTGTTTCTGGTGATGTGCAAAGGGTGATCCACAGTTCCTGCTTCTTGTTATAGGAGTTGGACCTTGTTACAACTATATTACTGTTGCAGGAATAGTTTCAGTATGTTGTAGAGAAACATGAATTTGAGATTATGGTCTACTGCTTCAGGCACTGTAAGTGTAACAGCCTGAAGTGTAGGAGCATGTGATTCTTCTTGCTAGGAAAGAGTAAATCAAACTGAGCGGAACTGGTTTGCCATTTCTGCAGCTGCAGTAAAAACACATGTCCACTGAACTACCTGAAAAATTGTGGATTTTCAAATGGAACATCTTTTCAGTGGACTTATATAAGTTATAAAGCACAGAAGAAGTTGACTGTGATTCTTTGAAGTTCTTGGCATTGGGTTTATTTTGCTTCTGAAAATTGCATTTTTGTAATGTTCTTAGACGGTGCTAGCTGGAATTGTCATGGTGAACCTAAAGGGAATGCTTAAACAGTTCAGAGATATCATGCATTTCTGGAGAACCAGTAAGATCGAGCTGGTGAGTATTGCACAGCTCAATGCAAATATTTTTTACTATATTAAATTAGTTGCTATCCTTAAAACACCATAGAAACTTACCAAGGAGTTACAAATTAGTGTTGTATTGCAGATGAACATAAGACAGGGAGCTGGAAGTACCCTGGGAGAGTGATCTGTTGGAGGCAAGAATATTTTTGTTGTTGCTCAACAGTCTTGTAACTCAGGTCAGAAGTAGTTTGGTTGCAGTAAAAGCAAAGCTCTGGAAGTTTTGCTATAGGAATTGCACTGAAGGCTGTGGGAATGCCTGAGAATTTGAAAACAGAGTAACAAAGAAAACCACTTGAAGGTATTTGCCATCTTTTAAGACAAACCAAAAACCTGGCTGGAGTGGGCCAGAGCTAAGAGTGTATTGCAAGGGAACCTTTTGGTGGCATTTCTCTCCTGGGTGAACTGATTGATGGAACTCAGAGCTACTTGCAAGCCTTGAATTTCTTTTTTATTTTATCCTAAGTTATTTGGAGTCTGATGGTCGAACAGGGTTCCTTGGAGAACAAGACTTAAGGCATTAATTAATATTGTGACAGTTAGTCAGATGTTAGAGTGCCTGGAGCTTTTATGCCCTTCTGAAAGGTTAAGGCAATTCCCATCTGGCATCATGATGGGTTACATTAGAGCCTATTCCTGATCATAAGTGATACCTACATTTTGAGGTTGGGTTATGCTGTTGTTTTTGGTTTTTAACAGGAAAGGATGCATAATAACTCAGACCTTTTCTTTGTTTTAGGCCATCTGGGTGGTAGCTTTTGTGGCTTCTGTTTTCCTGGGACTAGACTACGGTTTGCTTACTGCAGTAACATTTGCAATGATAACCGTTATTTACAGAACACAAAGGTCAGATTTCTTCTTTATCAAAATTAGTGTTTGCTGATCTTCTATTTGGTTTTGTTTGTTTAAGGGGTGCAAATAAACAGAAGTCCATTTCACTCTCTTCAACTGCATGCTGTATGGAATTTCCTTCCTAATATAGGTCATGCCCTTTGACTCTGATCCAGGGTTCACATTTTCTTTTTCTGAGAACAAAATTTTTAGAGGGCATGAACTTGCACTCTCAGTAATAAACAGAAGAATTTTTATTTCTCATAGTTGTTAATCTTCTTGTTTATTTTTTTTTTTTTTAATGCTTAGAATTTGGAACTTTTAAGCTTCTTGCTGCCAGTTTCAGTACATGATTATGTTTTGTGTGCACTAATTGTCATGGACAAGCTGAAGTTGTATCAGTTTATCATGGGATGGATGTTTAGGTATTTTAAAAGAAAGTTCTAATTTGTAGAGTGCTGTGGCTGTTCTGGTTTTCAAGTCACTTCTCCCCATTCCAAGTGACAAAGCTTTAATTGTGAAGCTTTCCAGGTCTACAATGAAATGATTTCTTGCATGTGTGGATAGGACTGGCATGTGAGGCTTTTGGGCTCAAGGTCTGGGACAGTGGAAACTATACAAAAGTCTTGGTTCTGTCTGCATTGGAATGAAGGCAAATTGTGAGATTTCCACTCTGCATAAATAAGTATTTTTCTGCCTTCTCTATACAGTTTTATTCTTGCAAACACAACAGTAATATACTTTGCTGTCACAGTTCTTGTGAGTTGAGAATATTCATCTGCTTAGGCATTGTCCTGGGAGCAGAGTGGCTCTTTGAAGTTGCAGCATGTTTTCTGCCAGTATGAGTTTGCATATTTGCAAGACAGTCAATAGAGCTGCACCGATTGGTGCTGCAGGCAATTTGCCCTGTACTTTTGCATGCTTTGACTCATGCTTTTCAGAAAATAACAGCATTTCAGTTCTAAGCTTATAAATTGCTTTTTACACTGACAGAAAATATTTTAATTGTGCTCTGCCATAAACTGCTCACCGCATTTAACCATGTTTAGATAATCCTGTACCAGACAGGCCCTGCAGAATGACCATTTAAAAAAAGTTTCAGTCTGTGTTAAACACTCAGGTTCCCACTTTATAAGTAATAATACAGAAATATTTGTTTCCTTTCTCTCTAGCCCTGAATACAGAATCCTTGGTCAGATTCCTAACACTGACATCTACTGTGATGTGGAAGAGTATGAAGAGGTAGGAACACGTTCTTCTGCATTGAGTAGTTTATTGCAGTGGAGCAAAGCCAGCTGTGGCAATTTGCTGCTTTGCCCTACCACACTGCACACACGTGCAGTGCTGGCTGCTAAGCATTCACCTGTGTTGAAGGAAAGAAATAAATTTGGGTTTAGTGGCAAAAGTTGCTTTGTTCAAAATGCGAGCCCTTTATACTGCATGTACATTTACCAGGCAGTGATCAAAAGTATTTTATACTACTTCCATTTTCCAAGTGTTTTGGAATACCACTGCTAAACCTGCTATGTACACAAGTGCATACCAGGCCACCTTCTTTATTTGTGTGGCAGAATTGCATGGAATCCATGGAACCCAGGGTCCAAACTGGTATGTTCTTCGTAACTGCACAAACTGTTCAAAACAACATCCCACCCATCCCCTGCTCATTAAATATATGTGATTAATGGCACAATTGCTCACCATGCACTTAGCTTCTCATAAATGCCATTTTGTTCAACCAAAAGTTGATGAAAGCATTATTGTCAATGTGATGGACATAAACATGCTGTATTTATTCTCAAACAGCAGCTGCAATTTTCTGCACTCTCTGCTATGTTCTCAGAGATGCTGCTATGAAAGTTACATCCTCCTTTACTGAGGAACCAGTCTGTAAAAAACTATGGAAAAAGATAATGCAGTTCTGCATTAAATATGAGACAAAGCAGGAATATGAGTGCACACATTTATATCTGTATGCAGAGGAGAGGAGACTCCATTTCTGTTACATTGAATGCAGTCAGCATTTCCTTCTGGGTAAAGGTGGGGGTGGCAGCATATGGCAGGCTGGGTCTCTGATGCTGGCCAGGTCATTTGCATGCAAAATGTCACAGTTGAGCCTGTTTAGAGGTGACTGCATTTAAGGGAGGGGGGAGAAGTGAATATCAAGACCTGTCTGAAGGTCTGGATAAAACCAAAGATTTGAAAGGTTTTTTTTGGTACTTGGGGAGTCAAGAAAAAAAAAAGAGTAAGAGAGAAATAAGTTATTATGCCTGTAGAAAGGGAGGCTAAAAGCAAGCAATTCTAGGTGTGCATTATTTCCTCATGGTAATACCAGCTGCAAATAGGTACATCAGAGAATTGCAAATATTTAGGGTTTTTTATGGTTGTACATTTTGGTGTAATACAGAAGGAGAGATGTTGCCAGGCATTGATAGTGTGTAGTTTTACACTGGGAAAGAGGGAGGTTCTGATCTCCTGGTTGCCTTTGCTCACAACAGTGCTAACCTTCTTTATCTGGCACGTGCTGAGGGCCATCCAGGGTTGGCTGTTGCACTGCTGCATGTCCATGTGTCTTGTGATCACACAGGGGCTTTTATTCTATTTAACTGTGCACATCTAATGTTTTCTTTAGGTTAAAGAATATCCTGGAATCAAAATATTTCAAGCTAATACATCTCTTTATTTTGCTAATAGTGAGTCATATACAAGCGCACTGAAGAAAAAGGTGAGTAAAGTAAATTCTTTAATGTCCGTGTCTTGAAAATTCAAACTAGCTTCTGGAACATGCTCATCTTTCAGCTCCTTTAGTGTAGCCCAGCACAATGTTTCTCAGCCTGCAGCCCCTGGTGATCTGTAAAATATGAGATGGTGACCCTCCAGCCAGCTACAAATTATCTTAGGAAGCAACAACATTTTGGGAGGGAATAAACAGACAGTGTAGCTTCACAGTGACTGCTCGTGAATGGAAAGCGGTGGGTGCAGAGCACAAACCGGTCAAACCCTTTTTATTTTTCAGCAGCAAACTAGTTGCTGAGCTGAAAACAAAATGGGAATAAAAGTGTTCTTGTTGGGGTAACTAACTTTACTGAAGTGTAAGACCGTGGAATGCTGTGGGTATTTAGTGCCCCTCAGATGACGTGCACACAGGGTGTGCCTCACTGCCTGTGTCACCCCTGCCTTCACTGGGTGCCAGTGGCAGCAGCAGAACCACCCGAGCCAGTGACACCTGTGCCTGTACTAACTTCTGAACAATTTTTCTGTAGCTCCCGTGGCGAGTCTTATACAAAACAGGTGGGTGGTACTTGCCCTCACAAAGCAAAAGATCTTTGTGATTATTGCCCAAATGCACTTCTCTCCCCTTTGCTCTCTGCACTCCAATCACCATTTGGTTGAAACAGGACACTCTGATTTTAAGAAAAGAATGAGATGCATCTTTCCCTCATCTTGTTAACACAGTGCTTGCCAAGACGATTCCTTCTTCACACTGTTCTCAGCCTCACCAAGGGAAGCTGGAAAACGCAGGCTTCTTGTTTAAATTTATGGCAGTGATTAATTCAGTGCAAACTGATACTCCAGTGCTATCCTAACAAGCTGAATCTCCTCAGATCATACTTTCTTCTCCTGACAGACTGGAGTGGACCCTAGTGCCTTATTAGCAGCAAGGAGAAAAGCCCAGAAGCGCCATGCCAGGGAGATAAAGGCAGCAAATGAACACAGAAAGAAAGCTGTGCTGAAGCTCGTGAGCTCTCCGGTAAATATTTACCTCTGCTTTATCAGCTTGCAGGCTGCTTTCAGGTGCTACCACTCTTGTGTTTTATACAAGGTGTGCTGCTCAGGGAGCAGGTGCTGTGCCGTGGGGACAGGAGGCTGAAGGAACAGTGTAAGGATCAGGGATTGCTGTATTGGATACTTGTGTTGGACCTTGATTGCATTCAGGTAGCACAGAGTGGCACACAAACTCTCCACACTGTCTTGCTGTCTCACCAGTGGTGTTGGTAGAAATCAAAGGGACCCGCCTCTACCCCTCCCCACACACTTGGAATAATAATGTAGAAAGAAGATACAATAAAATTAATTCAAATTAGCACCCCCCTGTGACAAGAAGGTGCTGTTCCCCTCTGCTAATCCTGGCATGGCCAAGATACACTAAGAAGGGTTATCTGGGACATGCTTGTACTTTTATGCATGCTTAAACTCTTCGCCATGGTGATAGATGGTGTGTGATTTTACCATGAGAAACCTGAAAAAGGCCTAACTTGAGAGTCCAATTGCTGTTCTTTATTTTGAATATATAGGTCTTGATGGAATCAGCCAGAGATAAAACAAGGAAATTGAGTAAAAATTTGTCAGTAAAGATGAACAGGTGTCAGCGTTTGAAGGAAATGGGTAATTCAGTCCTGAGATAACACCTTTAAGCTGGTTGTGTGTGACTGTAAAAAGGCTGGGCATAAGAGAACAAACCTTGATATACACAAGATATGGAAGTTTTGTCAAGCCAGTTTCTGTAGTGACCAGGAGCTGTACACCTTTTAAAGGCTTAAAGAACACACGAGTGAGGGGAGCAAAGTGATGTACACTGAAAAAGCATTGACTGCCTTTAAGCTTTATTCATTTTCTTTCTCAGACGAACGACATAGAAGCAAGTGCAAAACATGAGATAGCAAGTGATGACTTACCTGTGAATGGAAAATTTGCAGATTCTAGTGTACAAGACATGTCTCTTGATGAGCATGAACATTTTGTGGAGCCCAAAACAAATATTCACTCTTTAATTCTGGATTTCACCCCAGTGAATTTTGTGGATTCAGTTGGAGCAAAAACACTAAAATCAGTAAGTAGGGATTTTTTTTCCACAGAAAACTTTTCAGATACCTAATA
Organism: Cinclus cinclus; assembly: GCF_963662255.1. Lineage (NCBI taxonomy): Eukaryota > Metazoa > Chordata > Aves > Passeriformes > Cinclidae > Cinclus > Cinclus cinclus. The sequence goes on from NC_085049.1 coordinate 9,858,553, forward strand.
AGGAGCCTGTCAGCATGAATCATAACTGCGTGCTCAAATACAGTCCAATATCTCACCTAATCATTGGTTTAATTCTGTAAGTTTTAGCTGAATACTGGGGAATGTGTACTGTGCAGCTTTCACAGTATTTGGCTTCCAGAACTGTGATGTGTATGATGATGTATTATCTGCATTTAACTTCAGCTTTACTCTGTTGTAGATTATAAAGAAATACAACGAAGTTGGTGTCTGTGTCTGCATTGCCAGCTGTAGTGGTGAGTTGAGATTTTTCTTTTTGTGAGCTTTATGTGAGAGATTGTGTTTTATCTCCTTCCCTCTGCTCCCAAATTTCCTGCTGGCAGTTGTGCCTCAGTAGTATCAGCACTTTAAATAAAATTGGATTTGAGGAAAAGCAAGCCAATATGCCATAACTTTAGTGAAAGTAGAGTACTAATGAAATTAGCTTTGTGTGGGCTGGATCCTGCTCCCATTTCTCCTAGCTGCAAGTTGTGAATGCCACGCTGAACTTAGTATCTTGAAATTGTAGTGGTAATGTAATAAGGAAAAAAAGCCTAAAATGTTCCAGTATCTGATATTTGGGACTGTAGCATCTTCTTCCAAGAATAGGTCTCTGTCTGCATAAGAGAATTACCTGTTTGGAGTAGAAGTAGCATGTGATGCACCTGGCTATTTCAAATTTTTTAGTAACAAGTAACAGAACAGTTCCCATCTTCTTCCTGAGATGCCATTGTCTTCCATCTTTGTACTTAAGTGTATTCACTGATGCCATGTTTGGGTTTTATTTTGTAGACCCTGTGACAAATGAGCTGACAAGACTGAATTTTTTTGATAAAAGTGTAACAAGAGAGTCACTGTTTCACAGTATCCATGATGCCGTCCTTGCTTGCCAAGTGAAAGATGGTTCTGCTGCACAGGCTGACTCCAACCTTTGAAGAGAGGCATTGAGCAGAATGGGAGCCAGACTGATGCTGATGGAGATTCTTTCTGAATATTGTATTTGCACAGTTTGAAGAGAGCCTGAAGCTGTTTGCATCTACGGGTATGGGGTGGTGCTTATTTTTTGTAGGAAGAGTGGATAAGGAAATGGAAGCTTTCATGCTCTTGAATTTTTTCCTTCAATCAGGGTATAGCTTTCCAATAATACGCAAGCACAAAATTATGCAAGAGAAGAAAATTAATTGTATTCTGCTGCAATCAGAATCTGCTGGACAAGGTGACATTCCTATTCCTGTTGAGAAAATGGGCACTTTAACTCACTTACAAGTGGGATCTTGCAGGAGGTAACTGTTCTGCAAGTGTAATACACTGCACCAGTGTCTTTAAAGAACTTTCTTAGATGACTTTTAAAGCCTGATGTCAACATCTGCATACAAAAGATTTGTACAATGTATAGTATATAGTACTCTGCCAGCTGGATTAATGAATTCACACTGGTGGCATTTAGCTGCTGCTGTTTTTAAATCTGGATGGTATAATTATTTTTTTAAAAATACCTAACCTGCCTCAGCTATACCCAATTCTTCATTTTTGCTCCAAGTGAACTTCAAGTCAGAAACTTATTAGTTATTACATTATAAGTAAGGTACTTGCACTGCCAAAACTCAGGCTTTCTGGAAAAGAATACAGCTGATTTTAAGCTAAACTTAATTTAGCTTCAAAGTTTGAAGACAAAACTGGTTTAAGACAGGAATTAAGCCTATTTAAGTTAAGAACTGATGCCCTATATGCAGTCTCTTTAGGAAAGAAAACTCAAGCAAGGTCTGAAGTCTCAAAAATAGGTACTTTTCTGTTGCCCATCTTCTTCCCAGTAGTGCTGCTTCTGCTTCAGCTTTTAAGTGCTTTGAGAAATAAGAGTTCAATAGAACTCAAAAAGGGTACATATTTGGATTTTTTAAAAGAAACTGTAGCATGAGGTTTCTTTTGTCAGCCTGGCCCCTGTGGTACTGCCTCACTTCAGGTGTCAGATGAGAACCATGGAGCTCATGCAAAAGAAGTCTTCAATGCCCCTGTTTCCCTCACAACAGTCACTGTGAAGCTCAGCAGAGGCAGGAACCTAAAAGTGTTTCTCTCTAGTTTATTTTGACAGCACAGGGCAAGTGGGGCATCAGGGACATTGCACTCAGCACCCTCAAATCACAGGTCCTGTGCATAAGGAATTCAGACACCTTCCTCACCTCTGGTCACAGAATGTAATACTCTTCTTTTATTTCAGGCTCTGTTGCAGTTAGGGATTGCTTCAGGTAAACTTTCCAGGAACCAGGGAAGTCAGGGAAGATACTTGATTTCCTCAGACTCCCCTACCCATAGGGATGGGAAGCTTTCTGTATCAGAAATTGCTGCTTAGCTGGAGTTCAAAGGATGAAGTGCAGCAAGTCAAGATATTGTGTGTGCTTATTTAAACAACTTTTGGTACATTTTATAATGTTCAATAAGCCTTTGTATCGACATACAGTATATTTTTCTACTTTCAGCTTGTTGCAGCTTCAGTTTTTAACGCTGTAGCCTCTTCAGTTCACATTGAAATCCTGTCAACTTCCAAAATAAAGTGATGTCACTTGTCAAAATTTTCCACTTGTCTTGGTGAGACTCGGTATGAGGGACTAGCTGAGAGCCCCAGGTCCAAGTGTGTGATGCCAAGGGAGGGGCCAGGAGGTCTCCACCTCCAGGCAGGTCTTTCCTGCTGTGCTCCTTACTGCCACCCCCATGAAGCCCTCTCCAACCTAGGCCTCACAGGGATATAGCTAAAGCCAAATTCCCATCCTAGCAGAAACAGCTGCATTTCCTGGGGAGCTGCTGAAATGCTGGACTGAGAACCTTGGCCCAAGAAAGTCCCACATCCCAGACCATGCAGAACAAGTGCTCCCGCAACCCCCCAGCAGTGCTGGTAACTCATCTCATAGAGCAACATTTGAAGCAGCTTTTGCTCATCTCTTCCTGTGCTTTGCTGCCACCAGCTGAAGCGCTGCTTCCTCCTGGCAGCCTGGGCCCATCCCTGACAAAGGAACCCACTTCCTCTTCCCTGCACTGATTTACAGACCACTATCTAAAAGTTAAATCCTATCTTAGGCTTGTCAGTGCCAGAATTAACAACCCAAGGTCCTTTAATGTTGTAACAAGATTCGTTTGTCTGCAGGGACAGCGGAGTGCCTCCCCCTGCTGATGGAGCCCCACCACAGCAGATGGTACTGGATGGCCTAAATCTGGGTTGGTACCCCATAATAATCAGGGTCATTCTCCTTTACCCTCCTTTTTTTGCAAGAGTACTGATGATAATTCAGGATACCTAGTAGGATCCAAATTTTCTCCATACTTACTTCACTTACCCTTCTCAATTAAAAGCTACACTTGATTTCAAGTGCTGTTCCTGGTACATAGAGATGCTTTCTGAAAATGAGAAATACTCTGTCCCACCAATAGACTTGCATCCTTCCCTAAAATGTTCTTCCTGAAATGACACACAAGTATTGAGACTGACCAAGTTTCCATATCAAGATACTGACACCGACCAGAATCCTAACCCCATCCATGGCTGCCTACTCTCTCTCTTGCACACATTTCCTCTTTCAAAAAAAAAAAAAAGAAATAAAAGTGGCTTCATAATTTAAGCTTGAGAAATCAGTGGGTCTCATTTTGATACAACTGACAATAAAAACTCTCCAAATTCCAAGACAAAGCAGTTCCCAAAAGCATTTTTTTCTCCTCGGGTATTTCTTTAAGCTCTTCCACCTCTTCCCCTGAAACCACTTCAATGCAACACTTGAAAGAAAATGGAAAGCTGTTGGGGGTTTTTTTGAGCACACCCAGCTCTACAAGAACATGTCAGAAGAATAAGGATTAACCTTTCAAGGCTGCCTGTGGCCAACAACTCCCAGCCACCGCACAGCTATGGAGCACCAGGACCCTGTCAGCGTCATCCTCTGTGCAGCAGCATCTCAGACAAGTCATACAAGGGATCAAAGTGCTCACTACCACACTGATGTCAAACTTCACAGTAGGATCAGGGAAAGGAATTTTCCATCCCTTAGCACTAAGAAATTACACCTTCCTCCTCCTTGACCCATTTACTATTTTGTAAGACACAAGAAAGAATCTCAGCAAAAGGAATAGAAAAACCACTGAAGGTTAAAAAAATAAGTTTAAAAAAATAAGAACATTCACCAAGGGAGGGAAAAAAATGTCCTTTCATGTTTTCCCTGGACAATGACTCAGGCCACCACACATGCCTTCCCATGGCAGCTGTTTTCTTGGGACACACAGGCATGCCTCAGCACACCCAGAAACACTGGAGTCACTCAGGGGTCTTCCAGCACCTCTCTGGCTCAGATTTAAAGTTTTGGGGTGTAGATGGCGACCAGAGACTTAAACTTGGGATGTCTGCCATTGCCCAGGTATCTGATTTAAAATTATCTGTGGCTCAGGCCATGCTGCTGTAACCTGAGATCTTTTCCCTATGGCAGCAACAGTCCACTGGAGTAAAATACTCACAATGAACACACACCTGCTGTTGGGAACACTCCATTTATTTCTATCGTCAAAGAACAAAACACGAATCACTACACATGGATTTTTGTCCCACAGAAAGTTTCGGAGGAAGGACAGAAGACCCTTCCCAGGTCCTAGTTGTAGGTCATGTAGCGCGGGGTGGCGCTGAATTTCGCGTACGATTTGATGACTTTGTTCACTGCCTCCAGGAAATCCTTCTCGGTGGCGATTTTCCGGCGCGCTCGGATGGCGAACATTCCTGCCTCCGTGCAGACACTGCGGATCTCGGCGCCTGGCAGAGACAGGGATAAACATCAACTCTGACTGCCAGGGGACACGGAGCACGCACGCAGCTGTTAAAGTAAAGGAATAAATACGTGCAGCTTACCTGTGCTGTTCGGACACAGCCGAGCCAGCAGCTCAAATCTGATGTCCCTCTCCACACTCATGGAACGAGCGTGGATCTTGAAGATGTGAGTTCGGCCCTGAAGGAAAGGGAGGAGGAGAGGTGTTCACAGCATGAAAGAGGTGATGACTCCAGCCTGCAGCTGTCTGTGTCCACAGCACACACAAATGGAAAATACATCTTGTATTTGCTGCCCAACTATGGTTTCCAGTGTCAGGGCTGGAAAGCCTAAGTGCCCATGACACTAAAGAAAATAACTTTAAAAAGGGCTTTTATCATAGAAGTACCTCAAGAAATGTCTCTCAAATGAGCTGAACAAAACACATTCCAACTTCTGAATTAAACCGTGGATCTGGTTAAAGGATATTTTCTCTGTTGATGCAGGAACATACAGTGATTACAGCTGCTTACCATGGCTTCTGGGCCAGGATGGAATCTGTGCAGTGTGGGAAAACCTTTGGCACATCTTTAACCCTCCATACTTCCACACAGTTTCACATAATTTAAGAGTGATTCATTTGCTGATTCTCAAACTTCCAGACAATGACGCCCTAACTGAAGAAACACTCTGCTATCAGAGCACACTTGGCAGTGAAATAAAGAGTTCTCACCTCGAGATCAGGCAGGCTGAACTCTATCTTCCTGTCCAGCCTGCCAGGCCTCATCAGTGCTGGGTCCAGAGTGTCGGGTCTGTTTGTGGCCATCAGCACTTTGATGTTGCCCCGGGGGTCAAACCCATCCAGCTGGTTGATGAGCTCCAGCATGGTGCGCTGCACCTCGTTGTCACCCCCTGCCCCGTCATCAAAACGAGCACCTGGAGAGGAGACACACGAGTTTCACAGAGGTAAAGGCAGCTCCAGGCCATGGGCACAGAAGTGTCCCAGTGGCTGCAATACAAGACACCTGGGAAAATGATTTTAAAGTGCATACAAGTATTTGTGACAAGTTAAAAAGGTCCTTAGTACAAAAGGGCCTCTATCTCCCTACCTAACAACTGGCCAAGCTGCTGGAATTTTCCCACATTGTTTGTTCTGTCCTTCCCTCAACCAAAATCATCTTTCTCCCCAGTCTATGTAAAAACTGTTCTACTTTCAAAGGACCTAAGCACTTTCTTTTAAGAAAAAAGAATAATGTTCAGGAAGCAATAAAGATGTGGAATGTAGTCCAGAAGCTGAAGGGGGCTTAAGTTAACAGTACATTTTTGCAAACAAAATATAGAGATTCCTCGCTGAAGTTCAAATAATCTGGGTGTTCCAAATGTGCAAAAATGGCTTCCCGTCTGGCCTATATAAACCACTTCCTGACAGCTTCCTGGACACAAGGTATGCTGGGACTAGTTTTACTAACTCAGTATTTACAAGGACTTTTCTTCAAATGCAGCAATCCAGATACAGAAACTAAAAGTAAACCTGGAAGCTCTCACAGGAGATTAGAACTGTAGCCACTACAAACATACCTCCAATGGCATCAATCTCATCAAAGAATATAAGGCAAGCTTTTTTAGTTCTGGCCATTTCAAAGAGTTCACGAACCATTCGAGCTCCCTGAAAGCAAAAAGATCAAGACTTTGTTAGAGATTTGAGGCACATTAATGGAAAACTATCAAAATCAAACTTTTCAGGCTTCCAAATACCAAGTAAGTTCCCAATAAGAAAACTCTTGTTGTTTGTTCATGTATATAATGGGACAAGTATAAAACTTAAAGCAATTTATAAGGGAGAGAAAAATTACCGGTCTTAAACTCAGAAGCACAGATGAAGTAATTTACCTCAGGGCAAACTGAAAAATAAGTGGCAAAATCCCTCTCATCAGTGACAGCAAAGCTGAGGTCACGTCACCACTGGTTGACCTGCAGTGATTTGTCTGACAGCTCCTGCCCCCTGCACCTGCAGCTTCCAAGTACATCCATCCCTCACCCCCACTGTGTCTGGTACCCACAAGGGATATCTGCAAACCCCTCCACACTCCATCAAGTACTTGCTCTTACCTCTCCCACATATTTCTGCACCAGCTCAGATCCAATCACTCTGATGAAGCAGGCATCAGTCCTGTTAGCCACAGCACGGGCACAGAGGGTTTTGCCTGTGCCAGGCGGCCCAAACAAAAGCACTCCTTTGGGAGGCTCAATTCCAAGGTTCACAAATCTTTCAGGCTGTAACAAAGAGAGCCAGAAGGCAAGGTTATCTGCAAATTAAAGATTATGTGCATCAAAGCGTACATGCAAATTAAGGAAATGATGAATGAAGAGCAATGTAAACGAGGCTGGGCTGGATTTCACTTGGTAAAACCTGACTGCCTTGCATTAAGCTGTTTACACTCAGTGACATTGTCTTTTCTTGCTTTTTCAGATGCTAACAGATGACCAGAATGCTTCCAAAATAATAGAAGCTTCAATCTGGAGGTTACTTACGTGAAGCAGAGGGGTTTCAACCACCTCTCTCAGCTTTTCAATCTGCTCTTTACAGCCACCAACATCACTGTAAGTGACATCAGGTTTTTCTTCCACCTGCACAACAAAGAGGTGAGTGAGCAGTTACCAGCCTAGTGCTGCAAATCTCTATGGGCTTTCAACAGCCCACAACAAAATCCAGTGAAAGGAATCAGAATTACAAGATAAAACCATGTCAAAATAAGTAAAGGCAACTCTCACTTGCATCATGGTGACTGTGGGATCAATCTTTGGAGGCAAGGGGATATGGATTTGGTACTTGTTTCTGTCCACCCTGGTGAGGAAACACAGACTATTATTTTAACACTGGGTAAGTAAAGTGTTATGTAGAAACAACTCTGGAAATGAGAAGCTGAATTCTTGAACTGTTCTTTTCTCTGGCATCAAGAGAGCCCAGCCCTGAAAGCTAATAGTCAGGCCAGATACTGGAATTCTTTCTGCACAAAATTTTAAGGTTTTCAAAACTACTAATTCCAAAGTACTTTGAAAACAAAATTTCAAAATATCCCAGAGAGCAAACTGGCAAAATACTGACTCTTAAGTAACAAGTTTTACGTCCTCAGTGAACATTTCCTGACTGCCCTGAGTGCAACTGCAGAGTGCCAAAGAAGGAGCACACACAGGCTCCCTGAAAGCTGGGACTGCTGGGGCCCAACCTGAAAGGTTTCTGTCCAATGACAAATGGGTTTTGTCAATTTCTGTCAAAATAACATCAAAACAAGATTCCAGCAGAACATACAGGTGAATTACTGTCACCCAAGGGAAGGACAGCAGTGGTATAATTTCAACCACTGCAAAAATTGGAAATGAGGGCTTGCTGATCTGTCAAACTACAACACGAGACAACTCGGAGAAAGCTTCTCCTGCAGGAAGATTCACAAGAACACAAAGACTTTGCATACCCAACTCTCATGCCTTCTTCTATGTCAGTAGGTGCCACCTGGTCACTGAGATCCACCACGAACTTGGCAAATTGCTTGACATTGATAATGTACTTGGGATCCTCGGAGTCTGCATTGATGATCTTGGTGCACCTAACACACAAACACAATTGCACTTCCAGGCAGACAAACTGCTTGCTATCTGCCTAAACATCAAGAGTCACATTTCCAAATACACCAGAATACCTGTGGTACTAGTGATTACACCATTACAGCATCATACGACGACAGCAGAAATAAGTACAAGTGTGAAATGCATCACACATAATCACAGTTCCTTCATGATTCAGTAGTAAAAAGCACGTTCAGTACGCTCAACATGAGCTTTATTCTTTAAAAGAAGTCCACACGTAAGCTATAAATGAGATTTTTAACACTACAGAGCTCTACTGGAAGGATAAGAGTGTTCCCACCTTGCAACTTGCAATGGCTGCTCACTTTGGAGGGTTTGTTTATCTGCAGCCAGATCCCAAAGGGCAGGAGGAGCCAGGCCAGTGTCAGATTCCTTGATCCCTGCGTGCAGCACAAACAAGCTGAGGAGCAAGCAGCTACCTGGATGTCAGCCATCCTTCCCACACCAAAACCTCAGAGATAACCCTGCAGGATGTTTTGAGAGACCTCCAAAACAACACACACACATCTTTGATGGATTTCCTAAAAAAACGAGTTCCCTTAGGAAAGAGCCTACGTGACTGTGCCAGCTGAACATTCAAATCCCAGTCCGGCCAACCTCTCAGACAATTTTACTGTGTGGGGATGATGACAGCAGGACAGAGCAGTGACAGCTGATTACATTTCACTAAAGGTGTGAAACTCTCTAGTGCTTTCACTGAGCTCCAGTGCAAAGTATCAGAAGCTAAGGGATTCACACAGATGAAAGACCCCATAAATCGTCCAAAACATGCATATAACAAGTACCATCTCCATGATATATTTAAAAGAATCAAGGTTATTTTAAAAGAGAAACTGTGGTGCTCCTGGCAGAACTGAGAGCCACTGCAGGATTAGCAACAGGGCAAAAAAACATACATCAGTGAAAGAAAAATTAGGCAAGAAATTAATTGTTATTGTTATTACTACTTCATTATCTGGTGTCAGAAAGGGGCATTTGTTTCATGCCACCATCATATATAAAAACCACAGTTTTGATTTAAATGTGTTAAAGTACAAAATTACAAAATCAGATGCACAGATTAGTCCTGCCCAGTTGAAAAAAAATCATCTAACAAGCAAAAATCTTACACTACCAAATAAAGAGCTGGGTTGCTTTGAGAAAAATAACTAAAAAAAACAACACAGAAGTTGTTGGAAAACAACCTCTTACAACTGTAGTTTTGGTATCTGTGGCTCTTCTGTTGAAACCTTTCTACAATAAAAGCATACCAGTGAGCTCATTGATTTTCTTAAGCAGTTGTTGAATATCATCTTCTACTTGCTTGATCTGCCTTGAGTACGTGCTCTGGCCCTGGAAAAGGAATATCATGTAGATTTCCTAAGTCAAATTATCTCATGTTTAGGAAAAAACATGACAACATCTGCTGCCATCAAGATGTTCAACAGGCTCTCTTGGTACAACAGCCAACCATTGATGACAGCCAAAAAAAGACAGAATTAAGTTCCAGTAACAATATTTCTGTTTGCAAAAGTGAAGTACAGCTATACACAACTGACCAGCTGGGAAGGTGGAAATTTTCCACATTTGTAAACTTCAATAATTTGTTTTTCTTTTAAACCTGTTCAGCCTTACTTTTTCAGACTATTTCTCCTAAAGTACAAAAAAAGACTTAATAAAATCATATATGCAGAGAATTCTGAATACACTTTTTGAAAACCATCTGTACAAGTGCTTTAACTGCCTTACCCAACCTTTCCATCATCCACAGAGGACAGCACAAGGATCAAGGGGCAAATCAGAATTCTTGCTTGTGCTAAAATGCTCTTTTTTCATCCAGATCTGCCTAACACAGGCAGATTCAGACCTGGATTTGCTTTACAATATCTCCTTTGTAGACCACTGGCAACAAAAAAAGAAGCTGCAGTGGGCACAGGCTGTATTTCAGAGCTTTGCAAAGGAGTCTTGGTGTCAACAAAATTCAGACTTCTGCCAAACATACCTAAGCTGCAAGTTTCATCTTTCAAGAGTTCTTTTGCAGACCCACTGTACTTCACAACAGAAAGGGTAGATTGCAATTTTAAGCCTTATTTTCTGCAGAAAGTGCCTACCAACCTTATGTTCTTTTAACATGATGGTTAAAAGCAAGTCAGTTTGGTGGCAGGAAGAGTCTTAACATTATTTTTTTGTATAAACCAAGAAAACTGGCCAGTGAAAAAGTCCTAGTAAAGCCCTGGCTGTCAGACCCCTATGGCAAGCAGTGATGAGATAAAAAATCAAAAACAGAGAAACAAACCCTTAATTCCTTCCAAGTTAGCAAACCCAAGATTATTTTTAGTGTTGCAGGCTGCGGCCTCCTCACTGGAAGGTGAAAAGGGAGGGAGGATTTTGGCAGGAGAGAAAAGCACTAGGAGAAGCAGAGTTACTCTCCAGCTGCTAAGTGCACACCCCTCCACTCCTGCACTGTATTCCCCACAGGAACTGTGTCTTTAACACTCCCACATGTCTGTGCTACTTACATATGTTTTCAGTAAGGCAATATCTCCTTCATCAAGAGCTGAAACAAAACAAGAGAAACTTAGCTTCCAATTCTGAAAACAAAGCCAGCAGTATTAACTCTGCTTCTAAAAGATCAAAACACATATTTTGGAGAGATTCTTTTGAGTTTCCACTTTTCACTGAACCAAAGTGGAACAAAAAAGCATCAGAAAAAATACAACAAAACAAAACAAAAAAAACAACCAAACAAAAACCAACCAAGCAACAACCAACAAACAACCAACAAACAAAAAAACCAAACAAAAAAACCAAACAAACAAAAAAACCAACAAACAAAAAAACCAACAAACAAAAAAACCAACAAACAAAAAAACAAACAAAAACAAACAAAAAACACAAACAAAAAACACAAAACAAAACAAAACAAACAAAACAAACAAAACAAAACAAACAAAACAAACAAAACAAAACAAACAAAACAAACAAAACAAACAAAAAAACAAAAAAAACAAACAAAAAAAACAAACAAAAAAACAAACAAAAAAAACAAACAAAAAAAAAACAAACAAAAAAAAACAAAAAAACAAACAAAACAAACAAACAAAACAAACAAACAAAAAAAACAAACAAAAAAAACAAACAGGGTCTCCAGCTGCTCTCATCAGTCCAAAAGCCTGCACCACTCAGAGTTCACAGCAAGCAAGACACATCAACTCTGCTTCAGGCAGAGTAGCTTCCCAGCCTATGACTGCACAAAAAAAGGGATGGAAGATATCACAACTTCATCTTTTTAACTTTTTGTTTCTAGATGTTCAAGAAAGGATCAATGTAAAACTGCCACCACTTTCCACTAGCAAAGTCTCTGCACAGAGGTGGCTCCAGTGACCCTTCTCCATTAACTAAGAAAAATACAACTCTGCTAGTGTCACTCTTTGCCACACCACTCTCACTTCACTAGCCATTTAACAGACTTTCAACACCTTTCTCCCTTCCCATCCCTGTTTCCTCTCTTGTCTAATTCCACTCTTTCTAAGACAGATGGAGCCCAAACCACACAGCACTGGTGATCTGGGTGAAGCATGTGTTACACAAGATGCTGAAGACCTTCGATGTTGATCCATATTTCTTTCCTGATTATTTGTACCACTTCAGTGATTATGTTTTATAGCTACTGAACACTCTGTTGCTATAATTTAGAAATCCTTCTTGAATGGGAACAGTTCAAAGTCCATCACTAATTACAATTTGTACTGCTTGTGCTTCCATATGGTTCATTAAATATTTACCAACACTAAATAAAAAGCCGCGACAAGTTAAAACATGAGGAGCAACCGACAATTTCCACACTCTGCCGGTATCCTCGGAAATCTCTGCTGCCTTCCCTCTCCTGCTTCCCCGGAATTCTGAGTGAAAGAGAAGCACAAGAGCAGCTCTGCGGCGCTACCCCCGGCAAGAGAAAAAAATTACAATGGAATTATCAAAGCTGGAAGAGACTTCCACGATCATCAAATCCAACCATCAACCCAGCCCTGCCCCTGTAACCCCTAAAGCACATCACTCAGCGCCACATCCCGACGCCTCTTGAACACCTCCAGGGATGATGACTCCACCTCCCTGGGCAACCTATCACAATGTCTAACCACCCGAATTGCGAATTGGTTTTTTTCCAATATCTAATCTGAGTCTCCCCTTCACAATTCTAGGTCATTTCCTCGATTTTTCTCACTGCGGGAGGGCACGGCAGAAGAGCCCAGCCCCCACCTCACCACAGCCTCCTTTCAGAGACACGTAGCACTATTTTATCACGTTTTGTTGGATATTTTAAGTATAAAAGTAAGTATTAAACCACAAAAGCCTTTTTTTCCCTTACAATGAGGAAATTCGACATTTTAGGAACCTTTTGTAAAAAAACAAACAGACTTAAAATGCGGATGGTCCCTTCCAGCCCCGCTGTCCCTCGCCACCGCCCGCTCAGCCCCTCACAGCCCCGGCCGCCTCAGGCCCGGCCGGCCCCGCTTCCCTCCCCGCCAGCGGCGGCACCGCCCGAGCCCGGGCTCCGGGCCGGGCCGAGGGACAATCCCGGGGCGGTGGCCGCGGCACCAAAACGCACATTAGCGACGTTTTTAATCCTTTTTTCCCCCCGTCGCACCTCCGGCCCCGCCGCTCCCTGCACCGACATGGCGGCCGGCAGCACCCCCCTACTCCCGCCCCGGGCGCTGCTCGGAGAGTGCCCCCGCCATCGCCCCTCACCGCGGATAGGTCTGTCCTCCTTCTCCTCCTCCTTGGTTTTCCTCTGGTCGGCTCCCAGGTAATCCGGCATCGCGCCCGCCCGCCTTACGCAGCACCGCGCCGCTTCCGCCCGGAACACAAACCAGGGTGCACCACGGCCCGTGCGCAGGCAACTCCTTTCCCCCCAGCCGCCGCGGCCGCCGCCGAGAGTTCCGCGCGGCGGCGCCGCCGCTTCATCCCGCGGCCCTGGGCAGCGCCGCCGGTGCCGCCCCGCGGGAGCCGCTCCGGCCGCGGGGGCGGCGCGGGGGCAAGGGAGGCGCGGCGGGGCCCGCGGGGCTCGGGTAGGGCCGGCCGGGCCGCTTATGGCGCCGCACGCCGCCGCCGCCCCGGAAGCGCTGTGGGCGCCGCACGCGCCGGTGCCGCGGCAGGCGCAGGCCGCGGCCATGGCGCTGCTGCGCGGCCCCGCGCGGGACGGGCAGCGCTCGGCCGTCACCAGGCCGCTCTCGGCCGGTAGGTACCGCGGGCCGGCCGGGCCTGCGCCGGGGAAAGGCCGCCCGCCCGGGCGCTGGAGCTGGGAAATCGGCCGGTCTCGAAGAACTTTCCTGTTTATTTGACTTTAATTGTCTCCGTCTCCCGTGCTGTGCCTTCGCCGGCATCGCTTCAGCCCGCGTGCGAGCAACAAGTCTGGGTTCGCTGCCGGAGGGAGTGGCCTGGGAAGGGGGAGCGGGAACGCGGGGAAGATCGATCCAAATTTAATACCGCTGCCGCGATTGCCTCCTCCGTTGCCGATAGGACTGTGTTTAATATCGTTTGACACGTGCGTTCCTTTAACTTGAAAGCACCTTTCCAGATGTGAGAGCACGGCGAAGCGTTGGGAGGTCCCGTCTCATGGGCACTAGTTGCTGGTTCTTGCACTCTGGTGTATACAGAGCCAAAAAGAAGATTTAGCGATCTGTAACCTTGTGTGATGCAACCCCTTGTGTGTGATGGGGTTTTTTGTGGTGTTTTGGTTTGTTTTTTTTTTTTTTTTTTTTTTTTGTGGATTTTTTGGGTTTTGGTGGGGTGTAATTTTAAAAAAAAAGTAATCCACAGAAAGTGAAGTTGCTTTTATGTTTTTACTTATAGCATCAGTACTCTGTCAAGTGGAACCTGTGGGAAGATGGTTTGAAGCATTTATTAAGAGGAGAAACATAAATGTTTCTGCCTCTTTCCAGGAGCTAGAAGATGAGAAGGAACTTTCTGAAGAATCGGGGGATGAAGAACTGCAGCTTGAGGAATATCCTATGTTAAAAACCCTTGACCCCAAGGACTGGAAGGTATCTAGTCAATAGTTTTGCCCATCAAGGTTATTTGCCATGCCCAGGTGCTAAAGATCTCCTTCCTCCTCCCCGTCTACACCCATCTGAATCAATTTATGTCCTTTACCATAATAACTAGTGTTTGAAGGCAAACACATCAAGATCGGATCTTAGTTTTGAGCTGTGACTTTTTGTTTTACTGCCTGGAAGTGTTAAGTGTCTCTTCTCCCTGTCACCATCTCCTTTAGTCTGGAGTTACATTAGCACTCTTAATATTAACTATAGCAATTCAGTTTTCCAATAACTGATTTTTCTAGTGCTTCAGTCCAATTTAGATTGAACTACTTGAATTTGTATGACAGTGGCTTGATTTATTTGGTTATTCAATAATAATTCAATAATTTATGACAGTTGTTCCTATAGTCTTTTCTGATGTTTATTGAGAGAGGGAGGAATTCTCCCTCTTGTCTTTAAGAGATGGGGAGGAGAACTGGTTTTCTGCATGTGTTGTGGTGGTTTAGGTTGTATTTATGAGTGTTTATTAGGGTTTGTGGTTCTTTTCTCTCAGAATCAAGATCATTATGCAGTTCTTGGACTGGGAAATATACGATACAGGGCTACTCAGAAACAAATCAAAGCAGCTCGTAAGTACCTTTCCCTCGTAAGCATCACCTTTTTTTCAGATGTACACAGCTGGTTTCCAGTAAAAATACCTGCATGTTATGGACAAAGATTTTACTGTTTCCCAGGCCTAAAAGTTTGATTTGTGTTCCTTACCAGCCTGTTAAATTCCTATCACAGCTCTGAAATCCAGAGGCCTAAAGCTAGGGAATAAAAAAATTTTCACATTTCTGCTTTCTGGCCTGTGTTTCCTGTAAACAGCCTTGAGACTGTAACTGTACATTTCTGTATTTTTGAGTCTGCAGTCAGACTCAATGGAAGGCAGAGGAATAGAGCTGTCCCTGCCCCATGCGTTCCCAGAGGTTCCCTTGCAGCCCCCTGAGTGTTGAGCTGGCACGTTACTGCTGCTGAATGTTTGCAAAAAGGCTGCTGTTGGCAGTCATACTAGTCTGAGTGTGGCATGGCAATGGAGCATGCTAGGCTTCAAAGCTTTATTTCTGGAAAGCAGAGTACTTGACTTTGCAGGAAGGATGCAAATATTCAGTGAAGAAAGATTTTAAAAGACTCTGAAGATTGTTCAGTAGGCTCTCTGGGATAAGCTGATGGCTTTGTGAATGGGTCTTGTGAACAATTGCCTGTATAACTGTGGTGGTGCAAGAAGAATGACAGTTTCCAAATACTTCCAAATGAAAATGGGTGGAAATCAGTGAATTTCTGTCTTACACAGGAAATCATGTTGCCTCAGGCAGGTGCTCCACACCACTGTGGAGCATTTGCTGCCAGAGAATAAAGCATCACCTGTTGTGGTGCTCACTAATCTGAGCAAGAACCAGAGCCTCTCTCTTTAGGATCCTGACAGCACTCACTTATGCCATGGTGCTGTAGAGATGTGTCTTTCCCACCTGTGTATAGTGTGCTTTCCTGTTTCTAAGAAGGATTCTGATTTGTTTCTCAGGAGACAGGTTGCTGTAACTGCTTGCATGACATCTTCTCTCTGGTATTTTAGAGAGAACCAAGAAGGTACATGTTGCATTGAAAGGCAATACGACAAGAACTGACAAAGAATTTGGTCTAAAATGTGGTTTTACCTTTTAAACACCAAGACAACCTTGGTAGCACCTTCAGTGGATACTCTGGATGTGCCAGCTGTGCCTTAGGACTCAAGGCCTGATTAGAGGGAGAATTTAACCCCAAGTCTTGTGTGTCTGCTCCGTGTTAGCCATGGGGAAGTACAGCAGCATTCACAGGCTGTAGTTTTCTTGCTAAATTTCACTTTGGATCATGTTCAGAACTTCAGTAAAGGGACAGAATACAATTTTTATTGTATCTAAACTATTTTGTTTTTCATTAGAAATAACAAGTAAAATTCCCTTTATTATTTTCATTTTTCCCGTTATGAAGCTAACTGTACACTTACAGATGCTAAACCACTTTGCTAGGCATAATAGTAGAATAAGCCTCAGAGACTTCTTCAGACGTTGGGGTGGAATAGAGACTGGAGTTCCTGAGTTGTAGTTATTTTATGTCCCAGCAAAGATGAAATAATGTTAATTCTAACTGTAGTGTTAAATCAAAGAAAATTCATGAACTTCTGTTTTCTGCCAGATCTGACTGTTTGGTTTGTATTTTTATTTAAGTTTCAAAATAAGAGAAATGCCAATTGGAATTACTGTATTACTTTGTAGTTTGAAACTGTTTCTGATGAAGTGTTTCTAACTGTAATGCATTTATGTGTTAGATAAATCCATGGTTTTGAAACATCATCCAGACAAGCGAAAAGCTGCAGGGGAACAGATAGGAGAAGGTGATAATGATTATTTTACTTGCATAACTAAAGGTAAGCAATTGATCTCGTTTGTTAGATATTCCCTCAATCTACTTGAGCATCAGAAATGTATTTGTTGTGCTTCATTATGATTTTAAAGGAATTGTGAGTGACTGAACAGCTGGAGAAGTTCCTTTTCCATTTTAGAAAACTGTATCAATAGATCACATTAGGTGTAACTTCTCTGGGATATTACAGCAGGATGGGAATGCAGCTGACAGACATTTGACTGCTGTGCCAGCTGGTGACAAATGTGACACTTGTAGCAGTGAACACACAGATGAACCTCTGGAGGTGGCCCCATACCTGGGATAATTTAATGAGCCATGGAGCAATTCCCCACAGGCACCAACAGCAGTTGGAAAATCTGAATTCTAATGTGCTTGCTCTGACAACAGAACATGTGTTGATTTGATCCAGGTCATCAGTTTCTGCAGCTGCTTATTTTTGCCCACAGATGAGCAAGTGAACTCAATTGAATAACATTTCCCTCTTGCCTGTAGTGGTCGACTTAGCAGTGCAGGATTAGTGGCTGAACTCTGATTTTAGAGGTCTTTTCTAAATTTAATGATTCTATGACCCTGAATACCACTGCTGGCCAATTCCAAAGCCATAGGGGCTATTCTAGGTGTATGGCTCACATCTCCAGGAATGCTTGAGAGCTTGGCTTTTTTGTTTATTTTAAACAAATTATTTTCACTCCATAAGGTTGAAGCAGGAGGAAATCTTGGAATCTGTGTTTCTAAATGTCCTTCTCTGAATGTCTTCTTACACATACTAGTTAGTGTGAGATATGCAAGACAAATTAATGTTTTCAGCCTCCTTTGGAATTGTCAGAAGGAGGAAGGTTGCCAAAGGAAATGGTTTTTCTGTTGCCATCCTGTCAGAAACTGTCAGATATCTATGATGAAAACTACCTGCACATGAATTGAGGAATATGCTCTGTGTTCTACCTGTATGGAGCAAAATATCACAGCATCTTCTCTCTTAACTGCTTGCAATCCAAGTTTGGGGGTAAACAGAAAGGAAAGCACAAAGTAGTAAAGAAAAGGAATAATGCTCCCAGGCAGCATTTTGGAGGAAGGAAATACTAAAATGCAATTGTAGGAAAGGGGGGCCTGGAGCAGGAGCAAACAGTAGTGAAACAGGGAGAAGAAACTTGGAAAGGTGGGAGAACACAGGTTGGATTCAGAACTTGTTCTGACAGAGGAACGCATGGGAGATACAGAGCTGGGAGAACTGAGTGTGCAGGAGTAGAACTGGGGATCTGTAAGTGGAAGGGACATCTCTTAAACAAGAGGAACTGGTGGATGTGCACACAATTTCCTGCATCAGGAAAATGGTATGAGGGTTACTGAGGCAGGATAATTGTGGTCATTTGGAGTGTTGGTGGAGGCAAGTCCTTTCCCAGAGGGAAGGGGCAGACTGGCAGACAGCAGCTTACTGGTGGCCACTGTCATTCCTTCCTCTCTCCACTGACACGTGCAGTGAGATCGGTTTACAGAACTGCAGAGCACCAAGGTCTCCTCCAGGTTATCACCTCCTACATCCAGCCTTCATGGTGCAGTGTCCTTTGGCAGGGCTGCAGGCACAGAAGTCCATGAATGATTGCAACACAGATTTGATTCCTTCGACTTTTCATTCGTACTGAAAAAGAGCGGTCCTTGTAAAACTCCACAGTTCATTGGGGGAAAAAAAAAAAGTAAGAGTACTGAAGCTATAGTTTGTGTGATTTTCAGAGTATAAGATTAATAATGTGATGCTCCCCAGCTGCAGGGGTGTAAGAACAGGAAAACAGGGAGTGTTTGCATGTTTTGGAGAGTTTGTGTGGAATTTCATATTCTGTTCAAGACTCAGTACAACTCCATAATGAATGGCTCCTGTTCTTGAACATTCTGACAACACATTTCAGGGACTGCCTTTACTGTGTGCCTTAGTAGACCATTTTGTCAATTTATCTGCAAGGATCTGGTAGAGGATAAAAGTCTTAAGATGTCATGCCCAAACTCCAGTGTCTGAAGAAAACTTACTGCTATGAAATACTATCTTTTTTGTTACATCTTAATGGTAAAATGTGTTCTTTTCATAAATGTTTTCCTCCTACTTAGCTTAACAGGAATAGACAGCAACACTTTTTGGTGTCATTAAAATAATTAAATATCAAGCTCAACAGAACACTACAGATAGATCAAACACATCTGAGAACATCTTTTTAAACATTTACAACCTTATATCTGGTAACTTTCAGCTTATGAAATACTATCTGATCCTGTGAAACGACGAGCATTTAACAGCATAGATCCAACTTTTGATAACTCTGTACCTTCCAAAAGTGAAGCAAAAGAAAACTTCTTCGAAGTTTTCTCACCAGTTTTTGAAAGAAATGCCAGGTAAGCTATGTCTGACTGCCTCTGCTGGTGCTGGAGAATCAGCATTTGCAAACTCTTTTGACACTGTGTTTGTAACAAGCGATGTATTAATTTGCTAGAAATGTAATACAACTAAAATAGTTGCAATAATGTTTTATTTAATTTTAAAATAATCTGAACTTTCACATTGATGGCCTTGAATTTGACCCATGAGATTTTAAAAGTTCTCAGCTTCATATTACCTACTGGCCTTTTTGTACAACTCATGTTTTATCTTAAAATTAATTACAATACCAAATGTTTGTGTGCTGCTGACTAAAAATTCCTTTTTTAAATTATTTTCTTCTGAGACTGAGACGTTAACAGAAGACAGTAGCTACAGTCATGATTTTGCTGGTTGAAATAGAAGATAATTGTAACTATCAATATTTGGTGGTTCTCTCTTACATTTTGTGACTTTTTCTGCATTTGATTGATGGTTGACAATTAACTTGGTATCAAGGTTGTCACGATAGAAACCTGTCAGCGTTTCCCTGTATAAAAGTTCTTAATTGCATGAGGCACTTGACAACATTCTGAACAATTATTATTCAAAGTAGTCTTACTGAATCTATCAAGTATTCCATAGACTTCAGACCTCGATCTGTGGTTGTCAGATGAGGTTCTTCCCTTCTCTGCAATGGAAATGGATGCTGTGTAATGGAACAACAAATTCTAGAGCCTGTGGAAGATTTCCATAGGAAAAAAATGCAGTAGAGGCAAAGTATGCATTATTCCCTTGTACTCCAGTAGAATGTGTGGGAGATTTCCTGTACCCTACCACAGAGCTGAGTTATTCAAAGAGCACTTTTTGTCCATTTTCTGTAAACTCCTCTACCAGAAGAATGTGTGTGGAGAATTGAGTATCTACAAAGATAGCTTGTGCTCCATCAGATCTTCTTGAGGTACAAGGCAAGAGACAGTCAGGCAGAAGAAGGTTGCTTTTTTGGGGAAACTCCCCCAAAAATGCCCAGTCTGGAGGATACCTAGGAGGAACTCTCCTGTTCTGTTCCTCTTTCCTGGTGCCCCCTCTGTGTTGGTGGGAGGGAGCCTAGGATTTTGATTCTGTACTTAACAAATGCCATGTTATGAAGATTGTGTATATTACTTATTGAATATATCTGTGTATTTTCAGGTGGTCAAATAAGAAAAATGTACCTAAACTTGGGGACATGAACTCCTCATTTGAGGAGGTAGATGCATTCTATTCCTTTTGGTAAGTTAGCTGATGCCTCTGTTTCTATTCAGTGTTCAAGACATGCAATATAAAGGGCTTGCAGACCCTTGGTGTGTGAGTTGTTTGCCGTGGGCTGTCACAACTTCGTAATGTCACAAAATTACCCCACAGCTGTTTGTGCCTTCCACACACTGAGCTAGCTTTCTCCTGGCTAATCCATCCACTTGTAAATTCATGGTTGCAGTGGGAATTTCTGACCACAGTGGCTGAGAACTGAGCTGACCCACAGACTGAAGTCAGGTTTATCTCACCTATACTGTGTTTTTAGTGGAGATGTTGTAGGCGTTTAAGCTCCCCTAGTAAAGGAAGGTCCAAGAAAGTCAGTAATGCTGGTGGCTTGCATTACCTGCTAAATATGGGTGCTCACACAAAGATTAATTTCTCTCTGAACTCTACAGACTGCACTGCATTTCCACTGCCTATGACAGGAGCTTAGACAGCTGTAGACATTTCGAGTGGGCTAGACCAATGCCATCCTGAAGTAGACTACATCTCTCAGTGCAGAGAGGTGTAAATCATATCCTGCATTTTGACTTAACACAGTGGAATCACTGTAGGTGCAGTATAATTGAAATTATGTATTATAAATTGTAAACAGCAGTATAGTTGCCTACGAACACATACCAGTAAAAAAGGTAGCTGATTTTTGACAGATTTGCTGCTTTTTAATTCACTTTTTTTTCTTACATTTACTTTAGGTATAATTTTGATTCCTGGAGAGAGTTTTCCTATTTAGATGAAGAGGAAAAAGAAAAAGCAGAATGGTATGTAAGTAAAAATAATTTTGACAGGAGACTGGGAGATTGGTACAGAAAGATTTTCCAACTTTCTCTTAGACTGTAAGTCATAGGAAGCAAGATAGCTGAGCCAAGTCTGAATTCCACTCTCCCAGCTTTGAAAAGTGTGTTCATTTAAGTTCAGACTTGCAATTCCTGCCAGTCCCAAGCACAGGTTGAACCTGGAGCCAGGACAGAGTGGATGCATGCAGGTATCGTTTCTCTTTAACTTGTACTGAGAGTGTTGCTTCCTAGAATTTCCTAGATACTTTCTAGATATGAGTTCTGATGGCTTGATGTTAATAAAAATTATCTACTTGTTGATGTAGTGATAGTTGCTGAATTACTCAGACCATGTTGCCATTGGAAAATCCCTCCTACAGTTACAATCCCTCCTACAGAATGTTCAGGTTGGAGCACCGAATCATTTAGTCTAACACACATTTCACAGGACACAAACCTTTACTTAGTAATCCTTATGAGACCGTAACTTGCATTGTATGAATCGCTTCTTCCAAGTTTGGCTAGAAATCAGTTTTGTATTTAGATTCAGTGGTTGGCTTTCTTTGTGCTAGAAACTGCCATATTTAGGCTGTAGCTAGGCATTTCTCTTCTCATGTGCCTCTTCCTTCTATTCAATTTCTTGAGTCTTACCCAGACCCACTATTCTCTCCTGTGAAGATTCTGTGAAGGCATGGTAATCAATTCCCTATCACTTGTATTTATGGTAAATCACACAGGTGAACCTCTGGGCTTCTCATTGGAAGGATCTTGAATTATTTGCACAGCTCTTTTTTTCTGCTCATTCCTGTCATTAGTGTCCTTTCTCAAAGATGTTTAGACAAATGGTACCTAGTCTGCTGTACTTAGGAGAGAGAACTGCATTACAACTGCTGTTCAGATGGTCATGATTCTTGCTACCCCTTCTTGCCAAAGGTGATGTTGCTCGTGTTTTAAAGCTTCAATCTACTCTTATTAGTCTCCTCAGTTAGGGGAATTGTTTTCTTTGTTCTGAGGTATAGAGTGGTTTGGGTTGGAAGGAGCTTTAAGTACCACATAGTTCCAATCTCCCTGCCCCCTCTACTGTTCTCTGTGTGGTTGTGTGGATGAGGCTATAGACCCCCACTAAAATATTGCCTCTCTCTTGACAGCACTGGTAAAAATTTCAGATTATTTAGCTGACCCATCTATAACCTGAGCTGTATTTTACTGGAGTGAATCTGGCATGACTACCCAGATATCATGCTACTTTGTAGAGTGTTGTTTCTGTGCAGATGGGTTTATTTGACATGACTATATTCTGCAAAACAAGATAATCGTGGCATTGCTTATACTGCTGTCCTTTAATTAAACTGTATGCTAGCATTTCTATTGTTTTGCTTGAGTTTAATGTTAGGTAAGCAAGCAGATTGCATTTTGGAAATAAAGTCCATGATCTCATTCCCTACAGTGACAGATAAGCAGCTTGCAGTGTCAGGCTTATATAACTATGTAAACACTTAGCATTTTTTACATGTGCTCAGGGCCTGGAACTTCATTTTTTGAAGTCTATTTTTGAAGTATTCACAGAAGAACATCTGTGTGGGGGAAACTATTTAAGAAGCTTGTTGATGAACTTCTAACAGTGGCACTGGAAAGCATTAGCACTGAACTATGCTTTCCCTTTTAGTCGAGATGAAAGGAGGTGGATTGAAAAGCAGAACAGAGCTGCCAGAGCATTGAGAAAAAAAGAAGAAATGAACAGAATTAGGACTCTTGTTGGTGAGCATACAAACTGCTGTTCTTTAAAGAGAGATTAGTTAGCTAACTGTGGAAATCTACTGGTTGTCTTTGATACATGATCCTTCCTTTCTTCTGCCAGACAACGCATACAGCTGTGATCCCAGGATAAAGAAATTTAAGGAGGAAGAAAAGGCAAAGAAGGAAGCAGAGAAGAAAGCAAAGGTAGAAGCAAAACGAAAAGAACAGGAGGCAAAAGAAAAAGTAAGTGAAGTACTTTATTTGGGTAGAAAAACTGCTTCATTCACACCTGATGCACTGCTTCAGGTTCTAGATGTGTCAGAAGACCACTGACAGAATTATACTGAGGTTCAAAGATGTGTTGTTTTTGATGCCCGTGCAGCAGGCAGTGCAAGGCTGGCAGCCTTCGGAGAATGAGAGGGAAACAAAGAACACAGATCTGAAACAAAACACCTTTGAAGACTCAGTTCTTTTGTTGCATAGACTTCCTCTGGTTTCAAGGCAAGCATTAAGTGCATAAAATGGATATGTCTGCTTGCCTGGTGTATGTGGTTTGTGAATGGTTGGTTGGTTGGTATGAAGTGCTTTGAGGTAACAGAACATACTAGATAAATATGAACAGTTTGGAAAAGATGGCTCTGAAAGTACAGGAATGAAAGGGAACTGTAAGGTGCAAAAAAGTAACTTAATAAAAGACAGTAGAACACTGAAAAATATGTCGATAATCATGCATGAGAAATATTGGACCACAAAGTTTATACTCGTGAGGCAGGTGTAGGAAATTGCATAGTTTTATATCTTTGTTTTAGAGCAAGTCAGGATTTACAAACTGAGGGTCCTCACAGTGAGTACTTGACTTAATGCCAAATGGTATATCTTTCATGATCTTCCTCAAATTTCTTGGAAAACCAAACATTAAAGTATTTATAAATTTTAAAAGCCCCAAACATACAAACAAAACTCCACCCAAACCAGAAACACCACATTTTGATATTGGATGACTGAATGACCCTGTAACAATGTGACTTGGAGGATTTTTTACTTGGATTTGTTTTTTTCCTTTTGATTGCAGCAAAGACAAGCAGAATTAGAAGCAGCACGGTTAGCAAAAGAAAAGGAGGAAGAAGAAGTTAGGCAGCAAGCATTAGTAGCAAAAAAGGAAAAAGAGATACAGAAGAAAGCAATCAAGAAAGAAAGGCAAAAACTCAGAACAACATGCAAGGTATGCAACTATTACTACAATGAAACACAGGTTACATTGGACAAGTTACTGTTTGCTTAGATCAGGCTGTATCACAAACCTTTGTTTGTTCTTAGGGCTGGAGATGGGTATGTAAAGTGGGTTTACTAAAAAACCAAAATGCTAAAACACATACTTACATGGGTATGAGTTACGATGAAAGCTGACCACACAGGTCCAAATGCAGCAGTGGCTGAAGAATGCTGTGTGTTAAGCCTTTGTCTGAAGGAATAGGACAATAAAGTTCAAGAGCTTTGTAGAACATGTATTTCTGCTTCCAGAACTGGAATTACTTTTCTGATAATGAGGCAGATTGTGTTAAAATGATGGAGGAGGTGGAAAAGCTTTGTGATCGTCTTGAGCTAGCAAGGTAAGTCTTCTGCTACTGCTTTCTGTTCGTTTTGATACCCATCTTTCTACTAGCTCTCCATTGTAACTTAATAATTTATTTTTAGTCTGCAATGCTTGAATGAAGCACTTACATCCACAACAAGGGAAGGAGGAAAGGCGGCTGTAGTAAAACAGGTAATTATGCTGAGTGTTGAATAAAAATAACAGAATAATTTGTGAAAACAACCTGTCTGAAATGAAGTAAGATATAGCATAGCTGCTGTGGAATCATGCTTGTTAAAAGACTTGATTTTCAGAGTCCACAGGCAGAGGGATCTCTGCTCCATTTTACACTGTGCAGTTCATGGCTGGTCATATAACAGGGCCAGCCAAGAAAAAAATAGGCATTTTTATCTGTAAAGAACACAAACCCTACCTCTTGTACAGTATACAGAAACATTAGAGGACTTTTAATTTTGCCCACAAACGTGTAGCAGTTTCCTTGGCGGAAGGAGGGCAGTCTTAACCTATTCTGTTATGCAAGAAAAATCCTAGTCTAGTGTCTGTGATTTGGGAATAGATCCACAAAAGGACTTAGGTGTGCTGCAGGCTGTAGGCACTAGAAAGGCTGGCAGGCTGGTCACCAAGGAATGGGAAATTCAAGACACATGGAATCAAAGTTTACCAAAACTCAGTAAGGATCTGCCTATGTTTTGCTGTTGGGGAAAAGCCATTTGAACTAAAAGTTGAACCTAAATCCTGCAAGAAAGAGTAAGATGCTTTCTCTCATCCACTGTGGATTCGCAGCTGTGAACTTTTATCCATGGCAAGGAGTATAATCTGCCCCCATCCCAGAGTCAGGTTTACTCATCAGACAGTTTAAGACAGAAATGCCTTTCGTTCTACAGGGGCCTGAATTCAATATTCCATTCTCCAAGACGGTGTTCCAATTGCAGGGTAGTCCCCTTTCTATTTGTTAAAACTATTCTACTAAAAATTATCTATGAGGTAACTTCCCTTTTGCCAGGAAGGTTTAATGAAAGAGGTTTCTTGCTCTTGCCTTTGGGCATCCTGCCAACAACCATAAGTGCACAGCTCTTCTAACGTTGCCAAGATTGGACTGGGCCCCTTCAGAAGCAGATGATTAAAGATGTGTCACACCATAGTCTTGAGATGTGATTACAGGTCACAGAAATGTGCAGTGGGTAAACTTAGTAGTTTTTAGCTCACTAGAAACCACATATGGCCATCTAACCCTGAGTACACACTTAGTAACTAAAGTCTGGAGTTCATTCTAGCTTAGAAGTTTTCTGTTACTACCAGTAGTACTAGCACTGGTTGTACTGACATAATCAGGCTTAGATACCAGTTAGGCTGGAAGATTTGAGAATCAGTGTATTAAACATGCATGTGTACATTCAACATGCATGTTTACTTGCCTTACTGGTCTTAGTACTTTTGTGGATCTGTCCCTCTAAATCAAGTGTTAGCCTAGACATTCACACAAGGTTGAAAACTTTTGCTTTAATTCTGAGGGTGTTCATTTAATTTCCTAGTGAACCTGTGATGGATTTCTGCTATTAACTCCTAATCTTTAAATCACAAAAATGTACACATGAAATAAAGGGAAATAATACTGGAACAGATCAGCTCATCTGTTTCCTTATATATATCATATACAGAACAGAAATGAAGCAAAATCCAAGGTTCAAAGCAAGTTCAGAGAGGGGGTTGTGTCACTGCAAAATGTAACAAGAATTCAGTAAGTAAATAAATAATGCTTATTTACAATCTTTAGATAGAAGAAATAAATGAACAAATAAGGCGAGAGAAAGAAGAGGCAGAAGCTCGTATGCGCCAAGCAACAAAGAGTTCAGAAAAGTCAACCACTGGCGGTGGAGGGGGAAGCAAAAACTGGCCAGAGGATGATTTACAGTTGTTAATTAAAGCTGTGAACCTCTTTCCAGCAGGGACTAACTCAAGGTACTTCACAGGTTTGGTGCTAAAAAGCCCTACTACCAGTTTTTAATTAAATAACAAGCATAATATATTTTCAGATAATCCCAAGTATTTTCTTAGTATAAGGGCTTCCTAAACATCCTCCTTTTCCTTGATTTGCAAGCAGCCAGTGGTTTGTTTTTCCTTGGTACCTTCTCTGTGTCACTGGAGTTAGTTCTGGCCCTGTATCTTGTTTCCCCCCAGATCTGGGCCTCAGTCCATTACCAGGATGGTGCTGAGGTCCCTGTTTGCACAGGGCTTACTCCAGGGTAGGTTCCAGTCCTTAAAGCAGACAACAAAACCCTGCCAGTGCCTGGGGTGTAGCTGGGTAGGAATACAAGTGTGTGAGCTACTTTCAGGGGCTCCACAATGAATGTGAGGCTGGTTTCTCCTCTACGTGGTTGGAGGAAAATATCTCAAGATAGGAGTTAAGTGCACCAGCTTTAAAGGGAGAGCCAGGGGGAAAAGGAAAGGCTAAGATTTACAGGAGGCAGCACTGGCACTCGGCTTACTGCTAAGCATCAAAAACAGGAGCACACTTTAAATACTTTTACTCAGGAACAAAATGCCTTCCTCTGTTCAGGATTACAAAGATTTCAAACCTCCATTACAAAATTTGGATACTTACTGAAAAAAAAAAAAATAGCTGCTATACTCCTTGGAGGTGATACCAGTGCCTGTTTCTGCAGCTCAGCAGTCCCCAAGGCTCCTGTCTCATCAGCAGCACATACTGCCTTTCATTTTCTGAGAATCCACTAGGAATAAGCTTGGGGTTAGGGCTGTTCCAGCTCTCTCCTGTTTAAGCCCTTTTATCTGATGTCGAGGCATTCTGGTGAGCAGTGGACACAGGGTTAGTAACTTTTCAGCCCTTCAGTGCAGCCTGCAGTATTTAATGACAGTGGTGTTTGGGGAATGCAGGAAAGCAGCAGCTAAGCAGAATTGTGAGGATAAGAGGTTTGCACTTACCTACATTCTACCTCATCCTTTTTCTGTATTGGTTATTGACTGAAAGCTTTCTAGAATAGCTACTTCGAGATTTTACATGTATTTAAGCATGTTTGAACTTACTCAGGAGTTGATAAAAAAGTGTACAGGAGCTTGACCGTAGCTTGTATGAAGGTAAGGTATTATGTAATATGCTGGTTTATCCTTTCTGTTCTTGCCTTAGGTGGGAAGTTATTGCCAATTACATGAACTTGCACTCCACTACTGGAATAAAACGAACAGCAAAAGATGTCATCAATAAAGCAAAGAGTCTCCAAAAGCTTGGTATCTATATTACCTAATTTTTGTAATAATAGGGTCTGCCTGCTTCTGTAGAGCTGACTTTTCTCTCAGTGGAGATGTGTTTCTTGAAAAAATCCTTTGTACAGCCCCATAAGAAATGTAATTCAGGTGGAGGATTTAGAGGACCATTTATGTGATTCAGTGTTCTTATCCTAATGGCTCTTTTCTAAATCAGCACCTCATGAGCAACTCTCAGCAACTGTCTTAGTGTAGCTTGATGCTCTGATGTATTGGTCACATGGAATGCCAGGGCTTAGAGAGAGAGATAAATGGGCCTCTGAGAAAGCTCCCTACAAAGGAAGGCATCTAAAATAAATGGAACTGGTGAAGCTGTAGAGATACTTATAAAAACTACTGGAATCCAACACCAGAGTAAGACTCCTAAATGAACGTGGCTCATCTCTTCAAAAATGAATATAAAAATGAAGCCTAGAGAGCTCTGGAATAAGGTCACAAGGAAATTGTACATTTCACTAGAGAAGGAAAAAAACCCACAAAGTTTTCAAAAGGTTTCTGCATTACAAACCACAACGTGGCACAAGGAGCACCTGGGTTTTCCATGTTCCTGCTTCTCTGACGTGGTCATACCCTGGGCAATGCATGAGTTCTGTGCCACAGCCCTTACTTGAGAGAATAAATCCCTCTTGATTTTGGCGAAGTTGCAGATTCAGGTTTAAGATTATATGAAACAAGTATTCCTCTGAGCATTATAAAGCATAGTTGGGTAAGGGTTGGAGAATCTGACATTCTGAGAAAAGTTTATTGGACCCTGAATGCTTTTTTTTTAAATCTACCAACCTCTTTACCATCATTTTCAAGTAGGAATTGGATTTTATGATTCTGTGATTATTGTAACTGTTGTTGTTGTTGTTACATCTCACTTTAATCTTCTTGCAATAATTATTCTCACAGACCCTCATCAAAAAGATGACATAAACAAGAAAGCATTTGACAAATTTAAGAAAGAACATGGTGTGGTGCCTCAGATGGACAGTGCTGCCCCCTCAGAACGATTTGAAGGTAAAGGTGGAAAGGGAGCCCATCTTGTGCAGTTGTTTCCCCTGGGTCTCTTAGGAATAAAGTAACCCAGAAATTACTCAAGATTTGATTACAAACTTTCATAGCAAGTAAGTGATCCAGGCTCTGGTGCCAGATTTGAGGGTTTCTAGTACACACAATACATCCCAAAACTGCATGGATTTTAAATCAACTATAATAAGTTTTACAATATTTTCTAGACTCTTTTCAAAATATATATTATTGCTGTCACTTTTGCATGTAAAAACAGGATCACCTCTAGATTCATCCCCTTGGACTACAGAAGAACAAAAACTTTTAGAACAAGCATTGAAGACTTATCCAGTAAATACTCCTGAAAGATGGGAGAAAATAGCAGCAGCTGTTCCAGGCCGGTCAAAAAAAGACTGCATGAAGCGATATAAGGTAAAGTGCCTCACCTCCTTCCTCCTGGGACAGGCCCTAGTCCAGGGCTGCAGAGAATCCTTTACTCTTACTGTTCCATTGCCTCCCAGAGACAGAATCTCACACAGGCAAAACGATGGAGCCTTATGGGAAACGTACCATTTTTGGTAACTCAACCCCAAAAGTAAGGACTAAATGTTCCTCAGTGAAAATAGTGGCTCTGGAATCTGGGAATGAAAGTTTGTGTCAGGAAATTTGTCTTATAGTTTGACAGCAAGCTCTAGCAGAGGGTGAAGTCCTATCCCCCTAGCCTCTTGTAGGTAAAGTTCTGGTACACAAGCATTGACCTTCCATCGATTGATTAGTTTCTAAGAGAAACTGCTCTATAGTATTAAACTGTGTAGATTTCTCACGTTGAGAACTAGATTCACAGTGAATACATGTAGTGTTCAAAACCACTGAATTGTTCACAAGTTGCATGTTAAGTTTCTTTTTTCCCCACCTCTTCAGGAACTCGTGGAAATGGTCAAGGCAAAGAAAGCTGCTCAAGAACAAGTGATGAATGCTACTAAAGTCAAGAAATGACTCTTACTGACAATCCTTATTTTATAATAAAAATGCAAATACTGTACATGTTTCGATTCCTTTCTTCATTATACAGACACACAGGAGGGGCTGGTTCTTGAGTTTTAATATTCTCAAAAGCAACTCCAAAGTTTTAAACAGGAGCATAGTTGGTTTGTTGGGTGTTTGTTGTTTTCCTGTTTTTATAAAGCTAAAATATGCTTGAAGTTCTTGTTATTCACTACTCACGAAGCCAATTCATGCCACTGCAGATTTTGCTGTACTCTGGAAGTTGTTCAATTGGACCTAGAAGTTAAAGAAAGTTGGCCATGACACACGCTCAGCTCACAGCAAGTGGTCTGGGTGGGTTATGGGAGGATGGGGGAAGCTTATACCACATACCCACGGCAGCAACTGCAGGATGCTTATCATAGATGTACTTTGTGCAGATTTCTCTAATAGTCTGGGCATCAATAGCCTAAAGGGGGTAAAAGAGGCATCTTTGTTACAATCCCATCTTAAAACCTTTTCTGATTTTAATTTTGTAAAATCCAAGGCAGCAGGCAACAAAACACTTGAAAGTTTTCTCAGTTGGAAATGTGTTCTCAGCTGAACAAGAAACACAATTTCTACTTGTTACATTTTGTAAAAAGTAGTTTTCTTGATGGCCTTTTAAAAGTTGCAACATGAGTGCCACTTACTTCAATCCTTGCCTCAAGTTCTGGAATTGGGATTCGGCGCTTATAACACAGCATTTGTCTTCCAATGTCTTCACAGATTGGTGTGGACCCTAAAATAGGGGAAAAAATGCTTCAGTTATCAGCCTACAGCTCCACAAAGAAGAAAAAGTTCTTATAAGTCTCACCATCAAGTTGTAGCAGCATATTTGTCTTTAGAAGATTTTTTGCTCGAGCTACTTCATTTTCTGTAACACTTGTGCAAAGTCTTATCCTGAAAAACAGTTGAAATCCAAAGGCATTAAATAATGGTGGTCTGTAGCACACAAGATTGCCTGTGATCAGGAGGTGTATAGGCATTACTGCACCTTCCAGGCACTACTTTTCTGTAGACAAAGCTGGTTAAGACATCTTAGAAAACAAGCCATGGATACAAAGCAGCAGCCTGAGAGTAGGGGTTTTGGAAGCATACCAATATACCCAAGAACAAGGTTTTTCTCTTAGCAGAGCTGTATTTCATTTTATTAAATAAATATTTTGAGGCAAGTGCAGTCTGTACTTGTTAACTTGAGAATGGATGTTGCTAAGAAAGTAGGAGCCAAGCAACGAGATCAGAGGTAATTAGCCAGAAGGCAATCCATTACCTCCTGCCTCCTCTCTTGGTGAGATGATTTGCCACACTGCCTATGGAACATTTTGCGCAGAGAAGGGGATGCATTAAACAGCTTGACACTAAATTCTTGTCCCAGGAATCATCTGTATCTTCCCTGGTGCTAAGCTGCAGCAGACAGAGTCGAAGTGATGACCTTTTTCTCCGTGACTTAAGAGAGATCTCATAGAATAATGGTATATGGGAAGTGATCTATGTGATTAAAGAAACTCCTGATTTTCACTTGTTTCAACTTCACTCACTTTAAATCAGTGCTCTTAAGTAACATGGATGTGTTTTTAATAGCATCTGCAGTTCAAGTTTTACAGTTGCATCTAATGGACATCCTTCAATACAGATTTAAGCCTCAGATGAATGAATACTGTCTAGAATCATAGGTTTCAAAACTCCATATGTAACAACTCAACTTCCATTTCCCTATGTATTCACTAGAGCTGTCTAACACCAGCACCTGGTACATCAACTGCAGCAACTGCAGACCTGGTAACTACTAATACTGTCTGGTAATTGCATGTTCATTATTCTCATCCACAAATCTTCAGTCTTTCAGAGGTGGCACTTACAGCTCATAGGCTGTACACTGACTGAATAATATTCTAAAAGATCAGACAGTTTTATAACTTCTGCCATTTGCCAGCCAAAAAAAAAAAACCACAAAAACAACCCCTGCCATGTTTTCTTGTACAAGGAACAAAATCTACATTTTAAGCTATTCACTCCAAGTAAGGGCTCCAAAAACTAGGTATTGGGACTTGGCTTCGGGTGCCAAAGTTTAGAATTTGATGTGTTCCAAGGCAAGACCAAGCAGAGAAAAATATTCTCTTCAAATACCTTCTTTTTAAATCGTATTCCTCCACTAAAAACAATCTTTTCAGAGAAACACTTTGTAGCTTACCATTCT
Source organism: Cinclus cinclus (assembly GCF_963662255.1). Classification (NCBI taxonomy): domain Eukaryota; kingdom Metazoa; phylum Chordata; class Aves; order Passeriformes; family Cinclidae; genus Cinclus; species Cinclus cinclus. The sequence continues at coordinate 9,890,665 of NC_085049.1, forward strand.
TTCTGAACAAAGTGCACCATATCCTGAATAGTGGATGGCTCACAGACCATATAGAGTCCCCACAGCCCTGTGTCAGTGTAGCAGGTATTGAAGGACTGGAAACTGTGACACAGGTTACCATGGCAGGCAATCTGAGCAAGTTTACTGGACAAATTCTGCTGAGGCAAAATAAAAAGATATTACTTCATGAAGTTTTTTGAAAGCTTACTAGTTACCTCCATGATTCCCCATTTGCATTTCAATGATGACAGAACATGCAGTAGTAGCTACAAGGTTAATTATCAGCTCTTCATTTCAACCGTTTATTCCTTGCATGTAATATCACATTTCAAAGTAACACCACAGATTTGATCCAAAATCATAAAGACACTTAGGTTCAATAAAGGGACAATTAATTACTGACACCCACAGGTTCTGATGACATACAGGTATAAAACATCCTACTTTCCATGATGGCTGGCAAACCTCAAGTTATCTCTATTTTGGTGGCTTAGAACCACTTCCTAAGATTCTCCTAGATCCTGGGCAATACATTCTCTCAGACTCACAACTGGATCCCCTTTTCAGTCCTGGCAGTGCCCAAGTCAGGGAGATCCCACCAACCTCATTAAGAGCAGGATGGTGCTTGCAGGTTCACTCACCACTCCTCCTCCAAAGGACCGATCCCAGTTACCTATCAGAGTATTGGCTACCATGAGTGGGATTGTATCCGGGTCTGACCAGCCGGCTGCTTCGACAGCAATGGCCAGGTGTGCCAGGGGCATCTTGTCATCCCTTATCCGAATCTGGAACACAGGAGAGCAGCTCTAGTGCAACCTGTACATGCTCAGGCACAGGGCAAGTTAAACGACAGAAAACAGATTTTTCCATTACAGCTTTAATATCTGAACACAGCTTTTTATAGTAATTATGAAACATGCACTAAAATTAAAACATATGAAATTAATTTTAACATCATCCTTAACTGGGTATCCCCTGGGGCAATTTCAGATCACTCTGCCAACATACACAGAGAGGCCATTACAAGTCATTTCATGACTACCAGCAGAAAGGAAATCTCATGACTTTGTAAAGTTTGAATAGAGATGGGAATAGAACACTGATGCCTCAGTTCCCTGCCACATCCTTTAAATGAGTAATTATCAACAAGTGGAAATCCTTTAACACTGTAGTCAAGAGGATAAAAGGAAAGTAGGACCAGGGATAAGGAAATTATGAAGCATAAAAAATGGTGGCAGTGAAGCTTGTCCAACAAAGGATGGGAAGAACTGCTGTGGAAAGCAGCTACTCCATTGCTGTCACTGGGTACAAGAAAACTTTTTATGTGCTGAGTCCATGGCAGAGCAGCCCTCTCTCCTCACCAGAGAGCACATGTCAGGGGATATAAGGGTCAGCTCAAAAAGCCACCCAGCAGCTTACCTCACTACCCGTGAAGCTACAAGGTGGCAGGGGTGGCAGTCCTCCTTCTGGAGCAGATGGCAAGTTACCAAAATGGGACTTCGCCAGGTCAAGGAGTTCATCATGAGAGACCCCTGAACAAAGGTATATCACATGCTTTGTGATGTTACTCTGTAAACAGTTAATTTAAATTGCTGCACAGTTTAAAGACTCAACCAAGCAGTAGTTTTTTTGTGCCCCTGCTTTAACACCCCACCTCAGGATTCTTCCCACATTCCCTTTATACAGAGCAAGATCATCATGATTCCCCTTCTTGGTTCTCTTTAACAGCCTTCCATTAAAACTAATCAAGTCAAGCTCTTGGCTCTCTTTCAAGCCTCAGTGTTACTTTTTCCTCTCTGGATTCCTTGCTATTGCCCTCTTCACACCTTCCAGGGCCTTTTTTTTCTGCCCACATGGAAGAATGACTTTGGCCTGCAATTCACTTATTGTTCCTGATTTAAGGTTTCGGGAATATTACTGAGAGGAAAAAGGAACAAAAGCTCAAAGGGAATGAATGCACAAACCACACAGGGCTAACAACAAACAAGACCTACTGAACAATGGGTAATTCATCATGCTGTTCCCACAGACTCAGGCCATGGTTTCAAGAACACCTTCACATGATCAAGGGTGAGTATCCCATACTGACCTCCAGCAGCAGCCAAGACCATTCTGGGTCCTTTGTAATGTGTTGTTATGTACTCCACCAAGTCATTACGATTTATGGATCTAAAACCAGGAAAGGAGATAGCACTACTGTGTCAGCAAAGTCTGTTAGAGTAAAAAGAGATACATCTATATAACAATACAATATCAAAATAATTTAAAGTGCTGACAATGTTCAGAGCAGAGGCAGAAAGCTAAAATAAGGGTGACTTTCTAAAAAGCATATAAGAACTGGATAAAAAGCTCTTCTAGCTTCCTGAGAAGGAGTGAGAATTCCAACTCAGTCAGGTGGAGACAGGATGCACTAATGATCTCTTTGAAAGCAGCACATTTAGCAGTCCCCTGATCTGTACTGGTCCAAACAAATCCTGAAAGAGCAGTGTAAACACCATGTGCTTACAATAATGCTTAACATGTGGGCTATAGGAAAAAGAAGCATTTCCAATTTTGTGTGAGATGCACAGAAGTGCAGGAAGACAGAAGACAAATGTGGCCAAAAAACCCAAAGTCACAGAGAGAACATCAGAAGTTCACATAGCCTTTGATGTCTGCCTAAAGGGAAACTAAGGCAATACAGGGGTTCTACTTACAATTGTATTCACTGCAATGTCAGCTGCTCTCCAGTGTAAAAATGAACTCTGGCACTGTTCTCTACATTTTCAGGTAAGTCTTTCTCAATATATAAAAGTTACCACACAATTAAAGACAGACGTAGTTTTGGACATACTTGATATTTTCAGTGGGTCCTAAAATTGTCCGTCCTAGGGCTGTATTCTGGTAGGCTGTGGCATGAAGGTAATCAAAAACAACTTCTTGCAAATTGGTTTCAACCTCTTGCATCTCTCGAAGTATAACTCCTCGCTCACGCTCAATCTCTGCCTCTCCCAGGGTGCTGTTCTGAATTATGTCAGCAAGAATTTCCACAGCTAATTGCAAACAGAGATAGAAATGAAAGTATTTTCAGACTACTAGAAAAATCTGGTTCCAAAAGTGAAATCCATCCCAAAGTGCAAGTGCTAATAAGGCTAGCAAGGAGACAGGAAGAGAGAAGTCCAAAAGGTCTTGGACTCTGAAGAGAATAATATTTCAAGAGAAATATTTCAAGAGGAAAACATTCCAAATATCAGCTTCCCTGCTGGCTCCTTTCCAAACCCGTAATCTCACGTCCTTGTGAAGTTTAAGAACAGAGTTTTCACCTGGCCAGGAATGGACTATAACACTGCAAAAGCATCATTCTGTGTCATCTCACTGGAAGCTGGATAAGCATGTTGTTCTTTGCAGCTTTACTGATGAATGAGAGCAATTACCTCTTGGTAAATCTTTTGAAAAAGCCTTTGCATAATACACAGTTTGTTCCCTGGATGTGTACGCGTTCAGATGAGCCCCCATGTTCTCAATCTCTAGTTCAAGGTCCAACTGAGATCTCTTTTTAGTTCCCTGAAATAGAACAATAAGAAAATCACATTAGACCCTTCAATTAATCTACTCATCATAACTACTTCTTGTCTGAAAATGACAGAGATCATGACCAAGAGAAATCATTATCTGATTTGAATCTGAATCAAGATCATGATCCAGTGAAAGAAAACACATCCTGGAAATAAAACTGGTATATTAACCTCACCAAGCCTGAAAGTCAGATATAAATCCTACTATGCTCCCAAGTGAAAATAAAAAGCTGGTTAAAGGGTGACTGTGTGTCTTCTAAGACCATCATAAGAAGGTAAAAATTAATTAAAAATTAGATCTGTGTAATCCACAGTTGTGTAACAGTTACACTGAACTAGGATTTTAGTTTCATTTTCTAATGGAATTCGGAATCTCAGTTGTCCATGTTATTTTTTTTCACTTCAATTTCGAAAACTTATTTATACAATTCTGTCAAAGTTTTTATCATTTATATTTAAAGATAAGCAACTTTAAAATCCATTGTAAATGTCTGCATCAATATTCACACTCACCTTGAAAGCCATATGCTCAAGAAAGTGAGCAGTTCCATTGTTCTTCTCATTTTCATACCTGCTTCCAGCATCAATCCAAAGTCCAACCTCAGTGAAGAAAAAAAAAAGTAATTTTAACAGCTAACAGCTTTGCTATGGCTTTTTATTAAACAGGGCAAGTTTTCAAGAAAAAGGAAATTGATCTTCACAAAAAATTTAATTACAAATCTACAGAAGTCTTAAGACTTCTAGGTTTAGCTAGCTTTAGTTCTAGGAACAGTTGTTAATAAATATTGAAATGCAAATGCAATTTAGTTCCACGAGGAAACAAACACATAGGAATAGACACAAAAAACCTTTTCTTTTGTAAGTTACTTACTGTGCACGTTGAGAGTCCAGAGTCTTCAGAAGCTACTTGCAAGCCATTTTCCAAAGGACTCACCCTAGTTTCAGGAACATTTAAGATTACTTCTGGTGCTGCTTTGGAAACTGTGAGCTTCCCTGTTCCAACATGCACACACTGGAAAAGAAAATCATCAGTCACACTCAGATTGTTTAGTTATATTGAAGGATGCTTTTCTGAAAAATGCATTGCTGAACTTAAGCATGAAGTCTGTGGCTCTTCCTTGAAGCATGCATTCATAAGGGAAAGAATTCAGGACTGCTATTCACCATTACTTCACATAAGGGAAGCAGTAACCTGAATCTGAAACAAACCCTGAAGATAACTACAAGTGAGGAGATGCATCTGCTGCCCTCCAATCTAACATAGAAGCTGTTACTCTCATCAGCCAGCCACACTTATTTCCCATTTCTGCCAGCAAGAGCCTGCAGGACCTTTACCATCTGGAATTCTCCTGGGTACCTGTTTTCTAAAGTGAAGTGAGGATCAGCCTTTGCCAGGACTGCAAATCCATCACCCATTGATCAGAACATATGGTAGTTAAAGCATATTAAATGAGAGTAAGGTAGAAAAGAAGGGAAGTTTACTGCAATCATTTTTCAATAACAAGAAATGTAAATATGTATCCCAAATTCAGGCAAACAGCTATCTCAAAAACTGTGATTTAAAATGCTTCAAATAAACAAAGATTTCTCTCCCCATATAACTACCCCTAACATGAAAGCACAAAATCTAGCTCTCACCCACTCTCCTCCTAGAATAGGTTAGATCTCTTAAAACTCACTTATTTCAGAATCACAGCACAATTCAGGTTTGAAGGGTCCTCTGGAGGTCTCTAGTCCAACTTCCTGCTCAAAGCAGGATCAACTTGCTCAGACAACTTTGCTCAGGATTTTTTCCACCTGGGTGCCGACAATCTCCCAAAATGGTGAGAAACTGCACAGCTCTGTGAGCAGCCTGCAACACTGCTTGATTGGCACATACCCAGTTTTGACTCCCTTGTTTCATCCTACGCCCACTTTCTCTCATCCCGCCACCGTGCCCCACTGTGACGGGCCTGGTTTTATCTTCCTGACAGCCTTCCCCACGGTGCTGGCACTGATACTTCTCACAGCTCCTCTCACAGGTCCGGACCCTCAGCCTTTCCTCACAGGGTTCCAGCCCAGCTCATGCGTGCTGAACATCTCCAGTTCACCGACATCCTCCTCACACCCAAGAGCCCCGGACCAGCTGCCACACACAAACCTCCTGACCGGGGCAAACTGATCGCTTACTACACCTCCCGCCGTGCACCGCGCCGTCGCCGCGACTACAACTCCCAGCATGCGCCGCGCCCCGCGGCCTCCAACTCCCCGGGTCCCCTCAGCGGCAGCCCCAGCACCAGCGCTCGGAGCCACCGCGGCGCCCACGCTCCTCCCGCCTCCCTTCACTCCGCTCCCCAACCCGCCCCGTCGCCTCACCCGCTGCGCCGCGCTGGACGCTCGCACCAGGCGGGCGGACCAGGGCAAGAGAAGCCGTCGGGCAGCCGAACGCGCTGCAGGGGCCGCCATCTTGACGCTGTGGTGGGCGGGCGGGCGGCCTTCGGAGGCGCGCAGGCGCGGGGCAGTTCCAGCCGCCCCCGCCGGGGGGCGCAGCGCGAACTCCATTGCCGCGTCCCGGGGCAGGTGAGACCCGGGAATGTCCCGGGTTGGAAGGGAACCACGGCGACCATCGAGTCCAACTGCTCGTCCCGCACGGGACAAGCCCAGCGGCCCCACCGTCTATCTGAGAGCGTTGTCCAAGCGCTCCTGGAGCTCTGGCAGGCTTGGGACCTGGTTTTACCTGTCCGCTCCCCTCAGTGCCCCAGAGCAGCGCAGTTCAGGAAAGAATTTTTCCTGCCTGTATCCCTGATGGCCAGGTTCAGTAAACACACAGCGCTGCCTTCCGGCTGCTCCGTGAGCTGCCGCGGGCACATCCCTGCGCGCCGCGGCTCCTGCAGCTGCTCCGGGCCCTTTCGGCAGGGCTGGCTGAGGGCGCTGCGCTTCCTGCGGGACAGACCCGCTCTGACGGGGGAAATCCCGAAGCTGGAAAAACCTGGAGTCTTCTTCCGAGAAGTGTACGCAACGGAGCTGAAACACTGTTATGGATAGGAGCACAGCAGTAAATTCAGCGCTCCGCCGAGCCCAGTGAACTACCTCAGCTCCAGACTCGGGACTCCAAACTGCTGCCAGGCGCTGGGAAGGGCTTGTGGGAATGCTACTTGACAAGAGCCATACCTGGGCTGGGAAAAGCTCTGGAAGTGTACTGGTGGAAGCGACTTGATTTCAGTGCCAAAGAAAACTGAGGGAAGCACTGTTTACAGGTACCACTGCCCTAACCCCGAACGCCTCAGACGGTAGCACAGTCCTTCTGACACTCTCTGCCTTCTGTACGGTTACCACAAACCTTCCCCATCTTGCCCGCTCTAAGGTGAGGAAAAAAGCTGGGCTCTTGGCACAGGGTCAGGAAGAAGAGGTTGAAAATGGTGGGAACTGAGAATGCTTCGGCTCAGGACGATCTGTCTCCTGCAACTGCCAAGCTCCTGTTTCTCAGAGGTGATTCTCCCTTCCCCCTGAAACGTTATCAGTCACATGCAGATTTTAGGTGACAAAAATTACTGTGACTCTTAAAGGACACTGGGGACTGTTGGTAGTTCCTGAGCTGGCTCAGATGCTGAAGTGTGAGAAGGCTCTGAGATTTAGCTTCTCAGACTCCAAAACATGGACCAGTTTCAGAAAAATACACTATATTTTAAATGTATAGCTTTTCGGGGGTGTTTTGTATATATGGGCAAGTTCTTACTTCCTTGGAACTTCAGAATGAAATTGCAATGACTGCCCTAACACATTTGCTCTGCCATCTCATGAGCTCTGTGCTTAAACAGCAGCTTAGTCCTACAGCTGGGCTTGTCCAGTTTCTGTCAGGAGGACTGCAATTGCATAACAATAATAAACCCCCAAAACATGATGCATTGCATACAATTAAAAATTAAAGTGATAGTATTGTTAACACATAGGTTAAAATATAAACCTAAATGCCAAGAAACCAGATCCTTCCTAGTTTGACCATGATGCCTTGACCACATATGGAGCTGTAGATCTCCCACTGAAATTGCTACTGTTACTTTGCTGCCTGTACTATTTTAGTGCCCACGTAGCCTATGTAAGAACGATCTTGTAGCTGCAAAACATGCACATCCTTTCACCAGAGAATTTACATTGAGTCAAATTAGTTTCCATGGAATAGAAAATATAACCTTACATGAAATTAGCTACTTTTTTTTTTAAATTTTGTTTCTCCCATTTAGTTTATACATATTCAAAAGATCCATCCAGTTCCAGCATTTTTTAAATTTCAAACAGAACTCTGTCAAGTTGTAAAAGAAAAAAAGCAAAGCCCCAAACTATGCAACTTAAAATTCTGTTCCATTTTACAGCTAGATCTAACTGATCTCATTATGCTGGGATTTATCTCAAAGATGTTTTACCAGATTTCACTAACCCATTAGCCATCCTAGAAATTTGAATCCTTGCTAGACATAGAATTACTGCTTAAGATAAACTGATTATCCCTATAGCATGTCTCCTACTTAACAAAATAGGAGTGTCTCAAATGTAAATGTAATCTGAAATTTAGCATCCAGCAAAGGTCTTTAGAGAGATGCAACTCTAAATTAAGAAATCTTATTAGCCAGCTGAAAATTCAATAAAATAAAACAAATACTGGTGTTCTAACAGTAGAAGCTGAATATGTAAATATTCACCACTCAACTTTTATAGAACACTTCTTTTTAAATTGTTTTAACGAATTTTTAATACAATGAGATTATTTAGAAATGGGCTATTATAACAGGGAATGCTCACAGTATCCCTCTGGTTTAGATAAACACTATTTTCTGCAGATTCCGGATGGAGAAAATTAAACCTTTCTTCATAGTTCTTATGTGTCCAGTCTCAAGCAACAATGGAATAGAAAGGCCAAGGCTAAAAGAAGGGAGTTTCATATAAATTACGTCCTTGTCATCTGCATTATAGAAAACTAATTGCCTGCTAATTTCAAGATGCCACAGAGCCTTTGAGTGGATTATGTAGGTGAGAGTCACAAGATGAAAATCTGGTTCCTTGAAATCCAGATTCCAGATTTCACCCTAAGTTTGGGAGCTTTGTATTTCACACTAAGTAGCTATTTTAGATCAGCTTCCCTCCTAAAGAAGTGCCTGGAAAAGGACCAAATGGCACTTTTGGTTTTTAAGCTTAAAACTTGTCAAGAACTCCACTGAAACCAGTAGTGACGCACAGTCTGAATTATACAATTCCAACTGGTTTTCTGAGGAAATAAGGTTTCCATGTTCATTACTGTAGAATATCAACCAAATGATACAAGCATCTCAAAGAAAAGGCAGTTCCAGGAACTACCAGCTGAGGAGGTGCTGCACTATCAGCTCACACATAGGAGAGTCTCTACACTAGCCCCTAGGAAAAAAGGTTCAGCTGGTGCTGGTGCCAGCACTCACAGATCTACCTTATTGCTTCTAGAGTAACATTTCTGTTTTATAAAACAATTCCATGTGGTAGCAATGATATAGATGAGAAACCTGTTTATGCATACCTGGTGTACGTGTAACCACGTGTCAGCACAGGGGCTGAACACAACACTGTGAAAACAACACTTCTATAACTCTGAACTTGGACAGCAATCTTGGTATGAGCAATGAAAACATGATCTTGAAAGGTTTTTCTTTCACTTGTATATATAAAGTATTTATTCCAAAATAAAGAAAATGTTTGCATCAGCAAGACACACTATCGTGATCAGTTTATTACAGAAGGACTTGGGAAGAACTATCCTATTACAGGCTGATCCAGCCCCAGAGCAAGAGGACAAAGGAACTAAGCATTAGAACAGCACTGCTAAGGAAAACGACCTTCAGAATTGCTGAAACCATCACACAGTAAACATTAACAGTTGAAATTGCCTTTGGCTAAACTACTGTTTAATGCTGTGTTAGCTTTTTGTAGAGTCATCGTGTTCACTGCTAATTTACAATCTACTATCTTTTTAAAGCAATGATACAGTATTGCCTTTAATGAATATGCTGAAATCCAGCTGCCAGGAATTGGCTTGATCTCAGCCAAGCAAGCAGAATCCGAACGAGCCTAAAAACACAGGCTCAAGAAACAATACATTATTTTGTAGAGGAGTGGGTTGGAGGGCTTTTTGGGAATTAAGCTGTTTTGAGAATACAAATCAAACTTTACAGACATTATGTTGTATTATTTTCATGCCAGCTGTTCACTGGCATCTAGCTGATTATTTTTATCAGTATTAGCTAGAAGTTACCCTTTAGTTAATTTAATTGCAATAGCTTTTCTTTCCCATGGTTAACCACTAGGCAGCAACTGCAAAGGCCTACATACCACTGACACTGGTCTTTTGTACTCTCAAGCTGCAAGGAAGGCTGTCTAAATTAAACACAGAGGCTGTCAGCTGAATTATAACATTTCAGTTGCTCATTAACAGAGCACTCCTTTGAAGCTGTTGATTAAAAGCTTTCTTCAGGGAATATTACAGTATTCTGTCTGCAGGCAGTTCTCCTTTTTCTCATAAGTATTTATGCAGTGAAATAAGTAAGTCCATAAGTGCCAGACAGCCCACTACCTGACAGCTGAGGGCTTTTATCAGAAAGATAAATGGAAGGAGTTTGGATAGCTCATAACAACACATTTTCAAGAATAACATGCCAAACAAACGATTCTCCCTGATGCAGTAACTCAACAGGAAATTCCAGTGGGTAGATTAATCTGATTTAGCTAAATAGATAGGTTTTTTCTTGCCCTTTAGCAGAGTCACTGCAGAATAAGGATCAGCCCTTTTTTATTGCTTTTGTTTGCATTGCACACAAGTGTCATTTCCATCCTTCCCTGTGACTATAACCACATACAGGTTCCCTGTTTTAGAGCATTATTCTGATTTGGTGATAGATGAGTTTCCGAAACTCCAACATTTATTTCAACCTTTTTCTCATTTTAAAAAAAGGTCACTTCAGTGAATATTTTCTCCAGAAAATAATTAAGAAGTCACCTGAGTCTCTGATATGACTCAACTAAAACTAACACACTGAAAACTGAAATTAATGCAGTGACTGAAAATATTAGAATTTGGCACCTGTTCGGGCAGCCAAGACAGCCACCGTTCTTTGATTCTCTGATTCATTCCTCCTCTGTTAAGCATTGTTCAGGTAGCAATGCTGCGGGCATTTTTCAACAATCTGTGGAAGGAAACTAGATTTTCCATTACCCAAAAATGCTAATGCTACTCATCACAGTTTATGTACACTTACATGCTATTGTAATGTCCAGATAACTGAGTTTTCTCTTTTATTTCCTCTCTTAAAACCTGCTTTCTCAGTCTTTAATTCCTATAATCTTACTAATGCTTATGTTAACCAACACAAACTACAGACCATGTAGTTTTATCCTGATAATAATACAGTGTGATTACAGACTTCCCCAAAATAGTCATTGATCCAGGGCAGGTTTTGTTTAGTTGTCAGGCTTCTCTGTTGCATTCTAACTGTGGAAACAAATATTCTGCTTTACAGCTCTATCCAGCTTCCTACTTGATTTCCCAGCCTGGCTGATTGCCATCATATTGTAGACTGTTAGGGTTCATCACATTACTGCTGAGTGGCCAAATTTGTGTTCCAGCTCATGTCTCCATGCTCTAGGGCCTCCCCTGTGCTCATGTACAGAAGTTGTATCACTCATCACACCTCATCTGTATAAAAGATATAATAAAAGTAGCCCTCTGTGCTCTTTCAATAGTCAGTGGAGAGAAACAGGCACCTCGACTTTTGGATTATCCTTTGTACTCTGGACACCTCTCTTAGGGCAGTTACTTAGAAATGTCTCCTCATGGTACCTCCCTTCCCCACTGACTGGAGAGGAATGAATTTCTAGTTCAGCAGACTCAAACACCCAACTTCTAAGCAGCTACCTTCAGGCAAAACAAATCTTATCCTGAACTTCAGAATAGGAGCTCATCACATGTATCTAAACATCCCTTATCTAAATATTAGACCCATATATTTTAATATACTAGAGGATATTATACAGATTATAAATAGATTTTTCTCAAGGGCACAACAAGTTGAATTTATATTCTGTAAGGACCTACAGCATTTTAATGCGGGAGGCTGGAAATTTTGCAGCATTTTTACGTAGTTTTAAGTACTGAGTGCTTGCCATTAATTAAAATATAAATACAGTAATCACATGAGTATTCCTTGATTGATTCATTTTATATTACAAGAAGTTTATTTTTTCATGCATGCACACATTCAAGGTTCAAGACTGTGTAGCAACTGGATTTTGTGCTGATTTTAGCGTGATGAACCACAATGTAGAATCATCAAGGGAAAAGCTAGGAGTGTTGACAGAGGTTGGGAAAGAGAAAGTTGGGGATTTTATAACCTGAGAAGCTGACAGAAGCTTGGAAATGTGGAATATCACTGGTCAGATCTTTCTGCTCACATAAGAGGCTAACTTGTTAGAGCTGATGTTCAAACTTGTAAATTTCAACTTCATGATCTGATTGCACTGAGTTTAGTTGTGCTATTATTTTTTCAGATTGATTTCAGATTCACTGGCCTTTTTTACAGTCCTCTGAAGGAAAACAATTTCTGAAGCTTCTTACACCCACTGTTCTCTGTGTCCCAGATTGATGCCTTTCTCAAATCCTATTATAGCCCAGAATGGCAGACTACTGTTTTCCAGGGAAGACAGCTGCTTTTGCTGGTCATTTTCTTCCCTACCACTTTCCTATATTTTTCTTCTGACTTCCAGATGTTTGGCAGCCAGTGCAGTGCAGTATTCAAGAAAGCTTCCAAACATCTACTGAACCCAGTGTGCGTGCACAGGTTTTCTCTGCAGCTGATGTGCACTGTGATGCTTTTGCCTCATGAAAGCCATGCAACTCAAGGCTTGGTTGCTCAGAAAATCACCAGGTCTGCAGTTGTGAGACTTTCAGTGCATGTGTGTTCATAAGTTGATTTGTAAACAAGCTGTAAGTTTGCAATGTCCAGAAGACAAATTGACACAAACACATAGAAATCCAGTATACCTTAAATACATTTGCTTCCATGTTTGCCTTTTGAACTTCTGACTGTGAGGGATGAGACTACCCGAGTGTCTCTGAAATAGATTTTTTTTTTAATTTGGAAATCGCATTTAACTAAGTATGTAAGAACTGGCTTAATATGAGAGGCTTAAGAGATCCTCCTAAAAGGCATTTTAAACATGACACAATCTTCATAGCAGATGAGCTAGACTCTTTTGTCAAACAAAATATGGTCTGGAATAGGAATCCAAGTCATTACTACTAAGAAGATCCAAAAGAATTAGGGGATGGACAGTTACTCTCTAGGTGATTGCAGTTACTTCATTGATAGTATTGCTTAGGGGTTGCACTAATTCAAGCATTAGCCATAATCTCATGTATTGCTGACTGTGCTTATCAGTCATCCTGCAAGTCTATTAATGCTGGCAGATCTACTTTTGTATTATGTAATGTATTTATTTTATCCTGAAACATTTTTCCCAATAAAAAAAATAAACCCAGAAAACTCCAGAACTTGCTTCCAGCTGCACAGTGCACAAATTTCACAGCTATTCCTTTTGTCTTTTCCACATTTTCTTTTGCCACTATGATAAATCTGTATTTTCCCATCTTGACATTCTAGAAGAGAAATTGACTTCTCAATCTTTCCTTTTAGAATTATAAGTTAAGCATTAGGAATAATTTTTAGCATAAATATACATATAATTTTATCATATTTACTGAGAAATTCTAAACACCCCAAATCTTCTTGGAATTATTCCATTCCACTATTTTCCAAAGTTTTCAGTAGCCTGTGGATAAATGAAAAAATATGCGGCACTCCAATTTTTATTTCATCTATGTAAGGTACTCACGTGTTTCTCAGATATTTATGGATTGACCCTCTCTGTGTCTACAGAACATCTACCCCAGACAGGCTGTGGATTCCCCATCCCTGTATGTGAGACCAGGCTGGATGGAGCTCTGAGCAACCTGATCTAGTGTGTACCCACCCATGGCAGGAGAGCTGGAACCTCATGGCCTTTAGGGTCCCTTCCAACCCAAACCATTCTATGATGCCACCCCCAATCATGTATACTTGAATAAAGAGAACACATCTACAGAGTCTACAGTAAAGCACTAGGAACTATGTACATAGTTGGGATTTGCTATCTGGTCTTTATAGCCATAGACTCTAAAGTCCCAAATCAAAGTTCAGCAGAGTCAATGAGACCTTCAACTTAATTCGGAGTACGTGCCTTTAAACAGTTTACTTGATTTGCATATAATAGTGGCTGACACAACAAGAATATGGAATGGAATGGAATGGAATGGAATGGAATGGAATGGAATGGAATGGAATGGAATGGAAAATTTCATCTGGAAGGGACCGACAATGGCCATGTAATCCAATCCATCATTCAGGGCTGACTGAAAGTTAGTGTGTTGTCAAGGGCATTGTCCAAATGCCCCTTAAACACTGTCAGGTTTGGGGACTGACCACCTCTCTAAGCCTGTTCAAGCAATTGGCCACCCTCTTGGTAAAGAAGTGCTTCCTAATGTCTCTTTTTTTACCTCCTTGCTTTGACTTCTGCAAATGTTTCTGTAGGATGGCTTGCTTTCATTTGTAGCTTAGAGAACAGAGTAAGATTTCCAGGTAGAAAAGGGAAAGAGCAGATAAAAACTTAGATAAATTAAGTGATCTAAATTGTGTCAGCCTGCTATAACCTGTAACCATTCTCTACTAGTCCTCTATTAATGAAGCAAATGCTTAATTTGCTCTCTAAATAAGGAACACGTAAGTTAAATAAGAAAGGAATTGTCAAGCATACCAATGGAAAAAAGGGAGAATCCAAAACTCAGGGATTCAGGAAAGGTAGCTATTTGCCTTTTTACTACAACAACAACAACAACAATAGTAAGAACAACAATAATAACAACAACAATGGTAATAAGTAGTCCTAAGCATCTCTACAATAGCAAAGAGTAAGTTATCAAGAAAATTGAGCCAAACTCCTCAGATTGCTGTATAGTGAGAGAGTGACAAGTAATAGGCATAAATTGAAATATGACAGGTTCAAGCTAGATTTCAGGGAAAACATCTTCCCCATGTGTCAGTCAAGCTGTGGAACTGGTTGTCCACAGAGCTTTTGAAGTCTCTGCTCTTGCGGGTTTTCAAAATCCAACAGGATCAAGTCAGATCCGAACTGATCCTGGTTTCAGTGGAGGGTTGGACTAAGGACTTCCTATGATCCCCTTCAACTTAAATTATCCTGCAAACCTGTGGTGATAAATAAGAGGTAATGTGGTTTTCCCAGAAAACAACTTATTAAAAGCAACATTCTGTAAAAAAAACTTCAACAAACAATAAAGAAATCTTGTAACTTCTCTCCAATAAAGAAATCACAGTAGAACCATGTAATTTTCAGAGGTGTAGAAAATGTAAGATTGTGATGACAAGAGGTAAGATTGAAATAATTCATTTCTTTAGTTTGGCAATGAGAGGATTGAAGGAAAGTGTATCAGTTCTCAAATATGTAGAAAGTATTGAAGAAATATGAAGCAATCCTCATGTCCATTGATATGGCAAGAAGTAATAGCCTTAAATTGCAACTTGAAGATTCCAGTTATATTTTTTAAAAAGGTTTTGAACTGTAAATAGTGTTACACAGTAGCTGACTGTGGAGAGATCTGAAGAATCAGTACAATTGCATATTTTCAAGGTCAAATTGAACAAGTGTCTGTCAGGAGCTGATTAGATAGAGTGGATTCTGCTCTGAAGCAAGAGGATAAACTGGAAAACCCTTTCAGATCTCTTTTTTTATCATGTCTAAAGAAGCAGCTCCATTGTCCTCATTACTAAATTGGCATGAAAAAATGAAAGTGTACCAGTATCACCTCTCCAAGTTTTCTTAAATTATGCCAAGTATTTTTTTTCTACTTGTTCAACTCCTCCTTCCTTCTCTCTCCCCAGCTTCATGTACTGAGCATAATGCTATACAGTACAGAATATCCCCGTGGTCAGTTGGGGTTGACTGTCCTGGTTGTGTCCCCTTTCTAATTTCTTGTGCACCACCAGCCCATTTGCTGGTGGGGTGGGGTGAGAAACAGAAAAGGCCTTGACTTTGTGTAAGCATTGCTTAGCAAAATCAAAAATATCCCTGAATTAAGAAACACTGTTGCCAGCACAAATCCAACATTTAGCCCATACCAGATACTATGAAGAAAATTTTCCAGCCAAAACCAGCACACTTAGTAACACAGTACAAAGACACCTTTCAGCTAGGCTTGAAAACATGTTCTTGATGAGATTCATTTCACAGCATCACAAAATAGCCTGGGTTGGAAGAGACCTTAAAGATCATCTTAAAGGTGATCTTAAGATCACCTGAAAGTTCCAATTCTTCCATAGGCAGGGAAACCTTCCACTAGTCCAGGCTGCTCAAAACTCCATCCAGCCTGGTCTTAAACACTTCTAGGGATGGGCATCTAAGATTTCCCTGGGCAAACTGTTCCAGTGACTCACCGTTCTTGAAGTAAAGAATTTCTTCCAAATATCTAATTTAAGACCTATTGTCTTTCAGTTTGAAGCAGTTCCCCTTTGTCCTTTCACTACACACCCTTGTAAAAAATCTTCCTCCAGCTTTCCTGTAGGTCCCCTCTAGGTACTGGAAAGTGCCCTGAAGTCTCCTCTTTTCCAGGCTGAACAACTCCAACTCCCTGAGCCTGTCTTCATAGGAGAGGTGCTCCAACCATCTGCTCACCTTCTCTGGACTTGCTTTTACAGGTCCACATCCTACTTATGTTGAGGACCCCAGACCTGGATGCAGGACTCCAGGTGCAGTCTCACCTTTGACCTGCTGGCCGCTCTGCTTTGGATGCAGCCCGGGATACATTTGCCTTTCTGAGCTGGGAGCACACACAGCCAGGTCAAGTGGTGCTTGTCATTTATGAACACCTCCAAGTCCTTCCCCCTGGACTGCTCTTGATCCATCCCCTGCCCAGCCTGTACTTTGCTTGGGATTTCCCCAGCCTGTGTGCAGGACCTTGTACATGGCCTCACTGAACTTCATGAGGTTCCCACCTCATGCAAGTCACACTGGTAATGAAGAATGCTGAGACTAACCTATCAATCCCAAAATTTAACATTCAGAGGAAGAACAATGATTCCCAGCAGAAGCTGGAACCTGTGAGGATGTGGCAGAGTTCCTGCTAAAGGAGCCAACAAGTGATAGTACTGATAATGTAGCCTGGAGACATGTGACTGATAGTCAATCACTTTGTACTATAAAAATTCAGTCCCACTTTTTAATGGCAGGGTTTTCTAACATACCCCTTCTTGGAATGTGGGTGGGGATTCCTCCCATGGGTGGGAACACCACTCAAGGTTAATCCTCGGGGCTGAGCAAGAGGTTTGCCCACAGGCATTGTATGAGTGAATAACATCAATTTCCATAATTATTTTGCAAGCTTTAATCATTGTTTCATTATTGCTTCAATACATAGTACACCACACTAGTAGTTATAGGTACCTACACTGTGGAGTTAATAATTCTGATTAAGGTCTTTTAGTCTTTTCATCATGATAGTCAATTTAAATTCTTATCTACTTTATTAATATAAATATATTTGGTTTGCCATCTTTAATCCTTTGAAATAAAGTTGTATAAAGGCTCAGTTACACCTATATAAATTTATTTAGAAATAAACCATTGAAAGTCTGGGACTAGGCATGGATCCAGCTCCACCTAGACTCCTTTTTGAGGAGTTTAGAAAGCAAGAGGGTCCTTTCTGCAGCTTGTAACTCAACAGAGCAGGGGGGGTCTCCCCAGTAAACTGTCTGAAGCTCCCATTCTGTCCCTGATGCTCTTATAACAATTACCTTTTATTAAATAACACAATTATTTTATTATTTGACTCTAAAAGCATTTTCTATGGAAAAAGCTTACCAGTATACAGCATTGTAATGTAAATTACTCAGCATAAATACCTGAATCATTTGTTATTATTAATTTTTAAGAGACAAATCAATCGATATCAGAATACTTAGAGAAGCATCCACCATTTCCCAAGTTTAAGTAACATATGTGATATTTACATTCCTTTTAGAAAAGACAATGGCACTTTCTCACTTTTGTTATCTTCAGAGAGTTTACCTTATCAAGAACCCCTCAACAATTACTTACGCATTTTAAGTAAAAGTTTTGCATTTCTGCTCCAGTTTTGCCAAAACTAAAAGACTCAGTTCAGATGCATCTGTTTTCCAGTGACATCTATGACTGCTTTCCTTCATTTATTAGTGAACCAGCTGTGTTGACTGACATCTGAGAAATCAAGTTCAGCCACAGAATAATTCCATTGTAGTCAATTTAGTTGCAGCAAAGATCAATTTGACCCATGGAGCTCCATATATTGTAAAAGGTTATGCAGCCTGTCAGTAGTTCAGACAGGATTTAAATAGAGGATCCTCCTGAATCCCAATTCAAATGAGATTCTTTTGACATCATGATAGTGTCTATATATTCAGACTGCCATTTTGTCAGTCAGAGCACTCTTTATTTGTTGCCATACCAAAAAGTGACTGCCATGGCTTCAGTCACATGGCCTCATTCTTTATTTCATTTATTTATATCTCTCTCTTCTATTCAGCGCCAGCTGTTAAAACCAACGTGGATTTCCTTTCTCTCTCCCTCCTGGGAGCTGTGGATGAAGAAGAGGTTTCAGACACATTTCAGGAGGGCAGTAGCCTGGGAACCCAGCAGTTTCATCAGTGCCAGAGCAGCAGCTTGGCAGCTGAAAGCAGCTCCACGTAGCACAGAGCATGCCTGCATGGGATGCTGACAGTTACAATAATACTCCAATTGTGAAAGACCTCACTGAATGTAGTGGTTTGGACAATGGTATTTATTGAATCCCTTCTTGTCATGTACTTGTATGATAAAGCTAGAAAAGTTTTATGGAGACTAGGAAAATGATGGTCATCATTCTGAACATCTACAAGCAATCACAAGGAAGCTCTGACTTACTTCATTGTTATACAATTTCCTCATTTATGATTATTTCCCTACAGTAACTTTATATTACTTAAATTATTTGTTCTTGTTTTCCCTTTTCACAATGTATTTTTCATTGTAATATAAACCCTAACTTATTTGAAATTAACTTACTCATAATGTCTGTTATAATACCATCATCATGATCTGATTTTAGCTCTTTTTCTTGTGAAATCATGCTCTGTGCCTTTTCTCTCAAACTTGTTGGCCAATTTCAGTGATATATGAAAAGAAGGAAAGAAAGATTAGGATGGATGGATTGGGTGGGTCAGGAAATCTTAGAGCATTCCCATCTTTTTTAATAACGGTGGACAACTCAGCTGCATCCCAGTTCACATGGTGAAGAAATATTGGATGTATATTTTTGTATTTTTTTCCTGCAGCCTGGTTCTCATAGGATTAGAAATTTGTGTTTGGTAGGATATAAAAGGTGCTCCAAAGGCATCTGTTCTGGTCAGTCAAGGGACCAAGGGCTTGGAGTGATGCCTACAGAGGCTACTTAGAACTGAGGCTAGACAGTGTTAAAGGAATAAAATAAGTATTTATTAAAAGGCCTTCAAAGGATACACCTTGGGCAGCACAAGAGCCCAGCCATGGCTACACCCAAGATGAAACCAAGATGGATGGTATGTCATGAGTTTTCACACTTTTATAACTTTTGGTCCATTTACATATTGGGGTTAATTGTCTAATTACAGCTTCAGGTTATGAAGTCCCATCCTCCCAGATTGCTCTCCTCAATTTGCTGCTGTTTAGACTTTTTGGGCCTAAGCTGCAACGGTGTCCTTGGTTCTCAAGCTGGAAAAGGATTGTTTTGTCTAACTAAACTGTGAAGAGAACTTGCTAATACTTTATATGAAGTTCAGAATTCCACACTAATGCAGTACAGAATCCGGAAAATATGAAAGCTAAAACTTAAGGCATCAGGAGCATCTCAATACTACTAGTTCATTACTATTGTTTAAATATTATAAATCCTTACTCATAATAAGAAGAGCAGGGGTAACAGTATATGCCTGAAGTAAACCTAATACAAGCCCAAAGTAATTAAGTCGCTATAATTTTCTTTAACACCAGTATCTGGATATAGGAAGGAGACTCAAATTAGTTCCATGAGTATGGGAAACACAGGCAGAACACAGCAGCATGTGTTATCTGAGCACAAGCCAGTTGGCAGTGAGCAGGCATACTGGCTGCTGGCACATATGACTAACTGGACTAACCACAGCACTCACTGCCTCTTGCCAAAACAGATGTCCTAGAAGGCATGGGAAGAAGTGGGCTTGGATTACTGCACTGAGAGGATGAAACTGCAGAGCAGTAAATAGAAATGGAGAAGACACCAAGCTTGTTTACAATTTCATTCTTTCTACATGATTTTAGGTTTCTATGTGGCTTTATCTTTCCACGTGTGCTCTGAAAGTATATGAGTAAACAGCAGCTCCAGTTCTTCCATGACCATCACAGGTTTTATTCTACATTGTTATCAGTGGTATTATATCAACTTTAGAATCAAAAATGAGACAGATAGTGAATTTAAACAAGTTATTCCAATCCTAGGATCTCCAAACAGGTATGTCCCTTTTAGCAGAAAATAAACATCTATGAACCTCCAACACTGTCTGTTGGATTTTGAAGGTGTTATGTTCATATACATGAGAAGGGAGGGACAGTTTTAACACCCTGCAGCTTTACAAGCAGCTCCTATAAAGCATATAGAATAAATGGTTGAACTGACGTGTCACTTCCATGATCAGCTCATCATTGTATTGGTGCACCTCCAAAATCATCAGGAGATCAATCTATTTGGGAGACTGCTGGTGAGAACTCAGGCCTGTGCACCCTGTGAGCATCCCCTTGAGGCAGTCTAGGTATGCCTGCAGATGTACAGAGCCTGGGACAGACCCAGCATGTCCACCATGAAGTCCCCAAGACTACATTCTTCCATACTCTCATACCATGCCTCCTTCCCTTCCTACACATTTGCATCTTGTCTTTATCAGAGGACACTGTAGTGCTGCCAGTGCCAGTAGCCCTCCCATTTTTCATGCCAACTGTGTACCAAACAAGGAAGCACTGTCTTGACAGGATGAATTCCCCCCCCACATTCCAGGAGACTCTGCCGAAGGGCAACATTCCCAGCCATGAAGGCAGCCAGGCCATCTTAAAGACCCATTGAGACCCAGCACCAGGGTTGTCAGATGATGTGTATGTGTCTCAGAGTTAACCTGTTTGCTCTGTGATGAATAAATACACAGAGCCAGAGACAAATACTTCTTAGAGCCACAAAAAAAAAGGAAAATTGAAGCCACACACATATAAATGGCATGAGAATAAGGATCATTGCATATTCAGACAGTGACCTCATCATATCAGATATTAAAAATTACAGGGTATAGTTAAGACCTTCACAATTGCCAACACTCACATTGAAGTCGTGGCACTATGCATGAGAAACACTCCCTTAAACAAAGGATAATTCACAAACTCAATCCATTTTAGTATCAGTCTAAAATGATAGAAGGACACTCTTCTGGAATGCATTTAGACACAAAGAAACAGTTAGCATCTTGTCTGCAATGAAAACAGCACAATGTTCCATAATTTCTAAATCACAATTAAAAGTCAAAACATTTGTATCAAACTGTGTTAGGAGCTATTCTATATATTCTTAACTTTTTCTCCTTTGTAAATCCAGAATGTGGTTTTTTTTTCCTGTTTACTACCCTGTGCTCAGTTACAAATTCAATTGCAAAAGGGCAAGGATTTTTCTTTCTGAACAATGCCACTCACAAAGGAATCTGGACCTGATGCAGCCTTTTAAACACTGTAATTGAACTTCCTAAGTAAATTTTAATGATAGCAATTTTGCAAAATGGTATACAACAACAATACAGTGTCAGGTACTGACTGTAACAGCATCATCTCATAGTAGTGCTTATTCACAATGACACTGCCAATCTTTACCAATTTTGGAAACAAAGCTAAAAACTTTCTTCTGAGATAGAAGTTTAAATCTCAAGATTGGGTATTGTCTAGGCTAGATGTGTTCCAGTAATGTACAGTGGACATTACTGTTCTTCAATAAGCATTAAATCACTAGCAAGACTGCTACCAGTTTTGCTGAATAGCACTCTGCCACATAGTGTCCAAGCATCATCAGGGATTAGCGTGGGCCTGGTAAGACTTTTAACAAATTCTGATACAGCCAGCTGCTCCTCAGGGCTAGGAAGGTTTATCTCTGTGAAAATACAGGCATTAGAGAATTTAGTGTCAGGGCAGGAGAATTGTTCCTGGCCTGTTACTGGTTTAACACAGAGCAAATGTCTCTGTTACAGCTCCAGTTTATTATCTTCCCCAGCTGTGTTCCCTAAGTACAAGTTAAAGTATGCCAGCAAGGCATCAGAGAGTATTTCACATAAAACAAAACAAAATGTGCTTTTGAGCATTAACTGTAACTCATAAGTTCCTTCTCTACAGTCCTCAAAACTGTCAAATTCTTTATCATGCAAGAGATTTAGATTTGTAATTGTAAACATAACATTTACAGCAATTTCATTTTAATATATTTCTTATGTATAATTTTGTACATAAATCAATGTTTTGATTAAACATTACTGTGAAGCATTTTGTACCTATGTGTGTGTGTATGTATATCTATATCTATGCACATATGTATATGAGCTGGTTGTGTAACCCCTCTTCCCCTGGGTAACTTAACATCCAACAGGACTTGAAATTCACTTGCCTCTGCCTGCAACATGTGCCAAATAAATTTTCTCCCTCAAGTTCCCTCCTGAAGAGGGTGGATACCATAAAGGTGGTTACTTCTGCACACTGTAATCAGAAGGGCAAGGTTAGGCTTTCTGGTTATGTCCCAAAATGGGCTGGTTTTGCCAGAGAGGCTTTTACTAGCCTAGTAGAATTTCTTTTGGTGCTAAATGTCTATGTTAGTAAAAATTCCTGTATGGCAAATATTAAAGTGATGAAAATATTTTTTGCTAGGATAGTTTATTTCACTCAGATATCCAGGACAAACTGTTCCAGCAAAGTGTGGGGGTTTTATGCAATAAGATGCATCTGCACTACAACAGTAAATATTGCCTAGTATATAGCAAACCACAGCCAAAAGGGATTTTGGACTATGACTCGATATTCTAGGATGGAGTGAGAGATGGCACAACATTTTTACTCTGTCATCTAGAAGGATTTTCAATTAAGTTCAGACAGTTCAGTTATAAAGCTATAAAATTTTAACTATAAAATTTCTATTTTTTTCTTGCTTTAGATTGTGCTTCAGTTACTGGCCAAGACAATGAGTATCTTGGTCTGACACATCTTATGTAAACCAACTAAATTAGACATTGTGGAAAAGACATTAACACTACACTTGAGAGATCTAAACAAAATACTGATAAACTTCAGTTGTGAAGATGGTTAAAACTTTCATCAAGACAAATTTTATAATCAAGTTAGTCAAGCTGTCTTGCCCATGACAAATGCACTATCTCCAAGGGAAGGACACCACTGCAGATACAATTAATGAAACACTAACTGTGCGGTTCTAATTAAGATACAGGTAGTTGCATTAAGCAAATTAAGCTAGTTTAAGGAATTTATCCTTCCAATTAGTTAATGAAATGGTATACCCCAAAAATTTCAATAAAAAATTATCAGTTTCAGCTGTTAAATTTCTTTGTGAGGAAAGAGAAATGCGTTGACCCCTGAATAACCCCACTCTCCTATCCCTCCGTATTTGTGCCTCTCTGAAGTACAAAGAAGCTCTCATAATTTTTCTGCTTTCATAAACAGAGGACAATATATAGGGTCAGCCTGAGTACTAAAAGTGCATGAGTAGTCAGGAGGACATGCCACTGATGGAAATAAAATTATTAAATCTCCATTTCTTAATATTAGATGCCAAGCAAAAACCCTTACCTCAGGCACAGATGGCTGGAACCTTCCCAGCTGTTAGTAACTTCTGGCTTCCAGCTCCTGCAGGATCCTAACATCTGTCCTCTAAGCATGTTAGCATGTCTGGGGAGTAAAAAGAACCAGAGACATCCTTGTTGTGGGTTTACACAACTACTTGAGCACAAATATTCCCTTGGGACTTTTCCTCAGTTTAGATGCGTTTGTGTGCATAAGACATTGAAAAATCAAACCCACCAAAGAAGCAGGACTAGATTGAGATCTCAGCTGGCTCCAGGGAATACTGAAAGAGGAAACTAGTTTAAAATCCTGGTTCTGTTGAACAGCACATCTGGAGTGGAATTTTCTCACGTTGTGCATGCCAGTGTGGCACAGTTGGTAATACAATGATATACACTTCTAGCAGTATTAACAATTACAAGAACAACAAAACAGTATCATTCTTCACCAGGCATGCTTCCTTTCAAGTTGAAAATTGCATTCTGCACAGATACCAGGTATCTTTACCTACAGCTTCCAACCATTGACATCTGTATCTATAGTACAGGCAAAATGCATTTACTAAAGCAGAGCCTCCCAAGCTGTGGCTTTTGCAGCACTGGTGATACGCAAACTACTTCCATACCACATGTGGAGCCAGGGTTGCCTACTAGGAGATACTCAGTTGAAGTGTAGGATGAGCACCCCAAATCTGCTACTGCTGGCAATCAACTACAAGCCTGGAGGCACCTACCTAGTGGCTTACACAGATTTCTATACATAGGCAGTAATTATTAATGTTAATGGTCATTGATTCCGACAGCTCTATCATCTAACTCATTCAGGAAATCTTAGACTCCATAAAGTAACAGTAGAAATAGCTTGAATCAGTATAGATTTGTGTTTAATAATTATGAGTAAAAGTAATTGCTACAAGGCCACCTTAGCATTAGACATAGTGGTAGATGAAATGATCAGGAAATGTCAGGAGAGAAGGGGCAGAAGTAAGAAATAAATTAGGAATTTCCACTGGCAAAGGTCAGCAAATCTTCCTGACCATAAGCAACCAATATATATCTGTATCAATATGTAAAGAACACAGAAAACAGATAACTCATACAGAACAAGGCAGCTTGATAGTTTTATCATTCCCTTACCTTAAGGAAACTAAGATAATGACAGATAACACTTTTGTTTTAGTAAGGCCCATATTTCTAGTCTCCCAAGACATGCATTGAGAACTTTGACTTTGAACATGGGTAGGATTTCTTTACCTATGGACCATATATCCAGTCCCAAGCTTCAAGATAAACTGAACATAAACGTGTTATCAGAGCTCCAGACAATCCTAGATTTTATATTGTTGCTAGATAATATGGGGTATTTTTCACATCACACCTGCATAGCTTTGTTCTTTGCCACCCATTGTCCTTAAGAAAGTAAGGAAATACTTTTAAAATACACATTTCTTTCTGAGAACCCAATTTCTCTGGGTTGGGTGCCTCAAAATGCCTCACTTGTCAGACCATAGTCTGGAAACTTCATTCAGATGTGAGCAGGGGGCGAGGGGATGGTTGTAACCCAGCATTTGAACTGACTTGGACACGAGTTTTACCTTCCCAAGGCCGCACGGATACAGGTGCCTGCACAGCGGGCTGTTCTGGGGGAGGGTGGCCTCGCCCGGACAAAGTGAGTGCCGCTACCCCGGGGACGGCGGCGCTGCCCCAGACTGTTCGGAGCAACCGAGCCCAGGAAAGTTTTCACCGCAGCACCTGGCGGTCGGAGCATTCTCGTGCTCCCAAACGGGACTGCAGACAACATTTACCTCCCCTGCGAACCGGCCAGAAGCACAGCTGAGCGCTTCCTTTTCCGCGGTGCCGAGGAGCAGTCCGGCCTCCAGGGGCAGAACGTGCCGGCAGCCCTGAGGCTGTCCCGCCATGGCTCTGGGGCTGCCCGTACCCCCCAGACACGGCCCCCCGCCGCCATCTTGTTAACGGCGCCGCTCCACCGTGAGGGGCCGGGCGGTGCTGTGCCCTCTGCTCATCACGGTGAAAGCCCGGGCCCTGTGGTGACCTCGGCCCGCCACCGTGAGGGGCCGGGCGGTGCGGTGCCCTCTGCTCATCACGATGAAAGCCCGGGCCGTGTGGTGACCTCGGCCCGCCACCGTGAGGGGCCGGGCGGTGTGGTGCCCTCTGCCCGCCACCGTGAGGGGCCGGGCTGTATGGTGACCTCTGCTCATCACGGTGAAAGCCCGGGATGTGTGGTGACCTCTGCTCATCACGGTGAAGGGCCGGGATGTGTGGTGACCTCTGCTCATCACGGTGAAGGGCCGGGATGTGTGGTGACCTCTGCTCGCCACCGTGAAGGGCTGGACGCCGCGGACCCCCTGCTCGCCATGGTGGGGCGCCGGGCGCTGTGGAACTGTTCCCTGCAGCTCGTCGCGCTGCCCTCGGCAGCAGGCTGGTCAGGTGGAATGCCGCAACCGTTCAACAACTCCTATCGGAGACCTGCAGAGCTGCCGCCGTGGAAGGGGTGGAGCGGCACCATGGAGGAGGAGGAGAAGGAGGAGAAGGGGGATGAGAATCTTCACGGGCGGCAGCAGCAGCAGCAGCCCAGGAGGTGAGCGGCGCTCCGGCGGCAGCAGCGCTCTGGGGCCGGGGGTCTCTGCCCCCGCGCCTTCCTGTGGGCAGGGAGGAGGCGGGCCGTGCCCGTCCGGAGGGGAGGCACTGCCCGGGCTGCCGCTGTCAGAGCCCGGCTGGCGGCCGGAGGAGCGGAGCATCTGTTCCGAGCGCGGTAGCGGGGCTCTCCAGACACCCACGCGGTACCGGGGCTGCGCCGGTGAGTGTGGGGGGATCGGGCTGAGCCGCTGCGGGAGGCGGTGGGAGCGGGGTAGAGCGGGAGCGGGCACCCGCTCGGAAAAGTTCGCGGGTGGGCGGGCGAGGCGATGGGGCCGGCGAGCCCGGCTCCCGGCCGGGGAGCAGCGGCACAGCCCGGCTGCCCGCGGAGCTCGGCGTGTGCCCCTGCCCCGCTCCCTGCCTGGGCACAGACCCCGACGGGCGCCAGCTCCAAAACCAGCTGTGACCGGAGGATGCTTTCGCACCGGTGAAAGAAACCCTGCAAGAAGAAAGTGCTGCGTTCGCTCCCAGCGCAAGGCTTTCGTTGCTGTCAATTGACAGTAAAATGCTGCAGCGGTGCTCGGAAAGAAACAAGTTATATAATCATACACACACAGACAAAAAATCCGCTTCATAGTGTCGGGGGCTTGGAGAATGTTTTCTTTTGAAAAGGAAGCACGAACAGATGTTTATTGCAGTGAGGGGGGGTTCGCATTGTGTAGTGAGAAGTGGAGGATATTAAGGAGGTCATTTAATGTAATTAGTGCAGCCAAATAATCTCAATGATCATCAATTATCTCTATCAAGGATTTGTGGAAAGTGTTTGTTGACTGCATGCAGTAAAATTAATGAACTTGTGCAGAATTTTTTTTTTTCTGGTGACGAGTATGATTTGTTCCATTTGCTAAATCGCGATTATGAAGCAAGTTTTTAGTTTTAAAGGAAAGTACTATTTGTATTTAAGTATTTTTGCTTTAATTTTCAGACTGCACCGACTAAAGTGGCATCAAAATTAAAGATAATGACAGGAAAACCACTTCAGCTTTCTGGCAAAAAAACCTTGAGAAGAGTATTTTTTTATTCATAGTAGCAGCTGTATCAGTTAAGAAAGTAGGAAGCTCATCTTATTTTTAGATAACGTTTTGAGGAAGACAAGAATATTCTTTTTTCTTAATAATTCAAGAATTATTGCAGCAGTTACTTTCAAAATACCCCAAATAATCTCAAACTGAAATGCCTATTATAAAAAACATTGGGAATTTTTAATACCCAGAAGTTGGAAAGCCCTGTTTGATTCAGTTATGATGGAGACTTGTTTGTGGGAGAAGAGGAAGTGAAGGATGATAGTGAAACTGTTCAAATATAAATAACAGTTATTTAGCTTCTGCTTGGCCTCTAATCAAAAGAGATGTGAAGCCTTTTTAAGAGGAAGCAGTCCACTGTTATAATGTTATTCACTTGCACTTACTAAGTAGATTTAAGGAATAACTAGGAGAAAATATGCTATTTCCTCAGCCTTTATAAACTCAAGATTGAACCAAATCTGTTAATTCTTCATTCAGAAATAGCTTTTAAGTTATTTTCAGCAAAAAGGAAGGCAATTATTTTGTCTGTGATGAGAAAAACATAAATGCTGCTATATTAATTAGTATCTTTATATGTAACACCTGCAGTGAAATTAGTTTTGCTTTTTTGTCATATCTCTGAATCCTTTCCTGATCTCCCTTTAATTTTTTTTCAGTCTATTACTTTAACTTTATAGGTTACAGTGTGAGCCCTATTTCTAATACATTCAGAGCCAGGACCATGGAAAATCACTTGATTGCCTTGTGCCTAAAGATTTGAGTAAAAAGGATTTTTCTGTAAATTAAATGTTGTGCTTAGTTTAAATATCCTTAGGAACAAAAGAATAGTCTAGGAAAGTCTAGAAAAGAAAGTTTAGGAAAGAAGTTTTGTGTTATATACTCTTGGCATGTAACATCTTGGTGTTTAGCAGCTGTACAAGGAAGGGATGGTTTGGGTTGGAATAGTCTGCAGCTGTGCCCAAGCAGATAAACCTGGCAAATCTGCTCAGGAAAGAGAACTGGGCATTGCCAAGTGACAGTGTGAAAACACTGCTGCCATCATGCACCTACTGTGAAAAACAAAGTTTGATAAGATGTGTGAGTGAGAAATTGGGTGTTAAAGAATTTCTGTCAAGAGTTACCTCTTCTGTAAGACTGTTGCTGTGGTTGGAGCTGAAAGTCCTACTGCCTGGTGAGTAAGGCTTAGTATAGGATAACAGATTGTAATCCTTAAAATATTTGGAAGTATTTTTGTCATGCTTTGGATTTTGAGGGAAGGTTTCAGTGATAGTCTACTGCTTCTGATAAGAATGTAGCAATAGCATGGTTTATTTGTGTCTATTAAGGTGTGTTTACATGAAACACTTTGTCTCCTTAAAACACCTACATATTTAGGATGGTGCCCTGAAAATTAGTAGATGGCTCATGTTTGTGTTGGAAGTATGCCCTGACTCTTCCATAAGAAGAAAACCCCAAACCATACAACTTCTAGCATTAAAACTTCTGTTGTTGACTAACAACCAAAGCACTTTGCATTTTGTTTTGAGTACATAAAGACATTGTAATCTAGAGTTATGGGGATGAAATCAAAGCTCCTTTATATATGGGGAAAAAGGGTGTAATGAAAAACATTTTCATATTGTGATGTATCCAGTTTTCTTGAGTGTTGATGTTTTGCTGTGTCTGTCTACTGTCCCTTGGAATTTCTTCTTAAAATGTGTGTGTTTCAGTTAAAGAACTATAAGGTGCTGTATTGGATGTGTTTTCTGGCTTTCCAATATCAAGTTTGGATGTTCAGAACTTTCATTATTTGGAAAGGCTGGTGACCTTCTGGCTTAACTCGTGTTAAAGCTGGTCTTTGAATACGTGCATTCAAGAAAAGCATCTGTTTCAACAAAGAAAAACTTTTCACTTCCATATCTCAGCTGACCTGGAGATTATTTGCTTGGATTTCAAGAAATTTGAATTCAAATGTTATAAATAATTCTGTAAAATCCATGTATGTTTTGGTTGCAGGTACATACATAGAGCAAGAGAGAGAATGTTGTTAGGACATGCAAAAGTTGATTTTATATTGAAAATCAAGTAGAAGAGAAAGAATTTAGGGAAGTATTTTCATGTTGCAGAGAAATTATGTTGGACCCAATGTGCTTGGACTTTGAAATGAAAAGAGGAAATCAAAATAGACAAGTCTTTAAATAGGAATATAAACAAATTTTTATGACTGTCTATTAGTTTAAAAATAAAATTGAGTTCTTGGGTGGTGCTGCACTTCCTGGATAACTGAGGTTTTATAGGGATTTAAAGGATTATTCTTGGTGTGAGTCTAGAGGAAGTTTGCATAGGGATTTGTTCCTTTCTAGCATGGGGAAGCAAGGAAAAAGAAAAATTAAATGAGGTGGAGATAGCAATTGCACACATAAAAGTGCCAGAGTCAATGATAAATGAACTCTGGATCCTATGCATCAAAGCTTAAATATGATTTCTGTGCCTTTTTATGGAAATAGTTCTTACATTGCCTCTCTAACCACGTGCTACAAAAGAAACCAGTTTTCTCCCACAGCATGCTCAAGTGGAACCTTAATTTAATTACAAGTAGTAACATTTGGGTTTAGTCATATCTAATTGACATTAAGATGTTAGATGGAAAACCTTTACCCTTAGGATGGAGTGTGAGCTTGAAATATTTCAAAACTTTTTCTTAGTTAAGAAAAACATACGCTAACAACTTCAATGGCATCATAACTTCAAATACAAACTCCAAGATGTAGAGGCTGTTAACACACAGGAGTGGCTAAAGTATGTTTTTAAATGCTCAACTTCAAAGTTTGGCAGTTTTTTCTAACAGTAAGCCCCATCCTGGCAAGGTGTGCCTCTGTCATTAACTGGAGTCACATCAGTAACCAACTGAAACTAATGAACTGCTCGTTTACATAAATAGTTGCACAAGTGCAGCTGGTGCCAGAACGCTAAGGCTGGGCTCTGAATCCTGTAGCTGGGTTGGTGCGAGTTTCATGTTTTTTCTTTTGGAAAAGCTTTATTGAAGTTCTGTCTAAGAGTGAAGGGCCATCCATGGAGATTGTAGTTTCTGTTGGAATCCACGACTTACAGCTGTGTGCATGTGCTATCTGTACTTATTTGTCTGTTGATTTAAAAGTCGACTGCATTTGATTTGTGATTGTCTTGTGTACCATAACAGCTGTAATGCACAAACCTTGCTTCTCTGTGTGTCAGTCTCAGTCCTGCAGAGCAGGTAAGAAAACTTTGATTCCAGCTCTTGTTCTTTCAACATTCTTCCCTATAAATTAACTAGTCATATGAAACTAGTGGTTTAGAGAGAGCAAAGGAATACAATTTCCTTTCTGGTGTAGGGAGATTTGACTCCAGCTTGCCTTTGGTGACTGCTTCAGCAATACCACAGAATTACCCTGCTCTTGTGCTTAATCATAATGATAGTCTAGGCTGCTCTTTCAAATGTGATGGCCACAAGCCAACTTCTGGGTTCTTTTATTCAAGACTGCAGTAAAACATGAGGGTAGAGAGGAAAACAATTTATTTTAAAGGCCTGTATCACTAAAGAAATTGGCTCCTGGGTCTGTCATCTCTGTTCTGCTGCGTGTCTCTTATGGACAGCTACTGTCATATCAGGGATCACAACCTGAACAGAATAAGCACGTAACAAAACTCTTCTGTCATATTATCTACAGATCATAGACATGTTTGGGGACTACAGAATGCTCATATTGGACAGGTACAATCAGCTGGGGCACATGAAAACAAAGGAAATGTAGTTATGTATTGTCCCAGATCCAGGATCTTTATTCAGTTGATACAATGCCTGCTGCTGGTCAGATTTAACCCAGCATTGAGAAATAATTGGCTCCAGGGTCTACTGATGAGCCTGACTCTAAGGCCTATTTGCATTTGTATCCGGAGGCATGTAAAGGTGTAGCTGATAGGCATGAATAACTTTCTGTTGGTTTCGTTCCCCTAATGAATACCGGCAAAATAGAGGTGGAATGTGTAGTAATGGGAGTGGGCTGCCTTGTGGGTGGTAGGGAGCTATTGAATGTGCTTGGTTATAATATCAAACATTACTATCTAAGGAGGTAAATGGAGAGTTGCAGCATCATCAGTAAGCTTAAATGAAACCTTGGAAGGGAATAGATTGAAAATTAAAGAGTAGGAGGAATTGTTGAACCTAACTTGGTGGTACATGTAACTGAGCTACACAGTGAATTCTGAATGGAGGGTATTTCATAATTTTTTTTAGACCTGTTCTGGCATAAGTAGTTTTTGTTTACAACAATATGGTCACGGCCTCACCCTTCCCTGTCCTAACCAGTTTGTAACACTTGTATGGTTGCTCAGTGATGTAGGTGAAAATT
Organism: Cinclus cinclus; assembly: GCF_963662255.1. Taxonomy (NCBI): domain Eukaryota; kingdom Metazoa; phylum Chordata; class Aves; order Passeriformes; family Cinclidae; genus Cinclus; species Cinclus cinclus. The sequence goes on from NC_085049.1 coordinate 9,922,260, forward strand.
AAGTGCTACTCTAGGGATGGTAAGGTAAGAAGTGACTGTCAGCTAGACTAGTTTCTTAAACAAGTTCACTATGTGGACGAATGTATTTGTTTTTGCAGGCCTGGGTAAGGAGTGAGGGCAGAAATGAGCTGGCTCATGGTAGTGGCTGCTTAAACAATACAGCTGCCAAAAAATAAGCCTAACAACAGATGACCATGGGTAGATGCCTCACTTTTTTCTTTATTTGTAACTAATCTTATTTTTCTCCATGATGTCTAAATAAAACTTTGATTTGTTTTACTGTTGATCCTCAAAGCTAGATAGGAATGATAAAGGACTTACTCTAGTTCCATGAGGCTCTTTATGGAGAGAGCTATTCCTTTTTCAGTTATCAACACTTTTGTTAATCTTTCTTGAATAGTACACAAGGACAGTGTAGAATCAGGATACTTACAGATCTGTTGAATGAAAATTTTGGCAACACTTGTTACTAGGGATTTTTAATATGATTCAAATAATAAAAGTATTCGCAGATCAGCTAATGCAAGCTTGAGAGATCTTTGTGTGAAATCCCAACAACAAGAGCATCTGGAATAATTGCTGGTGCAACTGCTGTGCAGTGATAAAAAAATAGGTACACTGAAAGAAAATTTCCACAGGAGGCTCAGGTTCATGTTCTGGTAAATCTACAGTGGTAGGATGGAACAGTTAGAAGTACTGCACAATAAAAGTTTAAAAGCGTTCAGAATTTTCCAGTCTCAAACTCTTCATTAATTAAAGCAGCCAATTTCAGACTTGAAGGAAAAATAAAAGCAGAGCCAAAACTTAGCTGGAAGTCATTTGATAGTAAAGCTTGTGAGAGCCAATTATTTGCATGGTCCCTAGTGTTTGCAAATACCTTTCCTTCTAACTGAAACAATTTTTTATTTTATTTCAAGCCAAAATGCATGGTTTTTTGCAGTCATTAAAATATATACCATGAAAGAAAACTTCAGAGCTGTATATAGAGAATGCTCAGTCTTGTTCTGGTAAGGCTGTAGTGGTGTGAGTTTGCTGGGAATTGTGTGCTATCTCTTCCAGGTGATCATTAGTGCAGCCTAGTTCTGGATGTAGTTTACACAGAGAGACAGTGATTAAAAAAGAACCAAACCCTTTACTTCAAAAAAGCAGAGAAATTAAATGTATTTGGGAAACTGTGGAATGTTTACCAGGCAATTGTAAAGTTTTGGGGAAGTTGTTGTGTTCCAGTAAACCATAGCTTCATAGTAATTCTTAAACTTTCAGGACTATGGATTTGTTAAATAAGTTATTAAGTTGTTAATAATTAACAAATTATTATTTGTTAATTTTCTACATTTCTGTGTAGAAAAGAAGGGTAAGTCTGTTTTGGCCAACTTGATGCTTAGTAGCATGTTGTGCATGGCCCTGTGATTAGCAGGGAGAACTACATCCATTTCATTTATGGAGCAGCAGATATTAGAGGAGACTGGGTGGAAAAGGTGAAGACAATAGATTTTATGCCTGTGTTCAAGTAATTTGACTTGAAGCTCTGCTGTGTTTAAAAGACTATTTAAAAAGAAAAATTATAATGGCAGAGTGCTTCTTGTAATGTTATTGTATCCTTTTTCAAACCTTCTTTTGAAACAGAGTATTAAAATATTTAGTTAAGTTTTTTTTTATTTTCCTAAATAAACACAAGGCTTAAAGCCAAAATATTTATGTCCAAATTTTCAGTTATATAAGCAAATCTAAAATAAACCATTTACCCAAAACCTGTTGTCCTAAGGGCTATATCCTGTTTACAGGTGTAAGCCAGTTTAAGTGGGATGTCAGACATGGGTTTTCCAAGTCACATCTTGCCAGATCTACAGCTTCACTCTTCAGAAAACCTGATATGTGAGCTCTGCATTTTGATTCATGTTTCCCTTTGTCTTATTCATCAGCCAGTAGTGTTCTTCCTCTCTGTCTAGAACACCTTCTTGCCTCGTGGATTTGGCATGACTAATGTCTTCTTCAAAAGTTTGTATGTGTTGGTCCATTTCCTCTTCTGAATTCAGCTGAAAGAGCAAAGCATCTCTGAGGACAGAGGGAGAGTGGTTGCCTCGTGTCTCTCCTGAGCCCCTCTTACAAATAGTGTCAATGCACTTGCCCTCTGCTGGGGGTAACTCACCTCATCCTCAAGGATGGGTTCCATTTGCCAGGAAAGCTGGTGAATGATTTTAAGTAGAATAGTAGGGGTTTTTAATATATTTAAAGGTATAAAAAGATTTCTTGTGGAATTTTACATAACAATAAATATTCACCAGGGATGTGATCCCTTCCCTCTGTCCCTCCTAAGTGAACAGAATTCTACTCTAGTTTGATTTTTCGTATCTCTATACCTCATAATTTTTGCCACCATTCAAGAGCTTGAATTAGTTTTTCAAGTGCCAAACTATTATTTTTGGGTGGGAAGAATTTAGCAAAGCTGCCAGAAAAATCAACTGATTTCTGATTGGGTATTTTCTATTATTTAGAGTATACCTGCCAAATCTCCTTGTTTGTAGAGGCTTTCTTTTGCAAAAGCATAAGAATCTCCTTGGACTAATAATTGGTTGAGTTTTATTTTAAGCTAATGATTTCTGGCTTTCAAGAAATTATCATCTTCCTCTTCTGTATATGAAAACTATGTCATTAATATTGTAGGAGGTATTTAATCAATTTAAATGGAGCAGAAATTATCTGGCAGGACTGATACTTCAAAGGAATCTACAGTTCATCAAGAATACTTTAACTGATTGTAAATGTCTTCCTTTCTTATGCATGTATAAGGTTTAAAGTATTCTGTGAGCACTGAGGTCTTTTATCACTTCAGTTGCTTATGGAATACCAATGAAAGTAATATATGTTCATCATGTAGAAAATATGTTGGCAGACAGATAGATACCTGCAGAGCCTTAAATGCTTTGGCATTGTCTTCATTTAATCAGCATAGTTGATCCCTGCTTTCCCTAGGGGTTTATACTTTCAGAATGAGATCAAAGGTTTATATGAAAGTTTAAGGAAAAGTAAAATTCACCTACTTTAGAGATGAATGAATAGATAAAGAGAAACATAAAACTTTAGTCACCCCAGTCTCTAATATAAAATGCTTCGTAGGAGCAATAATTATGCTAGTTGTATATGTTTTAAAAATCAGACATCTGAGATGTTAAGAGAATAATTTCCTGGAATTAAGTACTTATCTGATTAAACTTTTGTGATCTGTTTTCATGATGATTTTTAAAAGAGTAGCTGTTTTATGCCGTGTCTGTGTGCTTTTCTAAATTAATAAACTGATTTGGCATTGAAAATGCTTTTTGAGGAATGCAAAGACAAGCCACAAACACAACCCTTAAGTTAAAGTAACAGTTAAAATATCCAGGACCATTTTTTGGGTATTCTGCCTGCCTTTTTGTGGCACTGATTTTTTGTGTCTTTGCATCTATTTAAAATGCTATAGAGCAAGTTGAATATTTCATTGAAGGCTGATTATGGTAGATGTTTAGTGGAATAGAGCAAAAAAGCCTAGAAATAGTAACAGTTACATTTAAATTATGATGCAGATATGGCATCCTAATGCTAAATAGGTCATACATACATGGATTGGTTTCAGTAAAATTGCAGGGAAACAAAAGTAAACAAGAGTACAAAGCAATTACATAAAACAAGATTGTGGCCAGGGGTAAACAAAATCTATCAGCCTTGTTTTCTGAGTGCTGTTCATGGTTTTTTATTAGAAATTAATTTTGATGTGCTGGTATTTTACTTTATGGCACAATAATGGTTATTTTGTTAAGAAAATGTCACAACACTTATCAGGTGTTGTAATCTTTGCAGCTGATACCATACTTAGTGTTTAGTCATCAGCTGCTGCTGAAGTAGCAGAAGTGGACTCTGCATTTGAAGTTGGAGCATCATCAGCAAATGCATTGGGTTCAGTTTGCTGACACGTGTGTAATATCTTAGCTGAAATGCTGCAGTGAACAATGTATTTCATTTTCCCTGTAACTGAGCTTACAGGGGGCTGAGTGAGTTATGTGATTTCTAGGAAAACTGTGAGCTTCAATTCTGTTCTGACAATGTTGTTTGCATGGGCTGGCTTGGCTACATCGGCCCAGTGCTTCTGAGTGTACAGCTGAAGTCTGAGCATTTGAGTTAGTAAAACTCAGTAGATAGGCCAAAAAACAGTAGATAGGCCAAAACTTGTGGTGGAGAGTTTTTCACAGGACAAATGTCACAGTTTGTTATTAAAAATTATTCCTGCACCTAAGCTGTAAATAGTGCTACCTGTTCATTACTAGTCATCTTCCAGTTTTAATCAAGTAGAATTTGTAAATGCCAGAAAGTTGTGCACTCATTAAACCGTAACAATTTTTTTTTAAAGCTAACAGAACAGTGTATTTGCAATGTATTTTCAACATTTCAGTTGAAAGTAAATGAAGAAAATGTAGCATTTATATTCAATTGAATTGCTTTGGCAACTTCTAAAATAAAATAGGGATATTTGGTTTTTCTACCTTGGGTATAATTTGATTACATTTGTAAAGTCCGTAACATTTAAGTGCAGTTTGGAATAAGAGACTCTGACTACTGAGTTTGTAGTTTTCTAAAAAATGTACCAGAATCATGACATCATAGCAGTAAGTTTTTCTCAATTATTTTCTCACCTTTCTTTATTTCACAATGGAATTAAGAGTGAATTGCGCTGTGATTTAAAATATTTCAATCTCCTGTGACCTTTCACCAGTCAGTTCAGTTATATGTGCATCAAAACTGTATTTGAATCAGTTATTCACCTTTATTATAATAAACTTTTCATTTGTTTTAGACAAAATACACAACAGTACCAAATATCTTTTGTGTTCTGCATTTCCTGCATGTGTGTTGGTATAAGTAAAGTGCTAGTAATGCTACACAAGACTGCTGTTTTTACTGCAAACCTAAGTCACTATGTAGGCAAATCCTAAGGTACAAAATAAGTACCCAAGTTCCAGTGTCTCTTGCACAGACTTGCAGGATCATATTACATCAGGCACTAAATGTCATAAGTTTCAGGAGGAATGGCTATTCTTCTAAAATGTAAATTAAGGAACCCTTCCCCCTCACTTTTGCAGTTGGTAGATAATAGTGTTAGTATCTGAAGCTGTGCATTCCAGGGAGTAAAATTCAGCCTGAACTACAAAGAGCCCTCATGTCTGCTTGCCACAGCATGTTTTCAAAGTCTTTTGTGTAATAGCAACTGTTTTAAAAGCATATTTTGTTGATTAAAAAAAAATACAGTAGATCATAAAACAAGAAAGGTTTGTTTCAAATGTGTGAGAACATTCAGTCTTATGAATGTTGATGCTAGACCAAGAAAATATTGATTAATTTTAAATTTGATTTAGTTCTCCTGAAAAAGATATGGATAAGAACACAGATGAAGAGCAGCCTTCAACTACCTGTAACCAGTACCCTAAAGAAGCAGTGAAGAAACGTCAGATTTCGGGTCGAGGTTCCGGGGGCAATGATTCTTCCAGGACCTTCAGAAAAAGCTTCAGGCTGGACTACAGGTTAGAAGAAGATGTAACAAAATCAAAGAGGGGCAAAGATGGGAGATTTGTCAACCCGTGGCCAACGTGGAAATCACCAACCTTACTAAACGTTTTGAAATGGTCCTTCATGGAAAAAGATAACAGCAATGTGCCACGCTCAAAGCAGGTGAATACTTCCATGTTTTACTTTTGTGATTAAGACTGCTTTTAACTCTGCTCTAATCAATAAAATAAGACAGTTTCTAACTAATACTCATTAGGCATCTTCTGCTGACTCTTCTACGTTGTACTTTTCTGATTTTATTGACATCTTAATCTTTTCAAAAGGTGGGTTATTACTTTCTACCTCTTCAATTTTTGTCTCCTTGTTAGTTCCACATGCTTTAATTTATACAGCTCAGTTTACATTTATAAAAACAAAAAATTGGCCCCCTAGCTGAGTCATAAACCGGTTACGGCCTTTCCTTTTTAATAGGTGTTGCCTTATGAAGCACACTATTAAATTAATTTGTGTTGTATGAAATAGCTAATTTCATGACGTATCTAATTTTTAAAATTTTGCCTTTTTTTTTCCAGATGGCAATTTAATACATATGTTGCATCTCTTGCATGAAAATGTAATAGTTTCTATCACCTACTTATGAAAATGTTTACAAATCTATTTTTAGTGTTCCAGTATACCAGGAGAAAAAAAATTGCATATGTTAAAAGTAACCTGAGCAAGTATTCGTACTGAAACACTTAGAGTGGCAGTTTACTGAGTAATACTGTTATTTGTTCTTGGTGGAATGCTTTTGTCAGGTATTGTATATAAAGGGGGAGACAGGAGAAGCTTCTTTTCCATGAAAAGTAATGGATACTGGAAAGCCACAGGTTATCTTTATGGTCACAGGAGGTATGAAGATGAATTTTGACAGAATTACTTCTCAGTGTATGTGTTGACTGTACTTCAGAAATACTGTGCTGTAGGGTGCACAACCAAGGACAGTATACTTTAACAAGCAGGTGTTAATAATCTTTTTAAGCATGGAAGAAGGTATAAATCTCACAGCCAGTATTTAGTAAAGAGCCTTCTGTCTTGTCTTACCTGAATTACCTGTGAAGGAAGGAATTCTATCAGTTTTATGGGCAGGAAAGCCATGTTAGGCATTAACGCATGATGGTTTGGGGATGTTTAAGGAACAAATAATCTTGGCTGTAATTTAACAATAATAATAAATAATGTGACTTAGAAACACAGCAAACTTGTGTCAGTCTTGCAATCCCTTCCAGCAATTTACTTTTTTAGCGTTGGTGGCTTCCTTGTGGTGACAAGGGTTTTGTCAGTGTGTGCAGCTTTGTAGACAGTGTGCTGGCCACTTTTTAATGAAATTCACACCTGGACATGTTCAGTTGCCTTTGACTGCTGCCCTACTTGGTACGTGTAGAACAGGCTCCATGTCTTCCCAGTGCCAGTGAGAAACTGGGCAGTGACTGAGGTCCCCCGAAGGCAGTGCTGAGGTGTACTGCAGAGTGCAGAGCACACAGCACTCTGATGGAGTGCAGAACTGCAGCACTCCCCTTTAATTTACAGCTCATCCCTACCATAAAGGATGATCACAAAGAAATCTACAAGGTACCTGTTGAAAAGCCATCTCTCTGACCCAGTTGGGATTAAGTATGGGCTGAGTCTATTTTTTGCAGAGGAAATCTTTTAATTAGGTGCCTGCAATTATTCAGGAGTTTGGTGAAGTAAATCAGAAACAGCAAAACCTAGATAGGGATCAATGAAATGCACTTCTGGAGTCCTCAGCCATGCTGATGCTTGTTTCAACCACTTTTGTTCCACCCCTAAATCAGCCTGTGAAGTGCCTCTGAGCTTGTTTAAAATTCAACCCAAGGGCTCCATACTTTATTTATCACTGCTAGATGGCATGTCCTTTGAGCTTCAGTTTCCACATTGATGCCCTAGTGATGCCCTGCTATGCTGGGCAGGTTCAGTTTATCTGTACCAAGTGCTTTGCATATGTAAAAATGAGCATATTATCCAGGATATGTGTTTGTGCTTCACTGTGGAAAAGCTATATGTATTATAATCATGCCTTCACAATGAGCCTATGTCATTATCCAGAATGCATGGACTTCCTGTATTTTCATTACAGGCTTTATTAGTAACTTTGTTCAGTGCTATTGGAAGATCTTTAATTATTAGTTGTTGCATCAGCAGTTAAGATTGTTTTCATTTCTGTAAAATCCCGTGGTATTCCAGTATGCACTAAGCACCAAAAATCCCAAGATAATCAGCTAGTCCTACCAAAGCCTGTCATGTGTTTTTTCTTGCTTTGCATTAGAAAGGAATGAAGAGCAGGGAGGGGGGAAGGGGCACAGCAGGATGAATTTTTGTATTACTTGAGTAATGAAGATAAGACAGTATTAAGCACACTTCTATTGGTAGCTGATTTGACATTGCTGTATTTCAAAAATCTGTTGTAATTCTTCTAGTTTTAGTATGTTTCTGGTTAGTCTGACAGAACAAAATGTATTATAGCAGGATAAAAGTTCCATAAAATACGTATTTCATTCATTCTATTGCTTCAACTTGTTGTCTGTGTTTTAAGTGCTTAAGTGCTTAAGAGAGTGTTTCTTAAGTGCTTAAGAGAAGACTGCTAATAGAATTTATATTCTAGTTTGAAATCTTATGAGTTGAGTATTGCTTATTGCTTTAAAATGTGATTTTGATGTGCTTTTGTAAAATACTAAAAAAAACAAAACCCAAAACCAAACAACCCCAAGCACAAATCACTTGCACTGAGAACATGCCTGGTTTCTGATCTCATCCTCTGAGGAATCATTGATTTGGATCAGAGGCCTGTGTATCACAAACCTGGAGAGCACAAGCTCTGTACGAGATCCACAGGTTACACTGCCTTTGTGATCTTGCTTTGTCTTGAACTTGTGTTACAGAATTTCATTTAAATAGGTCAGGATAGCAGTTGTTCAGGCTATGCTCTTCTCTATCAATCTTCCTGTCTGTGTGACTTTTACAAATGCCTTTTATAGTGAATAGTTCTACCTTTAAATTGACTATTCTAAATACTTGATAGCATCAATCCCAGGGACATCCCTCTAAAGCCTTTATTAGTAGTGCAGATGTGTTGTGGCTTTAGGCAGCCAAGTCCCAGTCAGCTGCTCACTTCCACCCCCAACTGCTTGCACCCCAGTGGAATTGAAAGGGAAAAAAAATCAGATAGCTTGTGAGCTGAGATAAAGACAGTTCAATAGGTAAAGCAAAAACTGTGTGCAGAAGACAACTAAGAAATTTGTTCCCTTTGCAGGGGCAGGCAGGTGTTCAGTTCAGGTGTTTTCCCCCGGGAAAGCAGGGCTGCATCCCATGTAGCAGTAACTTGGGAAGACAAATGCCACTCACTCTGAATGTCCCCCACCCCCTCCTTCTTACCCTAGATTTTACTGCTGGGTGCAATGTCATATGGTATGGGATATCTCTCTGATGGGTTGGGGCCTGCTGTCCCAACTGTGTCCCTCCCAGCATCTTGTGTGCCCAGTAAACTGGCTGAGATGCTATGTAAGCACTGCTCAGCAACAGCTAAAACATCAGTGCTGTCACCACTGTTTTCAGCACAAATCCAAAACGTAGCACCATTTATGCTAGTGGGAAGAAAATTAACTGTAGTCCAGGTAAAACTAGGTAGAATATGTCTTGAGTCCCACTTAATGTTCACATCTGCCAATTGGCCAGTTCCTCATCCATTTAATATTGTTTATTAATATTGTGTAATGCTAATTTAAAAAAACCCTAATTTGTGCCAAATGTCAGCAAAAAAGTGAATTATTTTATTTCTGAGAAATTGTGTGGTCTAACTCTAAAACCAACCACTTAAAAAGAACATTTTCCATTAAAAAACGTAATAACTGACCTGAATTGCTTTATGACAATTTATTAAGTTCTGTGTCTGAGTTTTATTTCTTTGATATAATCAGATTTGTTAATTTAACTATACGTAATTTGTTGGTTTGTCCTAATTTCCATTTTTGAGTATTATATTAGTTTTGTGTATCTATCTTTTTTTTTTTTTTAATTTGAAGTGTCACAGTATATATTCTTCTGTGGTTCAGATTTCTGTGGCCAGTGTTGTTCCCATGTACTTAAAATGAAATAGAAATAAGAAAGTGATGCTTTCTTTCTTGGAGAAGCCCATTTATTTCAGTATAAGACTCCTCCTTTTATTGTATGAACCAAGAGGTTGTATTGTACTAACCTTATGTTCAACTTCACAGAAGGTTATCTATTTCTCATTCCTGGAGACAGTAATGAAACTTCTTCAGTATACATGTCTTGTCCATTAGCTCTCAGAAAAAGCAATTTCATTAATATTTTATTATTTACAGCAGAATTGCAGGAAGGTGGAGATGTGCATGCTTTGATTTTCCCAACATATGCCTTCCAAATCAATAAAATATTGTGAAGAAAGTAACTTCCCTGAAACTGTCAGGACTGGTTTAGCAAGGCAACTCCCAGAGTTCTAAACTGTCACAGCATCAGCTGGACTTTTAAAGGAGCACAAGGTCAGTTCTGTATAAACTCACTGATAGTGCTAATCTGTGCTAGGCTGAGAGAATGAGAGCAGCAACCATGGCAGGCAGAACTTGACTTGGAACCAGAAGTGCTGGGACATTTGTGATTATGAGGGAAAGGAGTGTCAGGAGTCTAGAAGCTGCCCTAGCACATGAAAATTCTTCTAAAGCAATGTGAGGAGTACAAACCATAAGTGTTTGGGAGGAGAGCCTTAGCCACATTGTGGCCAAGCTGGAGATGGTCAGGAATTCTGAGAAGACTCTTTGGTTGGTTGTTTTTTGTCTTTTTTGTTTAAATAGGAAAGCTCTTATTTATTACACATAAAACTTCTGCATTAGCACTTCAACCACACTGCAGTGAAGAGCATAACTCTGGTTCAAAATGAGAGAATGAGTGGTGGTTGGGCAGTGAATTTCAGTAGGTAATGTACAGCCATGGCCTCCTTTGTGCCAGGATACACACAGAGTCAAATTCGAGCCAATCAAAATGAGAGCTGTGTATTTTTTACCTCTGGATTAATGTTCATCCAGATCAGTTCTCTCACCTGTTGTACTCAAGTAGGGACTGCAAAACTTGTCAAGCTGGAATAAGAGAGGAAGTGGAGGAAGCTTATCATAACCAAGCATATCTAAGTATCATAAGGTATATCTTAAAAATTATTTTTATGAATGTTCATCAAATTATTGGCAGGATGGGAAGGCAGAATTGTAATAGCTAACATTAGCCAAGGGAGGTTAACCTTTGTGTGCTGCTTCTAGATGTAATGAGGACAGAGAGAGGGCCTGATAAAAGCTAGCAGAGCTATTGTGGAGTGCGGCTGGGGTACATGGCATTTTCTTTCACCTGTGACTTACTTGGGCTAGGACTTAAAAGGATGCATCATTTAGCATAAGCTAAACCTGAGTATTTGTTAAGTAACACTTTGCGTGTGTGTGTGTATAGATGTTTTTTTTTTTTCAGGTGGAGGAATCCCTTCCTGGGATGCTGTTAGTGCCTTGCAGTGCTTTCATTGCAATGCCCCCAGACTCTATCAGGTCTCCTGGCCTGGTGGGATACTCTCTCCTCTTTCTCGACAGAGAAGTGTTGCAAAAACCTAGAATGAAATTAGGAGGAAATAGCTGGGAAAATGGACATTAAAAAGGCATCTGGTGTGTGTTGCAGTTCTCTGCATAAAAGCATGAACAAAGTACAAGTATGGACTGTGTTGGTTTGCACCTTGTATGCAGTTTTTGTTCCATGGCCAAGTATATTCTGAAATTTCTCATGCATATTGTGTTCTTTTCTGCCAGGAACTCGACAAAGAACTTCCATTGTTACAACCTTACTTTGTTCAAATGCCAGAAGATGCTGGGAAGACAGGAGATGGTATGCGAGTCACGTGGCTGGGACATGCCACAGTTATGGTGGAAATGGATGAACTCGTGTTTCTTACTGACCCGATCTTCAGCCAGAGAGCTTCCCCTGTTCAGCTGTTGGGTCCCAAGCGCTTCCGAGGGCCTCCGTGCACGGTAGCGCAGCTCCCCAAGATCGATGCGGTGTTGATCAGCCACACCCACTACGATCATCTGGACTACGGCTCCGTGGCGAGTCTGAACGAGCGCTTCGGGAGCGAGCTGCGCTGGTTTGTGCCTCTGGGGCTCCTGCAGTGGATGCAGAGATGTGGCTGTGAGAATGTGATTGAACTGGATTGGTGGGAGGAGAACTGTGTCCCTGGTCATGATGCGGTAACTTTTGTCTTCACCCCTTCCCAACATTGGTGCAAAAGGACTGTGCTGGATGACAACAAGGTTCTGTGGGGCAGCTGGTCTGTCTTGGGACCTTGTAACAGGTTTTTCTTTGCAGGAGATACTGGATATTGTTTTGCTTTTGAACAAATAGGTAAAAGGTTTGGACCTTTTGATCTCGCAGCCATCCCCATTGGAGCTTATGAGCCAAGGTAGGAAAATCAGTTTGAGCAAAATACATAAATGGAATTAAATACTGATCACAAAAAATAAATTCAGAAGTTAAAACTGGAGGTGTACTTTGTTGAAAAGTATGTGTATGTGTGATGTTTCTGGGGAGTTTTTACTTCAGATTAAAGCACATCAAGGATGAATCAGCAGTCTTTCTTCCCTTAAAAATGTTGAGGAAAGATCTGGAATTATTATATGCCTTTTTTTTCTGAAACAGCATTGTTTAATCATTCTAGTGTATGTCATTTGGTGCATTTTTCTTTTGCTTCAGTCTTTACCCTGATTTTGCAACTTACCTAGAGACAAAGATGACTTGGTTATAGAGCATCAAAGATCTGTTTTCTCAGGAGAGCAAACTTTTCTCCTTTTGGAGAAAACACTTAGTAGTACTCATATACAAAACAATAGTACTCATATAATGCTGGAAGGAAAGCATGTATGGGCTGGGGAAAAAAAAATGGGAATTCAAATAGTGTGGTAAAACTTTGGTATCTTTGAATTGTCAAGTTCTCTCTTCTGTTTTGCCTGTTCCCTTGGGCTGTCTCTGAAGCACACATCTTTTGGTGTGTACTGCTAGCACAAAATCTTATCAGGGATGGATTTAAAGTTTCGGCCTTAATGTCTCAGGGCACCAGTAATATGTCCTTAACTTATTGAAAATAGAGATAAGAAATATCCTTCAAAAAGAGAGTACAATAAATGAACTGCTGTTTGATATGTTGGTATATATTAGTTGCCTGATTGTGAGTGTTCTGTGTTATCTAGGTGTACATGTTTATGATTTTTTTTAATTAGGTGAGCATATATTTCTTTTTGTTCTTTGCAAAGAAAGTAAAGGAGAAATCTTGCACTGAATTAGGTGACACATAAAAGTGGTTCTTTGTTTTGGTAGGTGGTTTATGAAATACCAGCATGTGGATCCTGAAGAAGCAGTAAGAATCCATATTGATGTTCAAGCAAAGAAGTCTGTAGCAATTCACTGGGGGACCTTTGCTTTAGCAAACGAGGTAAATTGCAGCACTAAATATGAGTTCAGATTTCCAAGGACTAGACAGTCATAAGTGAAGCTTTGCTTGTGCAGTTTAACCTACATATCTGTAAATGCAAACTTAAAATGTGAACTTTGAGTGAAAAGTTGTACTCTCTATACTGCTGTTCAAAACACTGCTTAGCTTTCCGTAAGCATGTACATAAAATATTTCCATGGTTAAGAAAGTGCAGTTATTGAAGCAGATGTGAAGGATTTCTGACATCCAGATGCTGAGGAACACAACAGATGAGGACACATGCAGTATTATGCAGTGTTATGTATTACATTATGCAGTAACAGAAACATAGTGGTGCATCACTTGGAGATAGTAGGAACTGCGTGCCTGTAGGTCAGTACAGTATTTATTAATTATGTCTGTCTAGTAAATATATAAACAGTGTTTTTAATAGTTGATTCAAAGTCAAAACCAGAAGAGATATTTAAAAATCGAGTTTTTCTGAGTTTTTTATTATTTTTAATGTTTTTTTTTCCCTCAAACCCCCCCCCCCCGCACCCCCCCACAAGTCTACAGACCGAATAATACACAGCAACTAAAAATGCACTGAATAGGAAGTATCTACATCTGCTTTGATATTGTCTGGTAGCTGGTTTTCAACTTTTGTTTTTGCATCAGTTGCGCCATTTTACCTCCTATCTCATCAAATGTTCTGTCCCGTCTATGCTCCCTCCCAGCTCACCGTGCAGCTCCGCGGCAGGGCACGGAGGGAGCATAAAACTCTTGGCTAGAACATTTCCTGTCCCCAGTGTTACTAGTGCCCGCGGTACAAATGTTACTGTGTATTTAGGAGCAGAAACATTGATGATTTCTCCTTGACGCTGCCTTTCGAAAATGTGACAAATGCACGGCGATAACTTGAGAGGGCCGCGCTGGGGGAGCCGAGCGCTCGGACGGGACCGCTGCCAGCCTGGCCTTACAGAGCGAGGGAAAGCGCCGGCTGCTGGCGGCCAGCGCTTCCTCCGAAGGCATCTACTGCTGACAAGCTGAGCCTTGCTAGTTCCTCTGCAGCTGTAAATCAGCGTTCTTATCGTTCGAAACCTTAAAATGAACCCAAACATTTTAATGTGACAAATATCCTTATCCTCCCCCCGTGTTTTAGAGCAGTGGGGGTTTCCCCCCCCCTTCAAAAGATGTTGGAGTGGTATCTTTTCCCTCATATTATTCTTGGTTTTTTTGTTTTTTTTTTCAGTATTACTTGGATCCTCCGGTTAAATTGAATGAAGCTCTTGAAAGATACGGCTTGAAAAAAGATGACTTCTTTCTCTTGTGCCATGGAGAGTCACGGAATTTGAATAAAAATGAAAACTGAAACAGTGTCAGTTCCTTGTAAACCCTGATTGATTTGAACTAGCAATTAATGTTACAATACTATAATAAAGTACCTGCACCATAGATTTTTTTTTTAGATTGAATTGGATTTCTAAATGCCAGGTTTGTCTTTGTTTCAGAACTAAAGCTTGCATACAATTTCATGACAAATTTTACTAGTTTTATTGTTTATAAATTTAGAGAGGTGATCTAAAAGTGGTTTATATATTGTGTTGTCTGAGAATAACTTGCTCTTATGTACACCGCTGATTAAAAAGAAATTATTTTTAAACTCATCTTACCTGCAGCAGCAATAATAACTTCAGCACAGAACATATTCTTAGGATTAATGGCTAACTTGAGTTATTCATTGCTAGACTGTCATCTCTGACTTGTTAGTCTTCAAGTTATGCCCTGTACCTTGATAACTTCACTGTATGTTTTGTGGGGTGAAGTCTTCCAATACAGCTGTGTTATTAAAGCACAAGCATGGTCAAATTGTTTCACTCTTCATGTATTAATGAACTGCAGAAGCTGAATTTTACATCAAAGAAATGTGCCTTTTAAAGAGAGAGAGATAGTTTAATATTGCATCATGGATATATAAAACTAACTAACTGCTGGCCAGAGTATCTGCACACTTTTATTGTTTTGTCTGTGTTTTTAAGTTAGGTCTGAATGTGTCAACTGCAGCACATGAAGTGGAAAAATCTCTTAGTGTCACTTGTCCTTGCATTAACTCAGCCTTTTTTTTTTTTTTTCAGTAGAAAGTCTTAAGCAAGGGCTGTGGTATTTTTTCTAATAGCTTCCCTATAATTTTAAAGTTGAATGAGAGATTCCAACATTGTTCAGTGTTATAAAACTTGGCCAAATGTGTCTGTATCAAATTGTCTTGCTAATTTACAGAATTAAAGCCAATTGTTGACAATAAAAAGGGCTGTTCTTCTCCTTCATAATTTCATTGGCAAATTATGTTTTGTTTATGATTTCTTTTGGTCTGTGGGATACGTGGGTTGGTTTTGGGGTTTCTTTTTGCTCTTGATGTACATTTTATTTTCATATCCCACAAAGATAAATATATATAAAAAAAGACGAATTATTCAAAGGCATGAACTTCTGGCAGCTAATGAAAACCAGTTAATGAGATTTCATGGCAGGAACAACTGAGGTAATCTTTTAACTGTAGACAGTTACCAAAACTTTTTTAAAACTACCCTGTTATTCAGTGTGGAGGCTGTTTCAGAGGAAGTCTCTAGCATTTACACAAGGGCTTCAATCACAGTTTTATACTATGTATATTATCTGTTTGTAATTTTGTGGAGGGCACCAAGCTGCAAGAAGTTTCAAGTACTTTGCATTACAAGTTTAACGTTGATTTTGTTGTGGGTTTTCTTTACCTGTTTTTATAATCATCAATAGGTTATTCAGTAAAATTATGTACTTTAGAAAGAGTGAAACTAAAATACAGAATACCTAGATAAGCAGCCACAGAGCAGAGAAATAATGAGTTACATGGATCAGAAACTAAATGTCAGTAATGACATAGCTTGTTTTGGATCTGTTAATTCACATTTGTACCTAGAATGGTGACCATTATGTTTTGTTTGGTGCTGCTAAGATTCCACCAAGCATGTGGGGTAGGTGATAAAAAATGAGACATCTTTGCATAAAAGGCATGTTGGAAAGTCTTGCAGGATTTCAAAACATCTCAACAGCATTGCTCTATGAAGAAAGCATTTAAAAATTATTTTTCTACACCAGAAAAAGAAAACTGAGATAACACCGTAGCAAGTTCTCATGTATTTTTAGAAAAAGCCATTTGTTTCTGTCAGCTGTCAAAGCAAGGGCTAAGAGATCAACTCTGTCAAAAAGACCATATTTGAAAAACTTATTTTTAGGTCGGAGAACACGGAAAGGGACATCTAGATATCTCCATTGTTGAGCTGAAGACACCATGTATCAGCTATACCTAGAACAGACTGGTCCTAATGTCTTGTTAGGAGAGTGGGTAAATTCTTAAGTGTCTGGCCTAGTCTTTATTTTTCTTAGTCAAATTCAGTAGCAGAAAACATTAAATCTACAAAACGTTGCAAAACATTAAGTGATTGTAGCATAACTTGCTTATTACAAACTGTACCATGTTTTAGGAGCAGTGAGAAGGAGAAAAGGAATTTCACTGTCAATGTAGCAATTGTCAAGTTTCTGACTGGGAATTGTGCCAACTTCTATTTCTGCCTTAACTGTATTCCAGCTGCATTAGGTGCATATACCTATGTGGATAAATTTGGTATGTGTAGCTTTACCCCTGTATTGATTAGGGCATGGGTCTGTCACAGTTTCAAGGTCATATTTTTCTTGCAGTTTTAGCTATTTGCAAAGTGACCTGAAAATAAATATCTATTGCATTACAGAAAGAGAAGATAGTAATGTTTTCTTGAGAGCGGAGTGAGTATACTTAATCAGAAAGATGAAGCACTTGGTTACAGTTTAGGTGATACAGTTCTCTTAAAAATGGAACAAAGTGGAAAACTTTCCTAGCCTTTACATCCAACACCTTTTTTAGTTTCTCTGTAGTGGAAGTTTGTCAGTAGTTTGGTTTTAGAAGTATTTTCCAATATGTTTTCTGTCTGTCAGTGAAGCTCTGTTCAGATTCTTTCACAGCAATGTTTGTATGGATTCCACTTCATTTTGAATTAATGCTGGATTGATGACTAAAACTTTATGGGGGCTTATTCTGCAGAAGCACTCATTCCAGTGATGTTCCAGTTGCAGAAAAACAAAAGGAGTAAAGATCCCCAAGGAAAGGAAGCTCAAAGGCTGCTACAGCATTGGAAGTTTTTTGAAAAACATGTATGATACTGCTCTTGTCAGACAATTTTTAAGTAAGAAATGAGACTGTTGAATTGAAGTTGGAGATTATCTTTGACTCCTAACAAAATATTCTTTAAAGTATGTCTGCTCTCCCTAAAGTTACATTTTTAAAGCACTATAAAATCTTTTCAGTTTTTGTTCAAGTTTAGAAACCTTTCACAGTTGTGATCAATTGCACTGCAGTTTGGCTAAATGGAATGGATATACTAAGCATCCAAGAATGGAGTTTTAGAATAAATTCCATGCAGGTAAGATGAAAAAAACCTAGGTTTGGTGACTTTAGCATGCAGCTTTCATTGAAGCTCCTAATTCTGTAGGAAGCCAATGATAGTTTAGTATTGGTTTTATTTAATATTATTTTTTAAGATTCAGCTGTACCAATTTCATAGATTAATAAAATATAAATGCCTGATCTCCAATTGCTAAATCTTTAATGCGTAACTGTAAAGAGGTATTTATTCAACATCTGTAAATACTTAAAAAAAAAGTTTTTGACATTGCAAAAGATATTTTCATTCACTTCACCCATTCATTTAAAATGTTTATTTTACATTATGAATGTTTTCATGTTTTATACAGTTTTCCCCCATTGCGTAAATGTAGCAATGGTGCAGTGGTTTATGGGTAATAATTAAGCTATTTTTGTCTCTTGTTTGTAAAAAAATATGTTATGGTCTCTTTTGTAGTAATGCATTTTGTAGTTATGCATTCTCTTTTGTAGTAACTCATCTGTGCCTATTAAAGTGATAGTATTTAGGGGGTTTATTTTCCTCCATCGTTGTTGTATTGTTTACTTGTGGGCTTTTTTAGCATAGCATTGCCAAGATTAGGTATTTTCATCAGGTCAGTCTGCTTTAAGAAAACAACACTATTGTGTTAATATTCTCACAACTTGCTCTTTCACTTCTGTGTCAGGGTGATGCAGCAAAGATGCCAGTCTCTGAGTGAATGGGGAAGAGTCCCTGCAGAGTGTGAAGAAAATTGAGTCTTCACTGTATTCCTCAATCATGGTGCCTTCTTCATTGTTCATGTTCTTTTTCAAGTTTGCTGCAAATGCCAGGGCTCGAACCAGAATATCTCTGTTTATACAGTTGTCAAAAAGTAACACCAATGATGGCACCTAGGATATTGAAGAAATATTCCACACTTAATCAACAGCAATAAGTATATATAACTAAAACAAACTTCAGAAAATGGAAAAAAAATGTGCATCTAAACCAGAAATGGTAGGGAATCCCAGAACTTCATATGCTGGGAACTCCTGTCAGAAACTTGCACAGTATGCACATTTTCTCTCGAGAAAAGACTGCCCAGTGTATCAACAGGCTAATAAATACTTTGTATTTTCAATCTCCAAAATGTGTCTGTCTGGAAAATTTCCATTTGGAAGGGAGGGTCTGCTTTCCTTCTCAGCCACGTTGATTTTGCCCTGAATGTTTTTGTTAGCATATACGATAAATGAAAAAAATGATGCAGTTAACAGAGAACTGAATATTTAACTACCCTAACCTTGTTTGAATAATGAAAAGATAGCATTATCTAGACTAGCTCTGTCCATGGCAGATAGCTCAAAAGTAAAAGCCATTGCACATTTTAAATAAGTTAGTTTGGGGTGGGGGACAAGGATGCAGCACCATTCCAGGCCCTGACTCTATTTTGGTGGGAGGAAATGAAACTGAAAGAAATCTGCATGCCAAGGCCAGCACAGCAAATGTCACACAAATTTCTCCATGAAGAAATAAGTATATGCACAGGGAAAGTTCAATTAGAGCACTTAGAGGCAACAGTTTTATGGCTGCATTTGAATAAAGGGGTGGGGATTGCAGTAGAATTTTGTTGGGTTTAGTCCAGTACATTGGCTATAGAAACAGCAGTTGAGAAGGATCACTTACATACTGGTTCTATTTGATGGTTTTCAACCTATTTACTGACCATGTGTCTGGAAATGAAATTTTGGGCTCCTTTTACATGATACAAACTGAAGTTCATGGTATTACCCCTTTGGTGGAAAGGGAAGGTTAGAACAGGCTTCTGCAAGTTATCATTGATTATTTGGAATGGTACACAGGAAGTACAGCCAAGGGTCTCAGAGTGTACAGGCCCCGTGCCTCTCCCTCTATAAATACAGTATCTGTAATACACTGCTCTCTGGAATAAAGCCAGCCTGTGAAAGAATGTGCACTTAGCTACTTATTTTAACCAACCAGTGTCTAGAATTTATTCTGGAATTGCATATGTATTTCCAATGCATTCAAATTCTTGTAGTGCATGCAATACCTAAACTGCTACACAAATATGTATATCCTGAAAAGAAAATGAAGCAGCAAGAACCTTACCTGAGGTCTGAGAAGATGTCTTGTCATGGCTGGGTTTGCAGATAAGTTCACAAGTACTTTCAAAACTTGAATCTGAAGTGAGGAATGTACAAGTTCATTAAAAACTCCAAAACAGTAAGTACAGCTGTAATGGGCATCAATAATGTCAAAAGCTGACTTGGGGAGGAAAAGGTAGAATGGGTTAACTAACATCTTGAGTATTTTAATATAGGGAAAATCAGGATATAGACATTTTAGAAGCAAATTCAGATTGTCTTAAACATGAAAATAATGCAAAACCCATAAACAAATCCCAGTAGGCCAAATGCAGAATATTTTTAAAATATGAAGAAGATGGTTAAGTACTACATTTAAAATGATCCAAAGAATATACAAATACACCTTTGTGCTTGTCTTTAAACACTAGGAAAAGGCCATATTACTTCTTGTGCTAAAGTACAATAGGTCTGTTATGTTTAATGGAAATGTGTGTTTTGGAAAACTGGTTGTGATCTGAAACAGCAACCCTGTACACTGATGGTACCACAACATCTTAATAAAAGCGGAGTGTGGTCCCTAACTGAAGCTCGTTTTAGTAATGCAATAATTCACAAATAAGCACAATTTCCAGTTGCATTCACTAAGGTTGCCAGATGTGTCATAAGCATAAGGGAACAAAAGTCCATAACCTAGGATCACTGCTTGGCATGTTTCCCTACAGAGATTTATGTGTCAGTGAAGCCTTTCCCATGCAGGTTCTCCTTGCTCTTGGATGCAATAGCAATGTTTAGAGCAGAAGAGAATTCTGGAGTTGCTATGGCAAAGGCACAGGGCAATCACAGTGCACCCTGCACTGCTTTGGTAGAGTTGTAGTCTGACGGTTACACTGCCATGATCCTGTTCCCTTTCCCCTTTATGAGTTTATAGTGTGAAAGTAATACAGATCTGTATTTTAGTGCATAAAATCTGTGTCGTTAATAAATACTTGGGTTTTCTTGGCACAATCTAAACCATTTCACAAAAACAGTAAAAAACAAGGTAAGTAAAGCAGCCTCATAAATGGCTTGTAAAAATAACACTACCCAGTACCTGTGTCCTTTCAGTTCCTTCTGAAAGCAAATGAAGGAAGCATGGAATTGACTTTATCATCTTTTGGTGGTAGTCATTGGTAACAGACATATTTGTCAACAGCCTGAGTCCAGCTAGCTGCACATCAGAGTTCAGGGGAGCTGACTCAACAGTCCTACAAATTTGTGTAATAAATACCTGGGGAAAGTGGGGAGGAAATAAAGAGAGAACAGTTTTAGATAAAAGCATATCTTCTGTCACAAATAGTACCAATGGTCTAGCTACAGTAACAAATGCTTCCTGAACACTGCTGGCTGAATGGTGAAGGTTCTTGGAAACAAGTAACTTTTTGTTTTGAATATTTCAAACATTCTAGTGCCATGACAGAAGCAGACCATACAGCATTGTGCTCACTAATCTTCCTGAAACGTAACTTGCTCTGTAAACTTAAATTGTTTTGACTCCATCTCATAAGAGACACAGCTGTGTTAAGGAGTTGTTTTAAAAATCACAAGTAACTAACATCTTAAATATTGAGAACAAGCTAAGAACAAGCTTTGAAATGAAATCCTTTCTCCCAACCATATGGCCCATTTACTGGAGCACACTGTAGGAACAGGGATGACAACTGACATTAACTATTATTTTTACCAATTTCTCTTCTGGATGACAGTATACTATGAATCTTGGAGTCCTAACTGAGAAAAAAAGTAATTTACTCTTACCAAAGGAGTTATTTTCTAGTTATACACCTAGACAAATATTGGCAAGCACTACTTAATAAAAATTGCCTATTGCTAAAGATGCTGCAAACTACCACCTACGGTCATGCTACCTCTTTATCAGGCTATTGAAACAAATTAGTAAAAGTCTTCAAATCTGCCTCAGCTCACCACTTGGACACTTCTTGATGTACTGATTAATCAGACAGATTTCTTTTTTCTTGATGTTTAGTCCTTTCATATCCATAGCATGTACTGTATTTACCAGTGGAACTTGTTATTTATACACACTCTTATTTTAAGATGGAAGTATCACCTGAAAAATTGGTCACATACAAACCCAGGGGCTCAATTACTCTTTTCTTCTCCCTGACCTAAGGAATCCTGGCAAGTTCAATCTTCAATCCATTCTGTTAAACAGCCACTGGTAATGTTCTAGGCACTTTTGGAAATCACCTTACCTCACATAATTTTGCCATAATCTTAGCAGCACAGTCTCTGATTAACAGTATTTTGTGAAAGCTGAACACAAACTGCATAGGTTCCTGTCTTTTATTTTAAATAAATAAAATGTTAGGGAAGTAATGCATTCCTATCATCCAGATAGAAATCATCCAGATCAATCATCCAGATCTGCTGACTTGTATGTCTATCATCAAAGCATTTTGGCATCCTGGCTTGTATTTAACAAATATGCTGAAGGACCTGTACTATCTCTTTGCCCCGGTTACTTTGGCTTTTCCCATTAAGAATCTTACCTGTATCTCTTCCTGATTTTTAATATTCATACTCAAATTACTAAGTGCATTTAGTGCTTTTTCTTTAACTTTGGGAACGCAGTTGGAGAGCATGCCTCCAATAACAGAAAGACCATCCAAATTTCGGATTATATCCTGAAATATAGAAGATATTTAATAGGATTTTTTAAAAAATCAATTTAAATGCTGAAGCATTCCCTCAAAGTCTCCATATTGACAAAAATGAGGTATATGAATAAAGAATTCCAGAACTGATTGCTCTATTTAAAGACAGTGCTAGAAGATACTGCTTTATTGCTTCTACTGAAACCAAGAAGGCTCCTGCATAGGAACAAAAAGTATTAGTTGCTGTTATTTGACAATGACACATCACCTTTGCTTTTAAAATCTGGTCTGCAAAGCATGCTTAAAGCATTTAAATTATAAAGAATAAAAGGAAATTACTGGATCATGAGTTGATGGAAGAACTGAGCCAGATTGCAGTACCTAAAAGTCCTGCTTGAACAGGACAGAATTTCAGGATGAAGCTTCATATTATTTATTATAGTACAAGTTTTGAAACTTTTTCCATTACATTTGTTTTTATTACTGTTTTAATCTTTCTCACTTAGACTGTAACTGTCTTTTAAAAAAATAGCTATTAAAAATTTAAATGGACCAATGGGCTTTGGTCATTCCAGTTGCATTCTGTTCTATTAGATTTATACTAAGCAGTTTTGAGAAGCCAGAATAGATGGCTGTCATGAGTAGCAAAAAGGGTGGGACCTTGGAGGTTAAAAAAAAGGCATAAAAATCAGCATCCAGCTCAAAGGTCTTCTACATTCTACGTCCAAATGATCTGGAGATACCTCAATAGCTGTAAAATTGCTAATGTGCAAACAGCACACAACTTTGTGAGGGATAAAAAAATATAGTTTATCTCACTAAATTTTAGACTGAACCAGGAAGTATTTAACCTAGTATTCAACCCTTTCATTAACATTACGAAATTGTAAGCAACAAAAGATACAGGACCTTTGAAGTACAGGACTCTGTACAGATTTCAAGTGGTCCAAACATGATTTGATAAATTCTGTGAAGCTGGTGATTATATTATTTGGGCCAGCAGAAACTAAGGCAAGACATGAAATGGATTTTAGAGCCCAAACTATCTTAGCTTTCAGTCCAGTGTCACTCTTTTAGCAAAACAGCAGCTCTCCTCTGACAGACTGGCTGGCATTGGACATTGTTGTTTTCTACAAAACAATACTCACTTGATTTACAGAGAAGGCAGCACTGTTGCTGAGAGTGATTAAAGCTTTCTCTTGAATTAATGGATCATCTGTGGCCTGGAGTAAAAGAATAAGTTTCTGTAGAGCATCCACATCCATGGTAGGGTTTGACACTGGAGGACTGCTGTCTGTTAATGTTAAGAAGTTAAAGACTTGATACGAAGTTTGATACATTTCACTTAGTTGCTATTTAATGTTTGCAAAGCTGAAATTCAGCTCTCAGTTGTAGGACATACTGTTCTAACAACCATTGTGCCTAGCCATAATGTCATGGTAAAAAGACTGTGTTTTATGACACTAAGATTTCCATCCTCTTCCTGAGTCCTCTAATTACCTCTTTTGAAAGTGGACAATAAAAGGAACACACAATTAGAGGTTGAGGTGTGTTACTTCCTGGTTAACCAACAGCAAATTTTCTCTGCAAAATTATTAGGAATATTTACGAAACATGGTTTGAGGGGTTTGGGGAATTTTTTTGTGTCCCTGAAATGAAATGTAGAAATCTGTCTGGGCATGGTAGGGAACAGAACTTCCAGACTACTACTTCCAGAAATTATAGTAATGACACTTTGCTAGTGTGCTTTGACAAAATAACAGCCACAATGTTAGGAACACTGCTGATCATGGATGGCATCACTCAAAACAACAGAAGGCTGCTCCTGAGTCAGGATGATGTTACAGAGTACCTGGCCTTTATAAAAGGGCAACAAATACCACCAAAGGCCATTTTCAGCCAGCTTGGAGGCAGAACTACTTAGCCAGCTGAAGAGCCGTGAGACCTGATCTGTGACTGCTGGTCTAGTCATAGTTTACTCGAGATGACTTCTGAGAAGCTACCAAGGCTTTAAATTCCACAGTTTTACTTGCAACATCTGACCATGCAAATACCGCAGTACTCCAAAAAAAAAAAAGTTAATTACGATGATCCAAGAGTTCAATTCAAAAACAAAATCGTTTTTCATCCTCATCTAAACTCAGTTTAGCTTTGAATTATAGGGGGAACACAAATAACTGCAATAACATAAGTAAACACTTATCGGATGTACGCTTTGGGGGACTATTAAAAAAAACTGGTCTTTGACTGTGGCACCGCCTCTCGCAGGGCGCAGAGCCGCCTCCGGGCCCCGAGCAGCGCTGCAGGGCCGCGGGCTGGGAAACCCCCGGGCCCCGCGGAGCTTCCCCCGGCCCCGCTGCGCTCCGGAGGGGCGAGGCCCGCCCTGTCCTGTCCCTCACCTGCCCTGCCCTGTCCCTCACCTGCCGGCGGGCCCCGCCCGGTCGCTGCTCGCCGCTCCCGCCGCCCGCCCGCCGCCCGCCGCCACAGGCAGTAGCAGGCGCCGGTCCCGAGCAGCAGGGCCGCCGCCGCCGCCGCCGCCCTCACCGCCGCGCCCCGCGGCTCCCACATCGCCCCGGCCGCGGCTGCGTCGCCCGCGGAAGCCACCGCCCCATCCGGCACGGCTCGGCCGCGGCTCTGCCCTTTCCTTGGGCACCGGGCGCGGGGGCTACGCCACAGGTGCGGCAGGGATGCCGAGCACAAAGCTCCGTGTGCGGGGCGCGGAAGAGCCCCCGCCGCAGCGTGACGAGGATACGATACAGTTTCTGTTTTACAGGAAGGAATGACCCGCGCTCCCGAGCCGGCCCGGTGCCGCAGCGCGTTCCTAGCAGGCTTCCCGCTCGGGGAGGCGGCCCCTGGCGGGAAGGGCGGAGCTGCGCCATGGCAGCCCCTGGCGGGCGCACACCCTCCCCGAAGCGGGGGAGCGCCGTGTGCCCGGCCCTGGCCCTCCGCCCCGCCGCTGGGTGTCCCACAAAGTGCCCGGTTACACCTGAAGCCGGGAGCCACCCGCCGCCCTCCCTCACGAAGGGTGCCCCTCGCCCCTCAGCAGAGCCCTGGCCCCGGCTCGTTGTGTCCCTCGGCGGGGGCCGGGGCATCTCATAGCGCTCCCACTGCTCTCTGCTCGCCTGGGGCATGATGTTGTTCCGCTCGTTCTGCTTCAAACGATTTATGAAAACTTTTAAGAACAGAAACAAGATGGAACGGAGCAATTCTGCTTTATAATCTGTTAAAATGAGGATGGAGATGAAGACGAGCCCGGTGAACTGCGCTGGCGTTTCCCCTGATACGTTTAACTACTTTCAGTGTTAATTGCAGAAGAACCTCTAGATTCCAGCCGTGTAATTCCTTCCTCATGAGTGCAGTGAGTGCAATCCGTATTTTCTAATGGCCTGTCAGTCGTAAAAATAACACTGGATCACGCTTCAGGTACTGGTGGATTAGGTATTCTTGTTAGCACGGAAGTAAATAAATAGACTTCCATAAAATGTCAGAGTAAAACTGGCACAGCATGAAGGACTGGGGGGGAAACAGGGTTGATAGGTTCACCCTCAGAATTTTTAAGGTGATTCTCCGTGTTTCTATATTTCATCCCTGTTTGTCGTGTTCACCTCTGCTTGTAACCAAAATCACAGCATCTGTTTTTCAGTTTCCTTTAAACAAAAAGAAGGCACAATGCACAAATACAAATTTAAGAGATATCCTGATATGTTCAAGCTGCCAAAAGAGACCCCATTTGCAATCAGCTATTACAGCCAGGATTTCCATGGAAATACTAATAAAGAAATCTTGAGCCGTTTACAATAATTACAAAGCAGTGCTGCCATGTAGACTGAGTACTTCTCCTGGGACCCTGTCTCTAGATCATTCTTTGCCTTCTAAGCACGGATGAACAAAATACAAGATGTATCAGCATGAGGTGTATTTCTTGATTCAGCACTTAAAAACCAGCTCATATCTACATTTCCAACCCAAAGTTATAGCATTATAGCTATAACAGCATTATAGCAGCAGTGGCATTAATTTAATGAACTAAAAATGAAAGCATTAAGGATAAGATTAAAGGAAGACTCTTTTTAAAAGACCTGTTAATTACGCTATGTAAGATATTTTTTTCCTTATTTTTCTTGTTTCTTAGAGGTTGTTCCTCGCTGATATCTGGCCATATTTCTTATTTAATTTTGTTATTTTTAAATTTCTTTATGAAGTTACAGTATGCTTGGTGTGAAGATAAATTAGATTATACTTATCCTTTTATTAAGGAACATCAAAGCTAAGATGAGACCTTTGAACATTGGTACACATAGTCTCAAAGTTAAGGATATAGAGTTCTAAAATAGCCATTTGCCTGAGTCTTTTTATGATGAGGTTGTGGTTTGGACATGGTCCAAACAAGCTGAAGTCCAAATCTTGTCCAAATAATTTAGGACTCTCTGCTGGATCTGAGAATTTCCTTCCTGTCTGATTTATGTCTGTTCTCATCCAGGTTTACTTTTAAAATGAAAGTATTAGTTAAAAGCCAGGCAAACTTGACAGCTTCACTGTAGTCAGTAGCTATGTTAAAATTCTAACAATGTTATAATTAAATATAGATGAAGACCTGGCCTAAGATTTTTCTGCCCTGGGACCCAAATTCATTTTGCCAAGAAGGGTAAATAGCTAAAGTGATATTATGAAGAATGTGTGGAAACATTGGTGATGGACTCCTTCAGATTGCTGAGAGAGACTTGTAGAAATGTAATAGAAATAGCCAGACTTTTACAGACTTAATTTCTTGGCATAAGTGACACAAATGTTTCCAGTCTTACACCGAGTCCAAACATTACTGAAGAGTACTTGAATGAGGGTTGCAAGACCAGGTGTTACAACACCTTCCTTACTTAATTAATATTCTCAAATGTTAAACAGAGGCACTGCATTTCAGTGTATCACTGGCTAGATTGGATTTCTTGTTTTGGAGAATTTTCAGAACAACAGAGGAGAAGAAGTCTGTTTCTTTGACAAAGGGGGATGAAAAGGCAAACAGTACTCGAAATAAAATATGGCAGTCACATACTGGTTTATCCAGCAGAGGGAGCAGCTTACCAGTGATGGGAATGGCTTTGGGAATCTGCCGGTAGGAAAATTTGTGATAAAAACAATTTAGCTGTTTATTATTTAAAATATTGCATGACATGAATTATAATGGTAAGAGTGATGCATTTATGTATTTTTAACAAAGTCAGCCGTCAGCTACACCTTGCAAATTACATTTCTGTCAAGAGGATTGAAAAGATGCTAAGGTTGGAATTGTGTTGGCTAGTGTTGTAAATATTCAGATATGTAAACAGAAGACAGTGGCCTTTAATTTTATCTTCACCTTTTCTTATTGGTCTTGGCTTAGATTAATGGAAATACTGAACAGTTTGTGATGGAAGGAACCTTCAAAAAGCATTTAGCGCGACCACCCTGCCATGAGTAGGGACACCTTTCTTTCACTTGATCTCAGAATACTGTCCAGCCTGACTTTGAACACTTCCAATAATGGGGCATCCCAAAAACTTCTGTTCAACTGCCTTCAGGGATCCCTTCCAATTTGCATTATGGTCTGGTTCTGTTCCTACACGGTGTGCTGATTAGAGCATGGAAGTCCTGTCGAGCTGTCCCCTCGTGCCTGCCTTGCTCTCTGCTCTGCAGGGCGAGGGGCAGCTGGACAGGGTGCCTTTTTTACCTCTATGTCGTGTGTGGCTTTTGCTCTTAGTCCACAGCAAAGGTTTGATTTAGAGCCTTCCTCTTCTTCTTTGTCCTCCCCCCATGCTTCCTGAAAAGGATTCAAGCACAAGCTCCACATTAATTTATTAACAGCAAGAGGCTACGTCTTGAAAGGAAGGTAGTATTGCATGCCATGTTTTGACACTTTTACCAGGCACAAGAAATTTTTGTTTATAATTTCCAATAAATATTCACTCAAACAATTGCAATTTGCCCGTATACTTTAATATACTTTGAATGTTCTTGCTGTATGTGATCTCAAAGTCCAAAAGTAAATGATCCATGTCTTTTAGCTGAAGATAGCTAAAGGACAAATGAGAAAAAATGGTTCATTGGTTATTGTGCATTGTTACTAAAAGATAATGTAAAATTGTATAAAACAATCCTGAAAAGGAAATATTTTTTAGCTGCATTTTGTTTTCAGTATTGGTTTTTGCCCAGCTTTCCATTCAATGTACTTTTTACCTCCAAGTACTAAACTTGTTTTAGATTCTGTTTCTTATAAGTAAATAAAATTATCCAATCTTATATATATTCTTTTATTTTAATACATGTTAAAAGCAATTAATTTCTTAGTAGGAATTGCTAAAGGAATGCAATTTATTTTACTATCCTAAACTCAGTATTTAGAAGTCTTACAATGGAATTATGCTGATACATGCAATATTACTTTTAAAAATTGAATGAAAGGGGACTGATAAAACGAAATGTCTCTATTTTGCAGTACTTTAAAAGATTGGTAAAGTGGTAAACTTTGATTCTGGTAAAATAAACTGTTGTTTGTTTCAGCAGTTTCATAACTAGATGCTACTTTGCTATAAATACAAGGAATTAATTTGCAGTTTCTTTTTGCAGGTGCTGCTTTGTGGTGCATTTATTTCTCACCCAGAAGATACACCTCCATTTTTTAGAAGAAAAGCTCAGAGAAATAATGGCAAAGGGATTAGATACTTTCTTATGGTACATACTCAATTATTGTCCGTGTGTGTGTGTGCTATGTAGTTTATAATACAGCATCTGCTATGTAGACTGCAATTTAAATTATAATATTGCTTTTTGCAAATACTGATGGCATATGATATTGCAAAAGCAGTAAGACAATATCTCTAAAAACGTAGAATATATTTTATTTTTATATCTGTGGATTTGGGGGTGTTGGGGTTTTTAGTTGTTTGTGGTTTTTTTTGTCTACAGAATATTTAATGAATATGGCCTCCACTTAATGCTTCTCTTTGTTTAGTTGATATATGAAGCTTTTAGTTTTGTGGTAATCAAAACTGAGGTGATGTTAGTTGTTTTAACTTCGTTGCTGTCCACAGTACATTTATCTATATGAACCAGGAATGTGGCCTTCAAGCACTGCATCATTAAGTGAGGTATTTTGCATTTTTTCTGTTCTCTGTGTGTTCTTCCACCCTTTTAAATGAAGACAGCACAGCACGAGATAAAAAAATATAAGGATTTAGTTTTGTTTATACTGGAATCTTAGAAAATAATGTGATACTTCTGGCTTTAATATTCTCTGCAATTTTCTGGTTTAAGTTTTCAATGGGATGTGAATAATAAATCCTTAATCTTTGGATCTACTCACTCAACAATTGAGTCAGTAAATTGGCATGTGGTGTGACGGGATTTTTCTCTTGATTATCTCTGTATAACTGTACTCAATTTTGTCTTCTGTTAGTACATCTGTCCTGAGCTCACAGCATTTACATTTCAGCTGTTTCCTCTTTTGCTAACTATTCAATTAGTATTCAGATCAGTCCAAAAGTGGAATGCTTGGTTTATACAGTACATATACACAAATACAAACTTGTTGCAGTCAAATCCTCTCATAGATTTTCTTAGGAGTAAGAACAATACATCAGATAAACCCCAGTATTTTCTGAGTCCCATTGCTTTTTGTACTTTCGAAGGATCATAGTTTATTTTACACTAATATTTTTAGCCCACAGTCTTACACAGTTTTGGTTCTGTAGAAATTCAGACAGGTTTATTAAAATAGCAGTTAGAATCATGTGACTAATGGCTGACATAACAATGGGTCATGAAAGAGTTTTTGCAAAGAATAACTAAAATATTCACTATGTTAGATACCTGAATACAACTGATCAATAAAAGAGTGGATATGAGGGATGAAAGCCTGAATTTCAGTTATTGAGCTTTTTTTTTGAGGACACAAACTAGTTCTGGTTTGTGTGCTAATTAAACTTTTTCTTTAACTTCTTTGTATAAAAACAGTAGTGTCATTTGGTAGTGAAGTACTTCTAGCTATACACAGAAAATTATACTTGAATGTTCATCACATCAAATTAGGTCCTTTAATTTGCAACAATCAACATAGAAAAGATGTATTTTTTTGTGTGACTCAAAATATTTCTAAAACAGCACTACTTTGTGTACTGTCATAAATTATTTTCTAGATGACTAAAGAATTGTGTGCAAAAGAATGGGACTTTTATGGTAGAAACTTAATGAAGCTTTATTTTGGGCAATTATATGTATTTTATGCATTCTTCAGGAACGTAATAGGAGAAATCTTTTACCAAAGCAGTATTTATGTTGTTCCTTTGCGTGAGGAGCGAGTTTTTGTTTTAACACAACAACAATAAAGAGAGTTGCAAACTTAGATTTGGTATTAGTTTTCTCTAATGTTACTCCATTTTAAAACTCCTCAGTTCTGACTTTACTCCTGTTCCAAACCTGACATTTCTGTACTTTAATCAGCTCTATTTGTGAGAAGTGTGGTGGTATACCCAGAAATAAAAGGACAATTTCCATTTATGTCTGAAAATAAACAATCTGTGTTCTATTATGCTCTTTCTTTGGTTTTCTGTGTTTGGGATTAGGAAGATCATACTTTATGTAATACAAATTTTCCTGTAAAAATGGGGATAATACTTAGATATGTTTTAAAATATGATAATCATAATAAATAAACATGTCCACTGGTTTCTTTATTATGTATATAAAATTTGATGACCTCCATTTAGAATTACATAAGGTGGGCTATTTTATTTTGAAAAACATACAGTATGTATTGTATAGGAGGTCCAACTATGCTAGGAGCACTGGTGTAAATCCTTACTAAGAACCACAGAATGACAGAATTGGCAGGGAGGTGAATGTTTTCAAGTTGTGCTGTGGTTAACCTTGGTAGAGATTTGTCCAGGGTGTTTTTAGTCATTTTAAATATCACAGGTGTTGGAGACACACCAATCTTAGCAGGCAGTATATTCCAGTACTTCATAATTCTTTCTGCTACAAATATTTTCCTAATACAGTAGCCATTCTTGAACCCACCACCATTTTTTTTTTAAATCTTCTTATCCTATATAATAGGGACATGGAAAAGTATTCATTTTTCCTTCAGTGCAGCCTTTCTAAGTTGTCTCAGCTAAGAGTTTTGTTAATTATCACAGACCATGGAATGGAACAGAACATGTTCCATTTATAATTTCTCCCAAGTATATGATTTTTTTTTTAAATATGAAACAAGGGAGGTTTTGGCAAATGAATGTAGCCATGGAAATTCATTCATCAAGTCTGATACAGAGAAATAGTGTATTTTAATATATCAGCAATATATGACTCATTTGAAATACATTTTTGTTCTGAATCTAATTATTTCTTATTGCTTAGCCTGGAAGGAAAATGGGACTTTTACCAAAGGTTAAAATTGGTAAGATAAAAATTTACTTTGCATTCTGTTACATTGAGGTTTTTTGTATTGCCGTGGAAATATGAATAGCACTTAAGTAAATGCATGTATCTAGCACTTTTAAATTATTTTTTATAAACACTCAAATGTCCTCCCATAAATACAGAGCTGTACTTTAGTGAAGTACAGATGACAGTAGCAAGACTTTATGGTGGTGGAAGCAAGCAAATTTTCATTGCTCGATCCTTCAGAAAATTAAAAACAAGTAGAAATTTTATTAAAATGAGTGGATTAATTGCTACTGAAAAATATCAATATGTAATTTATTTAAATTATAAGTAATAAACTTCTGTTCATAAGTTTATATTGTTGAGCTTGACTGCTTTGAATTCTGCAGCAAATTGCAGGGTTTTGTGGATTTTACTTCAGGTCAGAAACTGTATTAAATTACTCATTTTGTTTTACAGTTCAGAGAATGGATAAAATATAATTTGCTGAAAAGGAATGAGAAAAATCCAGTGGAAGGCTCTAGGATGGGCATTATAATGTCCAATTATTAAAAATTATTTTATAGAAGTGGAACATGTGGGTGCAGACTGACAAGGAAAGAAAAAGACATGTGAGTAGGTAGCTGGTCTGCATTAAGCCAAAAAAGACATAATATATAATTGAAAGTTATGCTGTATAAATTACATGTTCTTGGTCCAACAAGACCTAGCTGTCTTTTTGCAGGATGCCATCCACTGGTTAGGCTGTGACAACTTGATGCCATGAGTGCCTGGAGAGGCAGGTCCCTGTGTTCTTTGCTAGGACAGATGGTGCTGGTGCTCTTCTCTCAAGACTGAGCAGTGATGCTGGCTGGGAGGTGTTAGGGAAATGAAGTGTATGTCAGAGCTACAGGGTGGAAAGAGTTGGCATGCTTTTCTGGGAGGTGAAGAGTGCAGTAATAAGGTTAAAACAGGAGGGAGGGATCACAGACTTGGAGTCTTAGCTTTGACAGATGGAATGAATGATGAGAGGTGAGGATGGAGTGAAAATCAAACTAAGAAAGTCAGAAGACAAACTGGTATTTTAAAATACTTCACATTTAGTCTGACTAGATTGGGCTGGCTAAAGATGTCCTGTTTCTGCAATGTATCACGGCATTCTCAGGGAATAATAATCTCAAATTCTGTCCATTCTTATTAACAGTTGCACTGGTTGGTTTTACTTTCATAATTAGGTTAGAATATATATAACTGAGTAATTTTTAAATTGTGCATATTGTGTACACCTTTGTAAACATTTTGGGTCAACTAAGTCACCTAAAAACACATTTTTGGTATAATTCAGCATTCCCTGGGATGTGTGCTGAGAGCTAGGGCTGTGGAACTTTGGGACAAGCTACAAAATAATGGCTTTATTTATGTGTAAAGTGCAGTGGAAACAAAAAATATTACAGAAAAGCAGGAAGCCTACTGAAATACTTCCATTTTGTATTTAAAAGGTTGCAGCTCCCTTGATTCAGAGAGAATTGCAAATCTGTGTGGTTGTCACCTGGTTTCTTTTTCTTGAACTGTCAGTGTTTTAGTCGGTGTGGGAAATACTGAAAGAGCTTTTCTGTTTAGAAGACAGAGCAGAGGTTTGCTCTAGTTGAGTGCCTGACCTCATTTGCTGCAGAAAGTCAGAGGTCTTTGTCTCCTTTCTCCCTGTGTGATTCCTCATGTTCTCTTTTTGGTGGATCCAGAATGTAGATACAGTCTCCTTCAACAGGAGATCCTTACTGGGTGTGGTCTCCTCCAGGCCAAATATGTTTTTGCTCTGAGCATTCATAGACTGTGGAAAATAAAGCATGCCTGGACTTTTCAAAGTTCTGGAACTTATGATTAGTGGCCTTTATTGTCTCTGGCACTGTACATGATGTCTGACAATGGATCATTTCAAAATCACAGGGTATTTAGTAAATATAATTATTAGCACACTATCATTTATTGCAGATTTCTGTTCTGCTCCTGTGCCAAAAAAAAATTATATGAGTTTTTTACTTGTGGCTGGACAAGATCTGTCCTCAGGGCCAGCTGGAAACTATTTGCTTTGTAAATTAGAGTTTCCTAAAAAAGGTCAGTGGTACCACATACCCTGATGTTGAATTATTAACAGAAAATGATTGCTGTGTTTTAAATGTGGCTGCTGTGGTCTTGATACTGAGTTTTAAACTACGTGGAGTTTTGAAGTTAAGGAAATGATCCACATGCCTAAGTCAAACAGACTTTTGGTTAGAGAAGCCCATGATGGATCCAACTATATTTATCATGGATGCAGGTCTTTGAAGAGATGCACAGGAAGAATTTGCTATCGAAAAGAGGCTACACATTTCTTTACCTTAAAAAATCTTTGTAAACCCCAACTGCATTCTGAACCAGATAAATATCTTTAAAGTGAGCGTGGCTTAGCAAGCTCCAAAAATTCTGTGATCAAAACGTAAATCCAGAAAATCTGGAAGAAGTTTACATGAAGTGAACAGAGACAGCTTGTTGAACAGCAGCATACTTGGAGGACCAGGCAAATTACCTGAATGTTTTACCTAAGCTAGTGGAAAAAAATGCTAGTGGAAAAAGACACATCAGTAATTTTCCTACTGATTTTTCCATTTTTAGCTAATGAAATTATATTCCATAGAAAGATATGTAGCTAATATGGAAATACCCTTCTATAAACCACAGTGGCATCTTTGCTGTGTTTTCACACTGATATATTACTATCTTACTTTAACTCACATATCTTAAATTCAAAGTTCTTTGGAAATGTGTAAGAAAAAATTCTCTTGAGTGACAGGATATGGTATAAAATTAGAATGTGTTTTTGTATTTTTGCTATCAGCAATTCCCACATCAAATACATATCATACATACATTCCCATATCATACATATGTTGCCATTAGTATATTATTGGGCAGTTATAAAAGTAATTACATTAGAAGCATAAAGCTTTTCTTATATAAAAGTTGCTTTAGGAGAAATGATGAGGAATGTTATTAACTGTGTTCCTTTCTTCATGCTTGGAATTGCAGATTTTGATTGTTTTGTATCAGATATTTCAGCAGGTGATGGTGTAATTCAGTACTGCAAATGGTTATGGATATGTGACATTTTAGTATGTAAACATGTAGAAAATACTGTGCAGAAGTGATGTCCATGTGTGTTATGTTTAGATCATTGAGGCTGCTGTTCTTTTTACTGGCCTAGCTTTAAAGTATCAGTAAATATTCCCTTTCTAGGAGCCCCCTGAGCCTTCTCCAAATGAACAGTCACAGGTCTCAGCCTTACTAATAGGGAATATGCTCCAATTCCTTAGCCATCTCTTTTTTGCCCATTGTTGGACTTTCTCCAATGTGTCTATGTCTCTCATGTACTGGGAAGCCCAGAACTGGACACAGTACTTCAGGTGTGGCCTCACCAGTGCTGAAGGCAAAAATCACCTCTCTGGATCTCTTAGCACCACTCCTAATGCAGCCCAGGTTACCACCCATCTTCTTTGTGGCAAGGGCACATCACAGGCTCAGGTTCAGCCTGGTGTTTAGCAGGACCTCCAAGTCCTTTTCTGACAGCCTGTTTTCAAGCTGGGCTTCTTCCAACGTGTTCTGGTGCCTTGAGCAGTCCCTCCCCAGATGCCAGATTTTGCACTTCTTCAACTATATGGGGTTCCTGTCAGCCCCTTTCTCCAGCCTGTCAAGGTCCCTCTGGATGGCAGCATGACCCTCTGGTCCATCAGACACTGCTCCCAGTTCATCTGCACACTTGCTGAAGTACACTCTGTCTCATTGTCCAGGTCATTAGTGGAGATGTTAAACAGGACTAGCCCCAATACTGACTCCTGGGCTATACTGTTAGTTACTGGTCTCCAACAAGAGGCTCTCTGACAAAAAAAAAAAACACAAAACAAAATAAACAAAAACCAGACCAAAAAACAGCAGCAACAAATGAAGTAAAAAAACCCCCAAAACCTAACCGTGGTCCTAGATATTAATGTGGTGTTCACAAATAATCTGTACTTGATTCTATTGCCAAATCAAAGTCCTTCTAGATACAAAAAAGCATCTTAGCTCTTCCTGATTCTAGGCATGTAAGTACATGTAACTGAGGGTTTGGAGGTTAATTCCCTTTGTGACAGCATTTTCAATAGTTCTAGGTCAGTAATATTTTTCTTAATGTGGTTGTATGCTCTACTAAGCAGAGAAGTGGCCTTTATGATCAATGTGAGAGGATTAGTCCTAGTGTGAAAGTGTACTTGTTTCATTAGGAATCACCTGGATCCCAACTGTTACTCATCTATTTTATCATAAGGAGTCTGAAAACATCTTGGAAGTGTTTTCATGAGAAAAAAACCTCCTCTGCTACAACTAGGCAAGATCCTGAAGAATGTTTTTTATTCCTGGCACAGTATTTCTGAAGCAGGAGAATGTTACTGATTGACTCTTTTCTAGCCTACACTTTAATTAAATTCAAATACATAAAAATAAAAGGATTTTTTTTATTTTCAAAATTTAAAAAGTGTTTTTTTTATGGTTTGAGGCTGTAATGCATTTATTATTTATTCAGATAATGCGTGATTGAAATGTTGATGCAGCCTCTAGCAATTTGAGTGATTTATTTGTTGAAATGACTGTGTAATTATGGGTGAGAACAATTTGGTCTCTAGATTGGTGATGAAAAAGAACAATTGGCTAAGAATAAAAGGTATTTTGGTCATGGTTTTGGCTTCTGTATCACAGAATGAAATAACAGTCTCAATGATACCAGCATGCAAATTGTTTAGTGACAGAATTTAATCCAGTATCATAATGAATTTTGGGAGCTAATAAAGAATGCAAGGCAAAATAAACCATACACAGCCACATCACCTCCTTTATAGGTGTTGTACTTAAAAACATTAAATATTTCTGTGATTTTTTCCTTATGTATTTAGGTACAAAACTAAAATCATCACGTTTCTTCTGTTTAGAGCTAAAAAAATAAAGAACAGTTGTGATAGAATTACATCTTGTATACAAACAGCCTTTTCTGTCACGTTATTTAACTGGTTCATATCTAGTGTTGATTATATCTAATTGAGTATCAGTATGTTGTTTGCCATCCATTTTCATTTATCTCACATATCAAAGACACTGAATTCAATTATTGTCTCTGCAAACCTTGTATTTTCCACTTTTGTTGATAATTAAGACTTTCTGTAGGCTCAAAAGCAAACATTAGGTCTGTTTACATCTCCTGAGTGCTACTTTAAACTAGTTGTGATGAATCATCATATATAGGAGTCTACAGGGGTTTTTAGAAAACATTGATTTATAAAGCTGTTTCTTCTAGCTTTGAAGATACACAATAGTTCTTTTTAAGCATGAAACATATTTAAATCAATATGCTATTGGTATTTAGATTAACTACATATGTTTTTATGTTGAAACTCACTGGCTATATTTATCATATAGCCTACTTGTGCCATTCTTTTGAAGCTCCAGTTTAATGTTGCTGCAAAACTGTCTTCTTTTAAAGACTGCAAATCATATTGAGATTCTTTTCCTTTGACATTTTTTTATCTAACAAACTGAGTTGAACTGTCTGTTCAATTATAGGCTACAGATGTGGTGAACCTTTCCATTCGAACTTATCTGAGCTACAGTTCTGACCTCATCTTTCCAAATAAATCAAGATTACACAAATTTTGGCAACATGCTTTTATTGTTAATGTTAAAAAAGCAATTATGTTAACTGTGGGTTAGGTCTGTTTGTCTGACTAAACATGTTTGTGCGGTTTTCTTGAAAAGTTAATTATCTGCAATTCTAAAAAATTGGATTTGTGTACTCTAACTTTGGCCTGTGGTGCATTCATAAAATAGTAGTCTTTGTCTAATATCTGCATGTGAATATTAGTATGATTCCAGCTCCAACTGTCTTGCAAATCAGTGTCTTACTGTGCCAGAGAATATGAGTGTATGAGATGCATGGGTTATGGCTCAGCTGTTTGTGGTATTCCTCCACCTACTCGGTGATCTTGGAGAATCATTTGTCTTCCATGTGTGACTGGAAACTGCCTTTAAATGCTGCTATTAGTATTCATAGTGCAGGAGCTAAAATTTCCTCAGAAGCTTTTGAAGTGTTTTATTTCCAGTATTGACAGACGTATCCATTTTTTCCTGTATTCTGTCATGGAAAACATGGCACAAAATAATATTTTCTGTGTTTCATGTGGCTGTGTAGAGACAGTGGGGCACTGCCTCTGTAGAGCACTGTAGTTCATCCCTTAAGGCAGCACTCCTAGGACATGCACTGCATGTCAGGATAACAAGGCAATTATCTTCATGCAATTGTATAATGCAATTATTTCCTGGCTATAGACAGAGAAAGAAGGGGAATAAGAGAGAATTTACTGAAAGAGACTTAAAGAGCTTATAAAAGAAGAGGAAGGCCCATAATTTTCTTTTGGACATGGAAGCTCTCCTGGGACCTTAATGATTCAATAATACAGAAACAGAGAGGGGTCAACATTAAGTTGTATTTTGTGGCTGTGGTGTTTGATGGAGGTTGTACTTTACAGTACATTTTTGAGAAGCTCAGAGAAATAGCAATTAACCCTGTAATGCTGAAGTTTTTATCAATTGTTAATAATTTCCCTCATATGTATGTTTTTCAGGTATATTATTGTATTTTCTTGTGCTGCCCCTTTATGCACTACCTTCATAGCTCCTGTATGCTTTTTCTGTTCATACAGTCTTTTCTCAAAGAATTTGCTACTAGTCACTGTCAGGACATCATGTTAACCTATATTATCCTTTCCCCAACCTCCTACTTCTATTGTTGTGCTCTTACATTGTTTGTAGTTGCAATTACTGTAATTACTGCAATTATTGTTGTCTATTCTGCTACATCCTCAGTGGGGGTGTCTGCAAATGCCAACATACAAAAAATCCTGATGTATTTCAAGCTAGTTTTTCAAGTTTCCCCCAGGCACACACCCTTTTTTTTTTAATTATAGGAAGCTAAACCACCACTTGAATATTTCTGTCTATCTTGAAACAATTCTCTAGTATCATTGAAAAAAAATGAAATGTGCAATAACTTTAAGCAGTAAGGAATAAAATTATAATGCATCGTAATTAAAAGAATTTCCAGCTACTCCTTGAAAGCTTCAAAAATCATGTAAGGAAAAGAGTATCAAAGACAATTCCAGCACTCAAAACTTCAGACCATTTTTCATTGCTAGAAGTCTTTTCATTTGTTGATTACAGATGTCTAATCATCCCTGCTCTTAAGTACTGAATTTAATTTGATTTTATTGCACAAGTGTTTGTTTCATGGAACTTCTGTGCTGACAGTGATTTCACAAGGTCACATGGAAACCTTTATTTGGAGGATAGTTGTTGAACCATGTTCCTTGTTAGTATATCCCTCCCTCACTTACAGATTTCACTTAATAGCTGTGGCCAAACATCTTGTGCTGTCAGACACAGGCAGGATGTTCAGCTCCTTATCCCCCTTGAACCTTCAGCAGGTACAGCACTTTCTGGTGCCACTGTTTGAAGCACTGAATGATCACACTCTTCCCTTAACTCTGCCTTCTACTGAGGAATCATCCTGTTTATCACTGTGTGTCACAGGTTTCAGCCTTGGTCCTAAGAGGTGCATTCATGATCTGTTTGGGAATCCCCAGGGCCTTTGAACAAGAGCAACTAGGCCACTGTTTGTGGTCTTCAATCTTATCCCACTGCTTTTTCAACTGGTACTTTTTGCTGACCAGATAGATCAGAGACCTCTTACAAAGATTTTGTTTTATATTCTTCTACAGGATTGTCTTTTCTACCCAGACTTAGTCTACCTTAAGCTA
This sequence comes from Cinclus cinclus, assembly GCF_963662255.1. Classification (NCBI taxonomy): domain Eukaryota; kingdom Metazoa; phylum Chordata; class Aves; order Passeriformes; family Cinclidae; genus Cinclus; species Cinclus cinclus. The sequence continues at coordinate 9,961,782 of NC_085049.1, forward strand.
GTATTTTTCCCAGCACTGACTCTTTGCAGAAATTAACAACATGGTCTATAAGTGCATTTTTTCCTACTCAGATTTTCACCATTGGCTGTGCTGCCAATAACAGATGTTCTGCTGTGGTTTCATTGCCTGTCCTTTTCAATCATACCCAGTGGTTCTGCATTGAAACAACTCTCCAGAATTTGTGAGGAGGAGGACAGCATCACTTAATATTTGCTACTATTTGTGGCAGACTTTTATTTTTAATACTTTTGGAGCTTTTAATTTTCCCGAATATGCCCTGTTCAGTGAATGTTACCGGCAAATGGTATTTTCCTTTCTGTTCCATCTTATCAGGATCAACCTTCAGTAGTAAAGATAATGCTTAAGATTTTTCCAGGAACAGGGATGAGTCAGATACTGTTGTATTTTTGCTATAAAGTTTTTGAAGGATATTGTGGATGAAACTGCTAAATTATCCAGTTTGTCAGCAAAGCACCATTAAATATATTCCTATCTGAATAATGGCGGACATAAAGGAATTCAGATAGTAATGGGAAGTGTTTTCTTTGAGATTCTTTGACATTCTTACCACCCTTAACATCTCCTGATTTTTTCCTTTATGTTGTTCTTTTAATTCATGCTAGCACTAAAGCACTGAGTACTTTGTCTTGTAAAACAAAATGCATGACCTTTGGTGCTTTGTTAAAGCACCAGAGGAATGCACAAACACCATAACTGTCTTCATATCTTTAAAGGAGCAAACTTTCTCCCTGGAGTCTCCAGAACTTCTTCCATGATAGTCAAGAGAAATTTAAATTGCTAAATTTAAATCTGAATTTCTACTCTGCACTTATACATTTCTTAGTGATCTAAGTATATTATGTAGCAAGGAATTTTTTCTTTAGAGATATCATCTGTTTAGTTGAGGCATTTGTACTGCCCTGTTACTGTAATACTGGAATGATCACAGATTTTAATCAATGCATATTCACATACATAGTTGTTTGACAAGGAGGTGCTGTAACGTGCATTTTACAAATGAGCTGAAAGAAGACTAAACTTAGAGAATGTCCCACACTTTTGAGATCTCAAAAGTGTACTTACCTTTAGTTTGGGTGGGCACCGATGTGCTGGATGCAGACCACAGCATCCTTCATGTGATCCTCATCACCTAGAAGTGATGGCATGTAATCTGTGTCAAACTGATATAACAACCTAAAATTCTCTCCAGAAAGATTTCAGCTCTGGCTGCCTCAAAACCCAAACAAGGCAATTATGGGCATGTGGAGGTGGATCTTGGGAACCAACCATGTTTTGGCTGCTTATCGTTTTAAGGCAGCTCAGGTATGCAAGAAGCAGAGGCTGAGTTATTCCTTCAAGACTGAGGAGGAACACTGGTAAATCAACAAGTGGAACCCACCTTCTGTGTTTGAATCCTAATTGGTATAACAACTGCCATTTCTCTTTTTCTGTATAGAACTGTATTTAAGGTTAATCTTAAGTTTGGTGTTTTTATCCAAAATAAAACAACAGAAAGTCAGTATAAAAATCTTAGAAATATTTTCTGGGAATATTTCAGGAAACTGATAGATACAAAGAATTACATTCAAGAAAAATGTGTCTTGGTCACAATCCTGCAGCTATTTCTGTGTGAACACATAAACTGTGTTCATACATAAGACAGCTCCTCCCCACCATATTATGTACATTTGTGTCCATCTGTATAGTTTCAAATATTTGCCAAAATATTTCACAAGAGTGTCCAGAACAAACTTTCAAAAACAATTACTAGATGAAGGATGCTGTTGAACTAACTTCATTCTGTAGTTATTATCTGCAGTAAAGAGACATCTTTGTAGGCAGATAGTCCTACAAACCAACAGAATAGTTAGAACAAATGTAAACAGCATGTTTTTCTTTTTCAAAGTATCAAATATTTAAATCTACTAAGGGAAAGGGTTCCCTTATTAGCCTATCACGGTGACAATTACACCTTGCTTCTTTACTGTCTGAACTGTTTGCTCTTTGTGTCGTTCCCATTCCTCGTCATCTTTGTCCAGATCAAAAGTTTCTGGATAAATGGGAAGCTTGTCTTTTGGGCACTCCTCATAATAACTTCGAACATATTTTCCAACAGACCATCCTTTGTATTCCTCAGGCATTTTGCACTCTAGGCCATTGTAGTGAACATTGTAGTGATGCTTCAGCCAGTAGAAAAGATAATGTATGTTATAATCACATCTCCAAGGATTCTCTCTCAGCCACAGTATTTTCAGAAAGTAAAGATCTTCCAGTACTCCATATTCAAAATTCTGCAAGCTGTTGTTTGATAGATCCAGCTCCTCTAAGTTATTGAGGCCTGAAAAAGCAGCTAATCAATAGAAAAATGGTTATTGCTACCTTATGAAGTTAACCTAGAAAAAAAAAATCATATATTTGACAGGAAAAAAATGCATATCTAGAACAGGAAAAATATTTTAATAATTTTACAGTTACTGGTTGGGGTTTTCTTTTGGCTAAAGGCTACCAAAGGATTTCTCAAATGTTAAAATATGGGATGTGCCTTCAGAAGTAAGAAATATTAGGGGAGTTGCACTGCTTGTAAAGCTATAAAACACTTCATGAGTCTGCTGAGTGTAGAACAGACAGTGGAGGTGGATAAGTGCCTGACTTGCTCGTTAAATCCTGCTGTAATTGTTGTAATACAAAGGCAGGAATATGGAAACTTATTAGTAGACAATATGCAGGACCAGAGGTTTTTATATCTATATAGGTATTTGTGTGCATGTATAGAACCTTCAAATTAGTGGTTTGATTTGAAATGGAGTAAACATGGAGCTTCATAATAATGCTTGTGAGATACATTTCAGAGAGCAGTTCCTACTTTTTGCAATACTGTTTCATTTAATATCAGGTCTTAATTTAAGTAAATAAACTGTGTAATGCTAAACCTCATAACTACCATATTACTGATATTACCACTGTTTAACTGCCAACATAGTGCTAGATAAGGCCCTTTTTGCTTGATACATTTTCTCTCTCTCTCTCACCCAGTTTATGTCTACTTTCCTAATTAAATCCAAATACACATATGACTATAAGCAAATTTCCAATAAGGACACTTGAGTCCTAATAAAATATAACTTAAAAGCAACTATATATAGTGATTTTTAACCAAGAAGAGTTTAAATCCTTTAGATTTTATTGTACAATATAATTGAAAAGTATCTTGCTTGCGTGACATGTTTTCTAAGATGTGGCAAAGATATTTAAAAAATCACTCAACTACTTAGCATGTTGAAAAACTGTTAGCCTTCAGGTTCCAGAATGACTTTTTGCACGTCATAAGTTTAGTGTTAAGAAAGGGCAACTGAAATTTGTCGTTTTCTATTGATTTTCATGATGAATATATTTCAGTGCAAACCTTTACTCTGTGAATTGAAAGGTACAAAAGGTAAAATTTTCACCAACTTCTAGATATTTAAATCCTTCCCCTCCTCCCTGGTTTATATGTGAAAGAGATAGTATTTAATAAAAGAGAAATAATTTTTAATGAGTATTTAAAATTATTCTTACCAGGATCAATGTATGCTATTCCATTACTGTTTAGATTTAATATCTTCAGTTCACTGACATCTTCAAACTCCTTGGCTCGTAGCTGTCTAATTTTGTTGTTGGACAAATCAAGTTTAGCTATATCTGGAGGTATATTTCCTGGAACTTTCTTTAAATCTTAAAAGAAAAAATGAAAAAGACATAACTTGTATCAGCTTTAGATTATTCTTACTGTTAGGTATCACAGTTGCATGCCAGACAGAGCATTGTCAGTCTAACATTGTTTCTTGTTTTCTTCCCCCATTTTCCCCTCTACTGCCACCATATTGTTCAGCTTCTGAATTTCATTCTTTCTTTACTTGTACCTTGACATTTCTTGTGAATATTGTTCTTTTCATTAGTGCTTATAGTAAAACCTCTGTGGTTTATATTTTTATTTTAGTAGAATTAGGCCATTCACATAGCAATAAGATAAGTAGTGAAGATACTATATTAATATTAAAAATGTGTGTGAAGGGTTTGATTGTTTGAAGAAGCCAGGTTAACTATATAAAAACACACCCAGGCAGCAGAGTGCATTCTGTCTGCTTCTCTCTCCTACTTCTATCATTGGCATTTCCAAAGTAGCTGAGCTCTACTAGCTCTCAGTCAGCAGTGTCTATTTCTTTTCTGTGTTCTTTGCAAAAGAGCTCCAGAAAGAACAGCTCCTACTCCACTAGAAAGGGCCCATGCTTGAAAAGAGCAGACTGTGGTTTTAAGCCCTCTCAGGGTAATGTTAACAAACCTAATCTCCAGGATTATTATATTTGCTCAAGGAGTGCTCTAATCCTGCGCTGTCATAACAAGAAAATGTACAGTCTCTAATTTGACCATTTTCAATTAAAGCAAGTAGTTTCTGGATCTGTGCTGGAATGTGTGTCACTGTACTTCTGAAGTTCTAAAGATATCTAATGAATCAGGTATTTCTGAGAGTAAAGCAACAGACCAGAGTCTTTTTGCCTTATATCTGATTATGAGCAGAACTTTGGTATTATAAATACATAGATGATGTAACTATTACTTCCTGCTTCTGCAGGGCCTATTTATCACCAAATGAATGAAAATAATGCTTGAATTTGGACACTTGGAGAGTTTGGCAGTGCTAGAAAGCAGATTTTATTCCAAATGTCCTTGAAAATACAAGTTCTTTGCAGAAATGCAAACAAACAGCTTTTTTTTTGTTGTTGTTTTTTTTTTTTTTTTTTGTAAAACAGAATCAAGGGCACAAAGTATTTAATTCTGGACTACCACACAAGGTCTGGCATATCGGTGGTCTGATGAGATATAAGTAAATTATTTTTTTAAAAAAGAACATACAAAAATAAATGGGATAAATGTATTTTAAAGATGCTTATTTCACGAGCTTTCTGACATTAACTGAAAGCTCCTGACCTGTTGTCATACCTCATCTTTAGACATAGTAGTGGTAGACGGAGTGCTTGTCATTCCATTCCCTCCCTCCACTGTAAAGGAATAATGGATTGCAGATTTCCATGTCATCTTACTGATTTGGCAACGGATGCACGTTTTTTGCTATTCTGAATTCTCATCCACACAGATTTAGAGAAACACTTGTGTTTTCCCTGGATTTTGTGTGCATTACACTCCTATTTCTGATGAAAATTCCAGTGAAATTGTGCATCTGCTGTACAATATTCATATACAAAGGCAGTAAGTACAATGCTTTCATCAAAGATTACCATATGTTCAGAAATACCAAATATCCATGGGATATCTGCATCCAGCTGTCAAGCATATGCACTGTAGATCTAGTACTTCCAAAAAAGTATTGAAACATTATCAATGTGTCCATGCTAGGCATGCAGGAAATTCTGGATTGATATACTTAGTTCTTGACCTGAAGGAAGGAGTCCCTGTACCCTCTAGTACCCTCGTGTAGAGGTTGAAATAATTTTATTCCTCCATTGTTAATATTAAAGACAATAAATAATGTTTTCAAGTACCATAAATCCCTTTGAAACTCCCATGAAAATCAGACCACATTGTATGCTTCTATGAACTTAGTGAAAAAAGTAAAATTCTTTTCCCAAGAAGGTTTTGGGTATATTTATGTATTCAGCTCACCTCTTTGATACCACTAAGTGGAGAGAGCTGTCAAATCAGTCTTTGCTTATAATAGGATCATAATTAATGTCTGGGTTTTGTTCAATAACAGTTTACTGAATAGTAATAGTGATATAATTAAGATCATATGAAGGATAATTAAGATCATAATCTATAATCTAAAAATTAAGATCCTATCTACAAGGAAAGGTAAGATAAGTGAATATTAAAAAATAAACAGCATAAACAATTTAAAAAATTATTTAGTAGCTGCATGGTAAAAGAAAGAGAAAATTGAGCCAGAGGGACAAGAAAGGAATGTACAGGGTGAAAAAAAGTAGAGAACACAGCCCATTTTAATAACATACATGGTAGATTAACCATGTAATCAAATACTGAAATAATTAATCCTTGATACTTAGATATTATCTCCTTATACTGAATTCTGACCTTTTCTCTGGCATAAAGGAGCAAGAGTAAGAGCACACTGAGATTTTTACATAAAATCAAGTTACTCTTAAAGAAAATGGAAGTTCAGCTGAACAAAACACGCAGACTAAACTCTGCTAAAACTGGGAAAAAGGTCTCACAATGTCAGCTGCTTCAAGGAATGATTCTTATTTCAGAATTGTTATGTTAAAGAATGATTCTCCTCTGAACTGTTTTTATTTTTTTGTTTGCTTTGTTTTCATGGGATAAAATATGGGAAATACAAAGGATAAATAAATGTGCATTTTCATGTTGATATATACCCCATCTGGTTTACCCTTAAGGCTTAACTGTGGCTCTTAGGGGCCTGAGAAAGATTTAGAGATGGAATGGATCCAAGTGTCTGAAAAACATTTCTTGAAGTCTCTTCAACTTTGAATTGTTTGCTGGGTGCTGGGAGGAAGAACACAGAGCAGGTATTTCTTTATGAACACAAACATACAATTTCTTCCCTTACTAGAAGAAATCTTGTCCAGCAAATGTGAGGATGCAAAGCCTTTGCTTAGCAATCAGGTTCTTCTGGGCATTGACAATGCAGCTGGCTGCTCCAGTCCTGCTTCACAGCTCATTTCTGTCAAAATTATTGTGCTCTTTATGTTTCTACAATGGAAGGAAGAAATGATACTCTGTGCTTTTCTGTATCAGTTCAACATTCTCAGTACAGCTGTAATTTGACTGATTAATATGTTTATAGTTGTACAATCAGACTAGTAACTTAAGTAGTATGCTTAGTTTTATTCCTGTTGATTTCTGTTAGATACTTACATTACTGCACTAAGGAATATCTGTGGAATTTGGGCTGCAGAGCAGAGGTAAAATGCAGGAAGAATTCCTACTTATTGCTGGTAGTTACAAGAGAAAAACAATTAACAATATCAGTTTAAGTAAAGCGAGTACTAGGACTAAGTACATTGGCAGTAAATAATATGTGAATAAATGTAGAAAATATTAAATAATTGAAATCATTAATTCAGATATAGTGACAGATACAAACCTTTTCTTTTGCAGTTCAGAGTTGTCACAGGAAACACATACATGTGGCACAAAGAGGAATCAAATTCTGGTTTGACAGGTTCAGGCTTCTCCCTTTTTATGTTTTTGGGATCCTGCCTGTCCTCTTCACTACATAGCTGGTCAGCTTTTATCTGCTTTAACTTTTGATTTTTCAGTTCTATTGGGTGCACACATTTGGCATAATTTCCCAAATTCCTGTTTGTTGGAACCTGTAGCATTGTAACAAGAGTTTCCAGTTCACAGCTGCAGTGCCAGGGATTGTCATAGAGTCGTAGGTAGTTTAGACTGGGAGTATAAATAAAAATCTCCTCAGATAAAATCTTAATTTGGTTATGCTGAAGTAAAAGTGTGGTAAGTTTATCCAAACCATAAAAGGCCTCACTCTCAATTTTTGATATGTCATTCTGTTGTAAATCCAGACTTTTCAGTACTTTATACTTGGAAAACATATTGTTCTTTAATTTACGAATCCTGTTTCTTGCTAACAACATGTGTTTTATATCCTCTGGCCAATCAGGTGCCAGAAAAACCAACTTTCTTTCCTGACAATCTAAGTATTTCTCATGAAGATAAGTGTAAATATCACATGTTAGGCCTCGGGCATTGCGCTTAACAGTGCCTGATGCTCTCCTTAAGATATTTTCCCTTTCATTGTTTCTCAAACTCCTATTTCTTGTCCTCCTACAGTCAGATGCATTACAAAGAAGAAGTAGTAATATAATAGTTACTACTTGCATCCTGACATTCAGCTGAACCCAGTTCTTTTCTGTGACAGCTGGAACAGTTGAAATTTTTGGATAGTCCGAATCAGTGTTGTACAGATCTGAGGAGGCACAGCTGGGGTATGTGGGATCCCTGTGTTGGAAGAAAAGTAAAACATTAGAACAGATGAAATGGGCATTTCCATGGAGGATTGTATATAATATGCAGTCAAGTACTCGATCTTCACACTACTTGGAACTAAAAAATATTTTAAAGACTTAATGTCCTATCTCTTTTTGTTTCTGATCTACTGACTGACTCTGGTCTGCTACGTTTCATCATGATTAAACATGGGAAATGATATGGACCAATTTCTCAGTGATCTTTTTTAGGAAATTCTCATGTGTTCAGGGAAACAGCATCAGACTGGACCTTTGTATATTTAAGTTACCCTTGGAAGATGAGCTCAAACAAGGAGTTTGAAGCAGGTCTTTCCTGACTTCCTGAGTGCTGAACAACTGGAACACATACAGAGCCAGACCAGGGAAAGCCACCCAGTGTCCATCAGACTCCCAGTTTTAGTTAGAGCTCAAGGGTGGCTTGCTTTCAAGTAATTTTCTCAGGAATGTTTACCCCAGTTTTGGGGGTTTTGTTTTTTCATCTCAGATATCTGCTGTGACCATAGTTCAGGATATTGGCCTGTATGAGGAATTCTTACATTTATGTCATACACTGAGAATTTAAACTGTTCACTTTTAATATAATAGTTTTTCTTGCTTGCTTGTTTGGGTTTTTTGGGGTGTTTTTGGGGGGGACTTTCTGGTTGGTTTTGTCTGTTTGTTTTGTTTTGATTTGGTGTTTGTTTTTTGGTTGTTTGGTTTTGGGTTTTTTGGGTGAATTTAAAAATTTGCAAGACTTACATATCTGTGAGTGCCAGGGATTAAATGTAAGAACTACAAACTCTTTCTACAAATTCTAATTTATACCAAGAAGAAGGATTTTTTTCAAGTGCTGTGCCTATTCAGGTTACAAATCTTCCTGATAAAAAGTAGAGACTTGTGTTCTTAAGTACTTTGAAAATGGAGTTTAGTAGGATTCAGAGATAATCAGTGAAGTTCTCATTGGTTTTCTACAGTACCAGGGCAAAATGTTATATTCAATCTCAATTAATTTTGATAAACAGGCTTCAAAACTTCACCAGTCTGGGAGGAAGGCTTGGAGTTATCAACAATACATTTTAGTCCTGTATTTTTTACATTTCTTTATTCATTCAGTAGCCACGTGGGCTCTAAAAATGTCTCGTTAAATTTCTTCATAGTTTTAAGAGCTTTAATTTGTAAGGTGTCTAAGAATGCAATTGCCATTCTGTATGTGTCAATTTTTTTCTCAGTTTAGCATTTTTAATTTTATTTTGCTTCCATTAGTTTTCCTTAATGTTTTTTCATTGCTTTTCCTTGATGGAAAAAACATTTGACTTTGCATTAATTAATAATTTCTTAGAAAAGGCAGTGTTATATGCAAATCTTTCTTATAATAAATCAATCTAAGAATAACATTAGTATTTTGTTCAGAAATCATGTTTCTTAATGTATTCATCCATTTATAGGCTACTTCTAGTGTTAAGTATTTTTTTAAAAAAAATTGTATCATTTGTAGTCACTTTTTAGTGAAGTGTATATCCAGTGTTTTAGCCCAGAAACACCAATATTTACACAAAAGCTTTTGAAAATTAACATAGGTAAAATAGAGCTTAAGAACGTCAAACAAAAATGGTTTAGTACAGTCAAGTTAGTGATGCAAGGGCTGCTTTTTTCCCCTTATCAACAGATCCAGTAATTTCATCACAGAAAACTATCAAATTAGTGAGGAATACTTTGCCCTTGATAAACTCATGCTGGCTGTTTGCTGTGACTTTTTCATCCTTCATAGGCTTGGACAGGGCTTCACAGAGGATTTGCTACACAACCTTCCCAGGGACTCGAGTGGAGCTGACTGGCCTGTAGTTTCTTAGACCTTCTTCCATTTTCTGAAAATGGATGTGACATTTCCTATCCTCCAGTCATTAGGAAGCTCCTCTGACTGTCATGACCTTTCAAAAATGAGCGAGGCTTCTCAATGACAAGAGACAGCTTTCTTCCTCTTGGATGCACCCTGTCTCATCCCATTTCTTCAGGTGCTCCCTGACATTAACAACTTCTACAATGGATATTTCTTCACTCTCACAGAATCTGCTCACAGGCTCCAGCCAGGCACCTGGGAGCCTTCAGAAAACCCTCAGCTGTAAAAACCGAGGCTAAAAAGTAAATGGAGTAGCTTGTCCTTGAAGATTAACCAGTTCTCCTGGGCCCCTTTGCCCTCCAGGGCTGCCTACCATGAGATTCTGTTAAAGAGATCCCTAAACTAGCCAAAAATCTGCTAACAAGTTCAGGATTTTTTCTTCTTTAGTTTGCCCAAGTTTCTCCTGTCTGAATTTTGAACTTCTCATTTTCTCGTTTTCATGGCTGCAGTAACCAAAGCCATTCAAATTCATTCAGGCTGACTTTCACTCAACTTCACATTCCTTCACCTGTTGAAGAACACATTCTCTAGACCACTTGTCAGTCAGCTGGATCAAGAAATTGTCTTCAACATACTCTAGAAGTCTCCTGGACTGTTCATGCCCAGCCATATTTTCTGACAGCAGATATGAGTGGCTAAAGTCTCTCATGAGTAACCAGGATAGGCAAGAGTAAGGCTTCCTTCAGCTGCCCAAAGCTTTCATCCACCATCTCTTCTTGATCAAGCAGATCAAGCAGTCTGCAGCAGATCCCTATCACAATGTAATGCTCGTCAGTCTGGCTCCTAATCTTTACAAATAAGCTCTTGATTGACTTCTCACCCATTTCAGTGCAAAGCTCCATACTCAGGCATGATTTTCAGGCATGATTTTGCACAAAGTGCAGCCCACCCTCATCTTCCTGGGCTGTCATTCCTAAATATTCTGGAACTTTTCATAGCAACCCTTCAGTTGCGTGTGCTATCTCTGGAGTCCCAGTGAAATCACAGCTCTGTACCTGTGCATGGACTTCCATCTCTGCTGGTTGATTCCCAAGCTACCAGTGTTTGTGTTCAGACACTTGAGATAGACCCCTTTTGTGTGGAAGATTTCAGAGATTTTCCTCATCACTATTCCCCCCAGCTTTCTCACCGCATTCTGTGCCTTCACTCCTTTCAAGGTTACAGTTATCTTCCATCTACATACCTGTTTGTACTGATATAGCTCCTCTCTCAAATGCTTCGTTGCAAGAATATATTTCAAAAGCACAAACTTTCCTCTTTGGGATTGGTTGGTATTGAATTTCCAATTATCTGGATGATCCTTCTGCCTGATAACTGAAATAGGGAAAAGGTGATCACAACGTGGAAAAAGACACAGGCCCAACTATTACATTTTCATGTACAAGTACTGATTTTTTGCCTTTGCACTATATTGACATTTATTGTGAAACATTTATCATACTAGGAATTTTGTTCCCATTATATAAGAATGGTACAATATAAGTAGTACCTGTCCTGCAGGTCAATAAAATATAGAAGCCTTATAATTACTCAAGTTTAATGTTCCACCTAGAAGGTAGAACTAAACAGGAAGCATTGTGTAAACTGTACTATGTTTAATAATATTACTGGTCAGAGAAATATACCAGAGTTTGTGGAGAAAATTCAGCAGTGGTTTTGGATGCCAGGACTGGCTAACAGTAATCTTGGTTTAGCAAAATGTGTTAACATGTGCTAACTTTCAATCCTGTGATAAGTCCCTTGTGCTCTGTAGGACTGTATAGTGCAGGTATCCTTTAAAATGATAAAATTACTATACTTCAAGTTAGCAACAGTAGCATCAAATCTCTCATATATTCTACTTTGAGGCTTTTCCAAAGAAAATGGCTGAGATGTACAGAAATTATTATGATGATTTAAAGATACTTACTCATGCTTTTTTTTCCCTTATTACATACAAATACAATTTTAATATGCTTCTGGGGTTTTTTATTAATCAGACTGTTTAAAGCTATTTAAACCTGTTGTATGGAGATAGTACTAATAGAACTCTATGACTATTGAAAAGGTAAAATTACAGAGAAATATGAAAGTGTCTTGTCTTAATCTTGCAGGAAATTTAAAGGTATGTGTAAAAGAAATACTAGTTTTTGAGTAGGATTCTGTCTGCTGTACAAAATGAAATAAATGCCCCATACAAGTCATTTAGATAGCAGTTCTTTTATCTTCTTAGTATATCTAAAAATATATGCTAGATTCCCTTATATATTGCAGAGTTTCACAGAAACTTTTAAAAGAAAATACTCTCCAAAAATTTATTGTGCAAGTTCCTCATGATGATGCAAGAAGTTTTGAAGTTAGATATGTTTTTAAAAATGTATTTTTGAAAGAGAGGATTGTGGATAGGTGCACTGTGTGAGCCAAGGCCTTGTGCGACAACTACAAAAGAAAGATTTATTCCAAACTGATATTTGGAAGATCAGTGAGCTGAAGGCAGGGAATTCACAGTCTTACAAAAGTCTTCCATTCCTGTTTCAGAGGTATCCCTAGAGACTCAAGGTCTGCCTGGCAGGTAGAATTGCTGGATTAAAAGCTGCCATGGAAGAAATGAGGTGAGCTGTTCACAACAGCAGCCATCACAAAGATTGTATGGATTTGAAGAGTAGCTGTACACTGTTTCTCTTTCCTATGAGGGAAACAAATGTATGTCTTTCAGCAACATCCCCATGAAGTTCAGAAACATGTTTTTCTTTGGCATTTGCATAATACATTTTGGCTTTTGTTTTTCTTAGTCTGAAATGCCATATCCTCGCATAACTAACATTTATTTTGTCAAAATTTTGCATTAGTGTCTCCAATTCTACCACTCAACTCATCAATAGTACTTTTATTATAAATCCGTGTTTTTTCCATGTTGGCTGATATTTTGTCTTTTTGGATTTCCATACATTTTTGCCGAAGTTTGGAACATCATTTTTTTGGATGTGTAAATAGAGAAAAATTCTCCGCTGACAAAAGACCTTTTGGAGTTATCTTGTATCTTGTTAATATGAAATTTTCCCAGTCACACATGATGCTTCTGATTTAAAACCATAAGATTACACTCTTTGTATTGACAATTTTTAGACAAAAAGTAAAGCTCATTGTTTCTGAGATCATGGGGATGTACAAAAAGCTGCTGTCCTGTGAGGGATATGATAGCAGACAGATTTCATGAACATTTCACATGGCAATCCCAAAAGCCTTAGCTCAGCACACGTCCTGTGTACTATGGTGACTAACACAAAGTGCAAGGTGGCAGTATTGCATTTCATAATGCTGCATGTGAAGTTTGCTGTGATGTATCAGACATCCATTATTGGAACAAGGAGTTAGTGAAGTGTAGGAGTAATTTTTTATTCTCTCGTACTATTCTGTACAAGCATTTTAGCCTCCATATGGCACAACAGAGATAATCAGTTAAAATTTCCCTCTAAAAACTTCTGTCGCATATGGTAGACACGAACATTTATTTGTGAACATCAGGAATAAATGTCAGAAGGTGAGTTTGTCAGATTGCTTTAAAACAACGATCCTGAGATTGCAAATGTCAAAATTGATTGAAAAATCAGTATGACAGTGTCCCTGCAGAATTTAGCTGTAACACAAACCAAAGATTTTTGGTAGTCTGTGTTCTCCTTGAGTTTTAAGGATGATATCACTTTAAAAATGGGAAAAGAAGGCATGTGTTAAAATTCCCAGATCATTAAAAATTGGTCATGTGACCAATAAAGGAAATCAGCATGTCTTCAAAATTATTATGAGGTTTTCATCACAGTCTTCAAAGTCCAGTACAAAAGGTTTACCTGTATATTAAATTGTGCAGCCTTGCAGTAACATATACATTAAAAAGACTCAGAGCTACCAGAGTATTTACCCCAGACTCTTGAGTTATTATCTGTTTTATCTGATATGTTTGGAAGTATACTTCTCCAAGTTTTATTTTTTCCCCACTCATTTCTGTGGGATATCACATTAAAATGCAAAATTTTAGAAAATGTAGAAGCTCAGGTTTCTACAAAGAAGCATACTTTTGCTTTTGTACTTAATATAAATTAAACATTTCCATTAAAAAAAGAACCACAAATAACATATGCATTTATATTCTAATATGTGATTCTACTGCACATGGGTAGTTTTTTTCATTAAATGTAATCTTATATTTAATACTTTTGAATTGTTTTTTTACAACAGCATTCTTTTTACAATTCCTATCTCTTTGCATTTGTCTTCAGCATGTTTCCCCACTCTATACTGAAAGCATAAAGTCAGTTCCAAAAGTCAGTATGCCACTCCTTAAGCAGTCAGCTCCACACACAGTGGGAGTTCCCATCTTCTTCAAAATGCCTGATTTGGCTGAGTTGCAGAACAGCATGACTACAATTAAATGTCTACCAGAGCAGAACATCCTAATTGTAGGTTTTGATTTTCTGTATGCTTTCATTTGTGGTGCATGTGGTAATTATTATTTATTCCAGTTAGAAATGTAGTTCACTCAAATGAATAGTTTTCAGAATGATATAAACCTGCAGAATAAAATTTAAGTAATTTCAGAGTATAGCTTCTTGATTTTACAGAGTGCTGTTGATTAACATTTTCCACTTACACAATTTGCTTTCTCTTAACTAATGTTTAGTATAAAGGAATGTTTTCCAAAAGAACTGATCAAAACCTAAAATTACATGACTCACTTTTGTAACTCTTTCAATTTTTCAGATTCAATAGTCTTCTAAATAATTATATTACTTGAGAAATTTAAACTACACATTTCTGCTTTTAATGTCTGTTGATAGAGATCTGGTTTTAATTTCCAACAGGCACTGCTTGTAAAATCAATGGCAAAAGCAGTCCAACAAACTTACACTGAAAAGTCATACTTGCAAAATATGCACAGAGAAGTTCCAATTAGTTAAAAAAGCATGCTTTTGCAGTTACTTAAAATAATATTACAATGTTACTGGTTTCATATGGTGAAATATCTTGCATGATAGTACTTTTCCCCACTAATTTGCAATACAAAAACTGCAGCAGAAGAAAGGGACTTTCAAACTTCAGCAAGTAGATAATTCTATTTCACAATGAACATCTTTTCTTTACAATAATTTTCAGAAAATTTTATCTATGGCATTTTATGTTCTTTTGATTCTGTATCGTGCCCTTGTAGCAAATTGCTCTGTTGTTTTTTGTGGGCTTTTTTTGCAAAGCTTCCCCAGTCTACAGTAAATGAGTTTAGCTCACTGCAGAAAACTCACAAAGGTTTACCATACCTGGACTCTTGAAGAGGCTGTCACAAGTTCATCTGTTTGAAAATTCCAGGTTTCATTCAGGTTTGTGGTTCACGTCTTTCTTTCATAATGTGAAGCAGAGGATCCTTTATATGACTGGCAGCATCCTGCATTCATGGTATACTGAGGTTGAGCATGCACTGCAGCAGCCTTCCAGGGTTTTGAATTACATGACTACAGCTGTTTAAGTTTTACTGAGGAATAATAGCACTATAGGTTTGGATCACTTCCAGCAAACTGTCAGATCTATAAACAGCTAGTACTTGCTGCATAATGAGAACAAGGCTTGCTTTTTGTAGCCACAAATAGACTAATTGTGTGTTGGGGGTTTAAAATGCAGTTTTTACTAAGATATCAAAAAAATAAAAGCCACTCTGTGCTGGAAAAATATACAAATTTACAGTTGATTTACTGAGAAGGAAGTTAATTAAAAAGTGAACTTTTGGTGCAGTTTTAGATTGATTTATATAAATTAAAATGATATTTATAACCGCAATCTAAAAATAGTTATATTTTGGATTATTTTGGTATCCTACTAAACTTGTAAAGAAAACCAAAGTTTTAGAATGCAGTGCTATTTTAGAAACTTTCAAATATATACTGAATCTTGAAACATATTCCAAAAGCATATGAAATGCCAAATTGTAAGACAATTAAAGTCTCCTAATGTTTAGGTAAAGACTCACACATGAATTTCTTTATACACTGAGAATATTCTCCATATAAAAAAATACATGTGAAATGATAGAGGTGGAGTCTGAGGAATATAACAGTTTAACTTCCAAGCTAACAAAACCTTCTCAGAACAAAGTATGTGGCAGATGGGGCAAGTCTTGTTCTGATTGCTCTTTACTGTTTCTTGTTCATGAGAATCATGCTGAGGTTGTTGTGCAGTGACAGTGTGAAATTTGAAATGAGGGCTGAGGTTAGAGGAAAGTTAAGAACTACCTACCTCTGAGTAACTTTTTCAAAATGCCAGTAATTTGTTCTGTTTTCCAAAAGCATCATTCCTGCTTGCTCAGGAGTGTCATCATGAGCTGTGGGGATCTGCCTCTAGAAAGCATGATCTAATAGTACTCAGGGAGAAGTGATCATCATCAAACAGGGAAAACCACAGTCCTTCCCTACCAGAGGACAGTGGGTTTGCTTGCCAGTGTCTTTGAGAGCCCTGAAAGGAATTCCACAGCTTTCTCCATTTTTGGATTCTGGAACAGTGCTTAATGATTTTGACCAAGTGCTTAAGTAAACAGTTAAAACTTTTTTTTTTTTTAAAAAAAAACAACATCAAATTGCATCACAGTTAGATAGAGGATTTTAAAAAGATTTTTTTCCCCTTCACTGGGTGAACTAAACTAAAGGGAAATTTTGTAAGGCTAACACTTCAGAAATAGTTGGAAAACTTCAGAGGAGTTATACTATTAACATTGAAATTGTGCTTCAAATATTCTATAGAATGTGTATTTTTCATGGGGTTTTTTCATGTTTCTTATTTTTTTCTTTTATTTTAACATTACAGTTCTTTTTGTATGAGCTGTTCTGTAGCCACTACTTCTGTAGGATTTGAATGTTTATTTAGAAAGCCCATCTGTAAAATGTGTGATTATGTTAAGGATTGTGTAAGTAGCAACTTAAGGACCAAAGCATTTATTTAGCTCATTAAAACACAGGCAGAAAAGTGAGAATTAAGCAGACATTTTCTAGTCCATTGTTACAAAACAAGGCAATCTTTCTTTGACTATTATGTTCATACATGGTAATAATACTGGATAAATTGCTGACGTGGGTTTCTGCATAAAGTCATGGTAATTAAGATTTTATCTGTATGGCACAGGCAGTAAATATTTTTGTTAATGAGTTTCAACATATTTTCATAAAGATATTGAAATAGATATTAAAGATATATTCTCTTGTGTCTTGTTCAGAAGGTACCCTATTATACCTATTGACATTCCCAGAGCCCCACCTAGAAAGCATAAGATCTCTTTATTCTGCTTCTGAAGCTGAACAGTATTGGTGGAAAATTTTCTCCTATTAGACACAAAACTGGAAAGAATGAGAACATAAAGCAATTGCATGTCATGCCCAAAATGTGTCACAGCAGTCTGTCACTTGCTGTAGGTTACAACAGCTGGATAAGAGAATGCAGGCCACTGGGAAAAATAAATTTGTCCCTTTTATTTCTTGACATCTGCTTTGCAAGGGTGTCAGAAAAACCTACATGTAGACTCCACCAGTTTCCACCATCTGTGCTCCCCCTGCTCCAGCTTCATTGGGAGAATTCTCATTTTGGCAAATTCTAGCTTCTTTATACATATCAAGCAACAAAAAAGGGGCCATCACTTGGGGAGCAAATTTGAGCTATGTTCTTTTCTTTTT
Organism: Cinclus cinclus; assembly: GCF_963662255.1. Lineage (NCBI taxonomy): Eukaryota > Metazoa > Chordata > Aves > Passeriformes > Cinclidae > Cinclus > Cinclus cinclus. The sequence goes on from NC_085049.1 coordinate 9,979,361, forward strand.
GAAGAAGAGTATGATTGTTTACATTTCCTGAGTAGAAACTTGTGCAAGTGAAGAATACTATAATTTATGAATGCTCTGTTATTTATTTTAGAAAAATGCTAATTCAGGAATATCTTAATATAAGCACTTTTTTAAGGACAGTGGAAAATTAAAAGAAAAATAACATGTGGAGTCAAGCCATCAATGTAATGTGCCAAACATCTGAAAGGATGTCACAATTCATTTGATGATTCTTGACAAACACAGGATACAAAAAAGATAGTCCCATGTGCCCCAGAGAGTACTTCCTCAGTTCTGAATGTTGAATTTCAGATTTCATCCTCAGTGTATTGCCAATACTGGAATCACAAGAGTGTTTCTTCAAAATCCCTTCTGTGCTGCAGACAGCGTTCTGCCTTGCAAGCTGGATTCCACAAATCAAATCAGTTCTGGGAGAAAGACAGAATTGTAAGTAGTGTATGCGTAGCAAAAAAGCCAAACCTAAATAGAAAACCTGTATATTCCTATTCTTCAGAATATGAAACTATAGAAAGATTAAATTAAATCAACTTTGATATTCTGATAAGCATTTCATCATTTCTCTGCAATTATTTCTAAATCTACGGGGACAGATCTTTAGCTGTGGTTTGCTCCATGTTTGTTTTGTTATACTTTCATTTCAGATCATAGTATACTATTATGCAATCAAGAAAAAAAACCAAGACAGTCATTTACATATTAGACTGAAAACTCCTACAGACAAGGAAGTATATTTTACTTGTTTACCTAATTTTATTTACATTTATAATTTATTTCTGCATTCACTTTTGATCTGGATTTGCAAGAAAAATATGACATTTTCAGAATGATTTTACTGAGTCATGCATGAAAAATCTGTAATGTAGAATTTTGTAGAATCTAAGATTCAATAACCCTCAAAATAGTCACCCTCCCAGTTGCTTTGAAAGATGAGATTTAAGTGGGATTTTACTCATCTGGGGCAAAGAATACAGTATTAAACTCCATACATATCCTAGCATCGATTCTCAGGCCAAGCTGCTCACTCTTGAGGCAATCTATTAAACATTGAAATTCCAAGTGAGTTGATAAAGCAATTTTTTTACTAAAATGCGCAAGAAATTTCATATTTCTATACCTTAGCTTTGAGAGTGCCTAAAGTTTCATAGAGAATCCATGGGACCTTAGAAAAGAAATGTAAGATTTTATTGTTCTAGAAATACAGGAAAATAAGATAAATATGTACAATGGGAGATCTAAATGTTGATTCATTTTATTTAATCTTATCTGAGTGAATATTTCACACTGGAACTTTCTCAACCTGATGCCTGAAACACATTATCCAGTTTCAGGTTAAACATGAGTTCAAGTGAAAAAGAAATTAGAAACAATCTCTGCAGGAGAATTATTATTAACTACTTCCATATAATTTGATTTGGCTTGCATGGAGGAAAACACTAGATTTCTGCTATTTGTGGTATCAAATGCCTATGTTAAGCAAACAGTGGTTTTCCAGATAGAGATTAAAAGTCCTTTAGCCTGCACTTAACATTATGCAATCCTTACTAAATTCCAGAAAAAGGCATGCTAGTTCTGCCAGGATTGCTGATTGCTGAGTTTGATCTGGTTACCTGCTACCTACAACCTCTCCTTTTGAGAGTGGGAATTTCACTTTATTTTAGGAATCGAAGATAACATAGTGCCCAGAAAATTAACTTCATATATATATATATATATATATATATATATATATATATATATATCGCAATTAGAGAGTGGAAGAGGTCTCCAGAGGTGATTCAGACCTGTCTTGGGATCTTTGTTGCTCTTTGCTATACAGAGATCCCAGGATTCATATTTTTTTGCTGGTTGCTTGACATCCAACGAGCAAGAAGCCTGTTGCAGAGTTAGGTAAACTCTTGCTTGAATGACTTGGTCATGCCATGTTAAAGCAATTGGTGTTTCTTGACCAGCAGAATGTATAGATTTCCCAGTACATCCCTTGGGCAGCAGCTTGTGTGATATTCACCATTAACCTACTCCCTTCCATGCATACTGAAGGTTTTGGGGTGAGGAAATGAGACAGGATTATGTCACATTGCATATACCAGTAGTGAGTACAAAACTAGAATCTAGACAACTGGATTTCATATTCTGTCCTGAGAAGTAGCACACAACTTTCCCAACTGACATTTATCTTCTGATGATCAGTACCAGTAGAGAAAAGGATTGCCCTTGCCATAGTAGCCCTACACAGCACCTGGTTGTTTTGCAATCATTTGGGGTGGGCAAATCCAACCTATCCATGCTGATGGTGAGGTCTGCAATACTATCTGCCCACATCAACCACATTCCCAAAGCCACAGTGTCCTTTTCTCCAACAGACACATCTCAGTTGCATGAGGCATGATAGCCTGGAGTGCACCAACAGACTCTACATGCTCTGACCAGGCTGTGGTTACGAGACGGTTCTTCCTTTATAATCCCTCTCTGCCACCTCCCCTGCAGCTTCACAAGATTCTCTTTTCCCTTCTTCATCTGCTTATTCGAGTATAGCTGCTCCTGGAGAAGTCTGATCCAGGGTAACACAGCTGCACCATATCAGATTCCACCTTGAATACAGCCAGCTGTCAGAGGGATGGGACTTGATGGGATTTATATCTCCATGCATTACCAGTAAAATATTTCCTCTATTTATTTTGATGATAGGCTTTTCATTCTGTCATTTTGCAGGCTGTTACAGACCCACTGTAGAAAAACAAATATGCTACTTTTGTTCTGAACTCAAAACACACCAGATTATTTATATCCACAGGGCTAAAAGTGCCAGTGTGTGTTATGAGTCATACCGTATTGTCTGTCTGTCTGTCTGTCTGTCTGTCGGTGAGATCTGCACAAAGAGTTTAAGTCTAAGAATGCATTTGACAGACATCAAGGCAGTTTCCCTCTAGAGCTGGCATCCCTCTGCACAAGGGAAAACGTGCAAAGAGTGCCACAATCCTCTAAGCAAAGACATTTAACATCAAGGCATTTAAAACAATTGACAAAGAATTTGTTTAAAAGGCCATTTCAGCCTGAAAATAAAGAGCAAGCCAACCTGGGCATAAGTTAAAAGATGAGGCATTATGCCATAAAAGACAGTCTGCCTTGATAATAACTTAAATTCAGTTACTCCATTAAAAAACATCTCACGTACAAAAGGATCCAAACATAAAATTTTCAGAAATAAGAGCTAGAAACCCAAGGTGTGAATCTCCTCACTCAATGTAAGATAGAAGTAAAGCAGGTTTCATTCTAGTTTCCACTGATAAGTATTAGTGGGGACCAGTCATGTGCTACAAATCTGGAGACTGGAAGTGCAAGAACTGGGAGCATCTCCTGGTGCATTGTTTCCATACTGAGGTGTGATGGGTGATCAGCTGCTCAGTTTCTGGCTTGCTTTTCTTTGGCCATCTCCTATCTGCTAGTGATGTCCACTGTTAAACAACATTTCTACCCTAAGCAAAGACTGTGCCTTCTGCTCCCCTTAGGCAAGGTAGCTAAACACATCAGGCTTCTGCAGCAGCTGGAGAGGTGGGGCACAGCAAAAATTCCTCTCAGTATATTTATATTACAAGATTCTTTCTTTGGATTCTTCTCTCCACAGGCCTTATTTGGTACCCAGGAGGACATGCCAGACTACTTTTTTTTTCTGTGTTTTGCAAATGAATTCCTGGGACTGTAGTCTGAGCTACACAGGGTTAGTATAGAATCATAGATTCATTAAAGTTGGAAAAAAACTTCTAAGATGCCCAAGTTCAACCATCAACTGTTATATTACACAACTTCAAACCCTGGAAAACAGTGAGATCTCTACATGCAAACATCAGTGGGACAACTTCATGGGGAGGAATCGTTCACATCTATGTTTTCTGTGGAAGCTAAAAAGAAACTGTCATTTACACAGCATTAATATGTCAAAAGAAACACTATGTATGCCCAAGAGTGAACTGGCATCTATTGAATTTAAGCAGTTAAAGAATTGTCTCTCTGGAGAGATAGAAGGAATAAACTGAATTGACAGATCCATCAGTCCATTTGTAATTTCATTGAATATTGCACTGTTAGAGTACACAGAGCTGTTATTGTGGTCTTGCATGAAGGATTCTGTATAAGAGCTTTATATTATTGTGACTGCAGAGGACCTTTCCTTGTAGCCCTTCTGAATCTTACATACATTCTACTGTGGATCTGGAAATAAATAATGAAGTTATTTTATTACATTCAGAACTTGCTTCAAACTGAATTTCAACATCTACCATAGGTGAATAAATCATAAGGTTGGGAAAACAAAGGTAGAATAATGAGACAGTAACATTCACTGTTGCTTCCATAAATGGTGTCAGCTATAGAAAATGTTGAACCTGACTCTTGCTTGGTCACAGGACACATTTTTTTAACAGATCCTATGCACTATGTTGTTCAAATTTCAGAATAATAAATATGCCTCATTAATCTGTTTTTCTTTTAGCGAGATTAATGCATTTCTTGTTTTATTGAACATCTAGGTGCCTATGGTAAGATGTTAAAGCATTGAGATCTCAAACTTCTCCTGTACTGTTTTTGTCAGGCTTGCTAAGACATAAACATTTTATTTCTTGAGTAAATTTGAGCTGATGTTTTCAGAAATACTGCCAATGGCTACAGCTGGATTCAAGATTTGCTAATCAGCAAAATGTTAACTCTTTCAGATAGATGTATTTAAGTTAGGAACTGAAACTACTTTTTGAGAAATGTTATGATGTTGGAACTGAATTATCCTCTCAAATGACTTCAAAGAAGTAAGAAACAATTCAAGAGACATTCTAACCAAAATAATTTTTTACAACTCTTGTCGAATTATGCTTATAAATCTTGCTCACTTTCAGTCACTGTCAGAAACCTTCAGCTGTCTTCTTTTTTCATTGGTATGTTTGAATTATGGTCTTTCAGTTTATAAATGAGAGCATTTCATTTCTTTCAGTGGTAAAGCAGCTATAATATATGGGAACAGCATTCTGCTACTGATTTTGCCCATCAAAAAAGAACTTCCAGGCTTCTGCAAAAGTGATTGTTAACTATAGCACTGTCTCGGGTGTCTGCTCTACTTAATGTCTCCAGGTACTTGCTTCTTTTCCTTGTGTTCCCAACCATAATAACTATATGGAGAATTTAAATGGTTTATGTGCCACTCACTCTCTGGAAGCTACTGTTAAATGGATTGTAACTATTTGTTTGAAATTGTTACTTTTTGGTATTATATGGAGAATATTTGCTCTTTTTCTGTTTTGTTTTCTTACATGACAGCATGGGCATATGAATGTTTATTTCACTTTTTTTCTTCAAAGGCTCTAGTTGAAAAACAGGTAATGTCTGCTTTCTTTCTTGACTCTCCAAAACTTTCTCACACAACTTTTAAAGCCCTTGCAGAATGTAAACTTTTGAAGGTCAGCACTGGAAGTTAGTATAATGATCACAAAATAATTAGGATTATGTATTTTTACAATTCACTCAGATAATTTGAAATAAATCTTTCAACTGATTTCAGTGGGTATTTGGATTATGCTCTTAATGTATGTCAGATGTGTAACTTGCATCTTAAATATTTCAACAGGGAATAACCAAAATACTGATTTAAGTTTCAAGCCTGATGAATAAATGCTGCCCATACATCAGGCACATTCATGTGGCTGATTGCCAGAAGATTACATAAATTGGTGTTAAGATGATTTCACCGTTGAAGCATATTTTTGTACTGAATATGGCATTCTGCACAAGGTACTAGATCACATCAGATTTCTGTAACCATTGCAAAGGGATTGTACTGAAGTTAATTTTATTTTTAAGAAGTCCTGTTAACACATCTTTCAGTTTTAAAAATAAATTCTTAGAATGTAAGTTAGATATCTTAATATTTTGAAAAATATTTTAAATTTATAGTTTTTTGTCCCTCTATCATGGTTTCAAAAATCATTGCTACTCCAGTTCAAGCAAAAAAAGTTAACTGTAGATGTAAGGTCACTTAATAGCCATGGCATATTTTAGTGCTGAAATGTGGCTATGAAAAAGAATATGATAATCAAAGAAAATTCCATTGTCACAATTCTCTTGAAACTTGGATATTAAATCATTTTGTGAATAAGGACGTAATACTTTATTACTGTCTAATACTAAGACAAATAAAATTGCCAATTTTTATAATTATCAAGAAAACATTGTAATGTATAGTATTTATAGTTTGTTTTTTGGCACAATGATAGAGTCAAGGGTGAGAGAGAAGAGGGAAGGCAAAGCTTACAAATATTTCAAAATTAAAACACCTAGGAAATAATACAAAGAATTTGAAATTGCTGTTGATCCTAAAGTTTCTGACACGATGAGAAAGTTTAGGGATTCTGCTTTAAAGTGTAACAAAAGTTTTTTTTGTGCCTGCTAGCATATACAAATCTGATAATATTGCCTGTAGGTGCACTGAGCAGTGCTGGAGCAATACCACGTAATCCTGCTGGTAGTTTAGCTGGGCAGGTGGGACAGCTGCCTGCATTTTCTGGTTTAACATTTAGCAGGCTGGGTTTTCCAGTCTGTCAGCCAAATCACGGGCTGTGAATGTGTTTGCACATGTCTACTGCTTCTATTGCTGAAGAATGGCTGGATTAGCCTAACAAAGCAATTTAAGCACTAGTAAAGGTATTGTAGAAATCTGCCCTTGTTTTATTGCTTTGCCAGACACTTTCAAGTGTTTAAGCATTAGCAAAGTTACAGATTTTAGCACATCTAAACTGGGCCCCAGGTACCCACCAAAGCTGTTCTACCACTTCAGTGGACAGGACAAAGAAAATACAGCAAAGAGTTTGTGGGTCAAGATAAGGACAGGGAGAGATCAGTCACCTGCTGATCACCTTCACAGGCAAACCAGACTTGACCTGGAGGAAAAAATTAATTTATTGCCAATCACATCAGAGTAGGGTAATGAGAAATAAAACCAATCTTACAACACCTTCACCCCACCCCTTCCTTCTTCCTGAGCTGAGCTCCACCCTTGAATTCTCTGCCTCCTCCCCTCAGTGGCACAGGGGAATGAGGAATGGGATTTCAAATCTACCAAATCAGAATTCTTAAATTATAGGAACTGACTACATGTGAAAACTGAAGAAAGAAACTTAATAGATCATGATTTTTAGAACTAAGAGATGTGAGTAAAAACATGTCTAAAAATTGACACAGGTAATGTAGTGGCTCATCTCTCTGGCATATTATTGCAGTTTAGGAATGATGGCATTCTTGTCCTCATGTATGATAAAGCAGTGTATGGCCTGTGTTGTCACATAGCTGATCAACTGTGTATTCATGTCTTGATTATTTAAAAAGTTACAATGTGGCCATTTTCAGCCTTTTTAAACTCAGTTGACTTTGTTGCCAGGTTCAGCATTCCTTATGGACTTTACGAAAGTTAGTTATTCTGAAGTCGCATTTCTTAATTTTATTTGTCCTCTTGAATGAAAAACAACTGCACTGTGAAATAACACCCAAACTGCCACAGTGGCTGAATTATTGCAGGGGGACTTAATGAATTCTTGCTTCTTCTGTAGCTTGTGGTCACACAATGAGACCCTGTTCATGTTATCAGTTTATTAGTAGTGCTGGGACTTTGGGATTTGCAGTGATTCTTTGTGCTGCAACAAACTGTACAAGCCAAAATATGATTGTGTCCTACATAATTCTGGGATTATTTTTTTATTCATCAGGGAACACAAAAGCAACACTGGGAATGCATTGTAAAGCTAATTGTACAGTAATGTTAAACATACCAGAGATCTGAACTGTATTGAAACACCCAAACTGTAGTCTCCAAATCTCTCAACTTGGCTTTATTTTTGTAACCTCTGTGTATAAGTTAGCCATGTGCAAGATATGCAATTGATTTAAGTGAAACACTCTGAGGTTAACTCTTCATGCAGGGTACAGAACAGCTACTGCACACAAATGCTGCTAATGACTTTTGCTGCTGCTGTGTTAGAAGATAATTTTTCCTTAAAATTATTTAAGTCCCTTAAATTAAAAAATATACTAGTACAAATATTTAAACCGGTTCTTATTCTTTCTAGATTTGTTTTCCAAGCTCTGTCTTTTGAAGTGGTGATCATTTCTGAGTGCTGGAACTAATGGAAGTTTTCATTATCTCCAACAGAATTTTTTCCCAGAAAGCTCAGTTTTTCAGCCATTCCACAGAGCAGCATTTTTCTAATTAAGCTATTAATTATTCTGTCTATTTTGGGGTTTGAAGGTCTAGTTTAAAAATACCATCATTAATGTTTGGTTATCTTCAATGTTGGCTTCTGAATGCAAATCACGTACTTACTTGTACAGATTAAGAAAAGTAGTGATTATAAATATTGCCTACATTTCTCTTTTAGGGTCAGTGATGGAGTGTTAGTGGTCAGTGTGAGGTCATTTGTACAAGGTTCTTCGGGAGCTAAGCTAAGAGAGCTGAGTGTTATCTCTAACGGAGGCACTGCTCTCCATTGTGGTCTAGAAAACTATTGCCAATGAAAGAATTACTAGCAAGGTATCTTCAATATCTTCAATCTGCTAAAACTGGAAAGAGAAAAAAAAAAAAAAAGGAGCACTGAGTGGTGACAGGTTAAACATTGGCAGGTCCTTCCTTGTGAACACTGTTTCTTTTACTTTTGGGACAAACTCTTTGCACTGAACACAGAAATCTAAGAGAATCCTTGTCAAGGAAACTTTCCATAGAAACTATTTGCTCAGTCACTGTCCAAACACAATTCTGACTAAGAACCTCATTATTTGACTGTAACACAAGGTTTGTGAAAAAAAAAACCTTGAACATGAAAAAAATATATATAATGCCTGTATATTTTATGGAGGCCAGAAACTTAAGCTAAATAAAGAGGTTAGGGAATCCAAGAAGACTTCACTTAATGTTCTCATTTAAGATATCACAAAATTATATCTGAATGAAATGTATGCTGCCTTGAACTTAGTCCCACAATGTTACAAAAAAATGTTTTCTTTCTCTTTGCCTGTCACAACTAGTCTTTTAAAATGCTGTGTTTCTTCTTATTCTAGTTTTCACATAGCACAACCCATGACCTTGGCAGCAAGCCAAGCTTTTTTTGCTTACACTGCGTTGCTAAGGCTTGCAGTTTTCTTTCTCCCACAAGACAGATAAAGTGACCATTTAAATATTTGTAATTTCTGAGTGCTATACTAGGAAAAAACCTGTGGTTTTAGCTGTATGCTGTGTTTAAGCATGTAAAATTCATGCACATATAAAATAAATACATTTAATATTAAATATTTTTCCTAGTCTTAAAATATTACTTGATGAAAGGAAATCTATCAGTCTGTTCTGTAACAAGCTACTATTTTTATGCTTTGACTTTATATTATACATTTTATTAGCATTTAGAGGAAGTCATGCTATGATCTCTTTCAACTTGGGCTTTCTAAGTATTGGTTTAAAAATGCAACAGAGAGCACAGTGTTTCATGTACAGTAATCAATACCTATATGCTGTGTTAATTAAAGAAAAAATGTAAAGTTCATGTGCTTTCCAGCAGTTTGTGCAATGGGTCTCTCTTGCTTTTCCTCTCTTGCTGTTTAATGTTTAAAATTTAGAAGGTGCAACTTAGATTTGCATTACACGAGAGAATTTTCCTTTCTGTTTTTTTTTTTTTCAAATGACAGTAGAATGATTCTGTCCTTCAAAGCAGAGCAGAATTTCTTGCAATAAGGATGACACATACTTAACATAGTGGAAAAAAGATACAGTAGAGTCATATTTTCTTATGTATTTGTGTCTCAGGTACAACTGACTTAATCAAAATGGAACTTTTTCCCTCAGTGTTGGTGCCTTTCTCTTCTGTTGCTTCTTCAAACACAGACATTAAAAGTCTAATGTTTGGAGAAGTTTATTATACCTTTCCTGAGCCTACTTCTCAACTGAAAATTGGAAATGGAATAAAAGTAATCACTGCATATGTCCTGATTTTGATATAGCACAGAAAGTTGTATGTTTTGCATGGCTAGGGAAACTTGTGAACACTGGCTAGAAAATGGGAATTAATTTGTGCCATGTTTAAGTTGCATGTGTTCTTAAGTGTCTTGGTAAATTAGACTACTCATTAACATACCATATATGCAGTGAAAAGAAAGTGAACTTCAAGCATATGAGGAACAGGTGGCATAATGAAATTTCTGTACTTTTCTCATTAGGGCTTTGGCTATATTACTCTTACTCTCGGAAAATACATAACATTACATTATAAACCCACACAATTACATTTTAAGTATTGCTTTTTTCATGCTTTAATTTTAGCATTCATCTCTTTACATTTCAGAAAATATATCCTTCTTTATTAAAAATAGATTTTTTAAAACAACACACACTTTTTAAATCTCAGTCATATTTTTGATAGTAGACGGACATTTGGTTTTGTCATTCTTGAAGTACTAGAGATTAGTTTCTTAAAATTATAGAAAATGTAAAAGAATCTTAGACATTAAAATATTTGCAAGTTTGAGACATTTCTTTAAAAAAATGTAGCAACAATGCAATGACAAAGCAAAGGTGTTGAGCTCTTTTTGGAAAAAATGTTTAAAATCTTTGAGAAAATTCCCTTTTTTTCTAGCTATCCTTCCATCCCTCATTGGTTTGCCTCACATTTTGCTCGTCTAAACTCCTTGCAATAGGGACTATAGTGTTTTGAATTGGGAGTATTGTGAACGTGTCCATTAATGCAGAGATAATATTACAAATACTTTAGCTATCATTATAAAATTATTTACAGTATATGCAAGGGGTCTGAGCTTCCATTAAAGAGATGGTAACATTAGCATATAATTAATAGCACAAAATCCATCTGTATTATGAAAGCAGACTCACTGGAACTGCTTCCATGAGTTAGAGGAGCAGTTCTAGTCACAAATTTTATTCTCACAGTCTCCCTATGTTTGTTAAAATATCTTGATTTCTCCCCAATGTCTACATGACAAGGCTCTGGCAGCTTTGCTCCAAGGGTGAGCCTGAGAGCCTGCAGCTGCCCCACTTCCCTCATTCCAGCACAAGCTGCTGTTCCATATGGCCTGGACCACCCATATTCCTGGGACATTAGAAAAGTAATTCAGTATAAAAGTGTCAGGATATTTGAAGAAAATATCTTTAGTCAAGCAGGATTTAGACAGAAAAATGTGGCACAGAATAATAAAATAATCTTAGTTGACTCCTGAGTTACAAAAAGCATCCAGCAACAAAAACAGCAGATGACCTAACATAGGCTAAGGCAAGCTTAATATCAGGGTGAGTTATATGCAGTACAATAATTAGGAAAAAAAATAGCCTGAAACATAAAAAATAGGTATAATACTTTAAAAATGGGAATAACTCTGAAAAGCTTCTGAAATCAAAGATAAAAGGATGTACAAAATACACAGAGAAATATTCTTTCTTCTGCAATAACTGTCCATACATTAAATTTTTGCAATTATCTAAGGCCCCATTTTCTCTTCTGGCTGAATTGCTGCTGTGTGTGTAGTTACTGTTTGAAGTTGGGGATGCTTTTTAATCACTAGATGTAGTGATTCATTCATATAACCTCTGAAGTAGAGGTTATATGAATGTATAAACAGTTAGCTCCATTTTCATTTCTTATGTGTTAATAATCTTCACGTCATGACTGGTCCTGAAGGCCAGGTTGCAACATAAATAATTACTAATATTTTAGTAATAGTTTCTAAATAGGGAAAAAAATCCCCGCCCAAACAAAAATGGCACTTTGACTTTCCATAGTAATCTTGAGGAATTTTTTAGCCTAATTATTTTAGTCTTTTTGGGATTCTGAATCTGCAGTGACTTGAATCCATAGCCTGGCTTCACTTTTTGGTCCGTTTAAAAAATTTGTCCAGTAGAACTGAGGAATAGCCTTGTAATGGTTAAGAAAAAGATATCAATGTGTCTAATAGATATAACCAGCTACAGACTGCAAATTAATTAGTTGTATTTGATTTCCAAAGGAAAGAATGTGGCAAATCCCACACATTCCCAAGGCAGGGAAAAGAAAAAGTAAAAGTATATTAAAATGGGCCCCAAATTCCAGTTTGCTTAGGAGAATGGAGAAAGAGAGAATTTAATCTGGAGATTTAGAAACTTAATGCTCATAGAAATAGGAAATACTAAAACAGAGTAATTGTGATGAATGCCAGATGTGCCAGCACCTGCAGTCCCAATGCAAATCAGCTGCAATTAAAAGTACTCAGCAATGTTGAAAATCAGGCTTGATACTTTTACAGGATATTTTTTTGCAATGGAATCCCTGTCATCTGGACTGTCTCAAGAAACATTGGCAATCATAGTTTGTAAGCTATGATCTGGTCTAACCACAAATGATGTAAGGTATAGAAATTAAATTTTATGGCATGTGTTATACAGGGGGATTTCTACACTGCAAGAGAAAAATGTCCCTACAGTTCCTGAAAACAGATCTGGGCCACCTTATATTAGCTCAGGTATTAGAAACAGTACAGCTACATTTCCATAAGGACTTACCTGTTTTCCAGGAGGTTTTTACTATGTGAATCTGAACTTTGTCCTGACACATATATATTTTTAATGGCAAAATGAATCTGCATGGTAGGAATTGCATTCTTCTCTTCTGGTGTTCAATCCATGACCCTGACGCCTGACTGTGGCTAATCTGTGCAGAAATCTGAGCATTTTAGAGAATGAATTGAGTCATTTTATAGTAAATGGCTCAGACATGGATGGTGGGAGACACCTCTTAAGAGCTGTCCAAGGACTGGAGTCACTTTGGAGTCAATCTGTTTGGTTTGGAGTATGAACAGGAAGTAACATCTGTATATCTCTGGAACACAATGATACATTTCAGATGCTGACCTTGAAGGTTGCAGAGATGCGAACAGAAATCTCAGAAGTTGGAAGTACCCTAGCACAGTTATTGTTAGTGAGAGACAGTATATTCAGTGCAGTCTGTAGTAGAAAGGCAGAGACTTTCATCATGAGAATATAAATAATGAAGAGTTACTCTTTGTATGAGTATGGCATAGCCTCAGATGGCTTTTATCTCTAGCAAGTAAAGACCCTCACCAAGTGGTACAGTCAATACTCATTTTCTCACCTACAGAAATCATGGTGAAATAATAATAAGTTATATTCTGCAAATGCCTGTTGGCCTTATGATATAAAGTAACTGAAAAAAACTCAAAAACATAAAAAATTACTTGAAAAAAACCAGCTGTTACAGACGATTAAGAAGTTTCTACTTAAATTGCTTTCAAAATGAAAATGATAATGTGCTATAGAAGGGATGCTGGACAAAGTCTTCCCTTTCTCCACAGCAACAAAAGATTCATCCAAGATACAGGAGTAATTTATTGACACAAAAGGAGAAATAGATTTTTGGAGAGTGGGTGATCCTAGAGTGGGTGATCCTAGTCTCTGTGTTGCACAGTATTTCCAGGAGTTCCAATGTGATAGCTCCAACCACATCTTCCATAAATATGAGGAGGTTTAGTTTAGAAGATGAAATTTTCCAGAAATAGGTCAAAATCCTGGATGGTAATCCCTGACATTATTTATCAGGGAATAAATCAGGAGGGCTAATAAAACTAGTGATAACTGACTCCTTTCCATGTATGTTAGATGCAAAAATAATAGTTAAAATTTCATATAGATTAAGCTTCCTTTATAGAGATTGTTTTAAGAGGTTTCTTTTTGGAAACATGAACTTTTAATTTATTATTTTTTTTTAATGTAATGTCCTAATGACATTCTTTTTATAATGTCCCAATGTCATTCCTTGTCTTTCAAGTCTTCATTCTTTTTCTTAAATCTGTAATTGTTAACAAAATACCTCAATGTAGACATTGATTTTCATTTATAAAAAATAGTTTTTCTGTGATTTAATGTCACTTTAGTCATATAAAATGATTATAAGTTAACTTTGAAGTGATAGCAGCATTAATTGTCATGTAGCAAAAAAACCTTTATTATATTCTTTAGTATTTCATTAGCAAGTGCATTCAAGTGGTGCCACTTTTTAGTAAAGAAAAATGCAAAAAGAAATTATTTCCTTGAGATTACACCTATCAGACCATCCGTTTTTGCTGTAATAAATTCAAGTTCTGGCTTAAACCCATTTTAGGTTTAAGGACGTAACTATTTTATTGTCTTGAATAGGAGTACTCTGGCCAACAAAGTTTCAAATCTGGATTTTCACGAAGCTGTTGAAAATGACTTGCACCAGATAACTGTGTCTGCTGAGAAAAATGAAGAATTTTATGTTTTCATAAGTAGCCATAAGGATTGGAAACCTCTTTCATTGTTCAATTTTTTGTATCTATTCAGCTTGTGAGATCTCAGGAATCTGCAAAATTTGAACTCCAGCCGCACTGTTCCAGCATTATCATTACAGTGTCCACATCTGGCTTCCAGACACTATCTACACGTGCTTATTTTTTCAGGATGATACTTCCTCTCTGCCTACAATTAGGCAGTGCTTCTCACTGTCTAATTGTATATAACTTATTATCCATATGGAATAAAGTGGTAACTTCTTTTCCCAGTAAAGTTTAATTTATTCATATGAAGTACAGAGATATTCTGCTGTGATTATCAAAATGAATTTTACAAAATCAACATTTAATTCGCCTTCAAATTAGAGCATTTAGCATCACAACATTGCCCAGTTTCCTGGTGTAGAACCAGTAAAAATCACAAAACATCTTTAGATTCTTTTGCAGTCCTGACATGGGAATTTACCAAAGTTTTCATCTCCTTATTGTCTTGAATGTGGAAGTTTGTACACTTTTGAGTGTGACAGCACCGTTTCAAATGTTGTCTTGTGCCATAGCTGTAGCCATAAAACCCTTAATGGTAAGGCAGTAATTTTAAGACATTTGGTCTTAGCAAGTAGTATTTAGCTTTTCCAACAAAAACCGCCTACCAACCAAACAAAAACAAACAAACAAACAACACCCTCCACCCCAAAAAGAAACTGTGAAGAGTTCTTCAACCCCAAATTTTGGAGGAGATCTGTAAATGTGTTTTGCTGGTGGAAGTATTTCACGCTGCACTATCTTTCTTCAGTTTCTTTGTTTCTCAAGAGGTAGGAAAATAGACTTTTTCCCTTTCTTTCTTAATTTTTCTGTATTTTCTTAGGGCTTGAGAGTCCTTGGCTGCCATGGAAAAATATAGGAACTTTCTATATCACAATGAAAAAACTTCTGTAATGATGGAATTCAGGTAAAACTTTGCCTTTTTCTTGGGTGTTCCCTGGAATCCCCTCTAGTTCATTAAATTAACCATATCCAAAACTGATCTTGTTTTGTTCTGCATGTAATCCTTCATTCTTCATAACACCATTCTACATCAAAAATACTCCCCTTTCATTCCTACAGCTCCATATGCCTGAGATCTGTTCAACTGGGGCTTGAAAAGGATGAATAGGGGGCAGTTCTTTCTGTTTACTCCCATGAAGAATCTAGTGGGCACAAAATCAACTCAGTTTGAATATTCAAAATGAAGAGGAAATGACTGTTTCCAAAATGTATGGTTAAACTGTGAAATTAATTGTCCTTATCACAGGTTACTCAAAGTTTACCAAAATCCTTATGGAGATTTGACAAGCTCAATATGGTTGCATAAATTTACTTTGTATTTCAGAACAGTATGAGAAATAAACAGTAGCAGGTAACTTTACAGTAGTAGAAAGAACCATCCATCTTGTTAGGAATTAACACCCAAATAAGAGCACGTTTTTTGTTGTTGTAACTGAGAATCGTTCCTAACTATATTTAACAGAAATGCTTAAATCATGTATTTTTAATGGTATTGATTTCATGCCCATAAACACTTGCAGATCATGAGGCTGCAGGTACAGCCAATGCCATCACATAATCCCAGTCTTCAGCTTCTACATTTTTTCCATTATAAATCTTCAACATCCATCATTTTACAGCCATATATTGTAAAAATGAGTCAGTTATTGTATCACCAGAGCTGCATCTGGATTGAATCTTGTTGCCCAACATACACATCAGGCCATTTGCTTCTCTAACAATAATTCTGACTCCTCTTTCATGAATGTCTGTATAAAACAGAAAAGTTCCATGATTTTAATAATGACCAAGTATGTACATCTTGTGTACCTCATGGAAAGATATGTGGTGCCAGTGCTGCTGCTCTCAGAGAGTATTCACTTCTGTGTTGTGCCATGCTCCTGGCTAGGAAGCTATTTCAGGTATCGCATTACACAAAGTTAAAAAAAAAAAAAAACTGTTAAAAAGAAGTGTTTCTGCTTTCCTTGCATGCCAAAAGAATTTGAACTTTTGGAGGAAGAAAGCAGCAGCAGGGAGCATGTGTAGGAGTTGCAGAAGCCCTGTTTTCATGGATGTAGGGAAGGCAGGAGAAAGAAGAGGTACAGAGTAACTCAAAACAAAATGACAAGTCCTTTTCTGTATATTTAATCTAAGGATATGATTTTATGGAGAATTTGCAGAGAGTAATCTTATTGTAATCACACTGCCTGTTCCCAGGCATTATAACAGTATGTAAACATTTATGAGACCCCATATTTTGAAAATGGGGACTTCACTTAATGAACAGCAATTTAGTATTTGACCTTTTCATTGATGTTTGTGTGTTTCCTCAGGCCTTATTTATACAGAATTAAAATTGTGCAATTAAATTAGAAAATTACATTCTCTTCATATGGCATTTGACTTTTCATAGTGTCTAAATGTCTTGCAAATATAATTTCCCTTCACAATATCTTCTTTCTCTATAGACAAAGAACCAGGGGTACAGAGATGAAGAGAGCAAACAAAGCTCCATCTCTTTTGATTGCTCAAATATAATTTGAGTGCTATTTGCAAAACCATGTAGGGGTAGACTTAAGAGTAAATTCAGACTCTAACTTTGAAGGATATTTAAAATAAGTATGTAGGGAAGCTATGCTTCCTTATGAGATAAACATATCTAACAGGCATTGAAATCTTGGCTTCAGATTGTGTTACATACCCTAGTTGAGAATGTAGCAATTAAGTCATCACATCTGAGGCCTAATTCTTAAAGGAGTGCAGTTTCTCTTGCACGTGGATGAAAAACATTTAGTTGCTGGGTGTAGAATGTTTCTGTATTACAGGTGAAAAACAGCCCACAAATCCAAGATTGAAATAGGAAGGGTAGAGAAGTCAATTAATATATATTCTGAATTTTCCACTTTAACCAATCATAGGTTCAAACATCGACACTCTAATATTTTGCAAAATAAAACAAGGACCCAAAGCCCCAGAAGAACTGCCTTGATATAGCTGTACCAATAGACAAAAGAAAATTAAACCAGAATGAAGATACAGACAAAAATCTTAAAGGTACAGTGTATGAAACAAATTTCAGATCTGATAAGTTTCTTTGCATCTATTTAGGTAAGACTTGTGAAAATCACATAATATTTTGTCATAACAAAAATAATATTTTCTAGTGATCAACCCTTTGTTATTGTGCAAGTTCTTATTTAACATAAGGAAAAATTAGCTGTGTGTTAGTGGCAGTTGTCTGATTACTGCAGAGGTGATTTTCTCAGAATAATAAATATATAATATTTGTGCACAATAAATACGTGAATTTTTGTGTCTGTGTTTGTGTACTTATTTTATTTATCCATGTGGTGCTTATGGACTTCAGGACTAATTCTTGAAAGCTTTGAAAAGCTTCATGCAACCAGTGGTTTTTATTCAATCTACTATGTAAAATTCCTTGTTTTTCCTGTAGAGGTAGAATTGCTATTCCAGTAAATGACAAATTACTCTGGCCTTGGGCCAAGATTAGCAGGCCTGGAAGCTAGCTCAGTGACACATTTAAGGCATCTCACCACGGTTTTAGGCTGAGCATGACAGAAGAGGAGAGATTCTGATTGAAGCTAAACCTCTGGTAGAGCTGCAGGCTGTCCTGTGATCCTCATGTCATGGAGCTGTCAGATGAAGAAATGGGATTTTAGGCATCCCTTTTCAAGAGGTTGCCAGAGAAGGTTTCACTAGAAAGTCCAGCTTCTCTTTGTAAGCCTAGAGGTGATGGTTTTCAGGCTTGAAAAAGATTAAGGCTGAAAGGTAAAAAAAGTTTCAGAGTACAAAGGAGAAAAGTGTATTTTAAGAATCCATGTGACCTTTCACAGGAGTTCCATTGTTATTTTCCAAGACTATCTGCTCTACAGAATATATGAAAAAGCTAGTATTTGAGTTCTAAAAGTGTTGAAATTGGAGTCAGTAGGCTCTGAAAATGTTTCTTCACTCTAAAAACGAGGATAGAAATTGTAGTCAACCTGTATCACAGTTAACTGGCCTGAATTCCACAGAGGAAATCAAAGCCCAGAACTCTTAAGTGACAGTCCTGAGGTTCTTACCCATTCCCTTCCAAAAAAAAAGGTGATTTATACGGATACAGTTTTCTGTTCATGAAAAAGAAAAAGAAAAAGAAAAAGAAAAAGAAAAAGAAAAAGAAAAAGAAAAAGAAAAAGAAAAAACCAGAAAAGTTATTATGCACAAAAACAGGCATTTGCAGAGAGCAGTAGCCTGAATATATTTGGGCCTGATTCTCTAAGCACAACATTTTGCATTCTGGGTTGTGCTCAATTTAAAAAACCAAATTCGATATGTTTTAATATATATAGTGGAACTTACATAAATGTTAGTCTAATGAACCCACTGTATAATATATAAGCAATTGAAAATAGCCCCTTAATGCATCTCTTCTTTTTCTAGTGACATTCCCAGTCAAGAGCAGAATGACTTCACTGCTAATGAAGGGTACCTAGAGAACTGAAGTGTCTGACGTGGGTCAAAGGATTGATGTATTGTATTGTAATGGAGTTCTGCAAGGCACAGAATACCTGGAGCACTGCCATGTCTCTTATTGCCCTGAGCTGACAGATGAAGCTGTGACAACAATGGCATTCCACTGCCACAGACTGCCATCAGTCAACATAGTGGTTGCCCAAAGGTATGTATAAGAAACAGAGTGATAGTTCTGGGATTGCTATTGCAAAGAAATTACTTACTATTTCATCCAGAAATTTGACCTGCTGGCATCATTCAGCAGCTTTTCCGTGAGTTTTAAGATTTGAGACTTGGCTCTTGGGAGTATTTGGCATTCTTCCAATTGCAGTTACAGTATATAAAGGTTTCCTTGCTGTATCAGGTCAAAGTTTTCCTCTCCAGGGGTTGATATCTAAAGAAGACTGAAGAGAGAAGAGCTTTCACATTATGTACCACTTCCTGCAAATACTCTCCCAGCTCCTGGTGTTTTGGGTGCTTTGAAAGGATTGTGGCTTTGTTTTAATTGCTCTTGATACTTCCATGTTTTTTTTCCCAGTGCTTTTTCGGAATCCAAGTAAAGCATAAACTAGGGCATTAGAATTTGATACCTGTGTCTTTACATGGCAAGGCAGTGGCTACTTTGAAACAAAAGAGTTGCCTTAAAGCTGAAGCACTCAGGGTTGAAATTAAGTTATTTAGATTAAATTCATCTGTAGTGAAACTTAGTTTCTCTTCACCACACACTTCTATTACAGCATTTTTCCTTCTTGTATTTTCTGTATAATTTCTTTTGACTAAAGCCTTGCATGTCAGTTAACGTTTTGCTGTATCTAAATGTGTGCTCCCTTTTGAAATTATTGCTGTTATGAAAGCCTATATCCCTTCTCCATACTTTCTGACTTAATAGCTCTGGCTTTTGTGCATCTAATTACTTATGTGGTTTTAATTTTTTAACAGCAAAACAAAATGCTTGCTTCATTTTGAAAATAAGCATGCAAAGCAATTTTTAAAATGCTGATTTCATCTTCTGTTTAAATTTCATGGGAAAAGTTATGATGTTGCTTCTGACACTATCACATGGCAATGAACATGGCAATGCTACTTTTGGAAATGTTCATCTTGAACTACACTTTAAAATTTTGCCATTCATTGAACCAGTTTTTCTCCTTTTTTTTCCCCACTGAAATAAATGCCCGTGTCCTGTTTTGTTCCACAATAAGTCTGCAGCCATCGCTTGTCCCTGCCTTCCTCCTCACCAACACTCATCTCCATAACCCTTGACTATTCTTTCAGTCCTCCACACATCCCCTTGTTCACTGCAGTGGTTGAACACAGCCTCCTGAACAACTACTTTGAGATTATTTGGCTGACTAATTAGCCAGCCCTAAATTATCAGATATCCTCTGATCAAGTTGTTTGCCTTCCAATTGTATTTAAGTTTCTCAGCCTACAGACCGAAACTCACTTGTTTGTGTTTCAGATCTGGGAGGCCACTCTCCATCTTACACTAGCCATTGGTTTATTTCTTACAGATACCTACTGTACACCAATAATTATTATATACATGGGTCCTAATCTCCTGTATCCTTTGGGTTTAGATAGATATTCAGCTATTTTTCCACAATGACAGTGGTGGTAGGAGTTGTGCACAGAGGTCTTCCTGAAGTAGTTGAATTTATGTAGTGCTGCCATCAGTCCTGTCTGCACGCTTTCCCAACACATGACATACCAACACAGGAAAACAAAACAAAACAAGCACCATAAAATGTCTGTAAATACATTTAGGCTCACAACTGGGAGGTTTTTTGGTTATCACAGCAGTGAATTATGAAACAGCTTTCTGGGAGGGGACATGGGGCAAACTGTTATGGAGTGTTAGTATGGCCCTTGGTAAGGGAATGGTCTGGGTTGTATTTTGCAGTTCCTGCAAATGGGAAAAATGAGTCAACTCACTGACCTAGTAATCCCCTTCCAACACTTTGTTCCTAGATGGTATCTTTTCTTTAAACAGTTATAAAGCCAATCTCTTAAATGCTAATACCCTACTATTTTCAGAAAAGAACATTGAGACTCTTCCACACAAACCTACCCATAAGTTTACAAGTCTTTGACTTGAATCCAGCTTGCAGCTCCATAAAATGAGACGGGTACACCTGTGGATGTTAAAGCTAATGGGTCTTACAAATCCTTTGGCAATCTGTAGTGTAAATTGAGGGTATCCAGCTGCTAAGTAAGGAAATATTTTCCACTCAGAAACTGTTTTAAAATGGTCAGGAGATTAAAGTCAGAACGAACCTGTTCCAAAGGATATATGCTAATGTGTCCTGCAACATGAGGTATCTTATTTTTAAGAAAAATAACTTTTAAAATTCATATATAATATTAAAATATTGAGTTAAAATAGAAATATATGTATACTAAAAATATTTTCATTGTGTTATGCAGGTTACTCTAAAAATAGAAGAGTTTACCACTTTAATCCTATATTCTGAGTCAAATCAATTGTCTTTCAACAAACTACAGTGACACAAATGGAGGTGCTGTGAGTCTCCATGTCATGGTTCTGCATACTTAGGCAGGTTCAAGTAATTTTACAAATGCTGATTGTATAAAATATTCAGCAGTTCTGTTCTGAGCCTTATTCAGTGAATGAACCTGATTCAAGGGTTAATTCTTATT
Source organism: Cinclus cinclus (assembly GCF_963662255.1). Lineage (NCBI taxonomy): Eukaryota > Metazoa > Chordata > Aves > Passeriformes > Cinclidae > Cinclus > Cinclus cinclus. The sequence continues at coordinate 10,000,907 of NC_085049.1, forward strand.
TAATCAGAAAAAAAAATTAAGTTGCTGTGGGAAATATTCTACACATAAAAAAATGCACCAAGAACTGAAAATAAATCACTTGTTAAATGAATTCACCCTTAAAATAGCTAAGTTCTGGAGATACAGTAGAATGAACAATGAATTCTGTTATTCAGTCCTCTAAAGGGAATGGGATCCAGTGTATGACAAATGTAGGTTTTTCTAAATGCATCTGATACCAGTTACTGACTTCAGAATCAGCAACTTCTTTTTTAAAACTAAGAATATTTATCTACAATCTATTTAATAATATTTTTATCTATTTATTAATCTATTGCAGATCTAAATACTGAGCATATAAATTGATCTGGAATATGCAAAGCACGTGTACATTCCTCTATGTGCCAAAAGGACTATAATGAGATAGTGTGCTAACTTTTGTTCCACAACCCCAGGCCCCAGCTTTATCTTGTCTCCTTGTCCCTTATAGATTCTCATGAGATTGACTATTTAGTACGAGTGAAATCCTCATCTCTTTTTCTACCACCCTGCTCCAGTGATTTTAATCAAATGTCTTTAACAGGTTTTTACTATGTTCCCTCTTGATTTTTGGTCCTGAAGGAACAAGGTAATTAAAGTATGTACATAATGTATTCTTGACTGTTCCTGTTGAGATCAGTGGAGCAATTAGTAGCTTGCATGGCTGCTTATGTACCTTGAAGACTGTGTGTCATGTTTTTCTCAAATGCAGCTTCCAGCATTAATGGCAATGAGTATCAGTTCCTGAAAAATGGACTTGTTAGGTGAAACTAAGCAGCTGTGCTTCAGAGCTAAAAAAACCAGCCACATACTCACAAAGTCTTGGTCTGAGACACTCGTTTGTAATAGAGAAGTGAGTTTAGAAAGTGATACAAGTGCATCCTAATAATTTAGAGAGAGCAATGCAATAGCATGAACACTAAAGACTTCTATGTGCTGTATGCACATATATGGGTGGGAAAGTTAAACCACTCTCATTAGGTGAAAAAAAACCCCACAATATTTAAACTAGACTGAAATCACAGTTAACTAATATCTAATATTAGAAAGTGACAGTTTCTGTGGAGCCTCTTGCAGAGATTCAGAATTCTGTTGTGCCAGAAACCTTACTTCAATTTTAAAATGTAATTTTCCTACTAATCAGGCACTAATGCTGTGCTCTGTGGTTTGGTTTTTTTTTTCAACTATTTAATAATCCAACTTCTTCATGTCTTGTTGCTTCATTTACAGATGATTGATACATGTATCCAGTACTTGGCTGCAGTCTGCCATTATCTCTCCTTCTTGGACATCTCAGATTGTATTAATTTTACTGACAATACCTGAAATATCTTTGGAAAGGCTGTGAGCAACTCCAGAGTCTCACAACACTGTACTGTAGAAAAATTACCAAGAAAGTATTTCCTAATCTTAATTCAGAGGTGGTTGTAAACCCCAAAACATGAGGTTCTTTTCTCCACTGGCATCATGGTGCCATGCTAGGTGTCTGTCTTGAGCTGTCTAGCTTCTTTATCTAGGGGGTGTCCACACTGGTGCCTTAGGATTCCTGTGGTCTGGCAGGATTATCTACATGTTCTAGTGTCAGCCAGAAGTGAAGAGAAATACAGACTCCATCTCTCTTCATGGCAGACAATGTCCTCTTAGGGAAGTTTCTGCAAAGGATGCTACCTCAAGGGCACATGGGAACATGAATGAGAAAACTAAGCTTGGCTTAATGCTCTCAGCCATCGCACTGTGTCCTAGAGCTCATGCCAAGGGTTTGTGGAGGCCTGTTTCCCAAAGACTGAATGTCAGTATATGGCACAGATGTGTGCCTGTGATCAAAACACAGCACGGTTACAATGAACGAGTCAAGCTCTGCTGCTGTGACCACTTTCCCAGGCTGGTTTTTACTGACCAACTTCTCAGTAAAGAACCTTTTCTTAAAGTTCATTCTGAACTTCCCCTAACACAGCTTGTGTGTTATCACTGGTCAGCACTTCCCCCTCAGCCTTCCTTTCTCTGAGGGACAAGTGACATAAACCACTCCTTGCAATTCCTGTGCTCAAATTCCCGTGGTCACCTTTCTCTGAATGGTCTCTAATAGTTCAATGTCTTTTTTATATTGTGGTGCCCAAAACTGCCCCCAGCACTCGAGGTGAGGCTGCCCCAGTTCAGAGCAGAGGGGAGGGGACAATGCCCTCCCTTGCCCAGCTGGTGATGCTGTGCCTGAATCCCCCAGGACACGCATGGCCCTCCTGGCTGCCAGGGCACTGCTGACCCATGTTCAACTTGCCATCGACCCAGACTCCCAGATCTCTGTCTGCAGGGTTTTTCCCCAGCCCTTCATCCCCCTGCACATTCGTATAACCAGGTTTAACCCATCCCAGGTGGAGAATTGAGTAATTGCTCTTGTTCAGTTTCATGCAGCTGGCAATTGCCCAGCTCTTCAGTCTATCCTGATCTCTCTGTAGTGCCTTTCTACCCTGCAGAGTCTTGTTTAATATCGTTGGCACATACATTTAATTCCTGCATCCACATCATTTATAAAAACATTACAAATTGAGCACTGGTGTCTGGCCACTAACCTGATATAACCTCATTTACTGTAACCCTTTGAGTCCAACCTGTGAGGCCGTTTTTCACTCAGTGTATTATGGACATGCTCAGCTGAGTGCTGGACAGTTTATCCAGGATACTTTTGGAGACAGTATCAAAAGCTCTGCTAAAATCCAAACCCACCACATCTACTGTCTTCCTTTGATCAGCTGGGTGGATGACCTTGTCATAAAAGGAAATAAAGTTGGCTGAGCAGGACTTGCCCTTTGTGAACCTATGCTGGCTGTGCCCAGTGACTGCATTGTCTCCCAGATGTTTTTCAGTTACTCTCAGAATAACCTAATCTACAATTTTACCAGGCACTGAAGTGGGACTAGAGGGCCTGTAATTGTCGGAGCCTTCCTTCTTACCCTTCTTAAAAACTGGGAGAACTGAGCTGAGAGTTATTTTTCACCTGTGAGTCTCAGAAGATGTGGGTTTGATATTCACCCTTCTATGAGGGTTAAGAGTATTACAGGCCAGGCCTGTACACCTAGAACAGCACAGTGGCCAGACTGGAAAGGAATTGAAGTTTAGACATGGTTGAGATATCTGAGTAAATAACATAATAAAACTTTATGAGAGCAAGAAATATATAATACCATCCTGTATAGACAGCCTATACTAGGAGAGGTCTAACTGTACTTGAAGTCCTCTGTAAGTACAGTACTTCCTGCTAAACCATTCCAGGGTGTAAAAGTCACTTTAGAGACCACAAGACCAATACATATTCTTCATAACTCAAAAGGTATTTCCAGTGTGCTTCACACTTTCCAAACCCTCCTCTACTATTTCCCTGTCTTACCACAAACAATTCTGCTGTCATTGGTCTTATTTTCTTCACTTCTCTCAGACGTAGTTTTCTCAATGTCATCTCAGAACTTTCTCCTTACAATTTCTACTTCTAATTAAACACTTGTTAGATACAGAAAGTGCTTTGAAGGATTGGTATGCAACAGTAGTAATTGAAAAAAAGAATTGAACGAATACGGATTCATTTAATCGCTTCATAATTTTCTGATTTATGGTTTTTCTCATATTAAGCCTCAAGGGATTTTCTTTTATCCTCAGTTTACTGTAGTTGACTTGCTTATTCTGTGACTTCATATCTCTGTTTAGAGTGGCAACAGTGTGTCAGACCTTTCTGATTCTGCTTGCTGATCCATCTTCCTGTAGAAGTGAGGTGTAATGGGAACAGAAATTTGTGCAAATTAAAATTTGTGTTGGGTGAGCCACCATCAGGTAGCTGACACAACTTCTCAGAAACCCATTTGCATTATTGTGGCCTGGGATGACCCAGGATTATGCTTCTGCCTCAGAGTCCCATGTGCAAGGGGTTCTCCAAAGATCTTGATTAAACTCTTCTAACTCAGCCAAGGAATTTCCCAATAAGTTATTTTTACTCTAAAGATAACCCTGGAGATTTACAAATCTCTGCAAAACAAAAAAGCAACCATGAGACACATGTGTCCACCCAGTGTTAACTTTGCCCTTTTTGTTCTGATTAAAACTAGGTAAACTTGGCCAATTTTATTTTCTTGAGTCTCATTTTCTGGACAGTGCATGGTTCTTTTCCTTGCCTCAATCTCTAACCCTTTACACCATATATTCAGTGATAGGAGACTCCTATCCTGCACCATCTGACTTTGGGACAACGCCTATTAGGTGAATTGATTATGCAGAATAATGTAGTTCCAAACATTTTTTGCTTGTTCCTTCCAACAGATCCAAAGACACCCCACCCTAGACTTTGCCAGGCCACAGAATATACTGGCTGCATCCAGATGGAATGATATTCAGAAGACAAAGGTTCACAGCTAGATGCAGATATGTTCCACATCCAGTATGTTTCCCAGTTAAGGAAAATCTTTTTTTTTTTAATTGCAGTTCAAGGCCAATAGGGAAAAGATGATAAAAATTATCTTCTGCCAATAACTACCTCAAAAGCACAGTAAAATATGGCATGGCTCTGTAGTTAGTTTTCTTTGAAAAGCAGTAGCTTTTCAACAACATCAAAAGCAAGGACAGTATTGTTGCTGTCACATATTTCTATAAAACTATGTGTTTCTTTCACAACCTGTTTTTAGTAATTAATGACAAGCAACAGATTGTCAGAAAGACAAACAATGGGCCCTCATCCTGTGTTTTCACACTACCTCTTAAAGCCACACTTAGGTTCTTAGATTTTCATAGAAGGTAAAGGCTGATTTAAGATGTAATTTATGTTCTTCGGGTGTGAAAGCTACGTTGCAGAGGCATTTCATTCCTTGTTTAAGGAGATGGAAGATGTAATCTATGCAAACATCACATTCATCTGGAGAATTAAATATGCTTGAGGCTTAGGTTCTAAATAAGCAATAGAAGAAAAATGTTTTTAGTTTAAAGTTGCCCTAAAATATCTATGGCATAAAATACTAACTCATTGTTCCAAAGGAATTCCCCATTATTTACTGTTAAACACAAACCAGTCCTAGCAGACATTTCTTAATAGACTAAACCTTGCAAGTATTGAGTCATATCTCTTGTATTGTGCCATGTTATCTTTCATTTTTTTTTATTTTTTACTGTTTTGATAGATTAAAATAGAAAGCATGTGGAGCCACAAAGTTCTTCAAGTTTCAATGCAGCTTCATAGGAAAGAGTTAGGGACTTTCACTTGTTAATTCTTTCCAGTATCAGGTAGATTTTGAGATTATATTTGCCAACATATTGCCTGCTTCCAGGTTTAATAAATGTTAGAAGAAAGAAAAGGTCTGTGGCCTGGTATCTTGCTGCATATTTCTGTATCCAGAGGCTAATGACCTTTCAGTTAATCCAGTTTCAAAATGGCAGAAAAAATAATGGATAATCTAATCTGGAAGTACACAGTACTGGTACAATTGATTTCTTCTGCTAGAGGAAAAGAAGCCTAACTCACTGCTTTCTAAAATGTAGGAGAAGGTTGTGTCAATTTGATTTGCTTAAGACTACACCTACAGGAAATAACATGCTGGCATCTTTAGAGAAACACTTCTGATCCCTGTAAAACATTGTGTTAACATTTCTAGATGCAAGATGAAAAAGGAAATGTGTCTTTGACAGAGAAGCCAGCCAGTCTTGTGCTTTCCCCAAACTACATCTCATCTGTAAAAGTTTGGTTTCCCCAAAAGATATTCTTTGAGAGCAAAATTAGGTGCTTCCTTCTTTTTTGTGTGCACTAACATAAAACTGGTTACATTTCTCCTAAACTCATGACTACATTATTAACAAGTAACTCCTCAAAAATTTATCTTACAATTTTTGCCTTTTAAACAAAAATTATATTAGATCATAATAGTTACAATACATTTGACATTTGGAGAAGACTCTCATTTTTGTTTGGTTTTGTCATTGTGTTTTCTGATGGATGTTGTTGGTTAGAAAGGAGATTGCAAGAAAAAAAGAAAAAGCAGAATTTCTTAAGTGTTATCCCAGTATTCAGGTCTCCAGGCAGGAAAGATCCAATAAACATGAAATCAGAAATGAAGATCTCCCACACATGATTTGATAAAAGACCAACAACAGTTAGTCCTAAGTCTTCTGTTTAATAAGCAACAAAAATACAGTGCTGTCTACTCACTGGCTGTAAATCTCTTTTGTGAAGTGACACAGAGGCTCCTGGTGTGCCATGTTTCAGCCACGGAGTGCACAGGAACTGGATACCATAAAATGATAAAACTACTGCAGCTGACATACACCTAAGAACAATTCAGATCCTATGTAGTCTTACCACATTTTGTAACCTGGAGAATGCCTGTAGGATGCTTCCTGCTTTTCCCATTAGCTCCCTGCCTCCACTTGCTTAATTTCTCCTGTACTTGCACTATAAACATTTCTCCCATGTTTGAGTTTTTGTTTTCCATTACTTTTTACTGTTGATTGGTTGCTGTAATCTCATCTCAAAAAGTTTTTTTTAAAACCTCTGCTTTTTATTATGATGGACCCAGTCAAACAGGAACAGGGTCCCCAGGGCAATGGTCACAGCACCAGCCTGACAGAGTTCAAGAAGTGTTTGGACAATGCTCTCAGACACATGGTGTGACTCTTGGGGATGGTGCTATGCAGAGTTGGGAGCTGGACTTGATGCTGGTGGGTCTCTTCCAACTCTGCACGTTCTGTGATTCTGAAAAAATGTAGAATTTTGGAATGGCTCAGGATTCAGACCATGTTGCAGAACTGTATTTCTCAGTTACCCTCTCAGTGAAATGGATTCAAACTTTGGGTAAGGATTCAATTAAGTATTCCAGTGCTGCTCAAGCCCTGTGTTTGGGCCAGTACTTTTGTCTGACTTATACCAAGTGATAGTTGTTTTGCCAAAGGTAACTGTAATTATTGGCTGAGATACTTTTATTCATCAATGTGCTCATTTAAGACAGTAAATGAATAAATAAATAAAATAAAAAGGCTCTGTCATAGCACACTATATCTTAAATAAACAATCTTTTTACCATGTGTTGATGATTAATGAATGGCTGCTTCTGGCAAACCACTCAACTGTAGCTCCAGGCATGGGACATCATAAGTTTCCAAAAAAACAGTAACAGCTCCCCTTATACATGCTTCAGACAGCCGCTATACATCGTAGTTTCCATGAAAAACAGGAGTTTGGACTTGGATGTGTTGAATTTTTATAGGTCAGAGCTTATAGCTCATATAAATTGTGCACACATTCCTCAATGGCACAGGCCTCCCTAATATAAAAACAGATGCAGCCTTGTGTTCATGTGGTTCATAGAGTGTGTCAGTGTTGGACTTTTCATTAAAAAAATATCCTGCAGGGGTTGAAAACAAGCCCTTCTTGCTCCACTAATTCTGTCTCTTTTCCACTCCTGCCCACTTCCCCTTTCCTGCTGTAGTGGTGCAAGCATTACAGCTGGGCACATCTGCCTCTTGTAACCATCTCCAGTATTTCCACTTTGGGAAACAAACACAAAAAACACTGTGGCAGCATTACTGACAGATAACAGAGCACTTCAGTTTGTATTTTTTCTAGTATTGTCTGGATGCTCTATATTTTACCAGAGCTTAGGAGTTGGCCAGCAAGGTGAAAGACTGCCTTGCTGTGGCTGTGACACACCAGATCAGGTTGAATCTCCTGGAGAGGATGGGAGATGCAGAGTTGGCTCTTCCCCAGGAGCACTGGAATAGGCTCAGCACAGGGGGGTTTCTGGAGCACAGAGCTGGCTGGGGAAGGATGGACAGGAGGGTGCTCTGCTCAGCAGGACCAGGCTGGCAGCCAGGTCACACAAGGCATGGAAAGAAAAAGACATTCACAAGACTGATAGTGGTGGGTTCAGTTTCTTCAGCTTGGGAAGGTAACGAAGATTGCTGGATTGATGCTACTGAAAAAGAAGGGAGTTGAAGGAGTCTTCTTTTTAGAATGTCTCACTCAGGAGGCCATATTTTCTCAAATTTTGATCTACTTTATTAGTTTTGTGTTCCAATGCTGCAAAAGGGTAGTGGTCACAAAATGTTGAGGGAGATCTGAGGGGTCATGGGTGGGTTTGGGCATCACAGACAACTGTCTTCTGGTTTAGCTGTCACAGAAGCTGCAAAACACAGCCTTGGGGCAGGTCCAGGGCTAGTGCCAGTAAATGCAAGTGATCATAAGGCTCTTGTAGCACTGCCTGTTGTGTACTCAGTTCCATTTCTGAAACAATACACGTTTAAAGAGGTGGGTGACAGAAGATAACTACAGTAGAGAGGCTGGCTGAAAAGCGAGCAGAAGGTGAATGAGGAAAGGGTAAAAATACTTGGAGATGCCACAGACAGTGGCTCAAATAGAGAAACAGAGAGAGGGACATGCACAGTTATTATAGCCTTCCATCAGAGCCATGAGAAAAGACCCTGGAGATGCTGTAATACCTTTGGATGTAGATGGTTTATTGATCTTGTTTGGTTTAATATTTCCTTCCAAAGAGAATGTTGCTATTCCAGTGGCATCACCTACTCAGATCTGTGTTCAGGCAGATGCTGACACACTAGAGCAAGTGTGGAGGAAGCCCACCAAGACCATTAAAATGCTGGACCATGTGATATGCGAAGAACCATTAGAGAATTGTTTTGCTAAGTCCCAGGAGAAGGCTTGAGATGGAGGAGACATTGCTGTCTCTAATCTAATTCTGAGACGAGAGGAGAGGAGAGGAGAGGAGAGGCCATTGTCAAACGTGCACTGATAGGACAAGTGGCATATGTAAAATGCTGATTACATTCTGATTACAAGGAAACTAATTTTTTAAGCAGGAAGCTGGTCAAACTCTTGAAGAGGATCCCAGAGAGTGTGCAGCCTACATCCCTAAAGATATTCAGAACTCATCTTGCAAAGCCATGACTCACCTGGTCTAGTTGGATACATTTAAAGCAACATTAGGTTGAAATGCTCTCCAGAGGCCTCTTCCAACCTAATTCATCCTGTGACCCTATGACCTAACCAATTATCCTCAGACTTACTTTCCACAACACCCTTATAATATTGATAACTTTAGTTAAAACAAGGAACTGTTCCTCATTTAACTGCTTTTAGTGTTCTTTGTAAAAACATCCTCTGAAAAAATTTATCATTGTTATTTTCAAACTCTTGTTGTAGACAAGCTGTCTTGAAATCCACAGCTGAACTGGAGAAACAGGAACATCCTGATGCTGACCCTCCTTCCTGGCTTGGATATGACTGGGATGGTAACATAACCACCTTCACCAAAAAACACAGATCAGAGCCTGAAAAAACATTCTTCAAAATGAAAAAATGAAGAAATTGTGCACATCTCCACAGTTCAAGGGGTTTTCTCTAAAGCATGAAAAGACCACTGTGTTATTTTTTATTAAAACTAATCTTTCTTAATAAACTCTTTAATAAAAGGCCATTTGTTGCATTAGTAAGGAAGCTTAGCAAATCTTTTTCACAGAGTATGAATGCCTTCAAGCAAGACAGCTGCACTCAGACAGCACTGGTCTCTCTCAGATGTTGATTCAAGCTGTCTTCATCTTTCAATAATGAAAGTTTTGTAGTCCCGTGCAGAGTAAGCAATGAATAAATTTGCATGTGTTTGAGGTTCTTGTTTGCCATGAAGGTCCTCTCCAGGACATAAACACTCTGACTCCCCAGAGAACTTCACACTTGATGTGGCTGGTACTCACCAAGTACAGCCTTCTTGAGGAATTGAGAGCAGTGAGTAGGTACTGGCTACAGATTCTTTAATAAACAACTACACCCATACATTTATGCACATGTTCTCCACTTCTCAACAGTCACTTGTGCTCCCAGAGCCCTTTTGCTCATAAAAGCCTCTCGGGCTGAGTCCAGCTCTCTAAACAAGCTGATGTTTATGTCTGCAGGTCTGAACTGTGGGCTGGCTGGCAGCTGCAAGAACAGGAGAACCAAATTAAAGGGAGCACAGATGAAAAAAAAGTGTTAAAAGTATAAATTTGCTCCAGTTACAAGAATGTCTTCTCATCAAATGGACAAAAAAGATATATGAGCACACAAGGGATTCACCATTCAAATTCTAATTGCTGATAACCTACTAATCTTTCCTTGTACAGAGAAAAAAACAGTTTCACCTCATTATAGCAGAACAAGACCCTGTCCAATGCCTTTGGGAAACTCCCAAGGATTTGTCCTCCTTCAACTCATTCTTGACCTTTATATTAACATTCTAGCTGGTCTCAACATGTATTTACTTGGAGTGAAGCAGTAACTTTAGTGACAGCACAATTTTTCTGCTGGTTGATTTAAACTTTAAGCAAGTAACTAACAATACTGATGTTCAATTCTTGCTAGATTTAGAAAATTAATGAATTCAAAGCCTGAGTTTGCTTTCTTTTGAATATGGAACAAATAGCATGTTTTCTTACTATGTTCTCCCTTAACACAACCTTCATCTCAGAAGCTGGCGGGTTTTTTATTTCAGGTGAATAATGGGACCATTTAAGGGATTTGATCTTGTCAAGTACTTATTAGACTGTTTTTATATTTTCATGTGGTATGAATTCTGAGGTGCTTTTTTCACTTTGGCTGTAGCAGGGCATAGAAATCATTAGTTTCAAATAGTTTTCTGGATATCCAAAACCATTATAATTTATTAATTGTGTAACTTTTAAAAGTTAATAATAATAATAATAATAATAATAATAACTGATATCCAATAATAATGTAATGCCTTCAGTAACACTATTAGAAATGTTTTGTATATTAGTGTTTATATTAAAAATACATATAATTTGTCGTATGCATCAGTGCCCACCTCACCCCAACAAACAGTACACACAACAGTAAACAGGAAGTGGAGTTCTCAACCACCCTGAATTACAGTAGATATGCTGTCCTTGACTCTTGAATTGCATTAGCTGGGGGCAATTATACCTCCTGCAGAATCCTGTGGCAAAAAAGCTAATTTCATAATTTACTATTATGACCTAAAGTACATATATATATATATATATATACACACAAAACTTAAAGTCTTAATTCTCTCCTGCTCCTCACCATCCCCTCACATGGCAGGGATTCTTACATTTCAGCTTAAAACACAAATTTCATTACTGCTTTTATAAGGTGCCACAGAGAGGCATGGAAAGACTTTAAAAAGCTCAATTTACTTTACTGTGTGCTTGGATTTCAGTAATACAGACTCCCCCACAAAAATGGGGCCTGTCCTTGCGCAGGGTCTACCTGCTCCCCTCACCTCCCTCCCTGTGCCTTCCTGCCTCCCAGAGCTGCCTGGCAGCTTTGCAGGACAGGGCTCTAAGTCACTGCAAATAAAGAGATTCCAGTTCTCAGGTACTAGGGCAACACTTCCTTTCTATGGCAGCTTTTCCTTCTGGGGAATGAATGTTCATGTGGACTCTCCCCTCAAGTCCAGATGGAGGAATGTTCCTCTTTGAAATCAGCCAGATCCATTGCACTTTTATTTATTTTAAAAGCTTTTCCTTGCAGCTGAGCAGTGGTAGACACAGCTGGAGTTCTTATTTCTATCCACAAACCAGAGATTCAGGATGACACAGCCCAAGTTCTGCCATTTCACAGAAGTATTTTTACACAGAGAGTACACCCATCACCCAGGCAGAAACTGCTCAGGGTTCAGACACCAAATAAGAAGACCACGTAAGAGCTACACTAAAAGTGATCTTTTCCTGTCCATGATACAATTTGGTTGAATAAAATCCTCTTCATTTTGCATAAACAGCAGAATTCCTACAGTATTGAAACATTTAATTTAAAAGTATAATAGCTTGCAAAGCATGTCATCGTGGAAGTGTTGAATTTTTTTTGTTGTTTTTATTTCTTAAATGACAACTCCAAAGTTTTGTTTGAAAGGCACCAGCTTTTAAACTGATATAGTAAGTGGGTCAAGTTATATACATCCTGAATATGTAAGATCATCTTGTTCCTAAAAGGCACTAATAGTAAACCAGACTGTTTAGCACCAGCACTGTCACAGGCAAATCTTGGGTTAAAATGCTCTCATTTTTAATAGTTTCTCTTTTATATTAAGAATATTCATCCAAAAAGTTTCATAATTTTACAGAAATGTTCCTTTGTACTTTCTTGATCTAATCTCTTTGGCCTCCTTCACCTTTAAGAACTCTTCAGCTTGACAGACTGGATCCAGCTTTGGCTTTTAAGATACACTTTGCCATTTTGTGTGGCAGCCTTAATCCATTTGTCTGTTTCATCCCTTTGATTCATGTGACCTGGAAAAGAGAGTTGTCTTAGTTTAATTTGACACACAGTAAATATATCATCTTCACATTGTCATTTTTTCCAAGCTCCCTGGAAGCATTTATAGCATTTATTCGATTTGTTAGAATCTGTGTACTTTTAGCAAAGACTTCTGATATTTCCTTCTTGATACAGTTTTCTTGCATTAATCTAATTTCCCATAATACAGCTTTACAATACAGTAGTGGTTTTTATTATATAGTACTGCACTTTTTATTCTAAACTCAGAAATGTGTTATGGTTATATGTTATGGTGTCAGGTACCCAAAGCCACTCTCCCCATCACTTTCTCAAATGAATTGGCCAGAGAAAATATAACAAGAAGCTCATGGGTCAGGACAGGGAGAACTCAACCACCAGTTACCGTCACAGGGAAAACAGACTCAACTTGGGGAAAAAATTCAATTATTCCTAATTAAATCAGAAAAGGGTAATAAGAAATAAAGCCAAATCTTAAAAACATATCCCACTCACCCCTCCCTTTGTTCCAGGCTTAAATTTCACTGCTGATTTCTCTACTTCCTCCCCACCAGCGGCACAGGGGAATGGAGAACGAGGGTTTCAGTCAGTTCACCCATTATCTCTGCCACTCCTTCCTCTGCAGGAGGAGAGCTACTCATGCTCTTCCCCTGCTCTGACATGGAGTCCTCCACACGCTGCAGGGGAATCTCTGCACCCCTCCAGGGGCCGCAGGGGAATCTCCGCTCTGGTGTCTGGAGCACCTCCTGCCCCTGCCTCTGCACTGGCCTGCCTATCACCAGGGCTGTTTCCATCACACATTTCCACTCCTCTCTCCAGCTGCTGCTGTGCAGTAGGGCTTTTTCCCCTTTAATTGTGTTATTCACCATCACTGATGGGTTCAGCCTTGGCCAGTGGTGGGTCCACCTCAGAGCAAGCTGACACTGGCTCTGTAGGACACACAGGAAGCTTCTGGCAGCCTCTCACAGAAGCCACCTCCAGAGCCCCCCACTACTAAAACCTTGCCCCACAAACCCTACATGCACTGTTTTTTTCTGGGATAGGTTGTTTTTTGGTTTTTTGGTTTTTTTTAATAGTAGCTAGGATGTTTTAGATTTCTACTGAAAACAGTATTGACAATATATAAGATTTGCTATTTCTGAGTGGCCCTTTCACAGCATCAGGGCCTTTTCTGCTTCTAACACTGCCCTGCCAGCCAGGAGCCTGGGGACACACAATAAGCTGGGAGGGGACAGAGGAAGGACAGCTGACTCCACATGACCATAGGGACAATCTGAACTGTATGGTGTCATGGTCTGTATTAGAGCTGGCAGAAGGAGGAGCAGGGGACATTCAGAGTGATGGCATTTGTCTGACCCAGTGCCTGTTACATGAGATCCCTGCTTTCCTGTGGATGGCTGAACACCTGCCTACTCTGGGAACTAGTGAAAGGATCCCTTATTTTGCTTGGCTTGCATGCACAGCTTTGCTTTATCCACCCCTCTACCTTAATCTCAAAGTCTCTTTATCCCAATCCATGAATTTTCTCACTTTTACTTTCCTGGTTCTCTCCCACATCCCAGGGGTGGGGGGGGGTGGGGGGGAATGAGTGAGTGCCTGGCACTCAATAACCAGTTCTGGTTAAACCACAACTCTATATGGATACTAATTTGGCTAAGTAATTTCAAAGAGTTTAGTTGCTGTTGTAAAGACTGAAAAGAGACATAATAAGACCTGATTGTCCAGATGACCTGACATTTTGCTACTATTACTGTTTCCTTATGATAATGGCCTAAAAAAAAAAAACCATAACCCTGAGGTATCTGTCTTCTTAGGTGTTTCACATAAACTTTGTATTCACAGCCATGCTCTGAAAAGCTCACTGTATAACAAAGAAGAGAGTTCAACTCAGTCTTGTTTTACAATTAAGAAACTGAGGCCAAGAGAGAATAAGTGACCTTCCAATTTATCCAAGAGATTTGTGTCCATATTGGGAATTAAACTGGGATCTTTCAAGTCCCAAATCAGTGCCTTTATCACAAGATCAACCTTCACTTTGGTTTATCTTTATAAAATCATTTATTATTACTCTAGTGTTCATTTAACTGTGTGAATTCTAAGTTTAGAACTAATTTGAGCCTGGAATAGCAAGAGGGATGGCAGGGAGGCAGTTTCTGAACCAGCTTTGCAAACATGCTCTGCTCTGACCTGTAACACAGCTGAAATTAAATTTTGGCCACAGCAAAAACAGTGGCAAAACTCCAACTGACATCACTACATTGGTTTCCACAACTCAGACCTACGTGCCAGAACTTTTCAATAGTGTTTCAGTGCTTTAGCAGTTTTAAGTGGGATTCATTTCAGTTTATGGGCCAAACCCACAGCAGTTCACAATAGGCTGAGGTATGATTTGGAAGTACAGAGTTCTCAGAGGAGTCCAACAATGTCAGAGTCACTTCAGTGTCCCCTGTTATCAGACTACAACGTGCTTTCAGATGTCTCCATGGGGATGTCCTAGTACAATTTCTCATTGCTCCAGACAGCAGCAGTCTCAATCACACTCAGTATCATTCCTACAACAGAGCAGAATCCACAGACCTACTCACCATCTAATTGCAGACTTAAATCTGTGATGAATCACCAAGTTGGACATGTGTGTTGGTTATGGAATCCATTAAAATTGAATCACAGATTTTCAACAGTATTGTATCAGAGATTACAGAATGAAAATTAAAACAGAATCTGTCTTTCAAGCATAGATAGCCCTTAAAACAATTAGTCTGTTTTTTAAAAAGGAAACAGCCTCCAGGTGACAAGAAATTGAACCAACAAAAGTATAAAGGAAAATTTCAGCTGATCCTTTAACAGAGCTGTAGAACACTAAAAAAACAGCTTTTTCTCCTAGGGAGAAAGGCCACAGTAAGTGTAGGGCAGATATATACTTCCAGAAAATGCATATTGGAATGCTTGGTCTCAGTTCCTCTCTCTCATGGTTTTGTGACTATGGCTTGTATTTCTGTACAAGAAACAAACACTGAAGCACAGAATCAGTGCTGTAAATGGTTTCATGCACTGCTTACACCTTGGCAAAAAAGTTAGAGTTTAGGGAACATAGGAAAAAAAATTTCCAAGAGCCATTTTAAAGCTAAATTGTTGTGTGAGCTCTGTTTCTCATTTTGTTTTTGCTATGTGAACAGAGAAAAAAGTTTTGTTCCTTATACTTCTTCTGGAAATTTGCCTGTGAGGCAAATATTAAGGTTATTAAGCCCATTGCTAGTAGGAGGTTCAATGTTATTTCCAGTATTTAAATAGCTCTGTGTATGAGGCACTAATCAGCAACAAGGTTTAGTTGGAGACCTTTTGATGACCGCTTGCGTCTTAACTGTACTTGCTGCTTGTACTGTGAACACCATGAGAACATAAGTGGATTTTGAGGAAGGCTTTGCTAGCTTGATTAAATCACAAAAGCAAACAGCCTCCTGGATTGAGAATGAGAGGGGGAAATTAATTTCAAAACCCACCAGTTAAGACAGCAGCATGAGCTCAGGAGAAGACAGATACACCATTATGCTGTGTGGCCACCTTTTCAATTTAATGCCCAGGGAAAAGGTTGGGTTCCCCCCCCCACTTTAAACTCCTTCTGGTGTTTAAAGGAAAGTAACACCTTTGCAAAACTTTATAGTCCAGTACTGAGTGTTTATTTATTTGCCTTCCTGGAGTTTGGAGAAGTTGAGAGCTCTATTTTCATACCACAAAAGACAAGAAGAGGATCATATTTTAAGTGTCATTCATGGGTAGTGTTAGTACGGTGCTATATATCAAAAGGCTGTGAACAGCACGAGTTGAATGCAAGCAATAAAAACCTGTAGGATACCATCTCATCTAATGTGTTTAATAAAAGTTGGATGAACTTTCTATTTGACTCAAAGGAATGTAATCTTTTCCAGATACAAACTGGGTCTTTGCTTATTTTTTTAAAGATACTGCTTAAGGATGAAGGCTTCACAGAGTGCAGTGCGTAGAGGGACATTATAAAACAAAGCTCTTCCCACTCAATTCTAGTGGCCAAGAGTCAATAAAAACTGCTTCTAAGAAAGAAGGAAAGTTCTGAAGTGCCTTGAGAACAGACAAAAGAAGGGGGGGCATGACAGCAGATAGTGTTACTTCTGGGATCAGAACTGCAATGCTGACTGCAACAAACCCAAGACAGCTGCACAGTGGAAGAAGGAACTCTACACTGGAGCAGCTGGTAAGCTTCAGATAAAACCTGAAGTTTCAGCAGACTGACATAATACAAGCTTTCAGTTATTTCCCTTTTAAAGGCAAGTTGCTTGTCTCATGTTATTCACTGCCCCTTCAGCTGTGTTTGCATTCAACCCTTGAACTCCAGGCAGCTAAAAACACAGACATTACCTTGGAGTAAACAATAGAGAATTTCTCATAATGAAGACTCATAAACAGACCCATCCATAGGGCTTTGTGCTTGATATAAGAGACTCAGGCAGTCAGGCCCCTCTGGCACACTGGCCTTAAAGAAATCCCCAAGGGCAGGCCACAGCATTCCATAGGCTGCTCTCCCAGTACTACTGTAGAGAGACCACTGAGGGAACAGTGAGAAGTAATTATTCCTGATGGAAGGAAACATCTGTCTAGATCCCCTTTTCTCCAGCAGGGAACATCGGGCAGACGTGAAAGTTACAATATTTCAGTGCATGCCTGAGTGAGTGATTGTTGTAAGGAGAAAGGTGCTTCTCACCACAATCTATGGGGAGAACCAGGCAGGATAAGACCTGAAGCATGTAAAAGAAACCTGAAAAGTCAGAGAAAGGACAGTAGTGTCAATGCCCATTTTTTCAAAGGAATTTGATAATTATGGGCTGACTCTCCAGAGGCACAGGAAGAGGGTGGCTAGCTAAGAAGTTCTGCAGTATTAAAAGAACAACTGGATACTTGATAAACCCTTAAGACAGAGGCTATGTGTACCTGAAAATTTTCACAGGAGTTAGAGAAGTCAATGGGGGTTTCCTCTCCAAGTCCTGTACGCACATCTGAGGGAAGTCTAAATTAACATGGGAGAGTCCTATTACCTGCATGGTCACCAGAGACATGACTCAGAGAAACACTGCTCTCAGGTGACTTAGCAAAGCTCTTGTGCTGTAGTCAGGATGGGATGAGTACCAAATCCTCAAAGTCCTGTTAACTGCTGCAATTGTTGTCATGCTGACAGCAACTGGGAGCAAGTATGTCTTGACTTGGGAGAAAACAGCAACTCCCAAAGCATATACTCTTTTAATAAGGACAGAAAAATACAGAGAGCTTTGCCAGTTGAGAAGGTAAGAACAGGGAGACACAATAACAACAACAACAAATATCCACAGCCTCCAAGGAGCAGCTGGGACATGGTGGGTCTTTTACCATGGAAACTCACACAGCTGCTGCAAACCAGATGAAGTGACTGCAGTTAAAAGACTACTCAGCACTAAGCAAATGGCATCAGGAGAAAAGTTGCCACTGGATATAAACTTGGCACTAGAACTGGGACAGGGATGGAGAAACATCCAAAATCAGATGAGTCCCCGGCACCACTCAGAGATGAGATGTACATGTTTGTTTTTTTTTTCCCAGACAATTAGGTTTGGAAATTGACACCATTGGCTACAAGGACTCAAAGTCTCTGAATGACTGCAAGACTTTTTCCAGTGAGTTTACAGTGGTCAACACACAAGTTGACAACCAAAGTGGCTGAAGTATGTCCAGTGGCTGCAATTAATTTAGTCCCCATCCACCCACATGCCTGATAACCTTCCTTAGTTAGTGTGGAGTGGGTGGGAGCAGATGGTCACATCAACCTGAGACAAGAGAAAACAGGGCTGAAAGCCTCTCCTGAGGAAGCAGTGAATTTGTTCTGAGATGCTCACACCACCTGGTCTTCACGATCTGCAGTCCTAACAGTCCTACTACCTCCCCAGACAAGTTCTACAAGGAAGTTTACCTTACTATTTAGGCCAGTTTCCTTTACCATAAGGTCAAGTTATAATTTCCAGTCCTATTGCCAGGGGGCAGAACAATTTATTTCTTCATTTCTTTCTAGCAACTTCTTATGTACTTGAAAACTGCATCTTCTCTTCCCTTTGTCTTCTCCTTTGAGACAATACCGGAGCTTTTCAGTCTTCTCTTGTTAACCATTTTAGGACTCTGATCACTTGTTCTCCTTTAGAGACTCCACAGTTTTGAAGCACAGTACTCAAAACTGGATACATTCCAGCAAAGTATTACTAATTCCATGTAAAGCCAAAGGATTATTTTGAGTTTTACACAACAACCACGTTAATATGCTGTTTGTTTTCAATGGCGCAACACTACTGTTTCCTGATATTACTTAAATATTGCTTGCCTTGGGACTACACAGGTAATTGTTCCTACTGCCATACTTTGAACTTAACTTACTGGAAAATGGTCTAAAAAGTAAATCAAAATTATTTGAACTTTAACCTTCAACATGTTTGCAACCCCTTTGACATAACTGTCTCCTAAGTACATTTTCTGCTTAAGTATTTAACATATTTCAGCCTTCTACTCTTTCTCTTACCACATGTAGCACCTATAGCTAATTACCCACAGGCACAAGATTTAAGAACACAGGCAGACCTGGAGACAGGGAGAAGGGAGAAATTGAGCAGTAAAGGCTTCCTTCTTGCCAGGGAAAAGAAAGAACACCTTGACACAATTGCAATTAGAAATTACTGTAATTACTCAAGCATTCTAAAGGCAGACAGCCAAACACTTCCACTGAGGGAAGCTGGACCAGTGCTTAGCATGAACTCTGTTTTTGTAACATTTCAGCTTACCATACATACTACTTCTAAGACTACCTACTGATGCCAATGGAAACTGATGCCTTGCCCTTTCAAATTACTTCAAAAAAACTCCTTGTCACTACTCTCTGGTTCCCTGCCTTTCTCAGCAAGTCTCTCAATTCTGTAGGAAAGTCCCTTCTTTTCCTAAAAGAGCAAAACACATTTTCACACCCTCATCCCTCTGTGTCTAGAGCTCTCACTCCACACTTCCATCATCTTGCTTTCACTAAATCCCACTCTATTCCTTAGCTATCTGAAAAAACCTTGGATGTGAGTGCCTGTGGGACTGCAGTGTACTGACCCCCCCCTCAGTGTGGAAGTGGGGGGTGATGATGAACATGGCAACTGCTCCAAAGCAGTAGGGAAGGCTTTCCTAGAGCAGTAAAGTGCAGGACAAAGTGCATGCTTACCCAAGTCACAGAACTCTGCCCTCTCTTCCCACTACACAGCCTTCTCTCTAACGCCTTCAAATATTCCCAGAGGCAAGTAAAGCTTCCTAAAAGGTCACAGTTCCTGTGCTATTCACATGAGAACCGGATTTTCTGAAAAGTCATCTGGTTTTAAACTTCTCTTTGAACTCAAAAGCATAAAACTCCCAAACTGCCATGCTCTTATGATACAGGTTTTTAACCACTTGGCAAAACCTTTCTTCACTCTCTATTTTACACTTCTTCAGTCACAGGACAGCTACAGACCTTGTACCTGCAACTTCATCAGTGAATAATGTTCTCAGGATACAAAAGTTGTATTAAATGATTTTCAATTATTTGAGAATCTAATTATACAAGAAAATTAGCTAATATCACCTTTTGGAAGAAGCAATTATTGATAGTGAGGGGGCAAGTGCTTTGCCCACTGAAAGAATACCCCATAAGGTAAAGAAAAATAGAAGCGAAAAGTATCTCCCTTTTTATGTAATGCCTTAACGTCTGATAATCATTGGCCTAATGCTGTTGCCTTTGCATAATTCTTGATTATTTCTGTGCCTTTGGGACATGTTAACTTTGAGAGTTAACTAATCAGAGTCACTTTTGGCCTCAAGTACCAAGATAATTTCCATACAGAACAGTGGGTTGAAAAATTGCATCTGCTGCAGTGATGACTGTCCTATATAAACACTGACTGGGCTGTGAAACCAGAGAGGTCATTCAGCTGTGTATATTTGAAACACCACTCTTATCTTTAATGTTGCCAAAGTAGCAAAATAATTGACTGGCCAGTGGTCCTCATTCACTGAGAAGTAGTCTTGTTTTACTGCTGAGGTGATTCATTCCAGAGTCTTGCTAGAATCTAGGGTCCTTCCACAGTTATCTAGCCTGAGAACTTCTAATTATAGACTTTAAGGAAACTATATTTAATAACCACTACTAAATGGAACAGATATATAAGCAGGCTACATACTAAAATGATGTAATTACACTTCTACTGTTTCCTACCTTTGAGATTACCATCTTACATGGGGGAAAAAAAGAAAGCTTTTGTGCATATTTTCTTAGGCTTAAAACCAGAGCAAAACTCAAAGCCTTACCCAATCTGCTATCACATCAGGTCACACTGACATAACACGTTCAAACAAAGCTGGAGCCCTCAGACACATTAAGTTAATGTTTTCTCTAGAGCAAACTGCTTAATTGGTAAAAGCAACAGCCTTAACTTCTAGATAGCCACATCTGGAGTGGGGGAGAGACATGCACACCCTGACAGTGAATTGTATGACTGTTTTCTAAAGCAGGAAACAGCAAGACCTGGGATTCTGAGTTCAATTTTAAATTCCTTACAAGGATACTTCCAGTAATTGCAGGTACCTTCCCATGTACTCTCTCTCTAGTCCTTCAGCTTCTTCTGCTTTCCTCACCTCCCACCCATCATTTCTCAGCCTATCCTGCACTACTGTACACTTATAAATATGCCATATACCCCTTTTATTTTTCCCCTTTGACTCAGAAACAGATTTCTATAATTATATTTTAAATATAATAGATTGCCTAGGAAAGCCTACATGACTTTCTAAGCCAACAAAGCAATGGGTCAAATTCAGCTCTGGATTATCTCCCACAAATTCACTGGACTAAGGCTAGGGAGGAATTTGGCTCTAAGCCTTTTGTTAGAAGAAGTTGATTACATTCACAAGTCATTTACCAAATAAAATTTTTAAGTCATCCAGTAACATGGGGAGTACAAGAGCACAAGCAAACATCTGAACGTGAAGCAGATTAAACAAGCAGCTGCCAAGGACAATAAACCCATGAAGAAATGTGGATGTCTTTGACTTAGGCCAGACAGACATTTATTGGAAGCCAAGATTAGTAAGCCTTACCTCTTATAGTTACATGATCATCTTTGGAGGCACTCTGTGTGTCTTTTAACTGGATCTCTGAGCTCACATCCACTTTTCTTCCAGAAAGCTCTAAATAGGCTTGGAGAGATGCAGGTACCTTGACTGTAATTGAACCTGGTATGAATTTAAATGAAAGCTAGTTAGTTTAACCCTGAGATCAGAGCATGAAATAGTCCATTATTTCACTAACTTGAATCAAATCATCATTTGGTTGTGCTTGGTTGGGTTTTTAAAAAATGCTTCAGAAAGAGTAAGCTCTTTTTTTTGGTCACTGAAAGGATAAATGAAGGTATCTTCTTTTATCATAAACAAAGTATGTCACATACACAAAATGAAATCACAGTATTTCCCTCACAGACATGAAAATAAATAGTGACACACACTTCTAGCCCTGTCTTTTGGTAGAGAATCTTATTACAGGAATGATCAAGGGAAGCAAGTATAATAGATCTCACAAGTATTAGGACTTTAAGTTCATCTTCTAGTTGCATATTGACATTGCTGAGCAAGGACAAGGCATCAGACTTGACAAATGACCCAGTCACTGTGTGGCACTTGATGAAAGAACTGCTCCTCTGGCAGGATGAGATTCTGCTCACTTACTGCTGATTGTCTTTGCTTTACTGCCTAGGGCCAGCTGTTCACATCCTCCAACAAACACAGTCCTAAAACAGACTAACCACTTTAGACTATGCATCACTAAAATGTAAACTAGTAGTAAACTCACAGCATTGGTGGCCTGAATAATTCTACTTTGACATCAAAACCAGAAATGCTGACTTCTGCTTCCCTTCAATATGTGCATCTATGCCTCAGATCAGACACTGGGCCCCCAACCTGCCCACATTAGTCATCTCTGGAATAACTCAGTCAAAGTTTGAAAGCTCTCTCTTACACATTAGATGAAAAACCTGAAAAATTTAAAATACGCTTCCTTTTTATGTGCTCCTTAGTTTTTGCTCAATTTCAACAACCACTCTAGAAAAAACACAAAACAGTTTCTTGACACACATCCCAGAAGATTAAGCAGAACATTGTATGAATAACAGCTAAGTAGCACCAGAAAGCAACCTTAGCTAAGCAATTTAGACTCAGCAGAATCACTTGCCTGTGACAGTTCTGATGAACAAATAACTTCCAGTATAATTTAGGCCTGCATTTTGCTGGATACACAAAAGCCTTAGAATAAGAAAGGGAAAAGATCTTCATCTTCGGGTCTTCTTTGGAGAGTTGCTCAGTGATGACTCATAAAAACCAACACACATGCAGCTCATTTATCACAAAAGGGACTTTTTTCTACACTGCAGCTGTCGGCAGTTATTCTGAATTTACAGGGTAAACAAACAGAACTTCAACTTTGCCTTTACTAAACTGTGCTGCCAGAAGAGATGTCAGAAAATATTTTGAATATAACATTAATTAGCTTTTATTAAATACATTGCTCTTTTCTTCTAGCTCAAAGAGACATTAACTTAACAAAACAAGTGATACAAAAGGTAAACAAGAAATAATATAAAAATAAATTTCTTTGCACTAATGAAAACAGAATAGATTGTACAGAAAGATGCACAAATTATTTTAATTCATTGATACCATCAGTTCCATTCTGAGTAACTGCTAGGTTTTAACAAGGCACAGGCATTGTCTCAGGAGACAGAAATGCTCATTTAAACCACTTGAAGTGCCCAACATGACATTAGAGTCAAGTACAAGAATGCTGTAGTGTGTTTTGGCTTGTTTTGGATTTTTTTGGGGGTTTTTGTTTGTATTTTTTTTTATGTTTTAGGTTTTTTTCCAAGCTAGGATTAACAAGATGTATTCAGGGCTCTGTACTTCACAGTATCATATCTTCAGAATGGCAAAACTATGAATTCAACTTTAGGTGTGAACTTATAACTAACAGAAATTTTAGTGAGTAAGCAGAAGAAAAATGGTAATGTAAGGCTTTCCCATCTTTGTTTTTCTGCCTTGAAGTTTTCATAGGAGGACATTTCAGTCAGAAGACAAGAAAAAGATGTATGTGTCAGTCATTACTGAATATACAGGATCATGGAGAAAACTGCTCAAGGCAAAGGAACACTGTAACCCTAAAACTCTGCAGAATTCTGCTGGGTATATTGCCAGGAAAAAAAAAGAAAAACATGGAAAACCACAAACACTTTTTATTAAAAGTAAATAACCAACAATAACAAAGTATTTTTTACAGACAAATAAAGACACCCCCTAATCTCCTTTTCTTTTTCATCAAAATCTGCCACAAAAATTATTTGATTTAGTTTGCTAACCTTTCTGGGATTTCAGATCCACTTTTCTTAATTGACTGACATAAACATCTATTGTCCCATGATGCGTAGAAGCTTTTAAACTTCCATCTGATGAATCTGCAAAACAAAAGAACTTGTCTATCATTCACTCTTTTTTAAGTAAGCATTTGCCAGAATGTTTCTTTATACATCAAACTGATTTTTATCAATTCTTCTGTGTTTGAGAAGTATCATAGTAATTTACAGAATGTCAACCTTCATTTAGAATAACAGGTTTCTGGAAAAAAAAAACCCCAAGGTATCTCCCCAGTCAGAACTGGGGCACACTCAGGTCCTCAGGCTGTAGCTCTGCAGTTCTTCTCCATCTACAAGGGCCCAACTGCAGAGCACATCTTTCTACAGGAATGTCTGTATTTTTCTGTGAAAATCAAGCACAAAGCTTGAATACTAAGATTTCTCTTAGTTTCCGAAAGAGTTCACTTGCTCAGACTCTGTGCAGGAAGAACTTCACCCAGGAAAGCTACCCCATGCAAAAACCAAGCAGCTGTTCACTGCAACATCATGTTGCACAGAATAACTGAATACAGGCTTTGGAATTATCAGCAAATGTTTAATATGTGCAAGAAAACAGCATTTGCTCTACGCTCTAGAATAGGGAGGCCTAAATTTTCTTTTATCCCTTATTAGCAGAAATTTATGATCATAAAGCTTTGTGAAGAAGCACTTTTACAAATAGAAAGTCTTTAAGAAACTTTAATTGTACACTTGAGAAGTCTTTATTTGCAATGTATTCCAATTTTAAATACATAGACTTCCACAGTAACAAGTGAAATCCCAAAGAGCTTACTTTAAAACTACTGAACAGGCTTACACCTAATAAAAATTGCAAAGAAACTCTAGAGAAGCATAAAGAAATTATATTTGTACATGAGCAAAAGGCAGTTACTGAGAGATATTTTTAGAGACAGTGCTAAAAATTAAAGTATTGGCAAGAAATCCTGAGATACTGATAGAGACTGGTTTCTGAATATGCATTGAAAAAACCCAACAAACTGTTAGAAGTAGCTAAAATAAAATAAAACCTGAATTTAACTTTCCATTTTAAAAAGTAAAAGCATTAATGAGAGTATTAACTTGATTAATCATAATAAGGATGTCTCATATTAACATTTTATGCTTGCCATACACTTTTAGCTCTAAGTAAGCTCATCTGGAGCTTTTCTGATCCCAGGTTTCAAGCACAGATGCCAAAGATCAGTGCATTGCTTACAACAGCAAAAACACAGAAAAGGATCTTCATCCCACAGCTAAAGCTGATTTCTTTGGAGAGAAAAGTAATATAAAAAAAAAGCAGCTCATCCATACTTAGTCAGTTGAGAATCTGAGAAGGGCTTTGGCCAAAAAGAAAACATTAATAACTAGAATTGGATGTGAATGCTCCTGCCATCTCAAGACTTTGTATTAAAGATCTGTTCGAAATCTGAAAAAAAATTAATAATGAAAAGTTTTGCTTGTCTAAGTGAAAATGAAACATTGATTTTAACCAATGACTTTTTAAAAGGTTGCTCATAATAGTTGAAGTCGTTAGAACTGGAAAATTTGACATGCATCAACCTTTTTAATGCACATTATAAGTAGTGATCACCAGAAGTTTTCATGCAACAACTGTTTTTGCAGATATTCCCCATCAAACTGAGTAACATCCAATTGCCAACTCTCCACATAATCTTGACAGAGACTAAGATACAATTAAGAAGGTACCTAGAAAGATGGAATTGTTCATCACTTCTGCAAAGTCCATAAAGATGTTTTATGTTTGTATCTCTAACTCTCAACAAATAAAGGGGAATAAAAGGAAAATGGATGTAAAAAACCCCAAAGATGAGGAACAAAAAATGCCTAAATCTAAATAAATACATATTTCAATTATGAAAAATTACCCTATGCTAATAAGCATAGGCTGATTGGATAAAATACACAAGTAGTAATGGAGACAATAAAATAGTTATGACACATCAAACCTAAGGCAATTTATTTTCAAACACATACCCAGTGCTAGCTGATATGAATGTGAATAGCTGAAGGTAAAAATAAGGAAAAAAATGTATAATTTGAATTCAGTTTGCTAAGTACTGAGAAGGAAAAGCTTTTCTCTGGGTTTTTCAAGGGGGAGAACAAGGACAAAGCCTTTTACTAGAAATGGAACAGATGGTCACTCTTGAGCAGCTTTTGCTGTTTAAGAATTTACTGGTACTAGAGGAAAAAAAAAAGATGGAAAAAAACCAGCACAGTGAAGCAAGATATCCTTGGCAAGGACAAAAGTCTTTTTAAGTTTTATGAAAATTACATAGAACTTGAAGAATAAAACCTAAGTCACATAACTTGAGAAAGACTGCAGAATAAGATAAGTGAAAGGCCTACAAAGGTAACATTTAGCATCACTTCTCCCTTCACTTTATCAGGCAAGCACTAAAGAAAGGATTAAACACAAGTGATCTTTCCTTAAATCTAAGCAAAAACTTACTTTTCCTAATAGCACCTAAAGACTGACCTTGTTCATGGCAAATTCAGTGACAAAAAAAAAAAAAAAAAAAAAAAAAAAATCAATCTCTATAGGAACACAAATTATTTATTATTATTTGCTTAGACTGGAGGAATAAAATTCCAACATATGTGAAGTGTGATGAAGATTTAATTCTTGCTTAGCTAGCTGTCTAGTATTTCTTATTGATAGAAAACTGGCAAATATTCTTGGTTTAGTTAATTGTTCTAAAACTGTCATATGAAAAGCATAAGAAACTGAAATGTATTCACTAAATAGACTTCACTATTACTTATTAATCACTAAATTGCACATACCACTGAAAAATCCCTAGCAGTCCTGACCATGGGGACCTGGCAGAACAAATGATGCAACACACAAAGCAAAGCCATCTCTCATGAAAACAATTCCTTTCCTAACTAAATTATCCAGGCTATCCTTTTACCTCTTAATGATCTATTTTCCACCACAATTTTAAGTTGTATGCATTGGCTGTAAAAGCTCTTTTGAATAAATTACTTTGCTCCAAAAAAGTCCAAACAACCAAACCACCTGGCTTGTGTATTTTGCAAAAAGGAAGCTGGGAGTGACCTCATGGCTCTCTGCAGCTTCCTGAGGAGGGGAAGGGCACCAGGAGGTGCTGAGCTTTTCTCCCTGGTGTCCAGCAAAAGGTTATATGGGCATGGTTCTTTTTAAGGAAGTTTTTTTTTTTGCCTTTTTTTTTTTTTACAGAGAGAGTGGTCAAACAGGGTTCCCAGAGAGGTTCTTGTGTCCCAAGCATGTCAGTGTTTAAGAGCCCCTAAAGAAGGCACTTCAGTCCTTAGGCAGCAGTTGGACTGGATGATCACTGTAGGTCAGATGAAGTCTAACTAGTGCTGTCAGAATTGAAATCTGAAAAAAGAAAAAAAGTTTCTTCAACTCTAAGATGTGTCTTAATGCTTAAGCTGAATCTAGTTAATTAAGGAAAATAATCATCATCTGTTGATGGAAAAAGCTACTTAAAAAAACCTTTATTTAACCACTCTTCATATCCTATGAGTTTATTTAAGAGAAGGAAAAACAGCCTAGCAAGTTGAATTTAATTCTGTGGTTTAATGACTAACTCATGAGAATGTGTCTTGCATTTATTTTCCAGGAAAGTTAATATAGAGCTCTTAGAAACATAAGAAGAGCTGTTAACAGTCCCTGAACAATTCTTAGGGATTCTGAAATATGCTTAGTGAGTGACTACAGTTAACACCATCAGCAGAAGTCTTCAAGATTTGGGCCTGAGGAAATCTTTCCACATTCAAAAAAAATACACTGACCCTTGTCTATGATTCTGTTACTTCAATTTTCTCCCATAGCAATAATTAGAATCTGAGTTTCTCACTTTGAGGTTTGTGTGCTAAAAAATGCACTGATAAGAGGTATACCACAACTGTTAGCTCTGAGTTATCCTGTCATACAAATGCCCAGGTTCCTAAAAAAATGTTTATGAGCTATTTTCATTTTTGAAGGGAAAACTATTAGCATAATAGTTTGCAAACACTGAAATTATCACAAGCCTTCCCATCACCTCCCCAAATAAGTAACATCAATTATTAGCTTCCTGGTATAAAAATTAAACATAGCTAATCATTGATAGCAAAAAATGTAAGATAGCTACATTAAGGACAAAAGTGCAGTTGATGTAGATTTAAGAATTTTCTCTTGTCCTTTTATCCCATCTTTATCTCCAAGATGACACCTAGACTCAGTCTGACTTGTGCAAAGTCCAGCAGCTACTGGGTATCAAGTGAGATTGTGTGCCTTGCCCAGTCACAAAAGCTGAGTTTGGAAAAGGTCTTACTCAGGCACACTTGTAAGTGCTACCCCTGAAAAAGAGGCAAAAACATCAGTGCGAACTCACCTCCTTTTTATTTTCCCTGTAAATATTTAGCTTTTAGAAAGGAGAAGGAGAGAGTAAGAGAGACAGAGAGAAGGCAGAACCTACCTACTGTGATGCTCCCTGTTTTGGTCTGTAGGTTGGTATTACCTATAATGAAAAGGGAAAACAACATTAGAAACATATTATTGAAACTTTTTTTTTTATATTGCTACTTTACAAGCAAAAGTCTCAACACACGTGGGTAACAATTAAGTGATTCCAGACAAGGAGAACATTGAGTAAAGTCAAAGACACCACCTGGATTTGAGGGAGAAAAAAAATGTAGAGAGGCATGTGCAAGGCTAATGCACAATACTGTCTTATTTTATTTCAGGCAATTTTTTGTTAATTGCTCTGATGCCTGCAACTAGGGATTATTTAAGTTCAATTGCATGAATAACAAACAATTACTATTTTCCTCTTTTCTATACCTATACCCCATCTCTGCTGGAAGGAATCTTGTGTATCATCTGCAAAGGCAACTTCCTGGACCCACTGAACATTTCCTCCTCCCTCCAAACTAATTCTTACATGCACAACAACCCCTGGTCAACATTTGCATTGGCTTCAGTCAGAGTATGTTGGGCAAAGTGAAGAAAATCAAGAAAAGTGGGTAAGGCACAAAATGTAGAATGGTCTTCTACTGAACTTGCATCACTTTAAACAGCCACAGGTGTTTCAAAATATTTCAGAATACTTATTCTGCCCTTCCACCTATAACATCAAGAGAATCTAGAAGGATGACAGATGTACCTCATAACAGAAGAGACATCTACACTTCTAACAGTTAACTAAATGGTAGGAACTTGCACAGTTCCATGTATAAATGTGTCACAGAAAATGCTTCAAATTAAAAACTAAACCTCACCATGTCATCCCTGCCATTCTCTCATCCTCCCAAGAAAGACAGAATGAAGAAAAAGGCTGATCACAGAAACAGACAACAGTTTAGTAATACACAGTAATCATAATTTTCAGATCTTTCAGAAGAAGTTTTAAAAATTGCAAATGGATTAAGGTCTACCCTATCTTGTGTAATTACACAGTAGTAAACAACCATTAGGCAGAGTGCATTCCACTGTATACAATCTGTATTTTTCTTAGTGGTTTATGGGCTGAAAGCTAGAAAAGGAGCCTATCATCAACAGTCTTAAATTCATCTCTTCAAGCACATACTATACAAAATACTTTGGAGCTCTGAAAGTCAGAGCAGAAACAAAAGCATTTTTCAATGACCTTGAAAGATGTTTGGCTTGACTCTTTGCTCTTTTTAAAAGGCATGCTGTAATTATCCCACTCTTTTCCTCATTTTATGACAACAGGCACAGTTTGGTACCACCTACCAAAAGACCTAGGGTTTTGTTAGCTGGCAGCTCCCATGGAGAAGCTGAAGGTAGATTATATACTCTGTCAGTGTATGACTTGGGTCTGTTCTTTGTTTTGCTGGGGGTTTTCTTTGCTGTTCTGATAAGTAGATCCTTGAAAAATATTCAACATGTAGAAATCTAATTCCTTTTAGACACATAGCTGGGAAGGAATTCTATATCTAGCCCAAATATAATCTACATTTATAAAATAAATTAATAGTTAATGCAACTCAACCCAAGACTTTAGGACCACTGCAAAGAGGGGTTTCCTGCTCTTCCCATCTGCCCCTTGGTAGAGAAGGCTCACTCTAATGTTACGATCTCTTAGATAAAGAAATTTCTCACGATCAAATTTCTTTTTCAGGCGTCAATTCAAAAGTTTAATAGCACCTGATATCTCTAATGCCTGTTACAGAAGCTGATGAAAATTACCCAAAACTAACTCCTTTCAAAACAAGGCATTAGTCATTTGCCACTGGAGCATGAAGCATGCAAATGAGCAGTTGTGAAAGTTTGAGCCATACCAGTGTTGTGACTGTACAGCCTAAGTTTCAACCACAAAATGTGTCTCAGGTTTTTAGAGTCTGTGCTGCCCTAACTTCAATTTTCCCAGTGCAAAACCAATGAAATCTAGCTTAGTTTTGTGCAGGATGTGCTGATTTGATGCCATCTGTAGTGTCAGCTGTAGGGAAATGGTGACTTTAGACAGACACAATCTGCCCAGGTGTTTACAGACAAAACTTTTGCAATTGAGCTACCTCATGAGCAAAAATCAGAAGTGAAAATAAACATTTTTTTTTCTAGCAGAAATATATAGTAGGAGTTATCTTGTCTGTTAATACATGCTTGTACATGTACTTTAAAAGCCTTTGCTCTTACTATTAATCCATGATTGGGGAACATGATATTTTACAGAAAAAGTTTTTTC
Source organism: Cinclus cinclus (assembly GCF_963662255.1). Taxonomy (NCBI): domain Eukaryota; kingdom Metazoa; phylum Chordata; class Aves; order Passeriformes; family Cinclidae; genus Cinclus; species Cinclus cinclus. Next base: position 10,031,401 of record NC_085049.1, read on the forward strand.
CTCAAAAAATAGGGTAAAATTACCAAGCAAATGTTAATGTGCAATTTTTTTTAAACAAACAGCTAAAACAACATTAAGTGTTCCAAACCCATTTAGTAAAGAGGTCATAAAAATCATCCTGAAGCAACATAAGAAATGTCTGCATAATTTTGATACAATTCTATTTGTTTCCACACTGTTCTTCACCTTAATGGCAACAGGCATTACTGGAGGAAGTAAGTTAATAACTACAGCAGTTATGATTTCATTTTTGTAAAGAGAAAATAAAACCAAACTCTTGGATGTGCACAAAGACACGAACCTGCTCACAAACTGATCACTCCACAATATCATTACACTGTACAAAGTTAGAAAAAGCCAAACCAGCACAACTTATCAGACAGAAGTTCCAGAAATAATACAAGTCTACATGTTAGAAAAATACAAAAGCAAGAGAATAAGCAGCTTATTTCTGTCAGTGCATGCTAAACTTCACTTTACCTAAGAGGTTTAGAAACCACATTCACATTTAATATAAATGGACAGAGGAGCTGCTCCTTCAAGGAAGAAAAGTCATTTATCAAGCAACATGACAACATAAAATTGCTTAGAAATTATAGCAAATTCTTTTGAAGGGATATAGCTGAAAATCTGGACCTCTGACAGAGCTGAGTAATTTTCTTTGTACATCCTCCAGCTTGTTTTACTCAATGTTAAATCACCACAAATGCATTACAGCACAGTCTGAATTCAGTGGGAGTTTTGTTAAACTAGAAAACCACACCAGATTTGAACCTCAACTGCTGCTTAAATAAAAGACTCTGTAGTTTATTAGGTTTAGATCTAGGGGAAGGACACCAAAGGGTGGATGGATTAGAGACTGCTAAGAAGTTCTAAGAACTTCTAAAAACAAAAACTGTCACCACTCTTAATATAAGGTGCCAGCAAACACAGGCCATTTCCAATAAAAACTTTTGATTCTAATGAGTCTCTCCTACAATAGTTCTTCTAGATGATCTAAGATTTGCTTCACCTATAAAGAAAAGAGATGGGGAGAGGAGAAGAGAAGCCTCTTGACAACTTTGAGTATCATTTTCATTGCTGAACTTTAGAATATTTTGATATTCTTAGATGGATGTGTGACATTTCTTTCCTATAATACACACTTTTTGCTAGTTTCATAAGCACACTTATTAATGTTTTCAAAAATACAGTCTGCTAGGTGGCAAAAAAAATCAATGAAGTCTCTAAGAGAGACAGAACTGCTTTGCTCATATACTGTGCACAGCTGATTTAGTGATAGTCTACTGCATTAGTCCACTTGTTACTGTCAGCACTACTGAACACCTTCAAAACAGCTTCATTTGTGACAGACTTCCTTCTTACCATGAACACTTCCCAGCATAATATCACCAGATTCTGAAGACAGAGATGCTGATTCTGCATAGAGATACTTGGTTTTCAGCAGCCCATCTTCAGTAGATATATTGATGGTTGTCCCCTGCAGCTTCTCTATATTTACACTCTAGGAAAGAAACATAATTGAAAATTTGTCATCACAGCTTGAAAAAGCACTGGGAAATAACAGTATTAAGACACAAAACAAATGGAAAGCAGTTGTTAGTGCAGGAGAAATGGAATTGGGTTCTTACTTAAAAGCTACACAGGACAAAACAAAAAAACAAAAAACTATTGATCCAAGAGCTCTGAGTTAAGAACTAATTATCATTTATTACATTCCTATGAGTTATTACATCCATCATTCAGGTGAAGAACCCAAATAGTCACAAACAGATGAAAGAAAACCTTGATTTAATTTTCAAAAATTAAACACTTCATTTCCAAAAGCAAACGAAGGATTAACTGTAATTATGAAGACTGAATCTTCATACAGCATTATGACACTTGGAGCATTAGTGATCAACTGTCTGCCAGCACAAACTGAAACATCCACTGTCTTTGTTACAAGCTACTTAAAGATTTTTAACTGGCTTACTTTGTGGATACATCTTTGGTGAAGGTTTGCAAAAAAAGCCCCACCCAGCTGCCCTTTTTCTCAGTATAGTTTTCCTATTACCTTGGTTACTCAGGCTTCTATTCTTGGACTTAAGCTTCAAAACATACAAAACCTTGAAAAACCAGCAATAAGATCTCCATTTCTACTTTTCAACAGAAACAGAGAGGCTACAATTGATGGATTTGGGAAGTAGAAGTGACAGATGAGATTATTTCTGTAAAAGTGATGAGTCACGTGATGTAACATCAATCTATTTGAACAAAACAGAACAATTCACATGCTTGTGCAACAACCATATGAAACTGAATTCTATTCTCAGTTAAATTTGATTTATGATGGAAGCATGCAGTAGTTCATACTTGAAACCCCACTCAATTTGTTTTTATTTTGCTTATGCAGACTTTCAGTGAATTGCACAAAATCCCTATTCATTACATGAAACAATACGTGGCTTTCTAGATCAAACTGTGCCTCACTCAAATTATTTTTAAATTCTCATTGTCATTTTAGCACTGCCATCTTGTGCAAAAATAGTTGATATAAAAAACCAACTCTGTCAACCCCTCCAGTCTAATACTACAGAAAGAATAAGCTATGGATGAAGCAAGATGTATTCTGACAAATAGCCACTGGTGTTGCACAAACTCAGAGCTGCACTGTACCCCAAAAACTGAGCTGAAGAGGCTGATTTAGTATGGACTATATGACATCCAAATTATACTGTGGCCTTACCCATCCATTCATACTGAACTACTAAATTATAAGATCACAGAATGGACTACTAGCTTGAGAATTTTTCCCATGATGCTACAATAGAGATTAGATCTCAAATAATTTAGCAGGATACATAAAAGTTTAAGAAAATCAAAATGCTATGCATAATCCACGGTAGAATTAGAAATACGTGACAGTCAATGTCTACAATCACTGCAGGTGTTGCTGCTTAGAGCTATGCTGCAGATATAAACAAAATCCAGTAATAAAAGGTACAATTGCAAAAAAACTGCTTGCAACAAAACCCTAATAACCAGAGATCTTACATGTTAATTTACATTGCATCTGTCCTAGGAATGCTTCCACAAAGTCTCCCCCACTCCCCCATCCTGCATGGTAAAATGCAAAACCTGCTGTGACATGTGGCCACAGCAACAAGTAAAGGGAAAGCCACTCTCGTTTTTGGATCTATGATCTAACCTGTTCTAAGAGTTAAGTGTCTTGCAAAGAACATTTCCAGTTTGAGCAGGGCCATCACTGATATCAGCACAATGAAAAACAGAGCAAAGCACACTTTAAAGAGGAGGAATAAAATAAAAATATCTGTGTAGTTTGGATAGAAACTGGCTGCCCTGTGGCACTCCTAACTAGGCAGAGGGAAGTTCAAAAAGCTACTCTTATACTATGGAATGCAAGTTTTAACTCTTAATTTTATTTAAAAATTAAGTGCTTTATTGTAAACAATCTAACATAGCAACTCATTTACCAACCTCAACTACCTTTCTTAAAATTGCACAGTAATAAAAAGAGTTGTCTCAGCTCCAGCTCAAAAGAAGTTATTATAAACAAAAACTAACAATACAGAGAATGTTTCAGGACAACCCAAATCAGGGTAGGGGCATGGAGGAGGGGGAAGTCAGACTGCTCAAATATAAGGATAAAGTATTTCAGATGGGGAAACCATGGAAAAACAGGATTGCTTTTCAATGAAAATAAGTAAATTAAATCCCAAATTCTTTAGCTCTTGTGGATTTCTGGCAGAACATAGATGTCTGGCTCTACCAAGCAAGTGTTATAGAAAAGTCCCTATGACATAGATTAGCTAATAACTCCCCAGAAAAAAAAAAATCATTATTTTTGTCCATTAAACCACCAGATCTTCCGGAAGTACTTCCTTCTCTTGGGCATAGAACCTTGGGGATTGCAGTTACTGAAACTGAGCACATGCTCAAGTTCCATTGGTTTCATCTGCATAAGTCAGATGAGAAGGCTTGACACCTGAACACATTTTCCAGATAAAAACTAACATCTTGCTACATTTAAATAAAACACATACAGCTCCTTCTCCTGCTCTTGGCCTTCCTTTCTGTCCTATCATTGTTCAAATGTTTTAGTAGTGTCTTCTCCCGCTTCCCTCCTTAAAAAATATTCTTCATTTCTCAAGTGCTTAGTGCCTTTTACCACATCCCCTCCCTCCCCACCTCCAGGAGGGGGCTGGAAATGCTGACAGAGCCATAATTACACAATGATGACTGCAACTGATGGAAGAAACATCTCATACAAACACACAGAGGAGACATAAGTCTGACTCATTATTAACAGAAGTGACCAACTGAGGAAAGAAATCTGTCCTTCCTAACTGCACTACAAAAGTTTGTTAGTGAGAAGTTCAGTAACATAAGCCAAAATATTGTTCTGTAGCTGTGAACTCTTCCTAAAATGATTCACTTCACTTAAGTTACTACAGCTTTACAACTCTAAGATTGACTTCTTGTAATATTACACACTATATACAAATATTTATGATCACAATGAAGCATTTCAACTTAATCTGTACGACATTTGTTTTATTGTTTCAGAAGGACAATGTTTCTGAAAAAAATTTTAAATGCTAGAAACCATTTAAAGGCTCAAAGTAAGACAATTTTTTGAACTATAGTATTCCATACAGATGAAGTTATTATATTTATTACATAAAAGGCAGTCTCACATCCACTTACAAAGAAGCACAGACAAATTAATGCTGACAGTTTTTGGAAAATCCAGTGGCAAGTTGCTTGGTTTACAGCAGGACAATAAGAACAGCTCACAGCTGACTCTAGGTAAGTAAAATGATCTGGGAACTCAGCCTACAAGATGCACAACAGTGCCCAACAGCACAGAGGTGACTTTGGATCCCTGGAACGTCATAGTTTGGTCTCAAATCTATCCTTGGCAAGGGAGAGTTCCCCCCTCTCTGACTGTTCCAGTGCTGATGTTTAAAGGTGCCTATGGATTCTGACAGAGCACACATCCAAGCTACTTCCTTGGCTTGGCTCCACATGTTCATACAGCAATGCCTCAGTTCTAATGAGCCCTAATGCAGCCAGGATATCACCATACCTAAAAACAAGTGTGGGGGTGAAAACTCTAGGGAGTTTAGCTCTACATTATTTTAAATAAAGGACAATTGCTTACTTATGCCAAGAAACAAACCACAGTAGTTTGTGGTTAGTCTCATACTGCCATCTACTGAAAATAAACAAGTTAGTTCTCTACAAAACTGTTCTGTTTGTGATTTTTCCCACTGCATCTCATAGCAAGATCACAAGTGATCACATTTTCTCAGCTGCAAAGAAGTCTGCAAAGCCTTCTCCTCTTCCATTCTTACAACTATGTAACACTAGAAGTGGACAGCATCTCCAAATATCAAGCCACTCTCCACCAGACACTAAATTAAAATCCTGAGCCCTCTGCAGAATCCAAGTGCCTACATTAGCCAAGGAGAGAGTTAAAGAATGTTATGAGGGGTCTACATAATTAAAGCTGATGGGTTGTATCAGTAGAATAACCTCTGTACTGATGGAATGATCACATACTTAGTCCTGCTTTCTGCAGAACCTGTTTATCAATCCAAATCAAGCATAAGATAATATGAAACAGTGAAATTACAAACAACTAATGAGGGTTACTTACATATTCTTTAGCACATCCTTTGAATATAGTCCTTTTACAACAAATGAGAATAAGCCATTGAAGAGGAAGTTTTACTTTCTACTTACCCCCTTTTCTGTTGCACAAATGTCTGTATTTCCATAAAGTGTTCCAAGACCAATTACTTTGCCACCATTTGTTCGTATATCAATTTTATGGCTCTGAAAAAAATTCAAAACTCATACAGTTAGGATAACTTGTTCTCTAGTTATGCTTATCTTGTTCTTCAAGCTGTACCACATGAATCACTAGAAGTCTTAGTCCTGCAAGCAGAACCAGATTCTACAGTGTTTCACTGCACAGAAATTCTAATTAAAATTGTTATGCATAAGGCAAATTTCAAGTTTTTTAACAAATAAGCCAGGCTTCAAGTAAAAATTGCTCTATAGCCCTTTTACCTTTCAGCTGTTAGTGCGTACAACAAACAAGAGAAAGAAGTACAAAAATACACAGACCAATCTCAAAAAGCCAAAAAAGCCCCACCAGGTCTTGAGAACAAAATGTAACCATTTATAAAAGCAAAAAAAAAAAATTAAAAATCAGATTTAATTAACTAGAATGTTCTCTCCTTATACAGAAACATGATGAATTAAATGTTTCAATGTGGCATTGCAGTTCCTTTGAGGCAGGTACATCATGCTTGTTATCAGAATAATGGTTAAACAGCAAATCCTCCAAATATGTAACCTGAGGAGAATATGGGAACTTGCATCATTGGAAAAAGTAGTGTATAGCAAGGGCTCACCAGTGTGGCCACTGAGAGTTCAGTAAAATAAAACCACAACATACACACTAATTCCCCTCATATCAAATTATTAGAATATCTTCCCAAAAAAATAAACCAACCAAGCAAGCTTTCAGAGGTAGGTGTCTCTAGAGATACCTAACAGACAGAAAGACTTGCTGAGAGAAGGAAGTTACAATGGTCAAGTTGCTTTGTCAGTAGGAGGAAATATTCCTGGAAAGAAAAAAAAAACAAAAGAACAAAAAAGAAGAAAAGCACTAACTTTTCATAGGGCTTGTCTGAGCAAGGGAGAAAAGTTTGAATAAGGAAGAGGCAAAAGGTTGTCAAGATCTTAACAGATGTCAAAGGAAAACCAGAAAAAATTAGTTCAGGAGAAGAGAAGGGCACAGGTGCAGGATGAATCAGGCTCAGATGTGGTGAGGATGCATGGCAGCTCTTCCTCCAGTGTGAGTGAAATGCCTGGAAATCCTTGTTATTATCAGCTCAGTCCAGGAGTCAGGAGTAATTGAGGAACATGAAAACATAATTAAAGGGTCTCCCTGGTGGCACTGTCATAATAAAAAAGCATGAAAAAAATTAAAAAGAAGCACTACTTGCTCAATAAAGAATTTGTGAATAATTCATACTCTGAAGAAGACCCAAATGCCATAACTGTGTTTTGATATTATCGTTGCTATTAGTTGACCTAGAGACTTGGAAGGGATAGGATGAACTGGACTTCAGCCAGTTAAAAAACAACCACCTATTAAAAAAAAAAAACACAATGAAATCACCCTCAACAAATGTCACTGGCTGGATAATGTCTACCACACCAAAACTGCCAGACAAAATCCATGAATAAACCTCAGAGACTCCTCCTTTCTGTACAATTACTAGTATGCATGATTAAGCAATGTAGATGTCAAATCTCTAAGTCTTTTACAAAGACTACAGATCATATAAAAAAATAGCATATTTTTAAAACTACAATTTGTACAAAAAACTCCTTGCAAGTTAAGAAAATTAGCAGTTGTGACACTGTTTGCTGATGCTCTTGAATAATCCCTATATGACCAGATATTTTTCACTTGAAGTCACTTATCAATGATCTTTATATCTCTCCTGTAAAGAAAGGGTTTCTTGCTTTGTTAGTTAATGAGGTTTGTTAATAACAGGAAACCAACATTAAAACAGCTTTAATCCATCCAGGGGAGGGCACTATCACTTCAGTTTGCTCAGTAAAGTAAATTCCCTGAAAGGGAATCAGCTCTTATGCTTCACTATAGCATCTGGTCCATAATGTTTTTAGTAGTTTTTGGAAAAACCCTGAAGGCTAATACTTCTGTTTCTCCCACATAATTCTGCTTCTCTGATAATACATAATGTAATTCCTGAAGGTTTATTAGCAAAAAATTAGTTCAGTCACCTTACTAGAACTATAGTACTTTAAATAAAGATTAGACTAAAACCCAGCTCTTAATTTGTAAAATTAAGGGTATTTCACATCCTGGATTGTATTTGAAACAGGATTTCCAGCAGATAAGTTAGTAGTCTTTCCTCAAAACCATCTTTTTCCATGACACCACAAAAAATTCTTGATGACATGGCATGCCATGATTACTGTCATCATTGCTGGCCAAAACCATCTTGTTTTCTCATATTATGCAACTTCTCATGCACTGTTATTCTCATTACATAACAGAATAATTTCTAATTAAGAGTATAGATGGGTATCACATAGTACTATTAACTTCTTTTAAAGAGTAAAATGGTCAATTAGACAAAATCTGGAAGGTTCAAGTTGTCTATAGCTCCCTAGATGTAGAGTAAACCTACCTCCATTGTACATTATACCTCTCTCTAAGCTCACTTTTCCCCATGACTCTTACCATAATACAAATGTTGACAAATTTTTAATTATATCAAAAATGTGGTCCTTTTTTGAATTTATAGCAATTCCTGCAGGTGCAATCCCAAACAATCAAGTGAATTTGATTCCAAATATAGCCTAATTCAGATAAACTGTGATTAATTTTACAACAGCTTATGTCATCAAACTTGAAGCATTAAGACTGAAAGAACAAGGTCATGCCTATGATATACACAGTATACATATCAGATACATTTAAGTCAGGTATTTTGGACAGGTAATGTGTAACTTATGATTGAAAATTAACTTAAAGGGATCATCAAAAGCTCTGATATAGCAATTAAAAAAAAAAAAAAAGCACCCACAAACAAAAAATATCAGCAGCATGCTACAAAGTCTAGATTGAGCCGGCATAACTATCAACCTACTTGACAAGAAATCCCAGTCTGTTTTTTTTTTTTCCTTTGAGGGTCAGGTAAGACAGGGATCAGGCTAACTGCTGCCACTGTTTCTGCTGGCTTTGGCTACCACAGATACACGGACTTCTGACTCCACATTATTTGCTGTTATTGACTTTGTGCCTCAATTGTATGCAACAATTAAAGGTGAGGTGCTACAGACAGAGCAATATGAGTGTTCCAAAGAGAACCACCAGAGTGCTTCTCATCTCCAGAGCTGGTATTTAAGTTCTGACACAATATCACACAACACAGTCCCTTTTCAAACACTGGGGGAGGGTTCTTTGTACCTTTATTGACTGCAAGACACTAGTCCCCTTCTCTGTTTCTATTTTGCAGTTATCACATTCTATTTTCTGAATCTTCACGCAGCCAGTCCCAGATGTTTTGATATCCAAATCTAGAATTAAAAGAGTTTTATTAGCAACAGAACAAAACAAGTCCAATGTCTTTAACATAGTATTTGATCATGTTATACAGTAACCATATGCAGAAAGGAAAAAGAGTAGCTTCTTTGTTATTTAAGAACCTGCTTGCTGTGTATGCCCAGGCACATGGACACAAAGTTTATTAAGCCAGTGTTTGAGCCATCCAGCTCCAAGAGAGAGCATTAAGAAGCAGAAGAATGACTGTAACCTGTGGCAAGGAATCAGCAGGGTGTGAACCTTTAGTGAAGTCTCTTTTTTTTTTTTTTTAACTCTACCTCCATCTCCTATCTACCCTAGTCACCAATTCCATTAGAAGTTCACTTGTGTACCCTGGCACACATTTTAGGGTAGAAGGTTGGTGTGTGTCTGAGGCCACATGTGGAGTAATAAGGTTCACCAGCACAATTACACAGGCCTTGCTGCTCCACTAGCCAGCACCACAACCCAAAACCAGGCACCAAAGCATTGGTGTGTGTCATTGTCCCAGCTTTCTGGGAAGCCTGACATTCCCCTGGCATGAAGAAGCATGTTTGCCTCTAGTCTGAGCCAACTCCCCTTGCTACTGTCCATAGACTCCTACAAAATAAAAATCACTAGGTCTTGTAGATAAGATGCAGAGGCATGAAAAGTATTTTTTTGGCTACTTGTCTCACTCTTGGGTTTAAGGAATGGGAAAAAGTTTGAGAATGTACAGTCTGGGGATTCTGTCTATATTAATAATAATTTCTATAAATTATTTGTACAAATGGCCACCATAGTGACTGGCAAAAGGTAAAGGCAGGAGAGGAAAAAAAGTGATTTTGTTCTTCTAAGGATAAAAGGCAAAAAGAAGAAAAAGAAAAAACTGAACAGCAATCAGAAGTGTTTGCTGCAAGACACACCTGAAGGACTAAGAGACAGTGAGCCCCATTACTCCCTAAAGGAAAGGAGATTATTTGGTAAAGAAACCCTCATTTAAGCAAATATGAAAGTCTTTCCTTCAGTGCTGCTGCCTGCTAAGGTTATCAGAAAGATGAAAAGAATAATCAGAATGCGCAAAAGAAGTTTTGCCCCAAGGAGATTCCCAAGTCAGACCCATGACCCAGCAGAGCCTGCAGATCAATACTGTCACCCTGCTGCCTAGAACAGGTGCTTCCTGGAGCCATGACAACAGTAAGCTCACAGACCATGAAGAGGTGAGACTGAAAACTCCAAACAACAACAAATCAAAGTTCTGTCATCCGACAGACTAGGTGAATCCAAGAGACAGAGCTAAAACACAACATCTTTGCAGCATGCATGCTACCTTATGGCTGCAGTAAGCCAAGAGGATAATTTAGTGAAGGATGTAGGGTGTTCAAAGGTAACAGTTCCTTAAGAAAAACAGGCTACAAGAGGTAGACTGGAAAGCAATGTTGTTTTTGAAGAAGCTGTCTTGCCCAGACTGCTCAATTTACTCACGGGACAACTTCACAGTGCTTGGGAAGGTCTGCAACCAAGACTTTTGCTATTTTGCTTTCTGAGAAGGGAGTTCCAAAAGCCAGTGTGCTTGTAAAAATCTTTGAATTCAACCAGCTTGAAACGCTCCTGCTCTTATTGCTTGTGTCAAAAGGGACAAGGAAAAGTCTTGAGAGTGCTCAGTTCAGCCATGATACAAACTCTATGACTCTTACAAGAATAAGGTTAATTAAAAAAAAAACAAAAAACTTCTGATCCTGCAGAACATATTCTTGCCATCATTTGAAAGGTGGGTTAGTAGTGGAATTCTAGCCATCAAAGATGGGTGCTAAATTTCCAGAAGTCTGGAAATCCATAAACATGTCATTAAGAAACACCAAGGACTTCTGGAAATACACTTTGTGCCTTCATCCTCTGTAGTCACACTACTTTGCTATCCTTGCTGTAACAAATTAGTGGACAAGGAATTGAGTCCCTCTGTCTCTTTCCCTACAAGTTCCTGAACCGAGGATAAATAACTCCATAAAGAAGCAGACTAAAAGCTGAATAATAATGCCAGTGAAATTTTAACAAGGAGGAACAAGATAGAATCTTTTTCAGTGCCAAAACTCCAAAAATAGCCAGTTTGATTCCTCCCTAGCAAAGACAAGTGTTGAAGCCAACTTTAGCCACATAAACCACAAAGAATGCACAAAGACCTTCATGGTGAAAAAGACTTGTATCAGAAATAAAGGTATATAGGAAAAAAAGAAACACTATGGTATCAGAATGTAGACAGGGTACTTAAGCACCCCAGTTATTAAGCTGCCTTAAGCTATAACACTTGAAATAGACTGGATAATTATTTATTTTTTGAGATGACTCAGCAGCTCTAGACTACTAGAATTATCTCAAATTGTGGTTATGCAAGTACTTCTGCATACTCATGCAGTCAATGTACAGTAACCAGAAATCAAAGAGCTGGTTTCACGTTTAATTAACACATGCAAAAACAAATAAGCTTGATTAAACAGAAATTCCTTGACATCTGCCATTGATGAAGGTCAAATATATCAGAGAGGATTATCAGATCATGTATGATATTGAAATCCACACATAGCTCAAAACTAGATACTAAGACAAACATAAGATCTTTTGGTACTTGCCCTACTAAGCTGCCTAGAGGTTGCCTTTAGTTTAAAATGCATACTTAAGCTCAGCATCTTCCACAGATGCTCTTCATTCAGGCTCTAAGGAGTTTTAGATAACTTGCAGCTTCCTGGATAAGCTCCAATCTAAATTGTGAAAGCTGTTATGACATGCCTTAACTTCCAAAGTAAAAAAAAAAAAAAAAAAAAAAAAAAACCAAGAAGACTGAAAGAGTCTTCAACCTCTCAACTTCTTACAGCTAAGTGACTGACAGAGCTCAGGCAAAACCATCTAATCAGAACAGAGTTAACATTTTCTTCATGCATCCAAGGAAAGCCAGAGAAAAGCCAAAATGTTTGCAGAACAACAACAGTTCCTCTGGTTTGAGATATGTTTTTACAAGGGGTAAGATCTTTTGCTTACGCAATTATATTTAATGGATAATTCCTTTCTAAATAAATAAACAGTGCAACTCGAGCACAAACTAATACTCAGAAGATCAAGAAAACAAACTAGAGCTGAAACAACACTTAAAAGTAGAACCTCAGTGGCAAGCAAAAATTCTATTTCACTGAGCAAAAACTTAAAACAGCCAAAGCCCACAGCCTTACATTTTTGTAAATATATCTTTAGATGTACCTGGACAACAGCACGAACAACACTAGTATCATGCTAATTATGGGGTGACAAAGAGCAACTTGTGGAAGGACATTATAATCCACAGATTGTCCAGGGAACCTGAATTGCACGAACTTACCACAAACCTAAGTGGAACAGCTTTGAAATCTAGAAAAAAAGAAAAGCTGTTGAAAAAAGAAAGCCCCTAAGACTGTCTGCAGTGTTGGCTGACATTCAGAATATAGTAAGAATCTCAAAGACAGGACAAAAGCCAGATGATTGTTTTTCATCAATCAGGATTCATCATTAACACTTTTAGGCAAGTTCTCCACATTGAAATCCTTTATGAAGGCTGAAATTCTTCACATCTTAACACAATGAATTCTGCACCTCGAGAATAACCAGCTCTGGAGTGACTTGTCATAGTCACTCAGAGATCCTGGAGAAACTGAAATAGTAAAGGACTACAGTATCAGACACACCTGGTACCAGAGAACTGAAGGGTAATAAATGGGACACTGCATTTCTCTGATTATCAGTAATTATGGGATGGACTCTGTGAATGTGCTACAGACAAGCCAAGGTAATCTTTGTGCTTGCCAAGCAAGGGAGGGGGAAAAAATAAGAAGAGCTGTAAGACAGCAACTGAAAATTCTCAGTTAAGAGTCAAGGTTACAGGACTCTTGGAGAAGACAGCCTGGCTACAGCTCAGTGACAAAGCCAATGAATATAGAGGTTACAGCTGATCTGTTTAAGAGAACAAACTTGGATTTTCAAAGGTCTTTAACAATATCCTTAGTTCCATATTGCCTTTCAGCTATAAGTTATGCACCACCTTCAGCAGTACAAGAAGTTGGAAATCAGTACAAATTGCAAGGTAGAAAACTTTTATCAACAACACCAAATTATTCAGACTAATTAAAAAGCTCGCTGAAAAATTGCAGGAGGACCTTGGAATACCACATACTCAAATGATAAAATAGCAGGAAATTAAACTGTGGGACTCTTGCCAAGAGTTTACCAGGAAGCTTTCACCCTGAAACTGCTTCCATGTGTAAAGGGACACTCAGCACAGAGATCCACTGAGGGATTTCAGGCTCTGAAATTCCTGTGATGAAAACAGTTGACACCTAAGAGAATGCTTAGACAAAATATGATTTATATTTGTTCTGTTCTTACTCTTCTCTGGGGATCTGTTTATGACCAGGGACAGGGCAGTAGGCTGCTGAAGTCACAGTAGGAATCAGTACAGATATTCTGACAGTAAAAATCACTGAGGGCAAGGAAGGGTGAGATTATGTGCACAAATATTCTGTATTTACTTACAAGATATCCGTGCATATATTAGTTGCTAGGAAACAAAACAGACCCTAAACTGTGATAAACATATTTGAGAAACACCCCTTCAATTATAAGCAGTGTTTAAAAAAAAACCAAGTAAATTATAGTGATGAGTAAGACTGGAAAATGTGAGAATGATGTTATGTCAAACCCATAGGACTTCTCAATTTTGAATTATATACAATTCAGGTCTTTCTAAAAGAAAACAAGAAAAAAAGAAAGCACGTTGCAGATTTTTCCCAAAGACACAGGGTAGGACAAAAAAGGTAAATTAAGATGAAAGGTGCAGAATCTCTTTGCTGTGTGTAACATCATATTCTACAAATGTAATAGATTAGATGTACAAAGAGCAAGGAGGGTGGGATTGTTCCTTTCTCATATCACAACTGCAGCACGGCATAAAATGAAATAATGCAGTAGTCTTCAATAACTAAGCAAAACAAGAGACCAGGTGCATCATACATCATAAAGTTTTTTCAGCATGGCGAAACATTCTGCACTGTATGGGAAGTTGCCCAAATCCATAGGGAAAAAACAGAAACGCATTAATGACTGAATGCAAATCTCTGAGTTTGCACTCCCTAAACTTAGGGCCACTATCAGAACTTCACTGTGAGCTCAGCAGAAACCCTTCTTGGTTTCAGCCACTAGAGCTGCTCTCCCAGACTGTGTTCCATACAAGAAGCCCTGCACAGATTATAGCCCTACACCCAAACAGATAATACAACATTTGTACAGCACAAGAGAGCCCCTCTTGGTATTTCAGCTGTACCGTTTCCTTCCGGGCTTTTTATGATCCTAGGGACAGCCACTCAGCATAACAAACGCTAATGGAGCTGGTGGATGCCGCAGCCCCCCTGAGCAGCCTCTGGAGAGCAGGCGCGCCCGGCTCATGCCGAGGATGCTGTTTCGGAGCCCAGTCCTTGGGGCAGCGGCAGCAGCCAAAGCACAAATGACAGCGCGCTCCAAGTGCCACCAGCTCAAGGGTTAGCACCAGCTACTGCTGCCAAAAGAATCAGCAACAAATCACGCATCCAAACACCCAGGTAGCCCAGGAACACAGGAAACAAAACGGGACGTTCCGAATTAGCGAGGGCGCGATGCGGTTTCCCAACTTCCCGAAGCAGCAGCGCCAGCCCAGCCCAGCCCCGCCGGGATCCCCCCGGCCCGTCCGCCTCCCCCGCACTCACCGAACTTCGCCGGCGTCCGGACGTCCACGGCGGCCTTGCTGTCCACGCCGTCCGCCACGATCGCCACCTGCCCCAGCGCCTCGTCGTGCTCCACCCGCACCGGGACCGGGTCCGGGTCCCGCTCCCGCCCGCGGCGCCCGGGGCTCCCGCCGCTCACGGCCACCAGGAGCCGGTCCGCGCCCGGGTAGCGCTGCGGATCCAGCGGGCGGATGCTCACCTGGCATGGCAGCCGCACCCGCAGCCGCCCCCGCGGGCTCACCGACAGCGCCCACTCCCGCGGCGGGGGCGGACCGGGGCCGCTGCGACCGCGGCGGGGGACGGGCGGCGCCCACCGCCCTCCCGCCGCTCGCACAGCCAGGGCCGCCCAGCGCGGGGGCAGCGCCCTCATTGCCGCCGGCGGGGCGGGAGCCGCGGGAACCGTGTCAGGAGCGGCCGGGACGGACGGACGGACGGCCGTGACCCCCGGGCGATCACGTGGAGCGGCTGCACGCGGGGAGCGGCACCGGCACGGCGGTAAACAGGCGGTGGCTCCGCCGCGGAGCCTCCTGGGAACGGTAGTTCCGCAGCACGCGGAAGGTGCTACAGCTGCGCCCACGGGCCTATCGGAGAGCGGGGAGGGCGGGGCAATGCCGAGAGTCTGCTGCTATTGGGCAGCGGGGCTGGTCGTCGGAGCCAATCAGGAGCGGGGGCGGCTGCGGCGGGCGGAAGGCGGTGCGAGGGTCGCCATAGCGACGGGGACGCCGCTCGGCCGGGCCGGGCTCTGCGGCGGCCGGGGGGGCTCGAGGGACCGGGGCCGAGGTCGGGGCCGGGGCCAAGAGAGGCAGAGCCGCGGCTCCGACGTCGAGGCGGGAAGCAAGTCAAGCGGCGCTGCCACATTCTTGTCCGAGGAGTCCCTGAGGGGCGGGAGTGCGACCCCCGAGCGGGGCCCAGAGCGGTGCCGTGTACTCGTGAGGAGACGAGGTACCCAGGGGCAGTCTGTCCCTCGCTGCTCTTAAACCTGCGGCGAACCTGCGCGTATTGAAATGTCCTCGGTCAGCCGGTGTAGAAGCAATTTTGCAGATGTGTTGGAAAACCAGTTATTTGTTGTTGGTCTTTTGAAGTGAAACACAAAGCACCGGAAGTGCTCTCTGTCCGTAAGATTTGGTCAATATGTTATGTGTTGTATTGCTTTTTAATAGTTTTGAAGCCAAGCAAATAAATGTTTTTCTGAGTTCTGCACAAATACCCCATGAGACAATTGTCCCTACAGGGTTTACAAACAAGCAGGGAACCACTTCAGTTTAAAAGACTCTTCTAGACTTTATAGCCCACATTATCATGGTATAACAATTTTTAAAAATGAGGTGGGGCATGTGGGCAATAGATGATGTACAGTCAGGGGCTGAATTCTTTTAACAGTTGTCGTTTACTGCTAATAATGAGGGAGAAAAATGCACAGAAAGCTGCATTTTCTTAGCAAGATTGCAACACAAAAAATAATGAAATCTGGGCCTGTTACTTAATTACTGTCTCCCTTTTGTACTCCATGTGTTTCTTTTTCATAAATAACCATGCAAGCATGATACTTAGTCATCAAATACTTTTCATCTCATTAGCTCTATTTCCATTTCTGTCACTGTCTGGCCTTGATTATTTATGAATCTGAAATGACATCTCAGTGCCCAAGAGGAAAGAAGATTGCCCTATTTTTTTTGGTCCATTATAATTTTTGCTGTGGAAAGTTTAACAAAGACTCATATTCACCAGTAAAGCCCTTCAGGTTAAATTATTTCATTGGTTTATATTACTCAGTCTCAAAAAAAATCATTAGTTTAAACAAAAAAAAAAAAAAAAAGGCCAGCCTGCTCTATGATAGTCTAGTACATAAAAATTGAATCCTAGAAAGTAAAAAAAGTATCAAGAAATATCTTGAGACATGATAGAGGCTGGAAGGCTTTTTTTCCGCAAGTCCTCAGAAATAGTTGACTTTGGGGAAAAAACAATCTACAAAATTCTCACCCTTGAGACCAATACCAAATTTGGATGTCAGATTGTTCTTCAGGGGGAAAGTTAAGAGATGTTTAAGAAGTGTGTTGCAATATGCTGTGACTCCACTAGATGACAGCCAGTTCAGCAAACAACTCTGTGATCCGCTTGTTCCGAGGAACCCGATCCCTGGTAAGGTGGGGCTCGCTGCTACTCCCTTCTCCCTGGGTCAGTGCTGCTGTTCCGGATCCTTGGCTCCCACCTCCTCTAAACCGACGGTGCTGCTCTCCCACAGCCCCCTTTTCCTCCTGGAGCTTGGTATTTGATGCTCCTCATGTAGGCAGAGGTTTGTCAGTACCCACAATCCACAGCAAACTGAACTGCATCACCTTTAATAGTGTCAAGCTTTGCATAGTTGAGAACTTAGTTCAAGAAACCATTCCAAGATTACTTAAGCCTCAGTTATGTTTATATTTCATTGTTGCTGTTGGGTTTTCTCATTAGAAATAGTCTAAGCATACTCACATGGTTAAAAACACTGAACAAAACATATTAAAATGTAATTGCTAGGAAGAAGTTCTTTCTCTATACATATGAAACCTCATATGTTTAATGTTTTACTTATGCCATCTTTATTTTTGCTATATTGATTCTGTTTAACTTTCATGCTTTTGTTTGGGTCAGCTGGTATAGCATGTAGCAGACTCCAACAGTGAAAGAATATTTATTTATTTAATTGCTTTCCTCTTTCATTTTCTGGCATGTCTGTCATTTGCAAGAAAAGAAAGCTGTCTCAACTTTATAAGTGAAGATTTAATTAGAGCTCCACTTTTGATAGCTGCATGAT
This sequence comes from Cinclus cinclus, assembly GCF_963662255.1. Classification (NCBI taxonomy): domain Eukaryota; kingdom Metazoa; phylum Chordata; class Aves; order Passeriformes; family Cinclidae; genus Cinclus; species Cinclus cinclus. Next base: position 10,049,090 of record NC_085049.1, read on the forward strand.
TTCTTAGTGAATTACAATCCTTATTTGCCATTTTACTAGATATTGGTGTTGTATGCCAAAGAATATTCAGTAGTTCATGCAAAAGATCAAAAACCACTAGAACTAATAGAGGTTCTATAAAGTGACATAAAACAGATTTTAAGCCAAAACATTATCAGCATTACCTTTCTAGGCTAAGGTGACAGAGACCTTTCAAGGAAAGAGGAATTAAATAAGAAGTGTTTACAGGAGAGGCTGCAGAAGGAATAAATTTTTATAACTTTTTTTTGTTTGGAATTAATCACAGAATAATCACAAACTGCTACAGTTGCCCTAGGGTATAAACTTAGCCTGCCTGGGCAGGATTAATTTTACCATTTGCTATAATTGTAATGGAGAAATAATGTGACTTCATTTCTTAGGAAAATAGGGCCATCTTTATTTGTATTTTGTTTGGTTGGTTTTTTTTTAGTGGTGCATTTCTGAACTGGTTCCTTGAATCGTCTTAGTTCTCAAGGTGTGTCCAGGGTTCAGTAGGCAGGCAAATCATGTTTTGTTTGTTTTTTCCTTTGTACTTTGGCCTTGCAAAGCACACAGTGGTTTGGATTTCAGGGATTTGTTTGTTTGTTTGTTTGTTTGTTTATCACACTACCAGAAATTTTCTGAGGAAATTAAGTTCCTCATGGAAATCACATGAAATGGGAAGTGTCAAATCTTAGCATTCAAATTCTCCTTATCCTAGCTGTCATAAGTTATTCCTGTAAGTTATTCCTGTAACTCACTTATAACATTAGCCATATCTAGTTAGAACTCCAGCAGATAAAGTCTGTGTGTGGCTCCGGGTGGTTCTATCCTAAATAGCAGAGACTTGAAAACATGGGAAAACAGCAGAACTTATGACAGAAATTGTTGAGCAGTTTAGGTATGTGGTGTGCTCTCATTTTCCCAAAGTGGTGAGGTTGTACAGTCTACTCAAGCAATCCATTCTGATTCACATGCCTGTGATAATGTCCCATTGTACATGCTGTCATTTTAAATTCCATTATCGTTTAATGTTGGTATGGTTTGGTTGTTTAATGACATCCATTCATGCTGAAGCACAGGCTCTGCCCAGTTAAAACAGAAAGTCTTCTACTTTAACATTAGGGTAAAAGCATTTAAAAATAAAATTTTAGGGGATGGAAAGAGGATCCCTGTGTGATCGAATAAATCTATGGTGCTCCTGTATTAATATTATCTGTAGGTCTCGTAGGTCTCATCCCTTCTCTTTGAAGAGGATGTGGTAGAACTGAAGAAGTTTTGGAGAAGGATTATAAGGACAGAGGAAGGCAGAGAAGGGCTTTTGTGCCAGTGACAGCAGGTGGGTTGTCTGTGTCAGCTTAGAAAAAGGATTGTAAAATGATGATTCAACATTAGAAATAAACCTAGTGGCATAGAAAATTGTGATTATTCAGTGACTCATCCAGTAAAAGAACTAGGTGACATCAAGGAGCCAGATTCAAAAGCAACAAGAAGCACTGGTTACTCATTCAAGGTAAAATAAAAAGCTAAATTCTCCTGGACTTTACCAATACTGTAAGTTTTGTACGAGTTCAAGGAGAAAGGAGATAGGGTCAGGGAAGCCTCACCCCCCCTCCCCCCCCCCGCCCCCCCCCATGACTGGTGGGTGCTTCTGTCCCTCACCAGGCATCCAGTTGTAGGCTGGAAGTGTGCAGAGACTGCTGATTCTTCTTCATACATGGACCTGCATCTCTTTATGCTCAGAATAAAATATTACGACTTTTTGAACCTATCACTCTGTAAAGAATCAATGCAGCTAAGAGTCACACTACCTGGATTCTGCACTGATTGCTCTATGAAGGTTGCTGTTTGCTAGAGAGAGAAGTAAATATGCTGAAATTAGTTTGGGTAATCTGAGTTCAGACTTTTATTATTATTATTGCTCCCCTGAAGCTGTTTCACAAGACAATTCTCAGCCTGATTTGACCCGGGTTCCAAAACAGCCTTGTAATGCCCGTTCTCTGCAATTCTGTACCTTGGATCAAGGCTGTGATATTATTTGCAGTTCTACAGTTTGAAAACATCTGTACTTGTTAGGCTATTCCATTAAGTTAGAAATCACGACAACTTTCATTTCTATTTCAATTAGACAGTTTATTTACCAGATACTACAAAGACACAAATTTGTCACTTTGCTTTTTGAGGTTTATAGATCCAATTTTGTATAATCTGAATTCTGTATTTAGCAATGTAGTAGGTAATGGAAGAATGCTAATCTTATTTTAGCATCCCATAAACCTATGAATGTCTTGTTTATGTCTGCCCCCTCTTAAAACCACATGGAGACAAGGGCTTGTCACAACAGCTGAGGCTGTCTAATGGTTTTACTCTTTCTCAGATTTCTATAGTTGTGTCTTACCATAAAACTATAAACTTTCCAGATTCAGGATATTTTTTTTTCTCTCCCTGCCCAGCAAACTGGAGTCTTGGTGAGGACTCTTTTGTATTACTGTACTAGGAGGAGGTATATTTTTTAATTATGTCAACTGTATGTTTCACATACAAGTATCAACAAATTTGCCTACACGCATGAAATTCTCACATTTTGGCATTGTTCTACTTAGAATTTCTGCCACAGTGCTTTTCCCTCTAAATCCTAAGTTGAGAAGAATAAATAAAGGAACAGTAGCCATAAACTCAATAATGCATATGCTAAAACATTCAGCAGTTCATTACAGATGAAAAATCACTCACTATTTATAAATGTGTATACGTACAGTAACTCAGAGTTTATTTCTTGGCCTCTATGATGTTTACAGTTATTTCACAATGTTTTGACTCCTCCAGGAAGGATCACGAAATTGCTTTTATTTTTCCACAAGCAAATACAGACACTGAAAGCCCTCTAAAAGTCAAAATGTTCCTGAAGGAATTCCAAACAGTACTGAAGAAAGTAATAAACTTGCCAGTTTAACTTTCACTACCTTTGTAGACAAGTGACTTTTCAAAAGGTGAATACAAACAGCACAAAATTGCTGCATCAATTCTCCCACCACAATTATTAAAATAAATTATATTTTTCTTAACTGTCAGCTTTCTGGCTGTGGAATGCCAAATTGTGTTGTCTCTTTCATTGGGAAGATCTGGTATATATTATTGAAATAGTCTCAAATTTTTTTCTTTATTTTATTACAGTTTTCATTTTGGTTGTCCTTGATTTATAGTAAGATGCTCTCTTTTAATAAATAGAAACATCTCCCATATGTTATGTAAAAGGCTGAATGATGTCAAGACTGCCTAATTTGAAGAGGATTCTGCATCTTTGACAGCTGATATGTCAAATGTTTTATGTGATTCCATAGCAGAATACAACATTCTCTGCGTAACAGCTAATGTAGAAGGACCTTGTGGTGTCAGGTGAACATTTGCAAAAGTTGACCATCTTCCAAAATTTAGCACTAAAATGCTCTAATACTGATCTGTCCATTCCTGACATCTACAAACAACTTCAGTGAACTTGTGAAGGATTTCTTGAATTCCTCTATCTCCACTCCATCTCCACTGTGAGCTGTGCTTTACTTTACAAATGCTCAATGCCTCCCCTATCTCACTATCTCAAGGCAAGATTTCTGTGTGCCTCACAAGTCCCTCTTCCCCTCTCTTCCCTCTGTAAGGTGCTTATTGGCTCTGTGCGATCATCCCATGTCTCCCATATCTTTCTCCTGAAATGTTTTTGTCACCTTTCATGCTTCTTCATGCCAAAGGTTCGTATTTTAAAATGCTTTTGTTATACAAAACTCTTAAAATGCTGTTATGCCAGAAGATGGCGTAACATTAACTCACATTTGATGTAATGATGAGCCATTGCTCATGATGGCCATTGCTGACTTATCAGGGTGGCAGGAGCACTGTATCCCCTTGTATTCCATCTCCCATGTCCCTCATCCAGCTTGGCATTTTCATATACCTCAAAGAGTTCTGATGATTGAAGCTTGGGAACATAATTCTCAGATGCTGGACTAAGATAAAAAACATGAAGTGAAACTGTAGAAACTTTATGGGATTAAGTCTCATCTTGCTGAGAAGTTAAGTACTGAATGTCCTCGATCTAACTCTTTCTAATGAAAGTATCTTAGAGGTTTCTATTCCTAAATGACAGATATGAATATGGGATTTTCTATGACATAAATATAGCAAAATTATGTTTTCCAACAGCCCTGCTTGTTCCAACCTTATTAAATTTCCCTCTCTGTGCATTTATTGAAAGACTGTGTTACCTAACTGGAATAAGAGCTTTCTTCAGGATATTTTAAAAATACTCGAGAGGATGATCGAGTGATAGTGCAGCCTCTTGCATGAAGTCTTTCATGAAGTTATAACTGTAGACTTACCTAGTTTGCTCACATTGTGACTTCCATGGTTTGAACGTGGATCTGACATGTTGATACAATGATTTTTACACTTACACATTTATCTTTCACTATCATATATATTCCTGGATCTACAGAACTGTACTGGTATTTTTGTTGCTTTCTAGAGCTTTAAACAATGAGTCAGGCTGATGAAGGAAGGCTCACTGACACAGAACTGGCAGCTGAGAATGAGTCACCTACCTGTGTGCTGACTGCAGCAGCTCCTAGCCAGGAAGAGGGACCTACTGACGTGACAGCAAGTCCTGCATTTCAGTGTTTAGATGAGGTATTGTGTGCCCCAGATTTCTCTGTCTGTAACAGTGCAAAGTAATTATTCTGAGGTGTATCTTCTGCTGTTAATAATTGAAGGTTGTTACCATGGACTATCTATGTCATTGCCATTTCTTTGATTTTTTTTCTAAGTGGTAAGAAAATTTTGTGAAGCAGTGTCATATTCTTGCTGGGGATTCTGTGCTTGATAGATAATCATGGGTTTTTTTTTCAGTGATCATGGCCTTAAGGGGAATGAGAATACAGATGTCTTGGTTTTGGTCTTGTAGTACCCTATCTGTAGAGGTAATTGCATGGTTTTTTAAAGGGCTCCATAGCTGCAGGAAAAATCACAGGTAAGTGGCTCCTGAGGCGCTATTAGTTAATGATGGTGATAGAAGAAACCTTTTGGAGCTCAGTTTCTTTTGTGATTTTTTTGTGTTAAGGAATCTTTTGGAATACTCGAAGTATTTTTAAATTTTAAATATCAAATATATATCAAATGGAATCCTTAAAAATATAAGGCCACAAGAGTCATTAAGAGATAATCTAATCCAAAGTTGGCACTGAAGTAGATTCTCAGCAGATATTTGTCTAATTTGTTCTTAAATCTTTAATTGGTGGAGATAGCTCTTTTCCATCATGTCATCATTGCCAGGGTTTTATATAAACTTTTCCCTATAGCCCAGTTTAAGTTTCCTTTGTAGTGAATAATACAGCTTTCTTCTTGCCTTTCCCACATTAAAAGGGAAGGCCAGCCAATTTCTGCCCTCTTTCTAATAAAAATGTACATCTCATATCCTTATCAGGCTTTGTTCATACTTCATGTTTTTCTTGATGTTCTTACCTAAAGTTGCTTTACCTTGGACTCTTTCCATCTGGGATCTGTCAGATCAATTTGCCACCCTGGCTCTCACTCTCTGCCTACAGTCTAAAGTCAGGAGAAAGGACAGGGCAGGAATTTGTAGTGAAGGAGAAAATAGGACTGGCCCTTTGCTATCCTGCTATTAGATCATACTGAACATAGCTTGAAGCTGATGCTTTCAGTCTAGTGCCAGTGTATAGGGAGCCCACATCTTCCAGTATTGTTGCAGCACAAACTCCCTTTATTTCCAGGGCAACAGCTTGCACTTGTACTTTACCGGTGAGTTTGGCTTTTCCTCACTTATTCACATTTCTTCTCTTCCACTGATGTATTTGTTTTCTTTTGTTGGACTTTATACATAATTCAGGGATAAATATATTACTTCAGTCACCATAGGGGATCTTCCATTGCTGCTGGCTTCAACTACTTGGAATAGCTTTCAGGATTTTTCCACAGAAGCAGAATTGTATCATATTATCTCAGTTTCACTGACTGGTCATTTATGCCAGTACAGCATGTTATTTATCAGAAGAGACACCTTTTGTTATTATAAGATTTCTTTAAAAGCAGATATGTGCTCTCTTCCCATCAAGCCAGTGTAAGCAGCAGATAGTCAAACATAAAAAGAGCAAGAAGTCAAACATGCACACTCTTTCTTTTTAATAAAACATAGTAACATTGTTTAGCTTTGTGGGTTAGGTAGAAATATTAAATACTTGATGAAGTTCAAACAAAAGCCACCCAATTCATCATTACTTCTTCTCACCAAGTGTTTTTATTTATTACCAAGTTGTCACCTCCTGTTCTGTTGGTTAAGGTATTGCCACAGATTCACAAAATGAACTTTCCACTTCTTTTAGCCTTTGTTGTTATGTCCTTGGAATAAAGATCTTTGCTGTAATACTTTCAGTTGAATTTCTTGAATTGTTAATCTTTCCTCATCTTGTCTTCTAGTGTTAGAAATAAATCAATCTGCATCTGCTAATAACTTTCATGGAAAACTACATAGTCTTGTACCTGTGTGATGAAAGAAATATATTACTTAAATAAATGCTACATTAGGATGCAATAAATTATGCTGGTTTCATTTTGATTTTAGTGCATTATAGGCCATGTATATGTAATCTGATTCTTAGAAGGCAGCAAAAAAAAAATTAATTTTATCATGCATGTACATTGTCTAAATTTAAGGAAGCATTAATTTTAGTAAATGGATATTTAGTAGTAGTCAGCTTCAACAAAATGATCTAAAATTGTAATCAACCATTGCCTACAAATTTATAAATTTTTTGCAACAGATGGTAATACAATACATTTAACCTCTCCCTTTATCTTTGTATCATCCTTGCTACAACAATGCTGTTACTGCAAAAACAGCAGAGGACAAACTGAAAATGTCATTTGACTAGAAAAAGCAACCAAATGTGACATGAAACTGGATTAAATTCTCAAAAAGACAAGATTATGCAGAATGAAAATTTTAGAAAGGCCAGTTAACAAATTGTCTCCTGCTCCTTCTCTTCATTTTTGTCCCTGTAATTTTTATGTTTCACCATATTTCACAGTAACATTTTTTCCCCTTTGGCCACTCAAGTTGTGTTTTACTTTCCTCCACCTGATCTAGTTTTAATGGGAACATGCATAAATAAAACATCATTTGTCATAATGATATTGTAGATGTTTCATTTGTAATCTTTTACCATTTTCAATTCCTCTTCTATTGCTTAAGTCTTATTTTGTTGCCCAAATCAAAATCCCAGACACAACAAAAGACCCCTCCTCTCTATATCTTCCCAATCTGATAGAGAATCAAACAAAAAATCTCAAAAAAAAAGAAATGGTGGGTCTCTTCTCCCAGTTTGAGGTGTTCATACTCAAGGCAGTGTCTTGTACTTTTTCTTTCCCTTCCTGTTGTTGGTATGTTCTTAGGCTAGAAAGGTAGTTTAGTCAAATGTGTACATCCATTTTTAAAACTATGCCAGAAAAAAAAAATATTCTGCAACATTTATCTTGCATGCCTTTGCTGTGGACACTCTCAGCTATTAATTCTGCAGAATAGTGCACTTGTGAAGGAAAAGTGCTTTGCTGTTTTCCAGATCCAGTGAGTCGATACCTTGTTTGGAAGGTACAACAATAATCCCTTCCTGCTAACAAACATCATTCATTTATTTGCTAAATCTAAACATGCAGAAGAATAAACTCCTTTAAGAGGTTTTCCTGACTGGTCTATTGCAAACTGTTGCACTCTATATCCTATAAAATGGTCAGTTCCCCTTATCTGATACCAGCATCAAATCTTTCATTTGTGCTGGTTTTTTTTTGATGGAAGTTCTCACTATCATGCTCCATTTCTTCATCTCTGATGTCCAAGTGTCCTATTGCCATCAAGAAGGAGAAAGAACCTTTCATTAACATTTTTCATTACTATTTTGAAACTCAGATTCTTTCTGAGATTAGTGAATTTATACTCCTGATTGCCAAAAAAGTGGTTGAACAGCTAATAAATATGCTAACCAAAATCTCAACCATGTTTAGCAAAAAATCAGCACTATGACAAAGAATTCTCAAGCACATTTTGTTTCTGATTATCTGATGCTGATTCATGTCTATCTGCTATCTCTAAGAGCTTTAATGCCAAAGATGCATGTGTTTGAATGTTGTTTAGGGGAAAAAAGTACTTCTCATTTTTCTCCTTTTTGTCATCTGTGCTGCAGGAAGGAAGAGGAAGTCACATAAAGGTTGGCTACAACTTTCAAATATAAATACTAAGAATCAGTATTTCATATACTTCTTCAGTGGCATAATGACATCTAACAGCATTTTAGAAATTACAGTTGTTTTCAATTTCTTTTGGTAACAAACTGGTTTTTAATTCTCTCCTAACTCAGGTTAAATGGTGTGTGTAAACAAGTTTCCTTTAAAAGAAAGTTTATTTATCTTCAAATGAAAAGTTTCCTAGAAAAGCTGCCTTGGTAGATTAGGATAGATTTTTTTTTTTAACATAAAACACCATTTTAATTTCTGTCCCCATACACATTCTGTAACGTGCTTTTTGCTATTATAAAGTATGATCATCACTTTATTTTTTCATGGTAACTATAGGAGTGCATAATTTGTTTTAGTACTCACTGAATATGTATGTGCTTCATCAAAGATACAAAAATCGTGACACAGCTTAGTATGTTGAAAGCAAACATTTTTAAACTTAAGCTGATCCTGGCATACTCCACATGACAAGCTTCAAAGGCTCCTGGCCCAACAAAAAAGTGTATAAATATGTTGGCACAGACAGCTAAGACAGATGTTGTCTCCACCTCCATGCACATAATTAAATAAACCTTTTTTGACTTTATTGAGATGGTCACTTGGAAAGTCAGCTAGGGCTGATAATGTGTCTGTAAGCTAAAGTATAGTCTTTTGCAACAGCTTCCAGCAAGTAGGAAATTGTTTATATTGTGAATGTTAAAACAAATCATTGTTGCAGATAGGAAAGTTGATTGTTCCTAAAAAAGCTGTAGAGGAATTGGGTGAATTTACAGCTGCCTTCAAACAGTAGGAATGGGAACAGAGCTGGTGTAACATGCTCATTGTCTGGAGAGGTTCTTTTTACCACTGGCAGGTGACATTGTGGGGAAACAAGGCCGGCAAGTGGTTGAGTGTGTTTGAACTATCACAAAGCAAATAGTATTTCTATTCATTTCTAAAAAACCTGTTTGAAAGTATGTATGATATCTAGTTTTCTATGCTGTTATGAAGTCAAGTGTGACAATTTCAGACCATACAGAGGAACTGGAGCTCTCTAGTGTGAGACTAGGGGAAGGAATAACCTTTTACTGTAGCATCTTCTTGCATTTTAGCCTTTTCTCAGCCATTTCTGGTACTCATGGGACTTGACAAGTATATTGCTATATTACATTCCAAAGCTATCTCCCTCTTTCTGTTTTCTCACCTAAAATATGTATTTGAACAAGGAAAATTTGTACTAAAAATTGGCTCTACCTGGCCTTGTATGTCAGCACAACCATGTGATGAGGAAGCCAGAGCAGTGTTAACCAATAATACATTCAATAAAAACATCAGTGGTGGAGAATCATCTGTTACACACGTGAGTTTACTTTAAATGATAAAAAGGAGATTTCTGGTTTACTTATTTAAAGCACTTGTGTCCAAATACTCCTGAATAAACAGAGCCTTAGATATCTGCATGGGAAAGAAACCTTGAATTTGGATTTAGCATATGGTGATTGAACTGCAGAGTGGAGAGGCTTTTGTATTACGTGTGCAGAAAGGCATGAGAATTTCTGTTTCCCAAAGTGCATCCTGTTTCTCCTTAAAAATTATTCACTCAATGTAATTGCTTTAAAGTGTGTTAAGCACTGTATTTTATACAGTGTAATTTTAAATGATGGCACACTATTCCTGCTGAAATGTAATCTTAATTAAACTTTCAGTTTGTTTTGATTACATGAGCATAATCAGGTAATTTGGGTTATTTTTCCCATTATTATTTTCAAAATGGATTAGTCTTTTAGTGAGATCAGAAAAAACTGATGAATAAGGACTTTAAAAATATGATTGCTTTCATAATTTCCATCTTCTCTTGTTTTGTGTGAGGGTTTGACTTGACATACCATCTTAAAACTGCGTTTTCTGTTTCTGGTTGCCATTGTGTGTGACAGCCAAATTAACTTCTGGCAGAAGAACTATAACAGAATTAAACTATAAAAGTTTAATTAAAGCAGTGAATAAAAGAGATCGATTTAGTATGTCAAGTGTTTGCATCTAGCAGGGCCTATAGATGGTAGTGCTCAGCCATTTTCCTTAAAAACTTATGTAAATGTCTTCAGGCCTATGTTTATAGGCCATTTTATCTTTTTTTTTTTTTTTTTCCTGAAAGTAAAAGGACACAAAAAAACCCCTGAAAAATATATTAAATATATTTGAATCCTCCTTCTTTGTAGGCTGGTATTTTTGTTTTTTTTTTTTTTTTCTCTAAGACAATTCAAAGTCACATCCTTCCTGCTTTATTTTTTCCATGACATGTAAATTATAGAAGCTAGGTAAATTTGGCTTCTGTTTGATTTTGGTTTAATTTGTCATAAGAGCTCTGGGTAGGGATTGGCAATCATCTTAAGGTACTTTCCAAATAAACACATAAAACTAAGTTTTTTTCCCACCAGTTTATCAAGCTATGTATTGTTCTCAACTCACTCCAAGTTTGACTGCGGTCTTTCCCAATAAACACAATTAAGGAAACAGGTATTTGCATTTAAGAGGGAAGGAAAAAGCACCAGTGCTTTCAAACCTTCATTTCATTTCTTCTCTGGTTTGTTTGGGATTGTTTTTCTAGTTTTGGTTTTGTTTTGTTTAAGCAATATGTAGAAAGCCAAGACATTACAGTCTCCTTGGCTGATCACGTTGAACGGATAGGCATTATATTTTGGAAACAAGCCATAGAAGTTTTGCTAGCAAACCAACTCTTAGTAATTTTTTCCACTAAATTTCACCATTTAAATATTAGCAGAATTAAAACCACAAGTGTTTTCATATACTAATCAGTGTTACATAGATGTTTTCCATAGATTGAAAGCCATGTTTTGAATTATTGAGCCTTAGGCAGAAATTGAGGGTTCTTCTTTGTATAGAAAATGGTATGATTTAATTTGGGGTGGTATTTGTATTCACATGCTTTGATGGCTCTTGTATGTGATCTGGTAGGTCAAAACATTGGTTTGCTTCTCTTTCATGTTAGAGTTTGTGTAAACTCCTCATTAGGCAATTAATTTTTCCTCTTTCAAAATATGAATAGTTGCAAAAAAAAAAGTGAGATTTCAGCCCTTGGTATTATCTGGCAGCTGAAGGGCCATAAAGCAGATCTCTAAGGAGCTATCATTACTAGCAATTACTCTCTTGGTATGTCACATAGTCGTCTGTGCTGGTCATCAGTGTTTTCTTACTGCTTCAGCTTTTACAGAAAATCAATAAAATTATTTATACGAATTTTTTTATTGTCCTTATATACATCTATGACAGTAGCCCAGCTTTAATAGTGGTACATTCTTATTTTATTACACCAAGAAAAAACAAGTAATGTTTGCAACAAGTAGATGGACTTACACTTTGTAAAACACATTGACAGAGATTCAGCTACAACAGTTCCAGGCAGGTAATAATCAGATTTCTGTAACAGCATTACAATTTCTTTCGCTAGTTTTGCTTTCTATTTTTAAACACATGAGACAAAGCTTTTTTTTTTTTTTTTTGCAGGTGATTTTAGTCACATTTGTTTATTCTGTTAAAATTTCAGTGTTTTACAGTTTCCTTTAAACAAGATTTTAAAAAGACAGTTTATTTTCTAACAACTTAGTAGTAAAAAGACATTTTCAAGTAGAAGCTTGTAGATACTGTAACTGTTTTAGCTAGTTATCATATAATGAATAGGAGCATTTCATGCAAAATGATTAAATATAATCATATGCAATTAGATGTTTGCTCTTTTAACCAATACTTCACCAGTTGCGCTTTTTTTATTTTGTTTAGACAACTATTTTTTATCCCAAAATAAATATTCTATAGCTTCAAAACATATTCTCAAGGAAAGATGATACATCTTGCAATTAAAATTTTTCATTGCTCTTTAAAATTGAAATATAAAAAACCAAATTACATTTGAATTATCCTTCAAAGTATTTACTTCTTTAAAATATATATTAATATTTTACAATTTAGCTATTGACAGTGTTCTTCATTTAGAACAATAGTATTTTTGTTGTAATCTTCTCTCTCTTTTTTTTTTAATGTCTCTTTTAATCCAAAAAGGGCTGCCAGCAATGACCACACACTAACTGATAAAGAAGTAGAGTCTTAGTTTAGTTTTTCTGCATCTCAGGATTGGTGTAAGCAAAATTGGTGTAAGCAAGAAACTCTTGCTAAGATAAATTGCATCTCCACTCAATGTTGGTCACTATCTTTATAGAAACATGGTCTAGATATGTGCAGTCAAATTTGTGCTAACTATCTACAATGTGAGGTTTAATAACAGTATCTCTAATTTGAAATTCCTGCACTATTTGACAATTTGATTTTTTTATTTGTTATATTTTAGAAAAAACAAATCCTTAATCATATATGCTCTTTTTTTTTTTTTTGCTTAGAATTGACAGTAGGTTTTTATGTTTCAGTGGCTACAAAATGTGTAGTCTTAAAATGGAGAGAACAGCCTTTTATTATGTTACAAAACACTTTATAATTTTTTTTAGTTTAAGGGTCTAATAATATCTAGATTGAGAAGTGTTTGAATGAGAGCTTGAGTCTCTACAAGCATCTTGTAACATTTGACTTGCCTAAAGGATTCAGGAGAAAGCAAAATGGCATTGGAAACTTTTTGTATGTATTTGGAGGCATTAATGCAAAGAATATGGATTCTTATTGATGTGTCTTCCTGCTACCTGTCTGCCTGCCTAAAATGTGCAATAAGCTTTATAATGGCCCCTTTCTCCTACAAATGTCAAATAGGATCTTGAGTTTGACTGGAGGAACCAAAAAGAGCAAGAATGTTGTTCACTACATGCTCTCTCCATGTGTAGATGTGTCACTTGGGGACATGGCTTAGTGTGTATTTGGCAGTTCTGTGTTAACAGTTGGACTCAATGATCTTAAAGGTCCTTTCCAAACTAAATAATTCTATGATTTTATAATAATATTCCTCTGCTTTTATTCAATTCTTCCATTAACTTATTTGAAAAATCTTTGATAAAAGGATGAAATTTAAAGAATCATCTTCATTTTCTGTTTTCTTCAAGACCTTTTTTTGTGTCTTTGAGCAAACCATGTGGCCCTCTGTTTTCTAGTCCTTTAAAAATAATAATTTTTAGTACTTTTCCTAATTTATATTGATATTGCTGTATTATAACTTTGAAGTTGTGAAGGATAGATGATGGAAAAAGACTATTTTAGAGAGACTAGGTTTTTTTTCCCAAGTGTTGAAAAATTTATATTAGTTACATCCCTGAATTATTTTCAGGTTAAAATGTAGGTATTCATTCACACACAACTTGTGGAAGACAATATAACAATTTTAAATCATAAAATGTGGTGTATCACAGTCAGTAAAAGCACCAAAAGCAATGTTTAGAATATTTACATAACAAAACCAAGACCTAACTGGTGTTAAGTTTTAGCAATAAGTATTCAGGTATTTTAGTACTGGTTTTAATACATTATTTGGGTCAAACAATCTCTGGAAATATTTTGTGGAAGCATGTTGTTTTGTATAGAACAATCTTTTGCCAAACATAACTGAATACTTGATTTCTGAGTATAATACTGAGTATGATTTTGAGTGCAATCCAATGCAAACTAGTTAAGAGAAATGCATATGATTACTGCACAAAACTTTTGGGTCTGATCATGATCTTTACTGATTTAAAGGGTTGCCTGTATCCAGTGGGGGTATCATCAGAAACACCATGCCACGTACCCCAGAAAATGCCATCGCGAACACCTTTGTATTTCTTGTGGTAGTACTTGCCATTGAGATTGGCTGACAAGCAGGCATCAAACCACCAGCCAGAGCTGTAGTAGGCACCGCAGTTGCCCGAGGGATACCTGTCATTGTCCTTGTCCGGGGTTGTGAAGAACTTTTGGTCGTGGTTGTAGTGCTTGCTGTAGTGGAGGGCATCTCCTGCTGTGCCGCTGTAGCCGTGGACGCTGAGACGGTACTTGAGGTACTCGTTGGCCACGTAGAAGTGGTCGTATTTTGCGTACTCTCTGATTCCATTGAAATCTTCGAGATCGATTCTCAGTTGCATTTCCTGGCTCCTTGTCAGGAGGTGAATTTTGTCATTGCCTAGCCAAAATTCCCTGCTGAGATTCCCAAAGCCGTGTTTGTAGTCATTCCAGGTCCTGTTGAAGTTAGTGCTGCCATCCTGACGCCGTTGCAACATTGTCCAGCCGCCTCCATGTGTTTGCATGTCACAATAAACTTCAAAGCTCTCATTTCTGGGATCAGGGCTAATCCTGTAGATTCCATTACTCCTTCTTCCTGCTATGTAATGGTCAGCACAGTCTCTCTGCATTATTTGTATTACTGGTGAAAGAACGGGTAGTATTAAAATAAACATAATTTCAATTTATCCAGACTGATACGGCATACAGAACTTGCGTTGGAGAGACTTTTACATTGGAAATGGTGTTGCAGCAGTGTCAGCTCTAGTGCAAAATACCTTTTCCATCAAATTTACTTTATCACAGATGTCACCTAGGATCTCTGCATCAGATAGCTGTCAAAAAAACCCATCTAAATTACTTTTTAAATCAAAATGCCTAATATAAGGGCATTTTGATTATCTGCTTTCCTTTTTGTCCTTTCCTCTACTCTATCCTTTGATTATCTTTGATTATCTCAACCCTATTTCTTCAGTCCCTGTTTCTAATGCTTTGTGTTTACACACTCGTTGCTTTTTGTATTTAAATGTATAGCTTCACAACCTGCCTACAATTTACAGCTCCATCTGGCAGTATGTCAGAGTAAGAACTCTGTTCATGTGGGAATGATGTTGACCTGGCTATTGTTAAGTAAACATCATTTGATAGAGAACATAACATCATTAGGAATGCTTTGTGTGTTAATGCTGACTGTACTTTAGGAAGCCGGAAAAAAGTAATAAAATTGTCACATCTGTTGTGGTAATTGTGTGACTCCTGAAAAGCTGAAGGTGATGGTGCTTTCCTGTGTATGTGGCTTTGCTGGCTTTACAGAAAGGAAGAATGTTAGCATCTACTGTTAACAGTACCTTTTTCCTACCCATGGATGATGTGTTTTATTCAGAAGAAAGATGTCCCTAGGCTTTTTCCTCAGAGTGCAAATCCATTTTTTGATCCATGTCATTCAGTAATGCCATTCTGTTCAACAGCCTGGTGTTAGAATTCCATGTTCTTAAGTCATATGGACAGCTCTCAGACATTCTCAGTTAAGAATCAAACCCATAATGTTCATTTCTATTGAAGATTTGAATGTGTGGGTGTGTTCATTTGCAGGTTCTGTTGCAATTTTTCCTAGAAAACTTAAACAAACTACTTCTTGAAATGGAGGAGTGATCTCAGGCTGCTGCAGGGAGTAAGAGTCAGGCCTTCTTTTTTGCTGGGAAACTGGACATTTATGACACCACAAAGTATAGGAGCCAAAGGCTTTAAAGCCAAATCTGAATCCACAATAAATTCTCATTTATTTCATTGAACTTTGTGTAAAATCTTTGGTGGACTAAATTTCAGAGCAGTTATTAACAGAGAATATACATTTCAGATTAAATGCTTCTGTAATCCAATTCAACTCCTATTTAAATAAAGTTTTGCTTTCAGTGGATGCAGGGATAGCTTCTGAATAGGAATAAGTTGTAGCTGTTTCCCTTGCTTGCTTTCATAATGAATATATTGCTGCTGAAAATGCTTTTAGCATGTTGCTGTAAAATAGGAGTATCTACATGATCATGTGCCCTGACACTACCCAGCATTTCAGTAAATGTGAGGAATATAAAAAATTTATTTAGTCTGTTATTTAGTCTGCTTTGAAGTACTGTACTTGAATGTGATTCATTGCCCATTATTAATAAAAAAAACTCATTCTTTTTGTGAATGTTTTGTATCTGAATGAACCTAATTTATTTGTAGTGATTTTTATTTGATTTGATTATTGATAAAAAGCATTACCTTTATTATTACTTATTTACTCTTTTCAAAGAAGAAGTTTCAAGAATTTCAGCTATACATACACTGTACACTTGCAGATCCTTCTGTTTTCAATACGTATAGATAGAAGGACAATTTTATTTTAATATTGGATGCTAAGCAAGAACCTTAAAGACTGTAAAGCAGCCTGCTCTTTTTCTGTTTTGTCTCTTGAGAGCTTTATCTTCTTGTGTTTGATATCTAAGTGGTAGAATACGCTGACAATCTAGGGAGCATTTCTTGTTTTCAAGGATTCCTATATGTAATTTAAAAACTTTATGACTTTTTAGAAAACCCCCTATCTTGCTGTAATGACAGCAAAGATTAGAAAGAAAGCATTGGTTCTATTCCTTTATTAGGAGAATTAAATGATAGAAGAAAAAAAAGTGGTTTTTTCAGTGATAATACCTGTTTTCTGTTTTACACTGATCATATATTTAGTGTTAAAATTCTCAGTCGAGAAGTGTTGTTAGTAAGCTTTTTTAGCTGAGCCTTTCAAATGCTTGCTGTGATGATGAGAAAATTATTTTATTATCCATCTGTTAAAAACTAAGCATTTTGCTAGATTCACTTGATGATTGATGTCTTGCACCCCTTTTCAGAGTATCTGCAGTTTTGAAGTGAGAAAAAATTAAAAGGCAGTTTTCTAAGGCACACCTAGAGAAAATTTACCCCTTCTCCTCTAAGGACAAAATATGTGTAGGTCACTGACATTTAGTGTCTCTAATGAAGAGTATAATGGTGTAAAATAAAGTTAATTTTTCATGTTTATTTATTAAATTGCAAAAAAATTGTCTTTTAAAAAGTTTTAAATCCCTTAATGAAGTCCAATTCTAGGAGGGACTGAACACCTGCAGTTCTCAGTAACCCTCTAGTGGCTGCTGAAATGTTTTACAAGACTATAAATAAACATTAAAACAGCAGATATTTGTGAAGTTAATAACACAGCTATTGGGGTAAAATATATTTTAAATTGTTTACCTGAGTGAAATGCACAGAAAGCGTATACAGACAGTAAGAATTAACAGATTACATACCAGGTCTCGCTTGCATTGCTGGACACTTAGAAGAACATTTGTTATCCAGGTTGTTCACAGCAAATGTCAAATTTGCAACTTTGCTGTCAACGTAATGTTCCACGTTGTTCATGTTTACAAGGCTCAGCTTCTCCAAACGACCCTGCAGTGTCTGAATCTGGCTCTTTGCATTTTTTAAGCTGGTTGCCATTCTGTTAACTTTGCTTTGCAGTTCATTTACTCTGTTATCTTGGCTTTCACTGTTTTCTGCAGTGTTAGGTAGCAGGAATTCCTTACTTCTGTCTCTTTCTTGGTTGTCATCTGCTTGCAGCTTGCAATCTTGGCAGCATTTCATCAGCTTGTTTACTGATTCTTTAAGGGTCTGGACTTCTTTGAGAGTCTTCTCAAGCAGTTTGAATTCTTTGGGTATCTGAATGGTCATCGGAGGCAAATTTATCTGATAAGGACAATCCTCTCCTTCATCACATTTCTGATTAGTTTTGAGCTTTATAGGACAAGTCTCAGTAAGTTTTGCTTCTTTAGCATTCTCTTCCTCTTCTAAAATAACTGCAAAAACATTTGTTAAAGAAAGGAGAGTTGACTTCAGCAAGACTATGTAAATGAGGAGCTTCATCTTCACTGAGAAACTAGCAGTATGAGGAAGTATGCAGAAGTGGAACTTTATAAGGGCAGCTTGAAGCCTGTGAGTTATCAGACAGCCTACACTGTTCTCAGAAATGGGTGGGAATGCTTGCATCACGAGTGATTAATAGCAGAGCAAAGTTAGGTAGTGCTTGCAAGAGTAGCACATTTCAGTGAGTATTTCTGACTCAGAGCTAGTGTATGTAAGCAAGATGATGAAATGCATGTGTGCTGGTAAATTATGCAGTTTAATTTCATTCCTTGTACATGGATTTTCTTTTTTTTTGTGGAAAAAAAGCAGGTAGAGAAAGTGAAAACCAGCCCTTTTCCCACTTTAAGGTTTATCACAAGAATAACTTTACTGACAGTCAGTTCCCTTTTCCCTATTTTTTTTTACCTTAATAGATATATCAATTATTTTAAACCCCAAACATGTTGAAACACACATATAGTTTTGGTTCCAAACATTTTTCAGAATAGAGTCA
The DNA here is from genome assembly GCF_963662255.1 of Cinclus cinclus. Taxonomy (NCBI): domain Eukaryota; kingdom Metazoa; phylum Chordata; class Aves; order Passeriformes; family Cinclidae; genus Cinclus; species Cinclus cinclus. The sequence continues at coordinate 10,067,484 of NC_085049.1, forward strand.
CAAATTCAGGAGGATGAACAGCACTTTCTTCTTACTATTTTACCTAGCCCACCTTAAAATAGTTATCTGAATATTCATAATCTCTATGGCACACCACAGTTAAAATTCACTATTATCTGATCTGAGGTACTTTTTTTTGAGCCTTTTTAAGTGAAGGGTAGTGAACTTAAGACAGTTTGTCCTTTAATGCATGAGATCATAATTGTACAGGAAACCCAAAGAAAATCCTGATGTTCTGATTAATGTCCCAAATTCTAAATGTAAAGTGAGGCAGAGATGTAGGGAAGGAACTCTCTTCTGTTTGAGGTATTGCTCTTCTTTTTATTGTGCCTCATATCAACTTTCAGAGTTAATCATATACTTTAGATGTCTGATCACTCCAAATGAAATGCTTCTCCAGGTGACAATTGCCATTTTCATTCTACAGCCACCTTTGCCATTCTCATGTGATGCCTCTGCAGTTTTAATGAGCTATGTAATTTTCCTTGTGCCTCAAAACAAGGCTGTGTGGATGTGTCTTTGTGCATTCACAGCTCAGTCAAGAGTAAACTTGCAGGAGGAGTAAAGGGTATTTACACCAGTTATTGTTTAATTAGTACAGTCTGAACCATTTCTTTCCCTAAACCCTATTTGAAATTACTCATAACACAGATTAAACATTAAGCAGACATTAGTCACACATGTAACCCACAAGTTCATCATCTCTGTAATGTTACTAGCTTTTATACACACCACATGCTTATACTGATAGTACAGGAGGGAGGCTTGGTAAGAAAACCCACTTGTCCAACCCCTGCAACAATTCCTTCAGATTTCCTGCATAGCACAAAACTTTAGGCACTTTCTTGGGAGATGGGTTTTGAATATACCTTTCTTACATTCTAAATGAACATCCCAGAACCTGCCATTGTGCTTTTAGTTATGTGGCAAAACAGTATCTCCCCCTGTCAGAACATGATAGTTCCCCAGCAATGAGGTGAAAGGCACCCCCTGCCATTCAGTTGTGAGATGCTGACATCACTTTTCTTTTGTTAAAAACTCATCAAAACTGAAATGTTTGTGAAAGATAAAATGTATTCTTTTAACTTGCCAGTAAATCTTTTAAATTTTTTTTATTTGATTAACAGGATGCTATTTTTTTATTATATCAGTCCCAAAATCAGGTAATTCTGATGGCTTGTTCTTGTGTATGGCTGCTATTGAAGGTTTCAGATGAAGGGAAACTATACCAGCTTCTTTGGAGGGGCTTTAGAAATAGAATAGGCTTCTTAAACCCTTGTTATTTGGGAAGCCACATTCCCTCCACACTCTTGTTTGTTCATCTTACAATTAACTCTGCTATCTGCTTTGTGACTTTGAAGTGGAAAAACTGTTCAGTATTTGGAAAATGAATAATAACTATCCTTGATAGACCACATTCTATGATTTGCCTTGAAATATTTCAATGTATAACAAATATTGTTGTAATTTGTGGTTGCTGTGGTGCATTGAAAGCCTAAATGATCTTTAGAATTTTGTAACATGTAGAAGGGCAGAAATTTTTGCTCATACTGAATGTAAAAATAAAGTTCAGACAGTAAGGTGAGGAATCTGAGCTTTTCAAACGTCTCTGTCCTGAGCCATCCATTCCTTAGTCCCATATATATCTTTCTTTTGGGATATTTACTTCCTCCTTTGGATGAGACTTCACTAATCTTGAGTTGCTTTTTTATCCTCCTGATTTCATTATTGGTCTGATGTTCTGCTGCTAAGCTGTCACCAGTCTGCTTGGAGTCCAGAAGATCCATTTCCCCACCAGTCTGTGTGCTTCTCCTACCTGGAACACTCATAATTGAGTACTGGTCTTTCTTCCTGTTCTGTCAGGGAGTTCATTCCCAACAATTTGTCACATCTCTTTTCGTTCTTAGGAACCCAGAATAGTATGACACAGTCTTTTTCATGTTTCATGTCTCATATCCTTCTTGGAATAAATTAATTTTCAAATCTGAGTTTATTCAGCAAAGAGGAAGGACACTGAGTAGTCTTAAACTGTGAGATGCTGACTCAGCTTAACTAATGGCAGAAATATTGGACCAGATTTAAAATAAGACCTGCTGTTTGTTTATAAACAAAGTTTCTTCCCAGATGGAGTTTCTCTAGATGCAGAGTGTTCTGGATTATACTTAAAATTTTAAATTAGTTAAGCAATCACAAACCCCAAAAGCCAATCTTCTTCAGCTATGAAAGGATTTAACTGAATAACAGCTGATGACTGTAGCTAAGAATCCTCTGCTAAGGTCCTTGCTATTTACTTAAAGCTAATTTTCTTGTAGCTTTTAATCTCTTTTAGTCTAATTTTTAGGATTTATTTTTCCTGTGGGCTGAAAAGATATCTTTATTATACAGACATCTTCCTAAAGGTAAAGAAAATAACTGACAGCTCAAGATACTCTGAAATTCTACTGAAGATTTTAATTCTGTTCACAGAACTACCTAGTTTACAAGTTAAGTGATATATTTTGTTTTATTAGACTTGTCTGAGATTGTTTATCCAAGGTTTATCAAAACCAGCATGAACTGTTTCCCATGAATTTTTAGAGTAAGGTTTTTTTCTTTTTCAGGCAGATAATGGAATGTAGGTCAAACAGAAAACAACAAAGTTATGACTGTAGGCAGATGTTAATTTAACTAGTGACTATGGCAATTTAAAACACAACAGCTTGGCATCTGTTTGATTTCTGGCTTTGCTCTGGGAGTCAACATCTCCTGCAGAAAAATTGCTGCAAAATATCCAGGTTTGTCTAAGCAGTTCAAATTATTGGTATGTACAAACCTGAAGTATTTTGGGGTTCATTCATATGAACCATTTTGGTGGCAGAGATGGAATGTGTTAAGATTCAACTGCTGCAGTAATATTTCTGATGTTTTTTGTAGACTTCAGTGATTCTGTGATACATCTTGACTGAGAAAGAGAGTGACAAGTAATTAGATTAATTTTCAGGTTTTCCACAATGTGGAATATATACCAGAAGTCCATACTAGAAGCAAATTCTGATTTAGAATTCTTTCTGATTAACTAAATTGTTTTCTTTCTTAGTTTAGTAGTTATTCTTCATGCAAGCAGTCCTTATGTTGTCCACTGGACTACCTATTCAACTTCCTCATATGTCTCTGAGAACACATCAGAACACAAAAGGAAAGGCAATCCTATTCCATTTGATATTATAAATATTCTTATTCAGATATAGATTACATAGAACTAGTGGCTGCATGACTTTCCTACCTGCTTAAATTGTTCACTACTTTATTTATAAATTCTGGCAGCAGGCAGTAAAGGTGCCACTGACAAAGAGCACATGGAAGCAGTGGATATGATATTTACTTATATCAACTGTAAATATAATACATGCTATAAATTTATGTGGTTAAAGAAAATCACTTGTTAAGGCGAAGACCATATTTTTAAAGCAGTAGAACTACAAAACTATGTTCTTATTAATTCTACTTTTTCCCATGACATCTGCTTGCTCAGTCAGTTTACTGCTATTTCCTTTATCTGTAGCTGTAGAAGATGCTAGTTAGTTCAATATACAAAGAGAATAAACCCAAATGCACTTTCAGAGTGATGATATACCAAATACAAAAGCCTCTCCCTCCTATGTATTTTCAGAAAAATTCCTTTTTTGTTCCTGCAAACCTGCTCCAATAAAAGCCAGGAGTGTAAGACTGTGCTGGTTACTTATGATCCTGATTTTGGCTTTGTAGCTAAATGAAATTTGATGAGAGCAGGAAAGCCCTGTCCTTTCCTGAAATGCCTGTCTTATCAGTCTCCTATGCCCTCTTTTCTGAGCCATGCAAGACTCAATTGGCCAGCAGTATATTCTCACCCACTGTACCATCTTGATTGTGGCTGATGTTTATATTTTCCATGGAGAGATTGCTTTTTCCCATGAACTGGGCCACAAAACTACTGTTATGAACTATGCCTTGGGAAAGAATTTAGGATTTTATTTTTCCTAGTCATTATTTGTTAGTTTTAGGAGGCTCTTCAGCAGTTTATTTTCCATTAAAGGATGCCTGGTTCATCCATCTGTAATTAAAAAAGTAAAATTGTAGCTCAGTGTAAGGCAGTGCATTGTATCTACTGTAAGTGTATTTATGATTTCTGTGTATGCCTTTACTCCCACCTGACTTCATTTGTACAACCAATAACTTCATGCTTTCAAGTGTTGTTGTTTGTCACCTAAATTAGAAGTTTAGGAAACTCAGTGACAAATATTTTTCTACTTGAAAAACTAGTAAATAGGCATTTTCTATGGACTTCCCATACTTATTCTAAAGTCCACTTCCTGTAATAAATGTTTGTAGTTCCAGGTGAGAGGGATAACATCTTATTTTTGAACTCCGATTATAGTGTCTTTTTAAAACCCTCAGTGCATTTTTCTTTACTTTCTATCATTGTAACCTTTCTCTAGAATAATGACTTAAGCAAGGCATATCATTCTCTAAATATCTGCAGTATAGCTATTTCAGTGTTTCCCAATCTCCACAATGGAATGCAGACTTGCATACCAGTAACTACAATTTACTGCAAACTGTGTGTTTACAGTCTTAAATTAGTGACTTTCATCTTCTTGTTTTAAAATACTTTGAAATATTGTTGACTAGAGAAATTGTAGATAATTGTGGAAGTGTTAGTCTTCCATATGTGTATGAATATTTGAGACGTACTGAAAAATACAAGATGACTGAATAAAAAGTGTAAAGATTATATTTTCTTGTGTTGTGTTTGGTTATTTTTTAAGATTGCCAAAGAGCCTGTAAAAACAACCTTTTAATTGGTTTTTCTTCATTTCTGGATGCTTCATCTTGAAGCAGCCAGTACATGATCTTCAGAATTAGCGAGAAGGTATAGTTTTGAACTTGCTCTGAGCAGTGGGCTGAACTCGAGGAGGAATCTTCAGTTCCCTCAGTGCATTATCACAGGTCCCAGATTCTGCTAGATAATTCAGAGATACCAGGCACAGGCAAGCCAAACACCTGCAGATATCCCTAGACCTGTGATTCTGTGCAGACTGGACAGAAATGCAAGTCATTAACAGAGGACACACAACTAAGACCACAAATGGTATCAAGCATTAACACTTTATTATTCCCCAGTACAACCTTTTATACCCTTCTCACATGCATAACACCTGTGTACCCATTTATTCTTTTGTGATTGGTCAAGACACATCAGCATTCCGGGCTTCTTTTTCCTTCCATGCTGTTCACCTGTCTAACACACCTGCACTTTATCAGGGGTAAGATTGCCTGTATAGCACTATTTCTATTATTTTACAATCCATTCTCCCACAGGTCATAGCATGGGCTTGGTGTGCTTGTCTGTGTTGCCCTGCTACAATGTTGAAACAGCCCCTGAGAAGCTGGCATTGCCTTCTTCCCCAAATAAGGCACATCTAAGCTGTGTGGCTTCATGAGGATTTTGATGGAGGAGGCAGAGTTCTCTACTCAAAGAGAAGAAATTACCCTTTCTCTTTGCTGAATGTTTAGCCTTTTAGGTATAATATGAAAGAGGTAAGAAAAACTCTTCAAATAAACAGCACAGGAGGAAAATTCCTAATCTGACAAAACAGACTGATCAGAAGAGCTGTATGGCAAAGGGCTAATATTATACTGAAATCTTGAGTGTATACAAACTATAAAATATATTAATCCATTGATATTTTTCCCTAGTGTGTTCTTGGGAGGGAAAAAGAGTTGTTTGATGAGATATTTCAGATGTTTGAAATAGCAAGTGAATATAAAATGTTGGATATTATATGTGTTAAGATAACATTTAGTGTAGTCAAAATGTCTTGTTACAGTGACAAAACCTACAACTTAGCATAAAGAAAGGGAAAGTGTTATTATTCCATTTGAGCTTAAATACATTTCAGTTGTTTTGCAGTAACTGCAAGCATAATTAGAAACATGTGTTAACTACATCATTTCTCCAAAATGCAGAGATCCTAGGCACTGCTGAAATTGAGTCTTTCCTAAGAAGCCTCAAGTGATTCACTTTAATAATGATTGAAAGTAATTGAAGTTAAGTGGTAACTTCTTGGTGGTGACTTTACTTTTCTTCTGTGCTTATTTTGTGTGCTTTTTTTATCAAAAAATGTGAAGAGTTAGACCAATATTCAGATTCTATCATCTATTTATGTTTAAGATTTGGCCGAATTTTATTAATTTCTGGAGAGTCCCAAAAGAACCTTAAGAGCCTTGAAATTTGAAATGGGAAATGCTCCTAGAGTTTTTATTTGTATCACATTTGAGTTAGAGAAAACTTGTTTTGGAATTTCAGATGAGTTCCTTGCTGCATTGTTTTGAGCTGACTGTCAGAAAGAATTGAATGTTATCTGATAAAATGGAGAATGCCCACTGCACTTAATGCAGAGTGAGGAGGTGTTGATAAAGTTAGGGCTAGATTTCACTTGTTATGCTCACATGAATTTATACCTCATTTATTAGATGAGTCCTCTCCCTTCTGTGGTTTTAATTCCCATTCCTATTCTGACATTCTTTCTTACAAACATCTCTGTCCTTCCAAAGTTGGAGAAACTACTGTGGCCTTAGATCCAAGGGCTCACGTGGCTGAAGTCAAGCTGGAAGGATATAAAAGAGGTCCCTTAGATAGTGCATAACCTCACATAGTGCTCACTTTTTCTTGGAATTTTCATCTGGAGATTTTTTGAAGACAGGTCTGGTAGGGAACTGTTAGTAGCAAGTGAATATGAACAGGTAGAGAGAAAAGTTTTTCAGGTGTACAGAGCAACTATTTGAGAATACCTATGTTCTGTTTTTTTAATGGACTCCTACATTTAAATGATTCCTGCTCAGAGACAGAAAATCTACATTTTCCTGCTAGAAAAATATTAAGGATATGTCCTTCCCTTTCACCTTTTCTGAAAAAATTTCCTCCACATTTTTTGTAATAGGACTGAATTATCCAGCACGTTACTTCATGGGACTGACTGAAGGAAACAAATTTGCTTTGGAACTTGGGTTTGGATTTGGTTTTGCTTTGTTATGCTTTGTTTTGTTTTGTTTTTCTGGTAGAAAAGCCACATTTCAAACCACGTAGCAATATAAAAACTTGTAGCAAAGTTTGAAAATGACAAGGGTAATTTAAGGGTAACTTAATAAGGTAAAATAAACATAACAGAAATTTTACATTAAAAGGAAAAGATTCAAGTAAACCCAGTAATAAGACACACAATTCTATATTTTTAATGTTGTTGCATTTATGGGAGTAGGGGGAAATGGAAAGCAGGAAGTTGCCAGGCAACCATTCATTGAAAGACAAATCTTCATCCAGTTTTCCAGTAATTCTGCATTTAGATAACAGAAATTTATTCTGGTTTATCTAGATGATCTGTTAATGTTGAGTGTGTTTGAAAATGTATGGAGTCCCAGTTTCTTATAAAATGAGAAAGAAAAGCAATATACATTAAAGTACAACTGATGTGGAATGGGACTGGATGACTCAACAAGTTAAGAATATTTATCCAGCTATATTCCAGACTCCGGATCTGAGATCAGCAGTACAATAAAATTACCTCAGTTCTTACAAGGGCATTATGGTTAACACAGGACTGAAAAAAAAAGTCATCCTCAACAGCCGTTTACAAGCCCTTATTTTTCTTACTTCTCTATCTTCTCACTTGCTCTTTTACTTTTCAGTGTAGCAATGTAATTAGTTACACTGAGGAGACCTACATTTCACCTAACCCAGTAGGGTGAGAGCTTCTGAGCAATAAAATGAACTGTGAGTGTGTAAATACTGTTGATTGTTTTGTCATTAATGTGGGACAGCCACCTTGAAAGAATTGTGTATATTCATATCAGGGACATCATCTCTTACCTGATTTTAGCATCACAATTAATACAATTTTTTTCTAGGGCATGATCATGTTTGCTCCCTTTTTCCACAAACTATTTCTTCCCCTCAAACATTGCCTCTTTCCCTTCTGCCCTCCCAAGAATCTTGGAGAAAACAGTATACCAGGCTTTAATAACAAATTCTGGGACCGGGGTAGCTCAGTGCTGGCTCTTTGATGGCTCTCCCAATAATGCTCTGGCAATGGGAACTATCTGCTGATGCAACTTTCCAGGAGGCCTCACTGCCTTTGACATGCTAGTATGCCATCCATGCAGTCTGTCTTGTGTAGTCCTCACTGCTACAAGTCTTCACACTGCATAGGAACAACTTTCCAGAAATAGAGATCTAAGCTCTGAACTGAACTGAGAAATTAGGTGTGAAATCTGTAAGAAGTTTATGGACATAAAGAAGACACAACCTCCAGGACAAGCAAGTTTATTTCTGTGGAAGCATTGTCAAACATGGTGTAGATCTGCAGTGAGAATCTAAGCAGTAAAAAAAATTGTAAGTCACAGGTACAGGTCAGAGGAATGTAGAGAAAGCACATTAGTGAGGTACCATACAAATAGGACTATATATGAGGCTAAGAAATAACTGGGTTGAGAAAGGGAAATGTTTTATTTCTCACAGAAGACTTAGTATTTTGAACTTCAATGAACTATATCTTTGATTGTAGAGATTGCCAAAGTAAATATTTGAGAGCTGCTTATCTTTAATCTCATGCAAACAAATGAAAGGCAGACCTCCTATTCTCAGGGTCTCAGGGAGCAAGGATTGTCTTTGCTACAATGAAATATGTTGAAATGGATCTTCAATAATACTTAAACAGTTCTCAACAAAAGATATACTTCCTTTGTCATATTGATGTATGTTCTGCTTTTCGTCCATAGGATTAATTCTAGATGGTTTCTTCTGAATATTCTGAAGGTTGAATTATAAATGCCAGAATTTTCTTGGTGCTGTAATAATTTCACTTCTTATTTCAGGAGAACTGCATAATAACATTTCTTGATAAAGAAATGTCCTATAGAAGTTGCAGATAGAGGTGGATCAGCTTACATTTTTTAATTGGATTTAACCTGATTCTCTTTACTTGTGACCAAAGGAGGGGAAGAAAGGTTTTCTAAAGCAATATCACCCAGAAATAACGTGGCTGGCAGGACCAGGGCACTGATTGTCCTGCTGCACGCAGCACTGGTGAGACCACACCTCAAATCCCATGCTCGGTTTTGAGCCCCTCACTACAAGGAGGACATTGAGGTGCTGCAGTGTGTCCAGAGAAGAGCAATGGAGCTGGGGAAGGGTCTGGAACACAGATCTGATGAGGAGTGGATGAGGAAGCTGGGGTTGTTCAGCCTGGAGAAAGGGAGGCTCGGAGTAGAACTCAGTGTACTCTACAACTACCTGAAAGGTGTAGCCATGAAGTCAGTTTATTGTCCCAGGTAACAAGTGATAGAGCAGAAGGAAATGGCCTCAAGTTGCACCAGGAGGGGTTTAGGTTGGATATTAGGAAAAATTTCTTCACTGAAAGTATGGTCAAGTGTTGGAACAAACTGCACAAGGAAGAGTTTGAGTCACTATCCCTGGGAGGTGTTTAAAAGACCTGCTTGATCTTGGTGTTTGCTGAAGATCTGCACAGGCATGTAAGATAATGTGTTCTGTTGCCTGGGGATCATCCATCTTTAGCCTAGCTCCTTTGTTTTTTCACAACCCTACTGCCTGTGGAGACACTTTAAGCCTCAGTTTTGCCTGTGCAGGCCTGTGGGTTTATACTAAAATTGAACCAGTAAAGCAATGTGCAAAAGAGGTTACTTAGAGCCTGAGTTCAAAGTCAATACAGAATTCTCATGAAATAATAATACAGTCAGAAAGAGAAGGTACAGTGCAGGTGTCACTGTAGTTGTCATAGAAACATTATTTATGTTCTTATATTTATGCTTTGAATTGTTATGTAAACAAGCAATTTTTTTTCTGTTTATTTGATTTGGTTGTGTATTTAATTTGTTATGTTAACAAAGTCTGTAGAAACTGAAAGGCTGCCAATTACAGTTATAAAAAGTTGCAGCAGAATGAAAGTATTAGTGCTTAGGAAATTTCATAACTGTCTATTTGCTTTCCATAGCTATTTTCTGCTGGAAAAATCACAGACACCAGAGTAGCTGAGCTGAAGGAACAGTACACACTGCTGCATGATGCTGTTATAAGGTATAATATTCCTTTTTAGACTTTCAGTAGCCAAAACATTATGTTTTCAAAGTATTTTCTGCTCATGCAGAAGCCTAATTATAATTTAAGACTTTCTTACACTTACAGTTCATAAACAGGAAGCCAGAACACAAGGTTGAAAACCAGTATTATTTAATAGGAATTTTCAAGGTAATTTGGGATACTTAACTACTTGTTTGAAACACATCTTTGTTTTGAATACAAACATAATAATTTTGTGGATGGATGTACAGACTGCAACAGATAATTTGCAAGTTCAAAATAAATATGTATTTGAAGATCCTGTATTTTAATATATTAAAAGACTGATCAACTGAGCTGGCATCATAAAGAGCAATTGAAGACACTAAAGGCTCAATTCTAAGAAGGAAAATGAAACTGTCACTCCTAAATAGGTGTGAATTTTACCCTCTGAGAATAATGTCACATTAAATAGGACTGCTAATAGATTTTGATTAGGAGCTTAAGCTTTGAAATGAAATGAAATTTGGAAATTGGGTGTAGTAGTTGTGAGCCTGCCCCTGTGGTTGCTGGAGAAGAGAACAGAGGTCATGCTCATAACCTGATGCCAGACTTGGGCAGGGCATGTGTGACTGGAAGTCTGCCTTAGCCCCCTGGATCTTTGGTGGGACAAAGGAGGACACAATACTACAGCTGTACTGGGTGAAAAATGTGTCCCAGAACACAGCAGTCCTACTGAAAATACTGCAATACTACATTAGCATTTATTAGCAATTATTTCTATATTATTTACAGCACACCTGTATTTATCAGTAAAATCATCATCATGATATTCCTGTTACATTCTTGTAATACATACCATAATATCCATCGTATTAAAATATTTTATCCCACTTTCACTGACAGTCCAAATTAAAAACTGAATAACAATTTTGTCATTGAAGCTAAAGCCTAATTTAAGTATTCTAAAACTAATTCAGGTTATACCTGCTTATTTGGATTATGCTGGGATTTGTTGTGCCTCCTGGCAGTCTGAATAGCAACAAGTGTGAAGTAATTTCAAAAAGGGTTCTCAAAATACTGAAATTTAGTCTGTCTTGAGGATAGCTGAGTCTTCTAGTTTTGTCTTAATGAAATGGGGAGTTGGGATATGGTTCTGACTCTATGAAACATCATCTGACTTTATTTGAGATTACTGAGATAGATAGCAAATCTTTCTGGGAAGCAAAATTAATAACAGCACTACTAAAGCAGTTCAAGTTCCTAGAAAATACAAGACTTTTCTAACTGCTCGCATCTAAACATATTTTGTGGAGTTTAGATTAATTCCTTAAGAAGGTCTACCATACTGCTGTTCACTGAGCTGAAGCAGAAATCCAGTAGTTGCTAAATAGTTGATTTTTAACCACTGTTGGTTTGAAAACAGGCTTAAATTGGGAAAATACAAACATATTCCTACATGTTTCATGTATTTATACAGTATTCTTTACTATGGGACATTCATTTATGTAAAGGCAATCCCTTTGTGTGTATAGCAAGTGGAATGGGGTCTGCATGTAAACAGGACTCAGCTGTCCTTTCTGTCACACTTAAAACTAGCCTTAAGAGAATGCACCAAAAGCATGAAAATGGTAGATCACATCTCTCACTCTTTCCATCATTCTCACAGGAGTATGAAATGGCCATACTTCTGTAAGAAAGTGGATGAGAGAGCATGATGTCACATTCTGTATTAGATGCAGTTATGTGTCACAGCAGAACACCAATGTGTGAACAAGCACCAATTCCCACAGATAAATTTCTCCTACTGCTAAAAGAAAGCAAGGGAAATCAATTACCAAAAATATTCATGATCTCCAGTATATTTTAAGGGCATCAAAAATGGAATACAGGCACCAAAATGGGATTAAATTGTCCATATCAGTCAACATCAGTACACATACTCCTCTGAACAAGGTACCAAGGGTCCCTTAACAGTCAACAGAAAGAAACAGGGACCACACACTTCCTCCTTATTCAGACATCTGCACGGGTTTGGTTTTCTCCATCGGCTGTAAGGACTGTCCTGGTGCTAAGTGCAGTATGTCTATAGTGTATATTCTTGTCCTTCAAAATCCCTTCACAGAATCAATACTGCTTTTTAATTGTTAGTTCTTCACCCTAACATGTGCAGTACAGTTCTGTGGATCAAGAACTTATTTTTTCACATATTGCAGTTGAATTCAATCCCTTTCTAATTAATGCCCATCTGTCCTAGTGTTGTTGCAATGCCCTGTTAAGACAAATGACACAGGATGAGGTTTTCAAGCTGTGTGTCTTTTCTTCTTTATTAGCATATAAAAATCTCAAGGAGAAAGCCTTATACATCTTTAGCAGCACAGTTCCCTGTGACAGTTGTGCCAAACTATTGCAACTGATCTCTCTGATAATCAATACAGATTTGTCACATATGATGAATTCAACTTCTCTGTGTGCAGGTAGTTTCCAAGGCTGTTGCCAGTGTACAGAGCTGTGCTTACAGAGCTGTAAGTGTACAGTGCAGTCCTCTGTTTAGTGGCAAATTTATTTCTTGCTCTCAGTTTGGCACAATTTGACATTCTAAAAGCTGAAAGATGTCACTTGGCAGATAACATCTTTGATACTGTTCTTCAAAGTCTTAAGTGGTTTTGAATTTGTGTTCACTGAGGACAGGCTGTCATCCCATTGTGGCGCTGTCTCACCCATCCACTTTGTGGTAAGGCTGCATCTAAAGTTGGAGTATCTGAGCTTCTATGTGGCCCCTGAAAACCCTTTTAGTTACTCAGTTATTGCGCCTAGTTGTAGATTTCATTTACATAATCTCAATTTAGGAACCTAACATAAATATTCTGATAACCCAAACTGGAAGACACTCAGATAATGATGAAGATTCATTAGCAGATTGAGAATCTTAATTTTGTAAGCGTCTGCTAAATTAGTAATTATTTCACAAATTCAAAAGCTGCCATATCAGACTGCACAAATTTACTCTTGCAGTCGTGTGATTCTGTATGTGTACATTATATGTATATACATATGAGTACATTGTGTAGATGTGCAGTTATTTTTTCATTGTCTTTAATTAAATCAACATTAAAGAATACTGTTGGCATCTCTAGGGAGCAAAATCTAGATTCAACACTCAATTCTTGTTTCTATTTTCTTTTTTTATTATCTTGAAAAAAATAAATACTAAAAATTTTGCTTTCATAAATTCACTTATGTGTTTATGTAACTATGCAAAATGTATATGTTATGAAAGAATTGTGTTTGATATTATTTGTATAACTACAACCAATTATATTTTCTCCCACAACTGCACTTATAGAATTATATTTCTGTTATATTTAAAGAAGACTTAAATATCATATGGAATCCAGTGTTAATAAGTCAGTTTATTTTTCCTTTAATATATATGTGTAAACACATGAAATTATTTGTTTATGATGAAGGCACACTGTTTTCTGTTGAAGTCTGTGGTTCTCTTGACTTCCTTTTTCTAAACTAGAAAATATTTTCTAGGGAGAAATGTTGCATGAATCAAAACTTTTTCTGCTATATTATTTCAGCTACGTTTGTGGAGTATAGTCAGTTTTATATTTTGTATTTTTATCATCATTTTACCATCTCAACTCTATTTTTAGTGTGACACATAATTTTCTTTTTCTGTTTAATCCATAAATGTCGAATTTGAGCCAAAATTTAGGTCTAGAGTTTCTCAATATGGGAAATTCTAAGTTCCTTTGTTTTCTAAAAAAAATTGAATGCATTGTATTTTTAATTAGTAAAAGGCAAGTGATAGATTTCTGTATTATTCTACATAATCCGTGACTAATTTTAGTAGACGATTATTTAAAAGTCATCATGTAGTAATATTGAGGAGGCATACACAATATATCTGTTGCATAAAGCATAGGTTTAGGTGTTGTGCATTGTATATGAATTCTCATACTGCTGTTCCCTTTAACAGGTTTCCATAATAATCAATGTATCTTACTAAAAATGTTAGTATGTTTTTCATGTCACCACACAGGGTCCTAAGTTATGAATCATATTATGAATACCAGACACTGACAGGAGTTTGCTGTTTCTGTGGAGCTAGTCTGGTGATACAAATCAGATCAGATCATTGATCATTGATCTCCAGGCCTTAGAATAAGCTTCCACAGATGTCCACAAACATATTTTCAGCTTGTGTGTCATTACATTAATTATTTCAGGTCTTGGTAGCACTACAGTATTAGCAAGATGTAATTCATCACTGGGTAGATGGCCCGATGTTTATTAAGTACTTAAAGTTGACATATAGGCCAGATTGGACCTTTTCCTGGTGAATACTTCACTTTTATAAGTCTCCACACTGAATCAGATCTAGCCTTTGATACTCCTTAGGATAAAATGGATTCCCTGTCTCTTCATTTTTGTCCATGAAGTGTTAGATAAATAAATTAGACTAAGCAACAGTCTTGTCATCTGGTTAAAATTAGATAAAATGAATCTCACTCCAGTTGTAGGTATGCAGACACCACCCTCAAGACCAGATTCCATTTCTCTCATGGCATCATAGGGTGATTTGGGTTTGAACAGAACTCGGGAGGTCCAACTGTTAGAACTGTTGCCTAGTTCTAAATTTGTCTATTTAATGTAGTTTACAGGAATCTGAAACTCAGCTGTTGCAGGAAGCCGAACGGCTGAGTGCAGAACTGGAACAACAATGTGAACTGGAAAAAGCAGAACAGCTCCCCAAAGAAGCTTCCAGTGAAGCTTCCCAAATAAGGCAACAACTTCTTAGCTGCCGAAGTGAATATAATGCTGTTAAAGGAAGAGTCTATGAAAACCGGTTGAAGATAGAATGGTAGGTGAAAGAGGTCAAATGCTGCTAATTTTATCCAGCTAATTTAAAAGATGATAAATAGAATAAAAATCAATCTCCTTTACATTTTACATGGACACATTTCTTGATGGCTGTTGTTAAATGAATTGCCATAAACTTTCCCCAGTAACAGCGACATGTCAGTGATGAATAAATTTACCATGGTCAGATTTGTAGATAGTTTTAAATTTAGAACATGGATGGGGTTCTTTAAAATGCTGTTTAAAATTTAATACATTGCATGAATAATGTTTAGGTAGGAAAAATTAACATGAACAGTTCTAGTCTAGAACACCTTCAATACAAATATTTAAAGTGTCTCAGAGACTGTTGGCTTGCATTTTATGGAACAATGTCATAAATAGACACAATGCTATTTTTAACGTCAGTAGCACAGCGTATTCAAGTTTTTCTATTCAGGTATTCAAAGGGGAAGAAGTACTTGTATGGTCTAATGACAGAAATGATAAATCTGCTGTGAAAGGAAAGAAATCTTAACATTTCTATATAAAGACAACAGTACAGAATTAGCTTGGTATTGTGTACATTTCAATTATCTGCATACTTTATAGTAAAATTAAAAGCAGGAGTATTGCATTTCTAAAAATATGTACCTAGGCAGATGAAATCAGATTTTTATTTTGTGGGGGACTTCCTGTTTTTACCCATCTTTAATCCAGGTGTAGTGTTGTTGGTGTATATAAACACAAACACGCAATATCAGCATCTCAGCAGTTAAGATTATTATTCTGCAAGGAAATAATGAACACTGTACACACTGCATGGAGCAGGTTTTTCTGGCAATTCTTTCTTGATTTTTTTTTTTTTTTGTTTTTTTAGAGCCAAGTGTTTGCTTCAAGAGAAAAAGAAACTGAGAATGAAGCAAACTGGGAGTGGGAAAGAAACATGAAAAGCATCTGGAAAAAATTATTTGCTATGAGATAACTAAGAAACATGAAATTTCCTGAAATAATTATTAAATACAGAATTTATTGCAATTTCCAAGCAGTCCAGAAATGAGGTCTTCAAAAGTATCATGCTTTTTAACTATTTTTCCTCATGTTCTGAACATTTTTCACTGATTTTGCATCAATTCCAAAAAATTTATGAGGATTTATATGTTTAGGCAATATTTTCCCATTCTCTATTTTCTACCTCCAATCAAAATGAGAACTCTATTCTATACAAAATGCAATGTAGGTATTATTTCAATTAGCCTTGCACATTTATTGGATTAATTTTTATGTATGAACTGAATATCTTGCAGATTAAAAATGCACTTTTTGGGTCAGTTATGCTGTAAAAAAATATTCCTTCACTGTAATAAGAAACTTACGTCTTATGTATTGCCCGGGATGAAACCCAGCTGTACAGTCTGACCAGAGGTCCATGAGGTGCATTATCTAATGGAGACCAAAAGTGCAGCCCCAGCCACTTGTGATGTGGGGATTTCATGAGCCAAACACAGCCCTCTCTGTTTGGGAATCCTCAGCTGACCCCTATTCCTTTGAACTTCTCCCGTCTCCTCCAGAACAAACTTCTGACATTGCAACACGCTGGGTGAAGCGTTCCCCAGATTAACTACGTGAGAGCTGCCACCTCCTTGCTGTTTTAACCTGGCTCCTGCAGCTTCATTCAAGCCCTGTAGTTCTTGTACTGGATGAGACAATGAGTGTCTCATTCACTGCTGCAGAATGGTTTGATAGATCTCTTTTGTACAACCCCTTCCCCCTTTAATTTGCCATATATTCCAAACACGGGAGCTACGGATTATTTAATTGTTCCTTGTTTGGAATCTGTTTTATGCCTGATGGTAGCATTGGGTCTTATATGTGTTGAGGGTGTGGAGTGAGAAGGATATGCCTTGGTTATATGTGAATTTCCTTACTGGGAGAGATATTTCAGAAATATTCAAGAGATTTTGTGTTGGACTAGTCTAGAGTGAAAAGGACTAGCACAATATGTGTGAAGAATGGGTGAGTGAATGTAGTGGAGAAATGAGAACTGCACTATGAAGAAAACCCAATGATGGGTGTGAATACATGTTTGTAATGGAGGGATGAGTTTGGTGCCTGTGAAAGACAATGAAAATGAATATCCAGAGTAGAGTTGTGAGTAGCAGGTGATCTAACAGTAACACTGATGTAAAATGAAGATCTATATGCTTGCTTGTTTTATCCAAAAAGTAAAGCAATGTTTTCTGAAATATCTGTGTGCATGGACAATGTCACAGACAGAGGAGAGGGAAGCTGCATCAAAGGTATTACAAGTTTGCTGTTAGGTTGCTGCTTGGTTTTCTTCATTTCTCAGGATAAAAAGTCTTGGTTCAGCCTCTCTTGGCCCTTGATCTCTCTGGAACACAGTTTCCCTTGTTGTCCAACTATGTTAACACAGTCCCAGCTGTGCTTGGCACAAGTAAATTTCTCTTTGGGAATTATGACTAATGGCTATTCAATCTGGAAAAAAACATGCTGTTTATTTACTTTTGTATGTACAGCAGACAGGGAACATGGAAGGGGGAAGATTTGAAGGGTTTATCTGTGTCTCTTATCTACTGCTTTATCCTTTTTTTAGAATGTCTACTCAGGCCTAGTGCTGAGCTGGAAGTGAAACATCTCGTTTCCCTGGTTCTGCAAACCTTTCTTTCTCTGAAGCATCCCTCTTCTCTCTGATGCCTTTGTTTCCTGCCTTAATTAACTTTTTCTGATACCTAAGAGTACTTAGCACCTTTTTTACACTCAGATTCAAATCTGACAGCAATGACATTTCACACTTGAGGAGTCATACAGATATGTCATAATATTAGCAAAAGTCTCAAGGTCTCTTAATATTCCATACTCTTCTATCCCTGTTTAATTTCCTATCTGCTTGCCTCTGTAAACAGTTTTTTCCAGTTTTTTCTTAACTGCTGAAGATGGTATTTCATCTTCTGTTTTAATTCTTCGTTGTTCCAATGAATAGTCATCATTCCCAGAATAAATTATATTGCTTTCAGCATTGAAGCATCATCAGGTTTTCAGGAATTTTGTTACTTTTTTCATAGTTTGAACAGGTATATGAGGTAGCCAGTGTATTTCTTGGCACACTTCAGTCAGAGAAGTCACCCTGAGGGTGACTGCATGGATGGGCTGTGTTCCCACTGTAAGTATCTGCCTCCTCTTCCAGTTTGTGTCCTGTTCTGCCATGTGGATGTACTGGGCTCATTGCTGCTGTGTCTGCCTGAGAGCTCAGGGGGAGAACAAGGGTTTGGAAGGATTTTACTAAGCTTAAAAAGCTTGGGCCACCATCCCAAAGTCAGAGCTGACTCTGGGAGTATTCTTCCTCTCAAAAACTATTTGGCAAGTGTAATAAAGTAAAAGGAAAAAGAGTCATCTCCACTCAGTTCTGCTAAAATTGCATTCAGAGCCATGAAATTTCTTCATATAATTGATAAGAAGCCTCAGCAAGTAAGAATATAAACCAAAAAATCAAATTAGTAGAACAAGAAGGAGAAAATCAGTGTGATCAGCAAGGATTTGTTCTGGTTCAAGGAGACTTTAATGTTCATGTGAGGCTTGGAGTTCTGGTTTATGAGAAAAAATAAAGAAGAGCTGTTTTTCTTTATTACACAATGGTATCAACAGTAGTTAACTGTTGAGAAATAATAAACATTAAATCTAAATCCATCATCTAAACAATTCATTTAAAAGTAAGCAATTAATTTGTACTAAATTTATCTACAACAAGAGTTTGTGAGATTAAAGATGCCTTATGCTTGAAAACAATTTTGTTTGAAAGTCTTGGTCCAATCTTTAACTCTCACAGTGATCTGTTCAGGTAACAAAACAGCTCCTCACTGAAGTCCTTTGTGCAACTGCATGCAAGTCAGGATTGCAAAACTGACTTCATCCTTGTAGAAGCATTGCAAATAAGGAAAACTATTTCAACACTTGTAATTATTTCTGTATTAGTCACTCAGTAATTAAAACGTGAAAAATTAAGATGTTGTCCATAGCTTCTCTAGTAAAGAATTACAGGCTGGAAGTAAAATAAATAGCATCACAGCTGAAGTTGTTATCAGCTGTTCTTGTGACTGCATTCTCTGGTACCTACAAACTAATTACAGCTCAGAGCCTTACAGGAAGCTCATGCTGGCAGCTTGTCAGCTGTGATAACTTCTACCTGTGGTCACTAGATTTTAGTTGTGAGGTGCTGAACACCATCCACGGATTTCCAAGCACTCCCAGCTCAGAGAGAGTGGCTGAAGGAGTTCACTTTCTTGCATGATGGGACTTCTAATGATAACAGTGTTGTGGTTATTTTGTGAGCTGAGGAAGTGAAATGGACTTCTGTTGACAACTACCACTACATTTCTTCATCTCTCTGTCCTATTTATTTTTTTTTATTTCTGTGTCAGCTTGCAGCTGTAAATGTCTCTCAGGGAAAAATCTGGAATGTATTTTTATTAATGGCCCAGTTTTCCAACTGCCTTTTTTTAACTCATTACAACTGCATCTATGACAGCTTTTCATATACAGTACTGTTAATAGGCTTCATGAAAGTAAGGAGAGAAATTTTAGAAACATTTGTACATATTAATGCTTAAACTTAAGAGTTTTATCTTCTTTCCATTTTGTGTATTAGAGGTATAATGATGATAAAAATAAAATCCACGATAGTGAAAAATACATCTGTCAGGGAAGGGCTATAAAATATGGGGCATGTAGATGCCTAATACCAGTTGCAGCTGTTTTGTTTGTTGTCATTGATGTCTAAGTAAAACAGTCATGAGGGTGATATCCATATAACACAGATTAAAAGATTGAATGGCTAAATGCAAAGACCAAAATATCTCTGCTTATCTTACATTAAGCTTCTGTGTTCATCTATTAAATCAAAGACCAAACTTCTTTAAAGAATCTTATTTGATTTCTAAATGTGTGTTAATCACCATGCCTCCCCTTTAGAGTCCACAGGGAGATATATGTTACCTTCCTCTGGTAATTTATATCATCCTAAAGCAGTCACCTGGTATGTGAGATGAACTGCCCTTTGGAGGTCCCACTTTTTATCCCTGACAGTAAGGAAGCCCAGGATTTTAGCATAGAGCTGCTTGACTCCTAGCTATGGGCAGCTGGATCAAACTCATTGCTCAAAAGGGAGAGATTTGACTTCTTTCTTTTTACCCATTTTTTCTTTTCACACCTCCACTGGTTTTTGTGTGGAAGTAGTTGGTCTGCTGGTTATTTAGGTAGCTTGGCCCTTGTTATTCGCTGTTGCCTTTGTTTATGTCACAGAAAATGAAGTGTTCAAATCATTTTACTTTTGCTGGATGGAAAGGTCTTTGTTGTGAAACTGGAATGGTTCCACAGGAATTCCTCATGAGTGAGGAATGTGACAAAATGAAAATAGTGTCAACTTTGCTGTCCCTCCTGATCTCTGGTATTGCTCTTTTGATCGTCCAGTGTGATATGAAAGAGGGCACAGCACGGACTAATCACAAGCCATGCAGTGCTCTTTAATCATTTTGCACAGGACTTATTTAATAAAATTTTGTGGCACTCAAACAGTTATGGGTATTTGTGCAAAGTAGACACTCATTATCCTTAGTGTGATTAGGCCAGTCCCAAGGAGTTCAATTAGGATTACTGCCAAAATGGGTTTGGAATATGATTTTGGAATTTTTGATTTTTTTTTTATTGATTTTATCAGTTTTGGGAGAAGATTGCTTTAAATTCAACTTTTTTCTTTAAACAATTTTGTTTCACAAACTCACTCAGTCTGAGTGTTCAAACAATGGCATTCAAATTAGTTTTTAGACTTTACCAGTACCTGTAGAGGCATACTTGTAGTCTGCCCATACAAATATCATACAGGCTGTATATCAACAACATCTACTCTGTGTCTATTTTCTCTTGCTCTTCATCAGAGCCAGAGCTTCTTATTCATGGGAGAGATGTTCTTTTGTTTTGTTTTGTTCTGTTTATATTGCAACACCACCAACCCAGTTCTCTTTTTTTTTTTTTCCACTATTTCCTTTCGTTAGCTAGAAATGTATCACCTGTGATTTCCAGGTGAAAGCTTCACTCCTTTTGTTGGAGAACTCAAGTATTAGAAAGAATTTTTTGAGAGAGTGGGGGTGGTGCAGTGGAGGAGGGAGTCTTAAATCAGCACTGCTTAAGAGTTGAGCATAAGGTCCTAGGGATGGTCCTCCATGAGGATGGCTGCTGGGAGACTGATCTCTGTTCCCATGACCACACACTTTCTGTAACCTGAACCACCACCATAAAAGTGTTGCACGGCTGCTGGAAGGCTTCAGAATTTAAAAAAAAAAATAAAAATAGCAATCAGCTGCCTCTTTTCTGCATTATCCAGATTATGAGGTAACAGTGATAGCTGCATTGGGTGGGTGGGGATGCCCAGGAGTCCCTTGCCATTGTTACACACCAAGTGACAGACCTGTTTTATGGAAGTTGGTCAACTTTCTCTTAATGCTTCCCTAATTTAAAGAGTTATTTATTCTACCAGACTGCCCCGGGTCTCAACAAAACTTGACCAACACATCCTCCCACTGGAGTTAAAAATTTAAGCACTGAAGTTGATTTTTTGCTATTCCTGGGACAGAGGATTTGTCTGTTCCTCCCATTCCTTAGATGCAATATTTATTTCTTTATAGCCTGAGACTCTGAAATGTCACTGTAGGTACTAATTGCACTGCAAGAAACTGCCCCCTTGTTCCCAGTGAATAGCACAGTGACTCAGTTACATTTTTTTGGTTGTGATGGTATACAGATGGCTGTAACCTATTTACCTACTGTAGGTGCAGAACTGTTCTGTGCACGCACTGGGGATATATAGATGTACCTTCAGTAGGGATAATCTTTTTGTATTTGGCAGTATTTATCTACCTGCTACCAAGAAGCTCCCTGTTGTAAATCCAAAAAGCTTGTTGGTTGAGCTTCCTTTTTATAGTCATTCATTCATCTTTCTCATGGCAGCGTTACTAAATACCCACAAGATCTAAGATCTTTCCTGTTTTTTCCTTTCTTCCTTCTTCACTTCTTTAGCATCTGTCCCTATTGTTGCCTGAAATTAAATTGCAATTTCATTTTGGATACAGGTTAAGGTCACTGTGGCTATTCAATTTACTTTTCTACCATATTCCTTTGGCTTAGCCTATAACCCCTGCCACTGTTGAGGATTTTTTTCCCACAGGATCCAGCCCAGATTTGAGGAGCTTCACTTACATTTGTCTCAAGAGTAAATGTGTATGTGAAAACATTCATTGGAAGAAGGTTTTTCACTAGCAACAGCACTTTTTATTAATATTTGATGTCTTTGTGGCTATTTATTACCCACCTCCTCTTTCCTTTTGCCACATTTCCATGTTAACACTTTGTTTCCTGAGGTTGAGAGGAACTGTGGCTGTAAGGTGCCACTAGTAAAAGACAAGGGTGAGTAAGGCATGAATGCCTCATTCATGCACCCCTGCAGGAGGTGGTCAAACTAAGAAAAATCAGGTTCAAATGTTTAGATGTGTGCACTGTAGAAAAAGATGTGTGCACCTCCATATATACAGCCAATTCTTCACGACCCCCAGTCACCAGTTAGCAAACTTTAAATCTGACCACCTTTCATGTAAATTCACTGTGTGTTTTAGTCTAACACAGGATAGGCTTTCATACTTTCTTACCATTTACTATATTACAGTAATGATTATTCTATTACTAATATATTTGGTTCTGCTTTGATTTTTACTATAGTTTGCGAGAAGAAAAAAAACTTCTTGAAAATGAATATGAAAAAATTTCAAAAGAAAAGGTAAGTACAGATCATGAGAAAAGCAATGTTTCGTGTTCTGTCAACTAACATAAAAAAATCCACTGAAAATATTTTCACAGTGTGCATGTCTGGAGTTTATTTAAACTAGAATACATAGAAAAATAGACTTTAAAAAAATAGATTTTTATAGGCTTCTTATCAATTTTGATAACTAGGTCAAGCAAAAAATAACTGATTCAGAAAATATCTGGATTTTTTTGTTTACTCAAGAAAATGTTTCTGTGCTCCTGTATTCAGCAAATGGATACTGCAAAAGATAGCTGCAGTCTTTTGGGTCAAAGATGAAAAATACATTTGTAATCATAAATCCCGAGGAATTTATGTGGCTTTGTTGGAAATAAAATTCTGTTAGTACTGATAGAACAAACACACATCTGGTAAAATATGCATTTCATATCTTGTCACTAAAGATGTTATCATCATTCAATGTTAGTGAGTCTACGTTATCAGAAGCCTGCAAAATGTGAAAGGGAAAACACAATTAATCTAGTCTTTTATTTCATTTTTAAAGAAAGACAGTAAAATTAAACACTTGAAAGAAAATTGTGATGAACTCGGCAAAGAAGTAATCCAGAGGAAAGCAGAAATTGATTCAATAAAAGAAGCTGTTTCATCCAAGGAAAAGCTGATATTAACAGATGAGGAAGAAATGGAAAAGCTTCAGGAGATGCAGACTTATTTAAAAGTAACACAAAATTAATTGTGCCTATGTACCTGTGAGTCCGTGTGCATGTGTGTGTGTGTACATGTTTTGCCTAGAGGAGCAGTGAGTCTTCTGGATTTTGTCATTTCAAATTCATTATGTCATTTTATTAAATATTAGGCCATTTCCCAACAGGTGTGAAACCTGCTGCTGTGCCATATCCTTATTACTCCTTTAGGAAATACTAACAGTCATGGTTTTCATTAAAAAGTGCTTTTTGTAAAGACATCTTAGTTATGTTGTGTTATTGTAGGTTGCTCTGATTACAGTTAATACAGATTTGCACTGAGTATTAAAATCATACCTGAGTCTACCTCTTTGCATTATATAAATAGCATAATAAGATTAATATTAATAATATTCAAGCAAAATTTTTATCTTGAAGACATGCTAAAATTGGAAACATCAATGTTTAGTTTTAAAAGTGGCAGCTACAATTCTCTGGGAAAAGCTCAAGGAATTAAAAAATATTTCCTACTGATTTTCACAGCAGTTCTACATGAATATTACTGCTATGAAAACTCATCAGCTTTTGAGGCTATTAATCAAACCTTTCTGTTTTGTTACTAGGCTGAGCTAGTTAGAATCCTTGGTGTTCCAAAGCAACTTGCAAAAGAAACTGAGAAGTTGAATCAGAAAAAAATGTATGTTTTTAGTATATCATTATGTATATATGTATATGTATGACTTCTTCTCATCCCTTGGTTATAGAAATGATTGAGGATGGTTGTTGATTAAAATTATGATCAACATTCAAACGAACGTTTCCACAGCTGACAGTGTGGCCTGAGCTGGAAACCCATTCTGCCTTGGTCCTTCTGTACCCACTGTGGAGTCACAGCTGCTTTGCTGTAAGGTCCAGACATGAGTTGCAGTCTCTAATGCTTCATCAGAGGAAATGCAAGCCAGCAGGCCAGCCTTTTCTTTCTTTCTTGTGAAGCTGGGGTTCCTCTCCTCTGAAACATGGCATGTGCTGTTTTCTCTAAGTGTAAAATCAAATTAGCACTGTGCAGTTTCAGCCAGGTCATTCACAGATCCCAGAGGTCCAATTGCCATCTGGATGAATGATAGGTTTTGTACTCCATTTGTAAACAGGGCTACATTGAAGTCTGTGTCTCCTGCTTCCAGTCCCTATTTGTAACATATAAACTGCTTGAGGTTTAAGACTTATATAATAATTTTCTTCTATATTTTCCTCACTACTCTGCTTAATGCAACTCTGCCATCATAAATCTTAAGAAATTTGCTCTATAGTGTCACAGAGAAGCAATTTCTAACACCTACATTGTGCAAATTGCTATTAATGAGATATTTAAATGACTATATTTGTGTCGCATAACAGAATAAACTAACCAGGGTTCCCAGAGTGTCATACCCATGTACCTAGTAATGTTGACAGAAATCAGTTCACTAGAACTCTTTTGAATACTGTCATGGTGCTAAGATGTCAGTTATCCCCATGTCTATTTGCAATTTTATTGTTGGACTGTATTGGAATTTGAAGGTTTTTCAATGTCTGCTTTAACAAGCATTTAACATATATTTGTGAAATTATTTTGTATGTCCACAAAAACTGGCAACTTATATTTTGTCTTTTAAATATGCATGTGGAAATTTAACACTTACTGCTTTGTTAAAATATATCCACAGTGATGCAGAGAAGAAGAATGAAGCCCTTAATGACCAAATAGAAAAATTGAATAGAACCCTGAAAGCCACTGAAAAAAGGACTGGAGAGATTTTGCAAGAAAAAGAAGATGTAATGAAGGAATTGAATGAGAGACAAACTTTGATACAAAAGAATGAACGAGAATGCGCTGCTTTGACAAAATTACTAGAAATTAGTGCAGAGAAGGAATTAGCTGTCCTATCAGACAGGTCAGAGTAAGAGACATGTGCCACATGGAAAGAGTGAATGATTCTCTGTTCTCAAAAGTCTATTCTTTTTTCTGCTGTTGCTTCTATTTTCAAGTTTTATGCTGTAACCAGTGCATATTATAAATGATCAGGCTTGATTTTCAGCTTCAGAAATGTTGATATAAAAATTTGGAATCTGGATTCTAAGATTTGGCTTGAAGAAGAACATCAAAAAGCATAAGTGTTTGATAAAATCCTGTGAGATTTTGCTCTTCAAAGTGAAATATTTTAGAGGGTTTATCTCTTTAGTGCACATATTCTCTTTCCTGTGTAACCCACTGAAAGTAAATTGAAGAAAAATAAAATATGTCAGTATTTTCATTTTCAAATGAGGATCATAGATACATGCCCTCATGTAGTCCTGAATTTCAGTGGGGATTGGTTAATCATCTCTTTAGTAGTCCCTTCATTTATGATTTTATACTTACTTGGTAAAGTAAAATAAACTGTTAGGCTGAAGGCAAGCTTCCAATGATTCCTCCTTTGCAGAGGGAGATGGATAATTGTATATCTGGATATATGCTCAGCAACAGTGCTTTTGTCTTTCAAGCTTTGTATTAAGGGCCCATGGCATCTTATTTGGAAATATTCCCTCATACTAAAAGATGTGTTTACTTCTTCCTATATGTACTAGATTCCCTGATATTTTTTTAGCAGATGTAGAACAGACTGTAAGACCTGACATAATTAAGGTACTGCCACATTTTTAGGTAATTTTTTTTAGTAGTTTACAAGTTTGTCTTGCTGATCCATAGTGATGAGGTACCCAAAACCCATTAAAATAGTTGTGTTTGTTTGAATATATGCCTTGATTAAGTTACCTGTTTCTAAAATTCTGTGTCTATCTATATAGACAAATTCTGGAAAATAATTTAAATAAATGCATCTTCGAGAACAAAAAGCAGCAAGATATTCTCAGTCACCATCAAACACAGAAAGACAAAGAACTGAAAAGTCTTAAAAAGATAGAGTTACAACTGAAAGGGATTTGGGATTCATTGGAAGGAGATAAGGCAAAGCATAAAAGACTCAAATCAGAGGTCTGTATGAATGCATTGATCATAAAGACTGTAAGTTTTCTTGTAAGAAATACTTCTGTGCAATCTCTTGACAGCTCTCCAAGGGGAAAGGGGAGAAGACTGTTATTTCACTTCCTCATTTCCTCTTTGTTTTAGTATTTCACCCATTCCTCTTTCAATAATGCTTTACTCTTTTCTGTTTTACGTAGTCTTTTTGACTATGATAATTTTAAAGGGAAGTGCCATTCTGCTTGTGTATTCAAAGCATTTTCTTTCTTTTCTGCTTCCAGTTATTTCTTAAAAATTTATTTTGTCTATAAATTTTTTATATTTTTCTTCTCTCATTACTGGTTCTTCCATTCTCTCTTTCTTATGTATATTTTCTCCTATACTTGCTCCTTGCTCAGTCTAGATTCTAAGTCATATAAAATTAATCTAGTTTAGTCAGGTGAATATTTTTTCACATCACTTGATGTTTCCTACCTTGACACTGTCCTTCAAATTTTTCTTGGTCTTTTTAAGCAATTCAGGGCAGAAAAAGAGTCTTACATAATTGTAAAGTTTTAAAAAATATCTATACGTATCAAAACTCATATATACTTAGCTTTGCTATTTAAACAACTCCAATTATTTCTTGATAATATTTAATATTATTTAAAAATATTTTTGGCTGCCTTGAAATTCCTCCTGAATTCACGTGTGTATTACCAAGTAATATAAGCTCACCTGAGAGGGGGGAGGAAAGCTCTATAACCACACAACAAAGTTTTGGATTGAATTTCCTGAAATAATGATTAAAGGGCTGACTCATATACCGGGCTTTGATCTTAAAGCTTGAAGAGTTTCTGTTCAGTATCAGCTAAGAGAATCTGGGAGATGGTATTTTTGCATGTGTTCCATTGAGGAAATGTTCCTTTATGGAGAACCACAATTGTTTAAAAACATGTAATGCTAAAATCAAATGCCATAACTCACCAGCAGCTGTGGTTAGAGCTCACAGTCTGGAGTGAGATCCAAACCCAGCCCAGCCCAATTCCTTCACCCTCTGGAAGGGAAAGACTTCGTATGTGTTTTAGAAATAGCATCATCATGAGGAGAAGGGGAAAAGGAGTGCCATGAGAGACAGAAGTGGAATTCCAATCAGTATTTTACTCCAGCAGCTGTAGGATACTACTCTAATGCAAATAGGCCACAGCAATGGAGTTGTTTTAGCCCATCCCCCCATGCTCAATGTTTTTTCAAATTCCTTTCCCGGCTCTGTTAGAAGAGAAAATGTGAAATCTCTGCTCCTCTGCACGGTGGCCAGTTGAAATACAGTACTGCAGTAAGGAAAAGTCAAGTGGCCAGCTTGATTCTGCTTGGCTTTTGCTATATGGGGACAATTTTCATTTGTAAGACTTGGAAGTCAAAAAATTTAAAACAATTAAACAAAAATTTAAAAACGGTATTTTATGTAGATAGAATTTCTTTAACTACTTAAAACTACCTAAAACTTTTCTAAAACTACTTAAACAACATTTATTCATTGTGATTCAAGGTGAAAAAAATCCCAATAATTAATTGTTTGTATAAATATGTGATTGCAGAAGCAGCAGTACATCAGTGTGGTTCCCCAAATTTTTTCTTTTGAATCATATGCTAAGTGCAGAACGACTGGTTTGTAGAATAAGGAAATTACAGGAACACTTCCTTCAAATGTGTTTTTCCTGTTAGTAAGTTGTGAAAGGTCAGCTATTGCTAAACACCAGCATTGTGTGTGAAAGAGAACTGCTGCTCCTCTCCATGCAGACCTTCTCTTTGGTCAGGCCAATGCAGAGACAGCCAAAAGTGCTTAAGTTTAGTCCTGCCTTACATGAACAAAAGTCCTTAATGGATTAAAGATGTTTATGTGAGCTTTTTACCTTTACATAGCAGAAGTGGTAACTAATGTATGTTCCACAGAAAAACTCTTTTTGATCCCACCAAAAGACTGAAAGTCACTTTCTTAGGAGAGACTTTACTGACATTTTAGTAAACCTAAATCAAATCAAATCTCAGAGCTGGCAGCTGCAACTAAATTAACTCCACACGTTGACCTTTACTGTGTCTCTTGTTTCCCTTTCCCATAAAGCAAGTGAACAGCATTTAATTTTACAATACTATCACTGAAGTGAATTGACGAGTGCAAAATATCTACCTATATCTACCTAGTATTGATTTATAGTGTTTTGAACTCTAACGTCTGGTTGAGATCTAAGCAAGATATCACAGGGTTGTGTGTATTATCTTTGAATGTCTTCCAGGTGTGTTGTTAAATGTATTTTTTTCCCATCCATATGAATTACAGATTTGCAATTAGAATCATTTGGGTTGGAAGGGACCTTTAAAAGTCATTTGGTCCAAACTCCTGCAGTAGGCAGGGATTCTTTCACCTAGATCAGGTTAGTCAGACCTCAGTCCAACCTGGCCTTGAATGTTTCCAGAGACAGGGAATCAATCAGCTCTCTGGGAAACCTGTGCCAATGTTTCACTACCCTTGTTGAACAAAAGTCTTCCTTATATCTAATCCTCCCTCTTCTATTTTAAAATTAATATCCTTTGTCCTGTCACAACAGGTCCTGCTAAACTGTTTATCCCCATCAATTACACAGAGGCAATATATGCCTTCATAGTTAGCCTGATGCATTTATTTCTTGCCTTCTTATAACCATAAAGAATTTTTAAGTGAAGTTAATCACAGTAAGGCCACTACAGCTTTTTGTCTTACAAGTTATATCATGTAAGTAGCTATAGTGAGATTGATCAGATATATTCTAATCAAAGGTAGGTTTTTTTATGTATTCCTTCACATACTTAATGTTAAAATATGATTGAATAAATGAATTTTCCTGTAATGTACATGAAAAAATAATACAGAAATGTTTGTTATTAGCTTTGATTTTCTAGAGTCGAATGAAAATCCTACTGTAGTGACAAAAGGAAAAAAATGTGATATCCATTCCAAGTAGATGTGAATTCTTTTTTTTTTTCCTTTAGTAAGTTCAGAATTTCACTCTGAAAATCCTCTGTGAATTTAGGTGACGTTTTTATATACTCTCTCTGTGTTAATTGTTTTTCTAATGACAGTTTAGTTGCTGAAAACCATAAACCTAAATTTGTGAAGTTTAATGTTCATAGTTCTTGAAAGAAAAATTCGAGAAATTTCAGTAAGTTGCTGAGGAACTCCGTGAAGCATTCTTGTACTAATGATTATAAGAGGGTAGAAATTTAATTTCTTAATTTGTGTAGCTACTTCTAATACAGTATCTACAGTTTACATTTTCCTCCTTTTTTGTTTACATCACTATGTTCTTGGTATATTTTTGTAGGCAGAAATTAACTCAAAAAAAAATGCGGTATTATTAGAAAGACGACAAGAACTGCAGGAGGAGATTGAAATGATCAAGAGAGGTTTAGCTGAACAGGTGCTGAGTTCTGCTTTCTCATACTTTTTCATTTTGACAATTGGTTTCCTATCATGAGAATAAGGGGACTGAAGAAAAAATTGAGAGTTTCTAGCTGCAGCTTTCTGGTGAGAAAACACAATAGTGTTTGTTCAATTTTAAAGATCACTTGTCTTTCATTTTTAAAAACAATTTTTTGTGTTACTGGCCACATACTAGAAGGTACAAAGCAAACTACTTTCTAGTTTAAGTCTTTCTGAATGTTGTTGCAGCTAGAAATGTATTGTTCCAGATTTCCTTTGGATATTAAACCATGCCTTGTTGCGATAATAAAAATTGAGCATTTGTACATTAAGATTTTTCATCTTCACAGCTCTGTCATTGGTGGTTGTCTGTCTGTACTCAGCACAGCCATACAGAGTGTGGAAATGCAGACGCCTGCATTATAAGAGCATTAGCACTTGCCACCACATAAATTACTTTATGAGAAGCAATCTATTTCAGATATAATTCTTAAGGTCAAACCTCCTTGTCTTCTTACCCTTTTATCCATTTTCTCTTTTTTATCCATTTTTGTGTTTTGTTCAAATTCATTAACATGATCAGGTGGGAATCCACTTGTTTTTGGATGCATATGCATTCCATACCTACATGTCATTCTCTGGGATATGTAACTCGTGTGCCATGGACAGGCATGCAGTCAATGGAGCCTAGGAAGCTTCCATTCACCTCCTTCTCAAGACCTGACACTGAACTTACTTAAAGATTGTACAGCTATAAAGATCCATTCTGCCCAGTGGACAAGAGCTGAAGGATGTTAGTCTGAGGAACAGAAATGTTGCTAAGTGATAATATATTCTGAAATGATATTATAGGGATTGTGCATAGTGTTTTAAAGCAATAATTTATTGCAGTTTTAAATCTATGTAGTCTGTATATTTGTTTAAGTTGCAGATAAACCCAAAGTATTTCCAACTTTGGGTTTGCCAACACAGATACGTTGTTGCATTAGGATTTAAATTTAATCTTCTCTAGGAAATGATATCAGACATGGATGCCCGCATGTTAGAAGAATGCATTGCTGCAGAACACTTGCTTTTCAAAGAGCAGGAAAAATGCAGAAATGAGTTATCCACACTTACACAGCTGGCTTGTCTCAGAGCTGATGAGAAGCAACTGAAATACAGGAATGTTCAGAAAGCCAAGGTAAAAAAAAATATATATTTAAAAGACCGTTCAAAAGTATCAGTTGGTATAGGGAGAAATTAAATGACTAGTGAGGAGAGCCCTGCGGACTCATTTCCCACCCTAGTTTTGAAGTTCCGTCAGAACACTGGAAACTCACAAGACCATGGTGTTTTATTGGCAATTTGTGGTGCAGTGCAGTATGTTAAAGTACGAGTCCTTAATTGAAACAAGATATTTAAAAAAAACATTTAGAGAGGGTCCAAAGGAGGGCAGCAAGGATGGTGAAGGGCCTTGAGGAGAAGCCGTGTGAGGAGTGGCTGAGGGCACTGGGTCTGTTCAGCCTGGAGGAGACCGAGGGGAGACCTCAGTGCAGTCACAGCTTCCCCATGGGGGGAAGAGGAGGGGCAGGCACTGATCTCTGCTCTGTGGTGACAGTGACAGCACCTGAGGGCATGGCCTGGAGCTGTGTCAGGGGAGGTTTAGGTTCAGTATTAGGAAAAGGTTTTTCCCCCAGAGGGTGGTTGGGCACTGAACAGACTGCACAGGGCAGTGGTCACAGCACCAACCTGGCAGAGCTCTAGAAGCATTTGACAGTGCTCTTGTGCAGCTGGTGTGACTCTTGGGAATGGTGCTGTGCAGGGCTGGGAGTTGGTCTTGGTCCTGGTGGGCTCCTTCCAACTCAACACATTCTCGGATTCTGAGATTGTGATTTTCTTTCAAGCCCATGGGATAAAATAAACAATCTGAAAGAGAAGCAGAATAGCAGAAAACCTCACCTGAGATTCTCAGAAGTAAAACTCTGTGGTTTATTTTACAAATATATGAACATTAGAAACTGAACTACGACTCATTCCATATTGAGGCAGAAATTTCTATTTTCCTGTTACATTTCAAGGCATAAATAATTATATTGATTTAGAGAAAGAGGGGGAGAAAACTTTTCCTATGACTAGTCATTGTATTTTCTGCCTACATTTTTCTGACATGATGTGTGCTGTGATGTCATACAGAATCTACTAAATACCAAATTGTTATATGGGAACAAGGTATTGATTTTTTCAAAATATGTCTGTAATCAGATAAATTAGATAAGCAATTCTTCTGCCATCTTGGAAAACTCTGTCTATAAAAATAAACAAATGTCAGGCTTTGTACCTTCAGTAAAATCAGTCCATGAGCAAATAAATAAAATTATACAAATTCAGGAGCACACAGACAAGCCCAAAGTTGCAACCCATTGTCCACCAGCTTTCCCTAATACCAATCTCCTCCTCCTGATACCAGTGGGAGAGGAGAAAAGGTCTGTTGATTTAAGATTGATGGCCCAGGCTACTGGGGACTGAACACAACTGGAGTCAAAAGATCCAGAAATTAACAGGATGCAATTCTGCTCAAATATCAGTGAATGCTTAAAAGTGAGAATTGAATAAAAAAGAAATTTTATTTGTAAAGTACAGTTTCAATGCTTCATATCCCAAATAATTATATAATGATGGACTTGACAGGCTGATCAATAGAAGGAGTGAAACTCCATATAGAGGGAACCAAGTATTTAAGATGCAGCATAAAATTATCTACATTACCAATAGTAATTGTAAGCTTAATATAAATGGAAAACCTGTACTTTTTATGTCGTTGGAATAAAAACATTTCATTATAATAAGAAAAAGTTCTTATAATAATGTCTCCTCACTGTCTTTTTCTCATCTAAGTGTTGTTCTGAGTAATTTCATTGAAGACATTTCTCTAATATATCTAAAGTGCTTACTAAATTTTATTTAAATTTCAGATTCAACTCCAAAGTGTTCTTAAGGAACTAAAAAGAAAGGATCGTGAACTAATCATCTGTAAAAAGATTAAAAAAGAAATGCAAAAAAAGTAAGAAAATAGTAACAATATTTTATCCAAAAAATGTCTTCTAAAGCAACTTTTGTTCAAGTAATGTATGCAGAAAATGCTAATAATTATTTCTTTCACACATCTCATTTCTTCAGACTCCAAGGATTTGCTAAGATATTTGATTTTATGCAAACTCAAAAGGAGAAATGTATGCAACTGATGTGTATTGCTCAGTGTAAAGCAAGGGAAGCTGAGAACCGGGTAAAATTACTAGAAAATAATATAGAAAACTTAAGGAATGCCATTATAACCAGGGACAGGTGAGTTTAAAGTACACTGTCATTCACAATGATAGAAATTTAAGATTGGAAAAAAATCTTAGGAGGGAATTTATTCCATCTTTAATTATGTCCGTATCATCCTTGATAGTTATCCTGATTTTTAAAATCTGAGTAAAACAAAGGCATTCAGAAACACTCCTCCATAATCTGTTCCAGTTTCTTCTCCCACTAACACTCTACAGCTAGCTTGGGCATCACTGCTTGGGCATCACTGTTTGCCAGAAAGTAGTTTTGAAGTTTGGATACTCTCTTACTTTCCCATCCTTTATATCACAGTTCTTGGAACATTCAGATTTTGCATTATTGTGCTATTTCATTCAATATGGGCAACACCATTGCACTTATATTTGCTGTCCTTAGAGAAAAAAAGGTCTGACACATATGATTCCCTAATGAAGTGGTGCATGGGACTATTAAATGAGTCACTAGCTAGGAATGTAGCTAATTATGAAATTAGAACAAATTGGGGATTTTGGTTCAAACTTACACTGACCTATATTAGATAACAATTATTTCAGATAAAATGTGGCTTCAATTTTCAGACAATCTTAGACAAAATGAAAGGTTACATTCACAGCAAGTATAATGAGGCAGAATAGCTGGTACTTGTGATTCTCTTTTTTCTGGACTATTATTTAGTGGGGATATCTTTTTGCCATCCTAGCGGGGATGTATTTTTGTCATTCTAGTGATGAAATTCTGCAATATAGACAGAATTTCAATGTCTTGGAAATCTGCACTTGGGCAAGTAGGGAGACAGTGAATAGCCAGCTGTGCAAGCAAAACAAGAAAACCAAAATTGAGTAGTCATAAAGAACTTGATTTTCTGAAAACTTCATTATTTGGTGCCGAAAAATTGCTCATTCAGACAAAGAATACACGAAGCATTTTTTGTGAACCCCCTAGGAATTTGGGTTCAAAGTCATGCTAGAGAGAGCTAATAAAGGAGTGGAACTTCAGTGATTGAAGTGATTTTGTCAAGATGTACAAGATGACATTTTGCAGTAACATTTTTGAGGCCTTCCCAGTTGATGAAAGAAGGGGGAGAAATGGCTAAGACATAAATTTTGTAGAGAAATGTTGTTATTGATGTCCCTACTCGGTACAGATCCAAGAGGTTATTTTGGACTCTGCAAAACTAGATTTAAAACTAGTCAGAGGTATTGAATTTTCAATAACTCTCTTGCCTATGAAAGATATTTTCAATTCCAGTAATAATAGACTTTAGTATCACTAGCAATGCCTTCACTGCAACCTGTGCAATTTGGAAGACAGAGTATCAGTCCAAGTAAGGCAAGAAATTTTCAGAAAAATATTTGAAACACATTGCATTTCTGCAATACTGTTATACTGTCAGTCTGAAACTTGACTTCAAGAAGTTTAACTAAATTCAGTAATACCCTGTGGTACTCAAAGTGTTATATATGTGGGGGTATTAAAAAAAAAGAAAGCAGCTCCCTGCCCGTATACAGCAAATAAACAATTTAAAGATGGAGCCCATCAGGGAAGGATAATTCATCTGCAGCTCTGTATTTTAACAGGAGACTTTGCTTTTCCTTTCACTATCTCTTTTGTATGTTGACATGAATATCTTCCCAGTGTTGATAAAGTTGTGTCTCCATCCAGAAATGGTAACACAGACCAAATGAAGTAACTCTAAATTCTGTGTTGTGAGATAGCAAATAGTCCATTTGGTGATAAGAATCTGCCTTTTAAATGAGGGACCATCATCCAGTCATCAACAAGGATGCTGGAAATAATGAAATCTGTTCTTTATTTGTATGTGATCTTGTCACTAACCTCCCACTATGGTCTGGGTATTTTTATCTGTCAAATAGGCAATCTAATTTTCTTTCTTGCGTTAATGTTGTGATACATTGTTGCATAAAAATAGATTTGGAGAACTTTGAGTTGCAAAATAACTTAAGTATTTTAATTTAAATAATAATTTATTTATTATAATTTAGATATTTTTATTTTAAATAGAATTTAATTTTTTTAATTTAACTAGAATGGCAGGATTTCTACACATTAAGACTTTTCTTTAGAGTTTATGTCTATGCTCTTTATTTTTTATGGCTACTTCAGCTACCTAGTAGAGAATAAAAGAGCTGTAGTGCAGTGCTCCCTATATAGCATTTTTCTTGAGCCAGAATCCAGTTCTTTTCAAGCTGGAAAGACCTTGCGAAAAAGAAACCTGATCTCAGAGAGTCTTTCTTCTTCTTGTAAAGCTTCTGTGAAGCAGAGACATAGAGGAGCCCTTGTGTGCTTGAGAAATAAATTTAAGCCCTGCTTTTAATTGCTGAAATTGATTTCAAATTGAAAGGACTAAAAATATTTCCACGTTTCTGTTATGTTAAAGAAAATGGCAAGAAGACTATCTGAAGATTAAAAAGAATGAGAGAACAAAAGCGTTGATCAAAAAGGATTACAACAAAGTTGTACAAGAGATGCTAGAGCATAAAGAAAAGGAAAAGTATTTGAATGTTGACAGACTTACTACTGCAGCCACACACATGGAAGAGGAAATTTTGCAGCTACACAAAAATTATGAAAGGGCTATTCAGCAAAAAAATGAGAGGTACATTTTTAAATTTGTAAAATCTAAGGTAGCATTTAATTTTGACATTCATGAAGCAACAATATTTTTCATCTTATGAGCACTCCTCACTAGGATTGCTAAAGGTCTGTGGCACTGCAGTGTTGTGCTGACCAGTCCCCCTCACTGCACTGCCAGTGCTGTTTTGCATTGTGTGGATGTTTCTCCACTGGTGATCATGCTCATGCTTCAGAACTATTACTGAAAAAATATGGTAGCTTGACTACTGAATGCCTTGAGAACTTGCAGCCCCCTGCTCTGTTTGTGTATTGTGCACAGATAAGGAATCTGCAAAAATGCAGATTATCTAGATCTCTCTGATCTTAATCCAGTTTTAAATGCTGTGGAAGGCCAGAAGACCTTAAAAATGTTGTGAGAGACAGCAGTAACCTTTCCAAGAGTTTGTTTTCTGATTTTCAAACTGCAATTATTTTGTTACTGATTTAAAATGCTGTCATTAGATGAAAATAATATTTGTGGAAGCCTCATAAATTTTCACGGGTTATTACTATATTTTAAGATCATGTTTTATGTTCTTGAGTGGAATATACTGAATATGACTCATTTTTTAAAAAATTATCTTTAAATTTTGGCTTTATTTCAGTGGTCTTTTGCTCAGAGAACGAGAAGAAGAACTAGACTTTTTGTATGAAAGAATAAACAGGCAAGAGGTGTTGTGTAGAAATGGAGATATTAAGATGCAAGTTATGGATGAAAAGATCAGTTTTCTGAAGCTGAAGGTAGCTGAGAAAAAAAGAGAACTTAAATTGTGTTTTAAAGAGCTCACAGTGAAGAATACCCTGGATGCACAACTGGGGAGACTTCAGATACAGGTTGGTGTTAAAGGAAGCCTTTTTTTACTATCATTCTGTATTTTAAAATTTAAGGTGATTTCATAGAAAAAAAAAAAGTATCTGGATGTACAAGCTTTATTAAAACAGTGAGTTTAGTAATACACCTGTCTAGCAAAACACTGATACATGTCTTTAACTTCACATATGTGAGTTTCTATGCTGATGTGTAACGGGCTCATGCTCTTTGTTTCGCACATGCCAAATGTTTCCTGGGTATGGAATTCCAGCTAACCCACCCCACAGCCTGAAATGTCAGTATGACTAAGCTGGAGAATGGGAGTCATGGGGGAAAAATGGAACTGTAGATAAAATTTGTTAAAACTGTATTGATGGAGTAGGTGGAGGGGTGGGAGATACACTTAGGCCATCAAATTTCTAAAATAATAACTCAATTCACACTTGACCCGGAGCCTACTCTGGAAACTCTGCTGCCTACAATGATATAATCCACATATATTTTCTTTTGTGGAAAAACAGTGTAAGTTTTAGTTCTGGTTACAAAATAGCATTAAACAGCTAACAAACTCCAGTCCTTGGGACATTCTTTCCTTGCTTTCTGAAATGACTCATTTACTTTTGACCTTATCTCTAGATGGTAATTTTTCCCATACATACTCTGTTAGTGCCTGCACAAAATCATAAATTGGGGTGTACCATTGCCTTTCAGATTCACATCAATGTGAGCTGGAGCTCACTGTTTAATAGTGCTTGCACTATTCTCTCTTCTGGCCTTTTGAAGAAATTGTATGGTCTGCTACAAGAATAAGACAAAGTACTTGTTTTAATACCTCATGCAAATCACGCCCCAAAGAACTTTACAGGGCCATCACAGATTTAATCTGTGAACTGAAACAGTACTAAAAAAGAAACAAAACCCCACCAAAAAAAAAATCCCCAAAAAATGAAAAAGATCCCAAAGTTTTCAGTTAAGATTTAAAATGAGACTGAGAGTTACTGAGTCACATACAGTAGTGGCAAAATGTAGATCATTTTTTGAACTGACAGATTCAATCATAAAACTTTCTGTTCTGAATTTCTGCAACTTTGTCCTTTATGATGATAGTTCATGTGAAACCTAAAATCACTGTTAAAGGGAGGGTATTGTTGGAGGTGCTTTAAATATTTTTGCAATGTTCACATAAAATTAAAAAGTAGGTAAATACAGAGCAGTGTGATATTATGTATGCAGTGGTTTTAATAAATGTTTCCAAGTCAGGGGTTTTCCAGTGAACAATAGCAAATAATCAGTTATCATCCTTAAAATTTAACTAGATACTGTGATTACTGAATATTATATGGCTCAAACTGGCTGTTAACTCATTCATCTCCTTACACTCCACCATTCTGGCATTAATACTCTTACTCCCACTGCCAATAGGAATTAAGTCCAAAGAGGAGCAGCTTCAAATTGTTTGGTTTTACTTCCATGATTTAAATAGAAAATTTGAGCCCAAATCTTTATGCTTTTCATCAGAAGCCGCCTATTTCCACAAAATATTGGTGAATAGTTAACCTAAAAAAATACTATCATCTGAAGCAAGACCAGACCTCTTCTAAGCGAGTGCAAGTAGCATAGACTAGGTAGGCTTGTTAACATCAAGGTAAAGATTTAAAAATAGAAATACCTACAGGCACTTCTTTACACAAAAAGTACCTGGTGAGACTGTAAGGTGGTTTTCTCTGGGCATAAAACGATGTAATTTTTAATGGGGTTTGCACATCAAGGGACTGTGCCTGCTGTCTGAAGTGACCCATAAAAGCTAATCTACCTTCATGCATCAATGAGAAATACTTAGCATTAATCATTAATTAGTCCAACATGCAGACCTGCTGAGCTGTCTTGGTGCTGTAGATGGGACTTTCATGCCTTACAGCTCAGGCAATGTACAAGGAATGTCAGCTTATTTGAGGTATTTGGCAACAACATTTTTCCAGGTTTTAATACATGAAAATCTCCAGACTATATCATCACATCATAGGATAACAGGACTAGTAGAGAGATAGTTTATCTAGGCAATCTGCTCCCACACCAGCACTGGATTGCCTGTCATTCCTGAGAGAGCTAAGCTGTGCTTAGCTTCAAGCCACCACTGAGAAACAGGTTTCCCCAAGCATGCTATCCCAGTCTTTCCTTAACAGTGGAAAAATTTGCTTGATCTTTAGCCTGGATCTTTCTTGCTGTGGTGTAAGAATATTGGTTTGTATTCTGTCCTCCAGGGACATGACAAAGGGACCATTCTTTTCCTTTCTGCAACATTTCATGTTACTGGAAGGACATTAATCATGTTCTTCTCTCATCCTTTTGCTAGGCTACACAATCTTGTTTCTTTCAATCAGCTCTTAGAGATTTTTCTTAGATCACTCTTTTTCTGCATTTCTTTTATTTTTGGCAATATAGTGTTGTTTTTTTTTTTTTTTTTTTTTGTCTTGAGATGCAGTGCCTGGTACCTGTGGCTGAGAGTGTAAGGATTTATTCAGGCATCTTGCAGGTTACCTTCCTTCTTATGCATCCAGATATGGTGGCACCTTTCTTGGCACATGACATAGTGATTCATCTTCATGATGAACATGAACATGTAACAACCAGGCCCTATTTTAAAGAAAGGGCATCCAACCACTTGATTTGATTTTGTGTTTGTACAAGCAATTTTTCCTGCCTACATGTAACAACTTATATGTTTTATTTAGTATTATTTTTTGGTTCAGGCCTTTTTTCAGGCAAAAATAATTTTGAATTTGAATCTTTTCCAAAAAATACTTGCAGTCTCTCTGAGCTTAACCTCATTCTAGTGATGAGGTATCTACTGTATATTTTAATCAAGAAGCCATTTATTTTGCTTGATTATGAGAATATCATATGAAATAATGAAGCTATATAAAAATCAAAATGTATGATACCTACTATTTGTCATCCATACACCTGTGAAATTACCATAGTAGACACTGATCTAGTTTGGCATGACTCAAGACGCTTGTGGTGGCTTTTATGCCTGTCTTTTTTTCTCTTTTTGATGCCGACAAAGAGAACTTAATTATGTGTTCCAGATTTATTCTTCAGAAAGTGGTTATCTATGGTTCCACAGCTCCATCTGCGCCCTCTCCCCAACTTTTTTTTTTAAATAGGTCTTGTTTTTGCCCTTTTTTAGTGCTGTATGTACCTCTGAGATACTACCTTCTGAGATTTCAAAAGAAAGCACCCGATGTCCACTTTTTCAGGCCAATTGCTTTATCTAGACATGTTCCTTCCTTCAACAATTCCTCCTGTCTAATTACAGTCCAACAGAGTAAAAACCTCTCTATGACAGGCTCTTTTCCTATCCCCCGTATCAAATCCACTCTAACAAAAAAGGATTTTTAAAAATTTTAAGACTTAGAATCTCTTATAACTCCAATAATCTTTTCCAAGGGAAACACTACAAATAAATAAAAAAATAAAGATGTCTGTAGTCATGTTACTTAAGCAGACACAGAATAGCATAGTTATTTCTAAAAGCACTTTTATTCTTTTGGATTGGCTTGCATCTGATCACTTCCTATTCATATTGCATTTAAAAGTAAGGCTAGTATTTACATCTAACATGAAACTTTTTATTGGCTTTTGGATGGTGGTTTTTCTGCAGTAGTCCTTCTCTAAATTAACTTTTCAGTCCAGCAAAACTTTCCTTGGTGACCTGCCTCTAATCTCATTAAGATACCACTGCCTCCAACAAGGCATTTTACTCTGAGTTACTGGTTGAGAAATTTGGCCCCAGCTAGAAAAGATCGTTGGAAGCATAGCTGCATCCTGCTGTTTATGCTGGCCCTGCTTTTACATTCTTCCATTCCGTGTATTTTTGGGCTTGAGTTTTAGCTATTTGTTAGCAAAACATAATTTTCAGTACCTAGCTATGTTGAGAATCATGATTTGCCAAAGACATTGTTCATTATGCTCATCTAAGGTTTTTACTTTAGCTGCTTTTAGACCAAGTGTGCAGGAGTGAGTTGTGTGGTGCTTTTTTACCAGGAAAAGAAGTATTGAAGTGTTCTGGTAAAGTTCCACTGCCACCTGAAAACATCTGTCAGTTTTCTCTTTTCTAGTTAAATATGACTTGTTAACTTCCAGTGACAAACCTCATCCTGGCAATATCTAAACATTTACTTTTTATTTTGGTGATTGTTCATAACTTTGAGAGCCTGAGACTGCTTATTTCCTTAATCAGTCATCACCTGCAGTGGATGGTTAGCATTTACACTTGGGTAGTGTTATGTCAGTGCTAACAGCTCACTGACAGACAGCCAGGTGCACATCAGAGCACACAGCCCCACCACTGTCAGTCTTACAAGTCCAAACATGAAACAATAGCCCCAGTCACTCCTTCAGTGAGTATTTACACTGGGCCTGGATGTCCCTCTAGCATATTCTGGGAAGCATTATGCCATGGGAAGGTCTCACATGGGAAAGGTCAGGGAACACCTGCCTCTGTGAGTCCCGAGGGTACCTCATTGCTCAGTGTCACCGCTGAGTCACTTCAGGGCACGTGCCTGCGAATGTTAGTATAGAAAACTTGGATGTCTGTAGGGATGGGACCTTCAGTACTGACAGGCAGGGAAGCAGGGCTTTCTATTGTAATCCTGAGGATAAAAAAAACAAAAAGTAGCCTGAGGACCAAGAAACAGGTAGAACTCAGTATCTGTCAAACAGCGGGGTTTCCTCTGCCCTGCAACTGTCACACTATAGAGCTCTTTTAAAAGAAAATTTTAAATGGCTCTTAATTTTATGTTACCCACCCTCCTTCCCAGTAAAAGGAAACCTTGTATGTTGAAGTCTCCAGACCAAGGTCTGGGGATAAGTTTGGTGGGAATTAATAACTGTTGAGGCTCTTTGTTTGCTAGTATTCCCAGTGCAGGGACAAGATTAAACAGCTGGAGGAAAAGCATGGTGATGCCACAAATGAGAGCAGAAAGCAAGAAATGGGAGGGAAGGACCCATCTCCACCTGAGCTGCTAAAAAGGATTGAACAGGTAATGCCATTTCTCATATCAAAAGCTATGCTTGACCTCTTTTAGAAAATGAAAATAGTGCATTTTATTTTAAAAAAATAAACTTTTTTGTTAGAGGAATGAAAAAAATGATGATTGTCTATTGTGAACTTCAGCCTAGCATCTACCTTCCAGATCCGCTGGACGTGGGATATTTTGACTTCTTCCAGAGAGGGTGGGATGGGGGAGCTCTGTAAGGTACCCCTGGCTATGCAGCATCCTCTGCTGACTCCATTGGCATCACTGGCACTTAAGTGCAGAGCCACCTCACTAGGGGAAGGCACAGAAAAGGCAGCAGAGGGAGATAAATGCAGAATAACAAACTGCTAACAAACAGGGCTGCCATTCGTTGCTAAGTGGCCATGAGCTGTTTCACCACTATCCACGGGCTGTGAGCAGGAGGCAGACCTGCCAGCTTCTTCACAAAGTCTGCCTGTTGACACAGAAGCAAACACTGCCCCTTGTCAGGGCTGGGCTCTACTGCTTTGCTTCCCTGCTGGACAAGGAGAAGCCACTGAAGAGGCCTTGGTGGAAGCAGCAGCCAGGCCAGCCCGGCAGCTGACACCTGATTGCAGCAGCACTGCTGGTGACTGTCCCAAGAGACTTCAGAGGGAAGCACTAGGTCCAATGGAAATCCAGTTTCAGAGCCCCCTGTATGGGGGAAGAAGGTAAAGGAACAGGATTTTCTCATAGTTTTATCTGTCCCATTCATAGAAACACAAAACTCTTCCCACTGTGTTCAGTGTTTGGATGGGATCCACAAAGGGCTCTGAAGATGTGAGGGCACCTCAGAGTCTTTCTTTTGGAATCCACTTTGTAAAGACAGACCCTGAACACAGCTGCTTGAATCACCTGAGCATTTTGCTTTATTATCCCATATTCCTTGACAGGAGGAGCTCTGCTGAGCAAGCCACAATAAAACCTGCTATCACCAACCCACACATTAAGAAGAAGGTTTTCTTGGAATCATGATAAGTTCAAATGTCTATATCTTCTTAGGATTTAAAGCCATTGTAGTTATAATTTGTTTATGGAGCCCACACTTTTTTAGCATGAGGAGGAGAAAATTATTTAAAGCAAGAGCTGAAACCTTCCATTATGGTGTTACTCAAGGAATCAGAAGATTTAAAAAAAATATGAATAGAAAAAAGCCCCACTGCTTTCAGGAAAAGCACAGCAAGGCAGTAACAATGGTGTAACCCCTGCCCCCAAAAGGGCCTGGTCTGATATGGAAGAATTGTATGACTGACAGTAATAACCAACTGAACCAGTTTGGGCCTGATCCTTGGCAAAGTGTGTAAATTTTGAGGAATCTGATAGCGAAGGAGTTTGTTTATGACTGTTCACCGGTATTATTTCAGCAGCTCAAGGCAATCACAGAACCCTTTGTGCTGCACCTTCTCCTGTCCTTTCCTTACACTCTGCCCTCCTTCTTGCTGCAGATGGAGGCAGAGCTGGTGCAGAAAGAGCAGAGACTGCTGAAGATAGATTTTCTGTGCGAGAACATTTCCGATCTGACGGACAGAATCCGTGCTGCGGTGGAGAACGGCAAGCAGGACACGCTGCAGTTCGCTAGGAGGGTAAGAAGGGCAGTGCACACTCTGCTTGCCAGCCTGTACAAAATGAAACAGTATCTGGGCAAGAGGTGATTCACTTGCAAATTACAAAAGTGGCTGGAAATGCTGAGAGGCGAATCATAAATTAGTCTTCAGAAATTACAGACATGAATAGCAACAGTAATACAGATAAACCAAAACTATTAGGTGAATGTCCTCTCTTTTAAAAAGAAAGTTGTACCATAAATGGTACCTTTCACTAAAGCATAAAATTAGTTCTTTCTGAAGCAGAAGCTTTGTAGGATCCTCCTTTTGCAAAAGTACTTAACAGCCTTTCCACAACAAACAGGTCAAAGACTAAAAAGAAATAAAGGAAAAATAAAGGAAGGCCGGGTAAATTCTACTCCAACAGGCAAAAAGATGAACTTGGTATCTGGCTCAAAGTTCTTTTGTTGTTTAGGTAGGGAGAATCACACAGGAAACTTAATTTCCAATAGTTTTAAAAATAGAATTATAGCTATTTGCTTTTAAGTACAAGTAATATTGTTTGGGAAAGACAAAAAATGCTCCCAGCCCCCCTATTCCTAATGAAAAAGATGAAAATTAAGCAGAACTGAGGGAAAGACGGAAAAAAAAAATGCTAAGTAATTAATGTAAAACAAGGCCAGGATAGAAATTTTTCTTAGATGTTAGGTTTGGCACACATGAAAGCTTAACAGTTTTTTATAATTGATTTTAAGCACACACAAAATATCATGGTTGTTAACTGTATTTGTGAAATTAAAGCCATGGACTAATAAACTGTAAGAATGGCAGTGTGCCAAAAGTTGCATTCACAAGTTCTCTGGCTCTCCCAGCTCCAGCTTGTCACTTAAAGAATATTAATGGATTTTTTTTTTGTTGTTTTTTAAAATCATTTGCAGTGAGACTCAAGGATTTCTGTCACATTCCTTTTGTTTGTCCCCCTTCCAAGGAAAATGTCACAACCCACAGCCCCTGCATCATCATTATCATTCAATTATATCATAGGAATTGGGCTTATTCCAGCTTTATTAGTAAGTTAATTGTGTATAAACTCAAAAAGAATTGGGATCCCAGGCCTTTGAGGGCTGGGGGAGTTTTGCTGTCCAGCTGAAA
This sequence comes from Cinclus cinclus, assembly GCF_963662255.1. Lineage (NCBI taxonomy): Eukaryota > Metazoa > Chordata > Aves > Passeriformes > Cinclidae > Cinclus > Cinclus cinclus. The sequence continues at coordinate 10,111,880 of NC_085049.1, forward strand.
AGGACAAGAAGCAAAGATTAACATGCTTTTCTTTTCTTGTATTGGATTAAATGTGACTTCTTGATCAGCCAATTTATTTTGTTCTAAGTGATCACAAAAATTAAATAATTTTCAAGGATTGAACTACTATTTAAAACCTTGTCAAGTTAAACTTATTTTCACATGCCTAATGCAACCCAAGTGTCATGCCCAGTGAGTGCCTAAAGGGAAGCCCTAACTACAATGCAGCTGTTTTGCATTCCAGACCAATGAACTGCAGAAGAAGATAAATGACAAAACCCAGGAGATAAGGGCTCTTTCTGCAGAGTTATCCATGAAGCAAGCACTTTCCATTAAACTCCAGCAGGAAATCAGACACAAAGAGCAATTTGTGATGACTGCTTCATTGATGATAAGTCAAGGCCTTCCCCTTCCTAAAGCAGAAAAGGAACCGTGGAAGATCCTACGCAATGAGAAGATGCAAAAAGCAGCAGCTGAAGCCAGAGCTAAAGTAAGTCTTGTCATATATTGCAAGAGCTCCAGGAGCCAGTGCAGATGGTAGTGCAGATGGTAGTGCAGACAGAGACAATTACTACAGTGGGTTTGTGCAGTTTTAACTCTAGTCTGGCAACAGCACTTGGAGCTGGTCATTGAATCTTAAGGAGTTCATACACTAAAAACCTCACCTTTGATTATTAAAGTGGAGTGTGTCACCATGTTGTGGCTGAAGGGCAGGGCAACCATCAGTGAAATACTGCTTTTCATTGGGTTTCAAGTTAAAGCTGCAAAAGGTGGAATGTGGGGTTCAGGAGAAGTAAGTTTAGTGTCTCCCATATACAAGATGCACTGAGCATCAGATCAGAAGCAGCAAGAAATCAGATTGCTGAGCAAGACACAGAGGGTAGGCAGAGCAGCATAGCAAACCTCTCTTGAAACCCTACCCTGCTGGACACTGCCTCTGTCCTTGAGATGGTCAGTGATCTCAGAGCAGAGAGCTCCTGCATAATAATAATATATAGAATAAGAAACTTCTGTCATGAAACTTCTCTTTATGCTGCAACTCAAGTTTCCTTTCAGCGCTATGGATAAAGGCCCACTCTAGTAACTGTATTCAGGAACAGAATTGTTCCACAGATGTTCTGTGCACAATTGCTACATCTTTTAAAAGTTCATCTAATCTGCTTTTTTGACAGATAAAAAAAGCATGACAGGCTCAAACTGTCTACTCTTTAAAAGGACAAGCTCACATCTACGTGGTCAAACCTCACACTTTCCTTTTAATACCGCTTCAGCTTTCCTGGCTTGCCAGGGATTAGACTAAGGGTGTTCCCTTTGTCATGGATCCCATCCACTGGCTCAGGAAAGCACTGGAGTTTTAAAGCACACAAGCCCTGTGTGACCAAGCTGTGTTTCTCTGACAGCACCCTGCAGAGGAGGAACAAGGTGCAGTGCCTGGCCATACCCCCAGTATCCCCAAGGAGGAGAGGCTCCCACCGCTGCAGCCCCACACGGCTCCCTTCAGATCAAGTGAGCCCAGCTGGAGTCTGAGGCATTTCAAAAAGCCTCCTGCAGAGCCATCTGAAATCTGAACAGACAGCACCAGGACAGACCATTACCAGCTGCTGGATCACAAGAGTCAGCAGCATTTACGCTGCACTGAAGGAAGATCTGTTGGTGTTCAGCCAAATTCCATACTGAAAACTAAGTATCTGTCCATGCCAAAGCACAGCTAACTAGCCAGTGATCCAGAATCCTTTCTCCTGGTATCCCAAATGCAGTGCAGTATTTCCAAGTGTCAAGAAAAGTGAGTGATCCTCGTGCTATCCTTTTTTTTTTTCCAGGTGAAGTTTTATTGCATCTGAGGGTATGTTATAATACATTCATTAAAAAGAAAATATTAGAAAAATCTTCTCTGTTATTAATATAATAAAAAGTACTGTTCTTAATATAATACAAATCACTTATACACATACATCAACATGGCTTTCTGCAGTCTGGGACTGGAGTTTACACTTGCCATACAAATTCTAATTATATTAGGAAAAATAATCCTTCTCACTATGCAGTCGCTGAGAAAGCTAAAGCTTCACTGATGGCAATGACAAGGGAGTGACCAGAACTTGCCAAGTTACTCCCAGGAACTGGATCTTTTTATTTCACTGGTAAGGAACAGGGAGCATCAATGGAAACTACTCAGAGAGAATATCAGAGATTGTTTTGACAACCTCCCAGATATACTAGACTTTAATGAGTTTCTCTAGTTGAATGGTCTGGAATTTTGTAGGTTTTTTTTAAATCCAATAAAGGCTGCAGAAATCCTGCATGGCACAACTTGGCAATTTTCTCTGGTAAATTGCTATTACCATTTTAAATTAATGTCACAGTTGAGAACTTAAAACCAAGAGCAAACAATATTGGCTCATTTACATACTAACAGAAGTTGAAAACAAAGGAATTTGCCTAATTCCTTTCTGAAGCTGAAGTTTGAACTGTAACACTAGAATTTGTAAGAAAGAATTATGTAAAACTGTCCAAGACACTGTTAAGATCAATTTTTAAAAGCTTTTTTTCTTATCCTATATTACAATATAGGATATCATAGGATATGTTACTCACAATATATTATACATATCTTAATAAAAAAACACAAACAAGCAAACCCCCAACACAATCTGCCACATGCACTTTAAGGAGATTATATTTTGTGTTAATTACAAAACTGAAAATATTAGAATGTGGGTCCAGAAGCAGAAGTACCATAAGATAACTGATACCACTACAAGGAATGAATACCTTTTCACTCATGCCTCACATAAAAAGTCATTTGTTATTCTTAGCTGCTTTACACAATCACACCAAGAAATCCTTTTATTAATCCAAGTGAACAGTTACTGGTTCTTGCAGCTGTACAACTGGACTGCCTTCTTCAGCACTGTCTTCTCAAAAGAAGTGACAATTTATACCAATTTTCACAGCGTGTTTTTACACCTGCTGTTTTTCCACTTCCTTGACCACTTCAAAATGAACCCACAGATATATATCAAACCTGGGGTTATGTCAAATGCATTTCCCTAGGATTTATCTAGAAGTCAGTAATTTCAACCTCAGTTTGTTGGACCAAACACTGTTCTGAGTAGCTCATGTCTGTACTGGCAACTACCCAAAACCACAGGTTATTTGGGAAACAACATTGCATTTAAATAAATACTTTTACAGAGGCACCACAGTTTGACAGCCTTCTTCAACAGCATGCTACTTCAGGAGTATTTGAGGTCCAGAAGTGTCATAGTGTGCTTGAGTGCTGTTTCCTCTACAAATCTTGCATTCACATGGTCTTGTTTTTCATATGGATGCATACCTACAAAAACACGGTGAGGAAACATTTACAAAATTGTACATGCTCCTGTACACTTACAGTCCTGCAGTCTATTAAACATCTTCATCTACAATACCAAAAGATAAGGCAGAATAGAAATGTGTTTTCATGCACCCAGAATAACTACAGCTTTCAGTAGTGCCCTCTGGATGCTCATCCATGGCAAAAATTGTCCTATTAGTGGGATGTAAGTTATAACCCACCCAGAGGGAAGCCTCTCTGGAGGCTGGACTTCCAAACTGGAGATCCAAACCCAGCTTGAAGCAAAGTGGCTGTGTTAGTGCTAGTGCATGAAATGGCCCAGGGTACATGCTCATATACTGCTACATGGTTTAACTTTTTTTCCTCCCCAAATAGGATGATACCTGTACATGGAGACTCTTGGCCCCTGACACTTTCCATCAGCAGAAAGACAAGTTTTAATTTAATTTAATGGAGTTTTAATAACTCAGTAATGTCAGTATAGGCAGGATACATCTGAGTGAGCATCAAAGGTAACAATCACTGGCCTGATCACTAGTACAGAATTAACATTACCTTGATTCTCTATCTCTGCAAGCATATTAGTCAGGTAGTTCAGTGGCAAAAACTCCACGGGGGAGAGTCTCTCAGGGATAGGCCTGCTGTACTGTAAGGGAGAACATTTCACCTTAGTTCACAAAGTCGCAGAGTCACACCAAGGTTTCAATGTTTCTTTACTGTGTTATAATCAACAGAAAGCTCAGCAATCTCAACACTGTCAAAGCATAAGATTTTAAAACAGCCTCTGTGCTCTTACCTGCCTGTTTCCCAGCTTCTCGAGCAAAAGTTTCACATATTTCCGTGCTATTAAATTTGCATTTATTGGATGATTCCAGTACTGGCGGACCTTTTGACCAAGAGCCTAGTAAGCAAAAAACAAACCCCAAAACCTGAGAACATAAACATGGGACAGTGGAAACTTAGAAAGAGGAAAAGGGAGAAAAAGCTGACACGAAATCCAGGCTGTAATGCAGTTGTGCTTTGCTTTCGGACCCTGATGACAGAGGTTAAGAAGTCATCATGTTTAGCCACAGAGCCTTTTGTGGCCTAGTAACTAAGAGATCACAATGTGCTCTCAAAATGTGGGAAATAAAAACCTCATCCTCAGTTGGTCTGTCCCAGTGCCACTGTCCCACTTGACATGTGTACTTAAGTACTAATTGAACCTTTATCCTTTACTGTGACTGATTTGAATCTATTCTTCCCCCAAGGAATAATGTACATGCCCCATTCCTCAAAGCTCCTTCAGGACAGGGATTCTCAGGCTCAGTCTTAAGGAACCTTGGACAAGCAGAACGCTGGCAAGGAAAGATACTGGGAATGTAAGTTTGGATACCATTATTCAGGTTATCATCCTGGAAACTGATAACATTGACTCACATTCCCAGAGCCAAAAGAGAGTCAAAACCAGGTTTCCCAAAGCTTCCAATCAAAGCAACCAATAAGCAAAAAAATAAGCACACACGGAAATTAACTCCACCTTCTGATATTTTCCCTGTGTAGATATTCCCCCCACTTCAGTTATACTGCTATGCAAACAGCTGTTCATTTTAGTAGATGCTGTACATTTAAATGGTGCTTAAATCCTTGTTTCTGACTAAACTGAAGTCATCCACTGCATGTAACCTGCTCAAAATAATCCAAGTCACCCCAAAATGACCCTTCTGGCAAACAGACTAGTCCTGGCATTTTTTCCCAAAGCTGTAAATAGATACAATAAAGCACTGAGTCTACTGTGCATAGCTAGCAGTAGTTGTTCCCTAAATCTCTCCCAGCTCAGCCCTTCACGTCAGAGCATGGTTGGAATGGAGTTCCCCACGCACCAGGCCCAGGGCTGGCAACTCAGGGGCCCCATGCTGACCCCAGCTCACCAGTCCTAGCCCAAAACAAGACACAGAGGACAAAGAACATCCTGTGGAGTTCTCCTCCTCTACCCCTTCTCAAAACTGCTGCCAAATAAAGAAGCCTTTGTTGGAGAAAAACCCAAGCAGCACTTCTGGCCATTTGAACTATAAGTGACAGCACATAACGAGCAAACAATGGGCAACTCATGTGGAGAAAAGCCTGTTCTGCAGTGAGGCATTCCCTGAGGGGAATCCCTGATGTTCCTCTGCTTGTTGACATCTTGTGCTTCCTCTGCAGTCCTGTGCTGTGCACTAAGAGCAAAAGGGAAGAAGTGCATCTCCCATTCGGCTGGGACATTTTATGGAGGACCAGTAACCAGCTTTTGTGACTACACAAGTCACCTTGTCAGTGGGTGAGACTGTGAGGTTTAACTGAGGGGAGATCTTGTAATTAATCCCTGCCACCAAGATGTGGTATGACTTTACAGTTTTCACTGTGCCAGCTGTTGAACATATTTTTTTAGTGTGTAGAACCAAACGCAGAGGTCACAAGTAAGACTCTGTGGATGCTAAAAGCCACACACAAAACCCCCAAAGACCCCCTTTAAACTCTCACTGCCTTCTGCAAATGAGTACTCAGTAGAACTGTGTCAGTCTTTAACTTCTGTAGGATACTGGACACTCTGTAAAACACTATGGACAAATCTATGATTTAAGTTATCAGGGTATCCTAAAGCCAAGGAGCAGCAGTTGGAGAAACTGTGGATGTTCTGGTTGTATTTGAATCTCGCTCTATCTGAATCATAGCCAAGTCTTTCATTGGTTTGACCCTATGCACAAGGAGGAATTTCCTATCAATTAAAAAATCCAAGAAATTACATCTAAAGCCATCAGTTACCTCTGGAAGCCTCATGACAATACTAAACTTCAGCTTTTCATTCTGTTCAGTGTCATCCAGATCTATAAGCAACAGGGGAAAAAAGCAAATCAAACAAAACAGTAATCACATAACAAACTTTCAATGAAATCATTCTGAATAAACATCACCCCACCAGTGAAGTGAAAATTTCAATTTAAAGTCGACTATTATTTACATTATTCTACATAAATAAGGGCTGTTATTTACATTTGTATCATGTGTACAAATGTATATCTGTATATTTGTTCATAACTTCACCATTTTATGTAACAATTTATACAGTAACTCAAATGCACTTTGACTAAGTACAACTCTCCAAATTTATAATATTTCCTTTATAAAGATCAGGTGCAGATTGATACACCATATTTTGTTGTCCCTTTTCTTGGACATTAGAGAAATAACACATCACTGGGCACAGCTGTCTCATGTTCAGCACCCCCTGGGCAGCTTTGCAGCCACTCTTGCCCAGCCTGTGATGCTGTCTGGGGCTGTTGTGGCCAAAGGGCAGGGCCCGGCACTTGGCCTTGTTGAACCTCACACAGCTGACCTCAGCCCATCAGTCCAGCCTGTTCACATCTGTCTGCAGAGCCTTCCTACCCTCCTGCCCAGCTTGGTGTCATCTGCAGAATGGCTGAGGAAGCACTCAATCCCCTTGTCCACATCATTGATAAAGATATTAAACAGGACTGGCCCCAATACTGAGTTCTGGGGAGCCCCACTGGGGACCAGCCACCAGCTGGATGTAACTCCATTCCCCTCCACTCTCTGGGCCCAGCTGTCCAGCCAGTTTTATCCCCAGTGAACAGTGCTCCCATCCAGGCCATGATCAGCCAGTTTCTCCAGGAGAATGCTGTGGGAAATGCTGTCAAAGGCTTTACTGAAGTCCAGGCAGACAACACCCAGAGCCTTTCCCTCACCCCTGGTCATAGAAGGAGCTCAGGTTGGTCAAGCAAGACCTGCCTTTCACAAACCCACATGGGCTGGGTCTGACCCTTGGCTGTCCTGCACACACCATGTGATGGCACTCAAAATTATCTGTCCCACAACCTTCTGCAGCCCTGAGGTCTGACTGACAGGCCTGTTCCTCTCATTCCAAACACAAAGCAAAAGCTGAGGACTGGATAGCAGACTGACTTCCTCACACACAGGCATGCACTTTCAGAGTCACAGAAACTCCTCATCAAATCCTATGATGATCTTTAGTATTTGCTTTCCTAAGAAGTCTCAAGTGGAAAAGCTACAAACTCAAATTCTCTTCACACAGATATTTCTTTGTGTGCTGTGGTAAGACCAGTAACATAGCCTGAGCCCTAATTTCCCCTTTCAGGTAAGCAACACCATCAGCTTCAGCCCTCACTGAAACAACACTCTACAAAGAGCTGAGTGTCCTGGGCAATAAAACCTGTGTCCAAGGGGAGTGGCTTGAAGGACAACACTCCCCGTTAGCTGGCTGGAAACAAATGAAACACCGTGTTCACTGTACCTTTCAGCAATTTCCTGACACACGTTTCTGTCAATTGCAAGACCCCATTGTCAATGTAGTGCAGGAGGGTGTGCAGAGGGAGACATCGAACACCAAGACCCAGGTGCAGAGTGTGAAAACCTATGAGAGAAACAAACTTGTTTGGTACAATATGTAGGTTTTTTCTGATTCTCTATTAGAGAATTGAATTATTCTAGCTAAAGCAATCACTTCGCTTGACTTCTGGTTGTTTATAGTTGGTGAGGAAATCAATTTATCAAGTCAGGTATTCTTATTTAGACATCCTTTATGTCCTCTCAAGTATAATCTTGTCAGAAATAAGAAAGCTAAGGAGATTGAATAAAACTCATTAGTCATACACTGTCACTAAACATCTCCAAGCTGTTGCCTTATATCTGATATCTTATATGTTGTTCTATTAATTTGTCTTTTTTCACCCTCTCTCCTCCTAATTAATGAAAACCCAAGGCCTCAGTACCCTCAGGATGTCATTGCCTCCCAGACAGTCCCACAGGCAGTGTGAACAGTTCAGCTTCTTTAACATCAGCCAGATGATGTTCTTGTTATCATGTAACACTACTGTGTGGCACCATTTGTGCCCACACGGAGGGACAAACTCATACCAAAAGCAGTTTCAACGACCAAAGACAGATGAGGAAATAAAACCCAGAAAGATTCAAACACAATTGGAAAGTATTAACATATTAAGATGTCAAGATGTCTTTCCCTAATGAAAGTAAGCAATTGCTTTGAAAATGCTGTAAACAATTATGAGGAGCTCTAAGAAATGACAGTCTACTATCAAGACCAGGTTTTCCACCAAGGCTAGAAGTAATTCCTTCAGGAAAAACTGGAAGTTATTAGCAAGGTAAGAACATGAGAAAAAACACTACCTGCTACAGGATAGGATTTTCCCATGTAGCTCTTCACACTGAAGTCCAGTTGTCAAAATATATATGAACAGAGTCTAAATCTTAGTTCTAAGATAAGACTGCATCCACGCACTCCACTGGAAACCTCTGTTAAGTTTTCTCTGTTTCTAGTAACTAGTGTCAGTTCATTTCACTTGTACAGGTTTATCAAGGGCCTTTCCCTCTATAACTGACTTGAATAGATGTCAATACTGCCAAAGCTAACTTGACACGTGCTGTGACCAGTGCTGTGGTGGGAGGAATTAAGAGCACTGCTCTCCTCGCTCATTATTAAAACAGCAAAACACAGAACTTACCAGGAGGTAAAGGCATGCACATGCCATTTGCTGCTTCCAGAATACGACTCATGATGTGGAACACTGCAAACTCTGCTGCACTTCCTCTCTCATCACTGTAGTTAAAAAAGTAGCAACACATTCAGAACCTGAGGCACCCACCCTCTCCTGGAGAGAGGGTCAATTTGCCATACTGGGAGTGCACTGAATCCTTTGGGATGAAGGGCCATGGGATGTTGCCTTGTTTACTGAGGTGTCTCAGCCAGCACCAGCTGCCTAGTGCTGCAGATACACAAAGTCTCTGTAGTGTCCCTGTCTCCTCCCCCCACTGATGCACATTTACAAGGCTCTTGGCAGAGCCTGGAATCAGCAGCAACAGGTAAAAGGGTGCTGGTGTAAGTGACCTGGCTTTTATAGGTGTTTAACACCCACCACCCAGTTTAGGACCACTCCAAAATCAGCAAGTTTGAACTCCAGCCATAACACAGCCAGTGTAGTTAATATTTACACTGGCCTAGAGGGGGCCAGCAGGATCCTTTGGAAGAGTAAATGACAGTAACATTGACACTGACAGCAGCGTAAGCACTGACTGCTCAGAGGAGTATTACTGATGAAGACCAAAATCATTACACCTGTATTTTAAAAGGCAAGCTGAAAACTGTAAGAAATCACTTGCTCACAAGCAGAAGACACAGGAATGAAGCTGGTATCTCCTCCAAACTTCTTTCATTATTCGATGCACCAGATTCAGCTAGAACAAAAAAGAGAAGACTGGATGTTTCCAGGAGCCTGGGTACAGCAGGCCCTTGGCCTTCATTCATTCCACACACCAGTTTATGTTAAAAACTTCTCATGGGACTCCTACTAAGTCTTCATTTTTTTTCCTCTAGGGCCTTAAAATATATAGTTATTAAAATTTGAATTGGAATTGCCCAATTCCAGCAGTTTAATGTGCTTCCATCTTATCAAGGCATCATGCAAGACATACAGCAACTCAACACACTTCTTGGAGACAACTGATTTCAAGCTCTTGCAGCAAATTCTCAAAGATTTGTTTGCCATGAAAGCAAAAACAGCACGTCCAAGTGGCTGAGCATTTGGCAAGGAACAGTCCCAAGGGCCCAGCAAAAGTGGATAACATTGAAGACAGTGGAATGTTCAGTTTGCCAAGAAAAGTCTGAAGGAGGAATCCCAGATCTAGTCCTGGCAAGGAGGAAAAATGAGACAAGAAAATGCCTCTCCTTATCTATTGAGTTCCTTCTTGTCCCAAGTGAAGTGAAACAATCCCTTGGCCCATGTTGTTGTTCTTCGTGCTCCCAAACTGACATCCACCACACACAGTCAGAATATACCAAAGCCACAAACCCTGTTCTCACTTGGGCCTTTCTCAGCTTCTGCAGCTGAAAGAGAAACCACGCACGGAAGAGTTGAAATACCTTCCTCATTGCTGTCATGTGTAACCACTTCCACATCTCAGTAACACAACTGAGACACTTCCTCTGCACCTTTTATCTCTGGCCCTCAAAGGACAGCAATCAGTCTATCCCAGGAAACTCAGGAAACTATTCTGACCCCTGTTCTGCAAAGAGATGCCACAAGAAGTTAGGAACCCTTTTCCTCCCTCCAGATGGTCAGAATCCAGGAATGCTTTTTCCCCACTCTCTTTTCCCCTCACAGGCTTTGCCCTCTCCATTGTCTGACTTATCACAGGCTCTGAGCAATAGAGAAACAGGACACATGGGAGAGATCCACATGCAAAGGCCAGAACTGGAATATTCAGCTTCAGTAATGTTCCTGAGTGTTCCTCTGTACCTTGGCCAGGAAGTTCTACAAGGTAGCACCTTTCCTATCCACCACAGCTTGAGCCAGGCTTGACAGCTGCCTGATGCAAAATAACTACCTAATACTTCTCATCTCCACACTTTCTAGATGCAGTGGAAAGATCCAATTTAATCTTCTAGGGTATAGCAAGTTTCCTGGAAAATGAGGGATTTCCAGTTTCTACAGAAGGGTCACAAGAACCACTCTGCTGCTGGAATGAATTTCACCTCTGGCCAGCACAGAGGGTCCAGCTAAGGCCTCTGCATCAGTAACTGCAACTGGATCTGAAGGATCAGTGTTGAAGTGAAGGTTCTTACAAGCTCCAAACCCATCAACTATTATTTGTGCAACACAAATGGTTTTCAAGAGTATGCTACTCCAGAATAAGTATTTTTTCTTAACAGCACAGCAAACTGTACAGCTTTCACAGAACACAGAAAGCTAACAACTTCTTAAGTCATAATCACCCAAGCTATCACAAAATACTTGCATCTTAAATACATGAATGTTTGTGACGTGACACCCTCCCTAACAGCACAACACGTTTTGGAGATCAACATCTACCCTTGCCATTGTAGAAAGTACATATAAAGATAACCCACACCTCAATCTTTTTTCCAGAATGTAACACACAAGATAATGTGCATGAGAGAAAGGCATCATTATCTGTCTGATGGAGGGAGCACAGGCAGCTTCCTGTCCAAGGTTAGCAGTGGGTTTCTGGGGCAGCCAAGTTAAGAGCTACGTGCATACCAGGGGAGGCCATTTTTCACTGAGTAACAGACACAAAATAAGAAGTTTTTTTGGGGCACATACATGAAGCCATTTCCCTTGGAGTGCTCTAAACTAATGAGAGAATACATGACCAACAGCAAGACAGCACATGCAGGAGGGCCTTGGCTGACAGTCCTGTCACCTTGTCTTGAACCATCTACAGTTCCAGGCAATGGTGCCAAGGAAACTGAAGTTCCCCTAAAGTAATTGGGAACCACAAGTGCTCTGTTGCCCCAAGGCATCACTCAGCTCCCTTGGCTGTTTCTACAGGAAACACTTCAAAGCAGTCAAAGAAAAGAACCAGGAGCAAAGAAGAAAAGAGAGTGAGACAAGGTCTTGCTGTCTTCCAGATCCCCTCCTGAGCAGTAGTACAGGAGACACAGTCATCCTCCTCCTCCTCCTGAGGAAACTCAAATCCAAATGGTGTCTGTTACTGTTTCTCTGCAGCTGAGCCTACATCAGATGACAGCTGGCCACAGACCTTGCTACTGTAGCAACTTGCAGAGAACTTCAGCAGTTTATTCAGGTCTGCCTGTTTCCAATGCCACAGGCTGCCTGCTCACCCTGCCTCCCCTTTCACTTGCTGTCAGGGCAGAAAACATCACACTGCTTCTGTAAGTCATTTCTCCCCTTTCCTGCCTCACTAACATGAAAACAGAGAGAAACATATGGAGCAAAGCTAATATAAAGTGATTGCAGAGGAGAAAGCTTGTGGACATACAATCACCACTGCAGGAGAGGAGGCACTTGGACTGGGAACCAGGCACGCTCCAGCTCTGCAGAGCTCCTCAGCAAATAAGGAATTCCCATTGAAGTGTGCTATTCACACTTCCCCACGTTACTTCTCTGTATACAAGAACACACAGCTCTCTGACAGCAACCAGCCTTTGCCTGTTGTTTCATAAGAAACTCTCAGTGCTCCCAAGTTTTGGCTTCTCTGACTTCTGCAATTGATTTACACAGTGACTACACACCATGGAGTCTAATCTCAGCCACTCCTGGGCTCCTGAATGTAATGCAAAATATTTTATTAAAGCAAACAGACAAATTTCAAGTCTCTTCCTGTTCCATTAGTTTCAATAGCTCTGCTACTCACTACTGATGGTACAGAGAATTATGGGAAGAATCAAATCAGTTCATTTCCCTGAAGAATTCTGAAACATTTAGGATATTGAAAGGTTTGAGACATAAGAGCATCTAATTAGGATGAAGGGAAATGAAAATTTAAAAATTAATAATTTCAAAAGATTTCCAAAATGTATCTAAGATGCACCAGCAGAAAGCAGAAGCAATTTTTAAAGGCAAGTTATCTTTGTTTATAGTAGCTTTTCTAAGAATAAGCCTGTCAACTGAGTTGAGAGAATTAGTCCTGAGAGTTTGCTTGTGAGGAGGGGCTGAGATTGGTTCTGCAAGATTTAGCCTACAATAATTTAGCCTTGCAGATCAAGGTTGAATAGATGTTTTCACATTTTTTATCTTCGTTTTTAATACAAATGAACAATCTGCTATTAAAAATTGAATAAAAGGAGAAAAAGTGTTCCACTTAGGCTTTTTCCAGCACCATGTTCAGGTACAAAGCTTTGGTTCACGTTGTACTGTCCCTATTTTAATCAGCCACTAGTTTTAGTTTCTTTCCTACACAGATACATAAAAGTTTGCCAGTTACCAGGGAAACAACTTGTGAAGTTGTCAAAGTGAGGACTGAAAAGTCAGGAAGAGCAGGGGGGCTGCAGCAGTTCAGAGAACACTGTGACATTGAGAGAACTACTGACTCACACAGGACTTTGGAGGTGATGCAGGCATCAGTAGCCTCAAGTAAGTGTCCCAAGGTTTTCATCCCTAGAAAACAGCACTGTGGGGAGTTTCTACTGAACACTGGGCAGGGATGGCACAAAGAGTAGGATTTACAGTTGCCATCCAAGCTTTTGAAGACTCTGCATTCTGCACTTAAAGGATATGATCCCGGGTCAGACAAAACCAAGTACAAGACTTCTGTGCACAACAGCTATGGTTTTTATAGCTTTTTTTTTCTTCTTTTTAAAGGTCTCTTAAGAAGATGAAAGACAGAAAAAGCAGAACTTGGAAAGCAAATTTTCACAGTAGTTTACAAAGATTTCTTCATGCAAAACTGTCTTCTGTCACATGCACAGCCCACTGAAGGCACTGTGTAGGAGTGGTGGTGATCCCTTTTTTTTGTTCCCCTGATGGCACTTTCATTATTCAAGTCCTGCAGCAATGTATTCTACAGGAAATGGAATGGATCTAAATGGATCTAACAGCCTTAAATGTCCAGGATGAGTTCCCATTTTATTTCTGGGAGTACAGAACACATATATATATACAATATATATATATATATATACATATATATATATATACATATATACATATATACACATATATATATATATATATATACATATATACACATATATACACACACATTTACACAGAACATTTATTTCTGAACATATTTGCACAAGCTTTAAATGAAGCCCTTTCTTCTGTATTCTGAGTGACTGCTACAACTCTTTTAATAATATTTAAATAATATTAATTTTCTTTATCAATTTATACAATATTAGGCTGAAAAATATGTTTAAATATCTTAAAAATAATTTCTTCCCACCAAATATATGCTATATACAACTGGTACACACCCAAGGACCTACAATCCAACAAATACACACTTGCTCACAATAGTGACTATGAAATCAAACTAACCAGGTTTGCAACGTAATCCAAAACTATTTGGTCAATCTTCTTTTTTCCAACATATTGTAGGTGTCTCATAAGGTGATCCTTCAGCTGAGCAACCATCTAGGAAAAAAAAAAGCCAACAATTTGTTGTCATTGGGCATCTTCAAAGAGACACAAAAGCTGCAGCAGGTGCAGGGTCTGATCAATAGGCATTGGCTCAACAAAACATTTCCCCATTACAAAACTCCAGTTCAGACTGAGATCCCAAGCTACTCCACAACCTTGCTAAACTCAGTAGCAGATGTGAATATTCAAATATTTGCACTTGGTGTAAATTTAGCAAAATTAATACTAAGTTGAACATTCCATGATACTAAAAAAGAAAAAGCTTACAGTTCTCACACCTCTTTGTGTAAAGAAGGCCTTAAATACGAACATTGAATTCTAAGAATATAAGTACTTATTATAAACAAATAAACCTGAGAGATTTTATGATAGAGAAAACTAGCACAAGTACAATTTTTAGTAGTTCCCAATAATCTGAGAACCAGAGTGATTAATGGCAATTTCAGGTTAAACATTAATTGTGACGTCATTAATGTTGGGTGTTCGTTAACATACAGTCCATGCCACTCCCTGCTCTCTCCTTTCTGAAATATTTGATGACCTCATGTAACTTCAGATTGGAACTCAATTCCATGCTGGCTCTTTTCTGAGAATTACTAAGCACCTTAGAGCAAAACTGGAGTAAATAAAAATCTCTGTCTCACAGAACTTATATGTAGATTAATCTCAGTGTGTCAAGACAGCAATATAGGTATGAGGTAGGCATAGACAAAGTGACCTGCTTTTTGGATCTGTCTGAATAAAAGGAGGGGAAGGAATGTAGAGAAGCTTCAGAGAATGAGAGGCAAAACTTGGAAACAGGGAGACAACTGCAAAGAAGGAAAATTTCCCTCAGATGAGAACAGAAAGGACAGAAAGTGTTGATCTGTTCTTCACTGCTGAGACCTTCTAGTGCATGCCAAAGAGTTAGTTGATTTTAAGAGAACAAGAGATAAGCCAAGATGTGTATTTAGACAGAGGAAGGACAGACAAGGATTTGAGATAGATCTGGGATTTATTGCCCAGAAGATGCTAAAGGATAGTAGATCCTTTAGTGAAAGCAACACAGAAGAAGAAGGGACCTCAGAACGACCATAGCAGTCCCAAAAGTGAGGTAGAAGGAAAAAGAAACAGTAAAAAAGGTGTTCATTTGAGAAGCAAGATCTTCTCTGCTCATCAAACTGGGAGAAGCTGGGTGGGGGAGGAATTTACTTATATATCTTTTAAAGGCATAAAGTAGTCCAAAATAACTGACAGATTAAGATAACCTCCCAGTCTCTAGCTAAAATTATACTGGGAAAAGCATTTTGAAAAAATCAACTTTCTTTTCCTGTTTTTCCCCTGTGCCTTATGATGACCTGCCAAGATAATATCATGACGATGAACTCTAAAACTTAGGAAATGCCATGTTTGCCCCACAGCTACCCCAGTGAGCTTCCCCTCAGCACGGGAACTTGGAAGGACACTCTTCATGCATGGGTGGAGCCTGTGCATCCTCTAGTGCACAATGACAAAAGCACATACCAGTCCCATGAGCAGCTGCTGCTGATAATCCTCCTCTTCAAAGAGAGGTACCAGCCTCGCCTCTGTAACAAACAGAGCAACAATCATTCAAGGACATGGCACTAGAGAAGTATCACAAAAATTCAACCAGCTTCAAAAGTACTTAGGAACAGACAAGCAAACAGAAGCTGTGGTTTGACCTACTCAGCTGCAGAACTAAAACACCAAAGAACCATGGACTGAATAAGAGAACTGAAAAATGGAAAATAACCCTTTGTCTGCCATCCACTTCTTCTCTTTGATATTTAAGTAAGAGTTATCACAGTGTAGTGACTCAAGAGAGCAAAGAGGCAGAGAGAACCTTCTGGTAACACCAGTGCTAATGTGCTACTTAGATCTTGTCTTTTACAAACAAACTCTAGCAGCTGCATGGGTTTTCCAAGGAAATGGCTACAAAGAAAGTAAATAGTCCAGGGAATCACCTCCCACTGATTCTCTCCCATGTTCTGGCTGCTTCTGTTACTCAGATTTGCAGACGATTATGAAAAGAACACAACTTCTCTAACTAAATGGAAAGAGATTACAGTGCCTACTGAAATTAATAACCTAACCTGTATTTCCTAATCAGTGCTTCCTGTCTACTAAAACAAAGAAAGAAAAACAATCTTCTATGTCATGATAAAGATAAAACCAACTCAAGATTTTATGGAACCAAATGCTGAACTCTTACAAAATTTTCACCTGTTTTTGCTCACCTTCAAATATATTTAAACCACCAGTAAGTAGCACAAAGACCTGTACTGCTGGATTTTAAAGGACTCAAGGACAAAGCTACAGAGAAACACTACACTGATGCTTGTTACTGGCTGGCAGCTATGTAGAAATTATCTAGTAACAGTTAAACATCTGACTTCTTTATCAATAAGCACCTTTGAAAAGAAGCTGAGGTTCACGAAGTTGATACAAAGTCTCTCAGTCAGAGTCCATTGCAATACTGAGCAGTGACAGGGATGACTGCTGTTAGGGGCTGCAAATGAGGACACTGAAAATTCTTGGTAATAAAAGGATGGATCAGCACTTAGATCAGCATCATGTCACAGCACACAGCAGCACTGATAGAAGGCATTGATGTGTGAACAGCAGGAACATAATACACGGCTAAATTCAGTTTTACTTATTTGTGACAGGGCATCAAAAAATCTCAAGTGTTTCTGGCCTAAGGAAATTCATTATGCCTGCTCTCTCTACACCAGCCCTAATCTCCTGCACAAGTTCTGAGGTTGCAAAGGCAGCTGGACTAAGTGGACAAGACTCAACAGTAACATGGTGTCATGGATGCTCTACTCCACAAGAAAAATCCTGAAGAAGATATCCTTTAGCAGACCAAATTTTACTGCTTGTGTTGTTAGATCCAATATGAACTAGGGACTTTATTTTCAAGCACTTCCTAGTCAGTACATGAAAGTTTTCTTCTCATCTTAAATCCTCAAACTCTTCTGTGCTGAAAACACACATAGCAACTGATTTTTAGCAAACAACAGCTGGATGGAAATATTCTAATAAACCTAAGTCTTACAGCTAAGGCCTACATCAAGAAAGGTTTTACTTACCAGAGTCCCAAGTGTCCAGATGAGAAAGCACCCTGGGGTTTGAAACAAAAATCAGTGTGTTTCATATGCAATACTCTAAAGGTTTTCATAACATCATTAAAAACTCCAAAGAGCCTTTGATCTTTCAAGGACAGCTAAAGAAATCTGAGAACAGTACATGTGACTAAATGCAGTAAAAATACTAGATAGCATTAAAAAAATTCTGTCTAGGTTGCATGAGAATAATTTCACATCTACCATAAATTCCCTAGCTCTAGAGGCCTGTATTTCAGATCATGCTGTAGTGATTACAAGGATTCAAATAATTGATTTTCACCAGATTAATCCTCTTTAAAGATATCTAATCAGATACCAAATCAATTAATTAAATGGCACATTAATTCCTCCAACATGCTTGTTCAAAACAAGAAGGGGTAAATCTAACAGAAACCAGTACGTACTTTTTGGCATTTTCAAAAATATTCCTCAAATATGCTGTGCTTCTTCTCTCCTCTCTCTGGTTTGTAAAGAAACAAAAATCCCAAAATTAATAAAACAGAAGACCAAAGAAAATACTCCCTGACAGAATGAAGATGAGAAATTAATTTGGTTTTCTCTTTGAATGGAAATAAAACACAGTGGGGCCTCATACCATCTTCCAAAAACCACAGGCACTTACACACATGTAAACCTCGTGACAATACAGAGCAAGCTCTGCTTTTCTTTAATTTCTTGCATTATTTTAAGACAACAAAACTTACAAGCAATCACCTTAGGTGAAATGACTGCCAGTCTTTGCACTTCTGATAATCAGATTACCATTTATTTATCTTCAAATTCAACATGGCAACTCATCCATGCTTGAATTGCAAACACCCATTTGAGAGGCAGCTCTGGAGAGTTCCAGTGTCTCAGCTCCAGTACCTCTCACTCACCTCTTCTGAAAGGTTATGCCATTCTCTCCTGAGCATTTTACTGTGGTAGTGCAAGTGTGGCTCGGCATACTTCACACTCTCCAAATTTGAGTTGAGTTTCTCCCAGAAGCCTTTGGAGTTTTGGAACTGCAAAGTGTTGCAGAGAAAGCATGAACACAGACTGCCCTCTTAAAGAAATACCTCATCACCCTCCCACTAAGTGACTGCAAAGACATGTGATTAATGTAAAAGCAATCTAAGTGGAAAAAGTTAAACCAAAGCAGCAAAACTAATTTCTCTTGATGGAATGGCAGTGGTAGCACTTACTTGACTTGAGGTCAAGATTTGGTGCCTAGAAAGAAACAAGTATTTCTGGGTCACAATTCATCTGACCTATTTACATGCTTGAGATGGGAAGAACTGCACCACAGACTACACTGGCTATATTGTCTAGACTTTCCTCTGACTGTAAAAAGAGCCTTAAGCTACTAACTTAGATGAAAATGTTTATATGTGGTCAAATAAATCTCATTTCAGGTTTCTAGTAGTTCCAAATAGAGGAATGCCACCATGGCCATGACAGCAGCAGGATGCCACTATTTTCAAGCTGCATTAATACTTAGATTGCAAACAACCATTTACCAACCTCAAGTAACAGTGCTTCATCCCAGAAAAGAAACAAAATCCAAAATTTTCCATAGTAATTCTGAAGCATTTGACTCTAATGCTGAAATTAATTTAAACTCAGTGGTGAACAAACAGGAGAAACAAAATCTAAACAAAACCAAACCAGTTTCCTGAGCTAGTTCTTGGACTGGGTATACAAATTTGAAGCTGCTGTTTATAAGGGGGGTAAGACACAATCATTACTGAGGAAGAGATGAGATTAAGGCAATTCTCTTTGGCAGTTTAAAAAAAAACAAGAGATGGCATGAGCTGTTCTTGCCCCTTTTAATATACATTATCTCCCAACACAGACACTACAGCAACAACATTTGAATAAAGACAGCTTTGAATTCACAACATTCCTCCACTTCCACTAACATACTGGGTTTTGCTCTCTCCTCTCAACTATCCTACAATAAAAATAACCGAAAAGGAAAACTTCAAAAGGAAGAAACCACTTCCTACTATAAACTAGAATTTGTCAAGGAAAATAAGTTTCGAAGACTCAGTCCTGCCAGCCACTTTCCTCTTGCTGCCAGTGCCTATTGTCACTTTACATTGCAGCTGCAGCAGAGAAAATAAATCTTGGGTTTTGCTTCATATTAGTTATATTTAGCAGCTGCAAACTAGGATCATGTATGGCACCATATGTTCACTGTGTTGGACCTAACTCATGAGATCTACAACCTACTACTGCAGAATGTTACCTAAATGTTACCAATATGAAACTAGAGAAATATTAAATACAGCATAAGGGCATCATCTAGTGACCAATCCATGCAACAGCACTACCACTGCAAAACTCTGTTCAGGACACACTGGGGTTGGATATGTGGCAAGACAGCAATTTTCTTTCATATGTTAAATCTCTAACAAGAAGTGGTAGACTTGAGTGTTGTCTGCTTTTAATCCCAAAAAAGATGCATTGTGTTAGATCTCATTAAAAAGTCAAAAGTTTATAGCAAAGGATTTTTTTCAATTAAATCTATTATTTCTTGAGGATTGTCAGGGCAAAGACTAGAAAAAGAAGGCTTCTTCATCTTAGGTGTTTATTTGGGAGACATTTCTAGAGTCAAGAATTAACACCTAAGCATGACACCTAAAAGACATTGTATTACTACAAGTCAAGCAAGGCCTTACAATCCAAGTTTGCCAAGTTTGCAATCCATGAAAAGCTCCCCTGAAGCCTTTCATAAGTGGTGGGTTTTTAACTGAATATAGAGAGCTCTCTGCAACACCCCTTGGAAAAGATGTGGGGTGACAACAGCTTTCAAGAGGCCCATGTCTCTCTGGACTATAGTGCTTTTTCTCCCCAGCAGTGATGGCATTCAGAGAGTGTTGTAAAACATCACTCTGCACCCCAGGGGCTCAGTACAGCACAAGTGAGAAACTCTTTCCTGGTGCTCTGACCAGCACCAGGATTTCTTGCATTATTATTTTCACTCTTCCCCTGGACCTCCTACTATTTTCTCTATTTCCCTTCTTCCTCCTGCCTTCTCCCTTTCTGCTTGAACTTATTTGCACCCTTGCAAGTTTGGTTTGTGATTAAAAAGGGGAAGGGGGCAGAATTAGACTTATTAATTGCAATCCTTATGTAGAGCTATTGGACTAACTGTACCCCTTTCTCAGTATATCTTCATGAACAGGAATTTAGTGATAAAAACACCTGATACCCAAAGAGCACAATTTTTTAATGTGAATATGGACATAGGGCTTGAGAACTCCAAAAAGCTTCTCCAAGTAGCAATTAAACATTGTTTCCCTGAAATGCCATAAAATCTCTGCAACAGAAATACTGCTTGCATAACCAGAACTGTCACCAGGGTCTGACTCCTGATGTCAACAATATGCACAAACTGAAACACCATCTGACCACTTAAGTTGTGGTGGGTTTGTGACACTGGTGTGGTGCAAAACAGCCAGAGCATAAACCTCAGCCTGTGCATTAGCATCTTTGTCCTCATGCAAGAGTTAGAGCAATTTGCCGTCAAAAGTAGCAGGAAATATTTGTCTTTAGCTCAACTCTGACCTTTTCAATCTGTTTAGGTTTCAGACAGAAATAGGAAATGAGTTTCACAATCAGGAAGTATAGCTGCTAAAGGCATGTGCCCCCAGGGGCTTGAGGTTCAATCTCAGACAAATTAAAGTCCTGGTCACTTTGACATCAGTGAATTACAGAGATTATCTGCACACAAATTTTCTCAAGATCTGATTTTCCCAGGTGTCCCAGTTCTCAGGGCAGCCTTTCCAAGCAAAGCATGCAAAGCCTGAGTCCCTGACAGCAACCCTATGAATCTGTGCAGCACAGCTGTGATGCACTGCTGCAGAGTGAAAGAGCAGTGGGCAATTTCACTGCTTTTAAAAGGTTTTAGGAACAGTAATGCTTTATGACTAATTATAAGCACATCTTTAAAGAGCTGCATGGAACAACCTTGTCATGTATCCAGAGTCTAATCCTAAGTGTTGCTTGCGTGTCTAAACTCCTCATTCTTCCCATTACCTCCCCACAACAAACTGCTTATTAAAATTCTCTTTCAGATTTTGTAGGGGGGTGCTTAGGAAAATTTCAAGAGTTTCTCTAAACTGGTGCTGAGGGAGTGGAATTGGTAAGATGGGAAGAATCATTCATGTTGTTTTCAATGGAAAGTACAATTTCCTACCCAATAGCCTGTTCTTTCCCCATACAGCCCACTGCCTTTTCCAGGCTGTGCAAGAATCTGTCTAGATTTAGTGGCCAAAGCCTTGACATAAATGCAATCACAGGATGCTCTGGACAAAACAAAGTGAGAGGGTCACGAGCCATGCACACCAATGGCAGCACAATGAAATAGCCCTCAAAGTGGGCATATGTAGACAGAGCAGAAATCCTGCTTGCCTGTTATGCCACCTTCTTCAGCTACCAAAGTGATAAAGTGAAGTGGTATCAATCTGATTAACAAGAATTAACTTGTGGATAATCCTCCCTGTTGAACAGAAGTGTCTTCAGAAAGGGGAAAAAACCCACCATCTTTGAGTCTGATTAACTGATATTTTAGTAAATGCATAAGTGATTTCCAACAGGGCAATTTTATGTTCACATCTACTTTGGAAAGTTGTGACACTGCTGCATTAATATTTAGCACACCTCCAACCCACAAAAAAAGCAGCTACTAATCTCCACATACAAATCTGGTTTTATACTGGAACTTACCTCTAACACAGGCAGAGAAATAATGTCTGTGGCACATATTACTCCAGGGACAAGCTACAAATGCAGACAAATTATTTATAATCTTATAATTTAGCATAGAACATGGGGCTAAATGAATCTCCATCACCTATTTCTTCTGTGAAACTAGCTAGCCAGCCAAAGCTGTGCCCTTATTTTTTAAAAAATGACATATTACAACAGTGTCACAGCAGAAAAATTAAGACACTATTTGTTCTAACTGTAAAGTCTTGCTTGAAGTTACTTTACTTCTGCAAGCTCACTTATAAATCTTTACTGATTCTGTTTGTCCTGGAAATAACTGCATGATTTTGTTGGTTAAATGTGTTCTGTGTTCATTATAAACCTCATATGATAAGGAATAAACTAATACTTCATTATGAAAACTGATATATTTAACAATCAATTTAATTACAATATTTCTTCTTTGTTTTGCAAATGCTTTTATTTGTTGACAAAAAATTTGACTTATGGAAAACACCACAAAGGGTAAGACTTGGCAAATTAAAATAGGCATAAAGCACAGCCATAAAGGTATCAGTTTGGACCATAGCTATGAAAAGGTAAGACACACAATCTATAGGCTGTACTAAAGGATTAAAAAAGAGACCCTCTAGCTATTAATTAAAGTACCAGCTGTTATCTTACCCCAATCCAGTCATGCAGTGATGTGTAGGGCAGGAGTTTATCCAGGTTCTGAGTTTCTGGACACATTCTGCAGTGCAGGGAGGCTGAATGTAATGTAAAAAGATTTGTAAGGGCAAAACCGTATAATCAATTAACAAGAATAGGCTTCAATGTTCCTTATCTGACACTTTTTTAGGGACAAATCCTGCTGCAGTCTCTGAAACAGCTTCCTCCATCGTGGAACTGGTCCCATTCTGTGCACAAAAGGAGGAAGAGAAGTCCAGATGGCTGCAGGGCTGGGTCAGCTGCTTGGCTACAGCTCAGCACTGCGGGGGTCCTTTGTACAAAGACTCTGCACTGGCTAGACTGAGAAGCCAGCTATTAGAAGAGAGTATCATAATATGCCAAATGCTTTTGAAAAAATGGTTTTGGTTACAGCTAGAGGAGAATGGAGCTGAGTAACCAATCTCCAGACACCTAAAACAATGATAAATCCATTTGTTCCATTAGACAGAAAAACGCATTTCAAGTTTTACTGCCAATATGAGATTTAGACAATTTTGAGATGTCTATGTATCTTCTAAAATACTGATACTGTCTCTTAATGCCACAAAATGCAGGTTAGCTAACACAAATCATAATAAAAAAGTTCAGGAATAAGAGTCGGTTTGTACTGCCATGGACTCTCCTTCAGTGTTAACTGGAATAGGCAGGAAAACTCAGTATGCAGGAAAAGAAATACCTACCAATGATAAATTCTTGAATGGGGTCGAAAGAATGACATGTTGACAGGTTCTCAGAAATCCACCGAATAATCTGTCAGAATGAGAACAGGGAGCTTGTCACATCTCTCTGTTTAAGCAAGTGTTGTAAGAGCGTATAGAAATTTTGCTTTTGGTAGTAACACTTTGCATGGAGTAGTGATTGAGACACAAATGTTTTCAGGACAGCCTGGACCAATAAAGGAGTTTAGGGAAGCCCAGCTGATGAGCCTCTTGGCACTGCCAGATGAACTGGGACTTCCCTTTGGCTGATACCATTCATACCCTGCTCCTGCTTTGTAGAAGATGTCAGTCAATGGAAAAAAATTTAGAGGCGGTTCTTTTCCCACCTGCATTTCCAAGCCTTCTGAGTGATGGAAATAGAGTAGGGCACAATGCAGAGCTGCCAATCTCTCACAGTCTTGTTTGCTCTTCTGTAGGAACTGCAGCAAGGCACTGTCACTGATGCTCACATCATACAGACTTCCTGCGTCGCAATCCAGGACTGCTGACACCCATGGGGACCGGATGGAACACTTTTGTAATGTGTCAATTCTTGCATTCTCACCTGAAGAGCATTGGTTTGAGAACAAAAAGGAGTAAGAACATAAAATCTGCCTACTATCAGTATTTCTCTTAGGACTCCTTGGCCCCCAGCAGTAAGAAAGAATCTGCCTCTTGCACTGCCTGCCCTGGTATTATGCTGTTATGAAGAGGAGTAGGAACGGCGTTGGCTCCATGAAGAAAACAGATAAGGAGTACAGTCCACACTCAGTTCTCTCCTTCCCTACTGCTGACACAGAGGAGGTGCAGAGATTTGAGGATAACAATGCTGCTCCAAGGCAAATCAGAGTACATGTGATGGAACAGAGCAGAGCACAAAGACAGTAGCACAAGTTCAACACCATAATTAGCACCTACAGATACTGCTTGTGCAGGTCAGAGCTGCTCACATGCAGAAGCATGATACAAACTCCTGTTGGTGGATCTCTTGCCATCAATCCCAATGGCCAGAACAGGAAGGTTCTATGACTATTCACCGAAGCATCAGACCAAAACCATTTTATTTATGCTAGTACTAGTGTTCACCACTACGGTAGCATACAGGTACTGTATTTCAGACCCTTTGCATCAGAGAAATCAGGCCCACAATCCAGCAGTGATGTTTCCCACTCATTTTTAGCAGGACAGTATTTCATTATGCATATGAAACAGGTACTAGCTTCCTGCCATGCTGCCCTTGCACCCAATCAGAACAACAGATTTCTGTTTTTAAACAAAGGCACCCCACTTCCTAAAATAAACCACTTCCCACAAAGACGTGTTTGTTGGAAATGAAGTAACATGCATCTCAGATGAGACTCTAAATGAAATTGCATCAGCCTGATCAGGTAAAGGAAACACAGATTTCCTTTCCCCACACCCTCCAAACACACACATTTAGAGCAACTCAATTGGAGGAAGGAAATGTAAAATCAAATTTACATCTCATGTGAAATTTGAACAGTGGAGGACCAAGAACCATGGGCAAAATTGAGGGAAGGGAAATTATGAAACCAAGGCAGAGAATTTCAAATCCAGTGAAAGGTCTTCTTCCATTTCATAACAAGCAAGAAGTATGAAATACATAAAATATGAAATGCCAGTTCAGCTTCTCTTTCTAAAATGGAAAGTACCAAAAATGTCATTCTTATTTTTTCAGTACCCTTCTTTTGTCAGAACACTGTGCAATAAGGAAACATAGAGAAATACAACTTTCATGTAAAGAGATATGAACAAGTTTCCACAACAATGAAATTACTTAAAGCAGTTTTACTATACCTGTCAGAAATAAACTATAGCACAGCAGGTCAGGATGTTGAATGTTCAGGAGGTGCAGGAACTGGCCAGGCAAATAAGCAGCCACATAATAGTCTATTTAAAGAAACAACAGTAGTCAATTTAGCACTTGATCATTTATTTGCTCTAAGAGGCTCTTTCACATGATTCTCAACTTGGCCCACTTCTCTGTGAGGAATTGATTATATCTAAGAAATATAAAAGGAGTTAATTAAAAGCTGCTGTTGTATGAACACAGGAAACACTAGCAGCATATTTGGGTTTCCAGGAGAGGATTCAAGAAACTTGAGATATTCAAGAACTCAGCAGCTGGTGTCCAGCAAAGACTCTGAGACAATTTCAGAGGAAGCTGTTTACTAATAGTGAGGCACTACACTATCAAATACCAACTACAAAAGGCAAGCAGAAGAAAGGCAGCAAAATAACACTGCTACCTAAATTCAAGAAAAAAAAAAAAACCTTTCCTTCCAGAGAAGAGTTAGCCATTTGTCTCTGTACTACACAGAGAATGGCAATCACACAGGAAAGTAACACAAGTAGCCTACCAAGATTCATAAAAGCCACTTCCTTCAATTGATGAGATTCTGTTCTTTCTAGAGAAACTGTAAAAGTTTTGTTGTAACCTGGGGAAAAAAAAAAAACTTTAAAAATCTCAAACAATAAACACCATTTGTTACAATCCACCTATGATTTTATGGCTAGAAATTTCAGCAGTGGCCATAGACCCAAACAGGGATATTTTGGAATATGTTTTATGGAATTGTTTGCACAGACAGATTTAATCCATCCTAAACAGTGTTCCTGCACACAGAGTAGACTGGTATCTACACAATGCAGTTCTTTAGTGTGTGAAAACTAGCCATGCACCTCACAGCCTACGTTTGTGTTTAAAGAAGCAGTCCATCCCAGAGCAAGCTTGTGTAAAAATACCTTTCCCCCAGAAAAACCCAAACTCAAATCCTTTATATAGCTGTGTTTCGCATTTTGGTGATCCTTCAACTGCTTTAAAGCATTTCCACTTTGTTTATCTGCATGGTCTATTGCTGTAACTTAGTTCAGCTCAGTTTATACAAAGGCCAATTTCAGACCTGCTGTGTTTGCATGGGCTTTGCATCAGCACAGCTGTTGTTTTAATCTAGACTTGTACCCCACACTTCTGGCACCCAGTAAGAATGACACAATGCCCTCAGATTCCCTCTATCTCTGAGAAATACTGAAGATCTTAGTACCTAATGGTGTCAGGATCAGGATGCTATTTAACAATGCATGGAAATTCAATATAGGATCCACAGTTTACAGGACTACCAAGAGAAAAACTCACCAACAGCAATGCTACAGACGGAGACGTGTCAAAAAATACAGTTTTTCACACAAAATATGATTGAAGTTAGCTTGCAATGAGTCAGTATGTTCACCATCACTACTTTGTCACTTGCCAGCATGAGCACATGCAACCAGCATAGCAGAATTCAACTGCAACATCATGACTTCTCTGTTTATGCTGCAGTGACTGTTTTAACATGGGTGGGAAGCTTCCAGCCAAGATTACAGAGGCTGCAGAACAAACTGAATTCTTTAAATGTCTCCAAAATATGGCTTATGGACTCCAAATGTGAGTTATGGACCAAATATACCACTGCTTCTGTGGGTCACTGCAGGACCATTATTAAAATTCTCTTGTATAACTGATGAATCTTACATGAACCCACAAACAGCTCTGCACCAAACACCTTCATTCCATAGAGGTAATTTCAGACTTAGCTAGTCAATGTCACCATATTTATGCTCAGTTTATTTCTAGTACAGATCAGGATGTACAAGGGCCATGGTTGGCTCCAAGCAATCCAACAACTCTCTGGCTACACATCAGGTGTGTCTGGAGAAATCAGCCCTTCACAGCAGGACAATGCACAGTATGTCACAACCAAAAAGGATTTTTTTCCAATTCATTAATGCTTTCGAGAGCACAAAAATCATAGTTCACTCAATCCCACAATATTCCAGCAGCAAAGCAACATGTATGTGTAGCTCTGACATGTGAGAAGCAGCCTGACATAATAAAGCAAACAGTTAAGGTAGAACAGACATATTGTGCACTTGAACACAGTTACTCCATACTATGCAGCTTCTCAGTTGAGAAATAATTTGCCTCTCTGCCCATGTATCACATAAGAAAGTCTTGATAATCAGTACTTTCAATCTGATTGGAATAAAACAATGTCCTTTGTTATTTTAAAACATAAACAAAGGTCTTAACTTTAAGAGCTAGAGCACCACTTAGCTACTATTCTTAGAGTCAGTGGGTGTTGCACCTCTTGCTGTGAAAATGACATGTTGAACTGGAATTCTAAACAGATATTCAAGCTAAGAGCTGTTGGCTCTACTTCCCATACAAATGCCTTATGGCATAAGTACAACACACCTGCAAGCTCCCACAGATTTCATTGATGTCTGTGCTCAGCACACCGGAAAGTCTGGCTAGAAATAAGGGCCCAAATTAATAACCATTTACAAGGCCACTGGTTTGAAGCTACTCACTCAGCATCAGGCAGGAAGTCTACAGCAGAAAAGTCAACTTTGCAGCTAAAGGCAGCTGCTGTCTTTAAACACCCACCACAGTAGTTTATTGTCTGCAGACTTGGGTAGTTATTTGTTTTGAAAGGCATTCTGTGACTGTTTCAGCACACTGACATTTTCCAAAACAATATATAGTAAGTTAACAAGGTAGTCTTACCTTTATGTAAAAAATAAATGGAGTATATGATCTCATGAGGAATGTCAGAGACTAGACTACAACACACACACAAGCCTCCTAAAATGACAAAACAGAGAAAGAAAATTCACTTGTCCAGCTGAACATCTAGACATCTTTAGACTGCACAAAACCAAATCAAGACTGTTTCAAATTATAAACTAAAAATAATCTCTCGAAAGAGGTGAAGATTACAGGAGTATCTATTATGGGCTCTAATCGTCATCTACCTAATGAAATAAAATCAAGAAAGAACAGAGGAAGCAATCTGGCATAGTGGAAACCTGGGTCCTGTCATGGCCAGTTCTTCCCTTTAGGAGAAGTACATTTTACCTCTTCCCAAGAGAAATCATGCCTACAGCCACAAAACTGATCAAGCCTTTCTCTCCATAGGCTGCCTCAATCCAGATATTTTGTGTTCAGGAGCTGTCAGATATGCTCAACAACATACCATTTCTTTGCTTTTCAAGTAATCTCATATTGGCAGCAGCATGAATACACTACCAGAGCTTTCTCACACTAGAAGTGATAGCCACTTCTCCCCCTTCCAGCCCAAAGAACTGCTAATAGAACCTATTTTAGGAGAGACATCAGTCCTTCACACAAGTTTATTTCAGTCAGGTACTGCATACAGAGTTTCTCACTCCCAGAATAATTTTACATCAGACTGATCCTGTTTTAACCCCACTGGATGGCAACCCTGCTTTCATCTCTTATACTTTGGCATTCATGTTAGAAACGGCTTCCAAACCACATAATCCCAATACAGTTGGGAAAGCTCGTCCACAAATATGACTGTTTACCTTTATTGAAAGTTTATAATTTTAAGGAAGAAAATAAAGTAACACTAATATAGGTACTGTTCCATTAAAAATAAAGGCTGTGTATACAAGTTATGCAGAAAAGGTCACAGTATGGAAAAAGCAAGTTACCCAGTTACTTTATTTGATTAAATGCCTCAGTATTTCACACCACAAGGCTGTACCATAGCTGTGATACAGATATGGCTGAAACAGTTCACACTTCCATCTTCTAGGGAAGATAACTGTTTTCTTAAGATGCAGTTTTTCTTTCTGCTTATTCTTAGCTGACTGAATACGGTTTGATACAGTTTTGCTTGGATATTTGAGTCTTTCAGACAACAGACATGGCATTTTGCCAGATTACTTGGCTTCTTTCAGATCATGCATAATTTTTGAAGTAGCAGCATCAGGACTCACAAGGAAGACTGGAAAAGTTCCAGCAACCCACTGGATTGCTGTTTTATTATCAACAGCTCCCTTCCAGCACTGCAATTCTTTTTCTTGTATGCTAGAGTCCTCGGTGTACACTGCTCTGTAAATTGCACAACATGCAGGTGTTGTTCAGACTGAAGTGTCAGTGGGCAATGTGCAAGCTGACCACAGAAACGGCAGATAAGGGAGACTATAAATAGGATGTGCATCTTTCAACAATATTGGCCCACACGTCAACAAACTCAACTACAAACAACTGGAAATGACAAATGGTGCTTTGTTAATACAGACAGAAACAGGGCAGCCTCAGACCAGCAGGTGTCCAAGCAATGTTACATCTGCCACAGTCCTGGCAATCCCAGTAGAGCAGCCAGAGACTGAGAATACACCACAGACTCCTTTCCTACCCTTAGCAGAGCTCTCTGCTAATTAGAGTTGGGTTGTGCTGCTGCAGGGAAAGCTTGTTAGCCTATTGCACCTGTATGCAGAGCCAGGTCTTCCACACTACCCGTTTCAAAATCGTTTGCAAACAGTAAAAGCTGTAGCTGAATGCCTTGAGGTGAGAAGATGCGTGTGAGGATATGCTTGGATGGACACTTATCTTTCCAGAAATAAAAAAAAAAAGATCTTAACCACTACAGTTAAAAAAAAAAAAAGAAAGAAAAAAAAGAAAGAAAGAGAAAAGAAGGAAGAATTTAAATATTAAGTTCTACTCCTACTCAGGAAACAGCAGTTATAACTCTGGCACTCAACCAAGTCACCCCACTGAGACTGTAAGAGTCACCTATGATATGGAGACATTAAGTTTTCCCTAGGAAACTTTAACTACAAATTCCTCATTTCTGTTCAAGCAAAAACTCAAGATATGAGGCTATAACAGCATCTCAATACAGCACCCAAATGTCACAACTCAAATATTACATTGCACCAGGGCATTTTGTCTAGTCGTACTGACTTAGGAGGAACTTGCTTCACTTAACTTCAGCTATCCAAATATCTCTCATTCAGAATCCTATTCAGCAAACAAAGAAATATTAATGAAACATCCTCTGGAGATGCCTATTTCTCTCTAGAAACATAGTCTAGATGGCTAAATTTCAGGCAGATAGTTAGGTAATGGTAATCCAGTGTCTATGACTCCTTACTGCCTACATTTTTTTTAACATTGAGCAAATTTAATTGAAAAATATTTGTAAAGCACTAAGAGAAAATGTAACAGTGCAGTGTTTAATAACCACCGAATTCTGGACATACAGAATTAATTCTGAGACTGGAACTGCTTTTTTTCCTCAGCTATTCAAGAATTACGCGAGGGTTTTTATCTGGACAGATTTGCTGTGTGTGAGGTGCAGAAGTCTGAGAAAGGAGAAGTGATTTCATTCAGAGTTCAGATTGGCAGTAGCCAATACCAGTTTTATTAAATGGGAAATTGCAGTTTGAAGTTTGCCAATTATGCTTTGCCAGGGATGTCTGAATAGTACAAGCAGGATAGTGGCACTAATATCAGAAGTGTGCTAGCAGTCCCACAGCAGGCACAGTTCACACCACAAAGAACTTGCAGTCCAGTTTTTCAAATCACCACTGAGGCACAAAAGGGAACCTTTAGTGTAATTACCCACAGTGTTCTTCAGCAACTAGATATGGTTTTAGCACCAAAATAACTTGCTCCAAATTGTTAGTTACCTGAAATGGGTTGTAGAAGGTAAGCCTCAGTTTTAAACAACATTCAAAGAAAAGACACATAGAGTAATCTAATACAGCAAGTGCAATTGTCAAATTATCTCTTTTCTAGTAAGTGCAATGAAAAGCATCTCTGAAAGGTTCCACACAGGCTTTAAATATTGTGTCACCAGACAGAGGAAAAAAAAAAAAAAAACATTTTCTTTCACAATAACTAAACAAGAGTCTTGTTGGAAGATGACTGATTTTCATCCTAAACTCAAGGAGGTGCTTCAATCTGAATAAACCCCAGAGGAGTAAGGTTTAAAAAGTAAGCATATCTACAAATTGATAATATTTTCCATTACTGGACTGGCTGTTTGTATAAGAAATTGTCTTGCTAACAGAAAGAAAGACTAATCTACATTTGAAAGACAGAAATTTGGTATTCTCTTACTTCTAATTCCTTCCCTCTAATTTTTATAAGCATGCAGTTTGCCTTGGTAAGAAAAAAATCCATGTAAGGAAGCTGTATTTCACTTGATTTGCACTAATGGTTATTTCAGTGCAAGTGGCAGACAGCTCAGCAGTTCACTGGTGTGCACAGCAGGCCTGGGGGAGTGACATGTGAAGCCTCTCCTGCAACACTTCCCTGTACAACTCTGCTGATGACTCAAAGGTTAAACAGGCACCATCTCTGCCTGCATGGTCTAACTCAGAAGCTGAAAACAGCTGTGATGAACAGATACCCCTTGAGACAGTTTTTAATCCAAAAAAAGCTCATGGCATACATTAGGATGGAGGGAGACTCCAAAATCCTAAAGGTTTAAGAAACATTCTAGTTTAAGTTTAAGGAATCATGTATGTGCTAAACTCTTGAGTAGCACATACCATGTTTAGTATCACATACTTGGACCTTCTAAATACCCCATACTAACAGCAATATGAAGCTCTTAAAGCCTGCATTGCACATGCTCTGTGTACATATGTCCACTCCATAACACAAATATACAGTAGATCAGAAACAGAGAAAACCCTCCTTGAATTTACTTTCTAACATAATTTTGATCAGCTTTAATATTAGATTGCTTTAATGTAACACACAGCTACACTTTGGCACCTCCCTGTCTCTGAAGGTGACAGGAAAATGCTAAGGTGTTCTTAGACTGATTTCACTAGAGGAGAGCATGGTACCAGTTCTTTGAAGTTGGGCAACCAAAAGTTTCAAGGTGACTGTTTTGTTGCTGGTGTTGATATATAAAACCCTGGGTACTTCAGCTCAACTTCACTGCAGCTTCCAGAAGGTAAAAAATTTATCAAGACAAACCACAGTTGCCTTTTCCCTCTCCTCACAGTTACCTGCCCAGTACGCTCTAAAGGAATACAAATCTCACACTCACATCATAAATGTTTGTATTTTTGTGTGTTTTTCAATATTTTATGAAGAAATTCAGTAATCAATTAGGATTACACTGCATGATAATTACTAGTGAAGGTAATTTTGACCATACTTATATTTATTCATTACCTGCTTTACTTGTGAACACCTGAAGGTTCAAAGATTTAGATGCAACATCTTGATCTTGACAGTAATCATATCCAAAATTCACAAGTCTGTGAGCAAATAAAGATCACTAAGTAAATCCACAGGGATTTATCACAACAAAAAGATCACCAGAACAGTCACTGTGTAACCAAAATATACTAATTAAATTATAGTCAAAGGTTCTGTAACGCAAGTTAAATTAAGTTTTAACTAATTTGCTCAATGCTGTTAGAAACAAGAAACCCAAGACTGCACACTGTTATCCAACAATTTTGAACACAACTGACAACTTCATATTCACTTACTGCATTGCCCAACTATTCCTGTACTTTGAAGTGAAAGCAAGTTCTCATGATATGCTGGAAATCCAAATACTTGTGACACCTAGTAACTCAAAGGTTTTGCAGACTAACTCTACAGTGCACGTCTGTAAAGCTACAATTTAATCTGCCAACAGGGACACTACTTTCAGTGGAAATACTTGAAAAGAAAAACACAAAATCACACCATGACATTTTCAGTCTCATGCTACCCATGCTTTAAAGGTATTATGTATCTTTAAATGTACAAGGCCTATTTTCACCCTGCAAAACATGCAGCAGTTGCAGTCAGTCTGCTTTGTTTTTTTTGTGGATGGGTGGGGTTTTTTTTGTTTGGTTGCATTTTTTCCCAGAAAGGATTTTGATCCTGTAAGGATTTTCCCCTCGGCCCTCTGCATTAACTTGGAAAAAAAATAAAATAAAGTAAAATACAGCATGGAAACTCTTACAAGAGCTGTATTCTTTCAGAACCAACTGTAAGAGGATATAGTGCCCTTTTGTAGGGCAGCCTGCACATGCAAGAGCACCACGCTGAGCCTGAGCACAGCACTGAGACATTCCGAGAGCCGCAGCTTGGGCAGGGTGGAACTCAACTACTGACACCTGGCCTGATAGCTCTGGCCTCACTTTTTATTCACAAAACTAAATGGGCCCTGTTGGAATGTAATGATAGATGAGGATTATGACAGAGATAAACCATCCTGACTGGTTTGTCCCTCAGTTAAAGGGGAGCCCTCAGGAGACAAGCTCAGGTGCAGTCATGTGCATGGAGGACACAGAATGAGACAAGTCTTCATTTTTGAAAGTGCAGGCTGCTGGAAAGAGCATGCCAGAGGAGAACAGAGTACAGGCAGTGTCTTCACAGGCTATATAAAGGTGCTACTGGTTTGCTTAACTGCCCAATAAAACTTGCAATGGCAATTGCAACAGCAATTAAAAATGCAGAGCTTCCCTTGTCAAATTTTGACATCACCATTACAATATGCCCAAGGTTAAAGCAAATTAATTTAAATAGGTTTAGCATACTCAGAAGGTTTTACCTATAGCTAGCTCTTCAGACAAGTAATTTTTTTAAATGACATTAAGAAGCAGTCAAGGATTAAATTACTTTTTACAGTTGACCCTGATGAGAATAAGAACTGGAGGTCTGGACACAGTTTTCATGTTATTCTCATGTTCTAGTACAATGTAGGCAATTTGGTTTGGACAAATTTCACTTGGGTTTGCAAAATGTATATTAAAAGGAAAGCAAACCAAAACAATAAAAACCCAAACAACTTACTTTAATTGTGTGTCATTTACAGCAATATCCAGGTGTGATTCCAGCTGTTAAACAAAAAAGTAAATGAACCTGTTCTTTACAGAGGTCAATATACTATGTTTAGAATGTCAGACCAGTAAAATGTGTCATAGTCACATTTCACCAGGTTCAATATTATAACAATCCTCTAATCTTTTCAGTCACTTCAAAAAACCCCATAAAACAGATTCTTTTTTAAAAAGAGAAAATAAATTGCTGCAGTGCAGCAATTTTTAGCCACTGTGACAAAGGTCTAGTAACAATTACGTTGTAATTTTTATGTTCTGGTTTTTGTGTTTTGGCTGCAACAAACGTTCCTGTCTTGCTCAAAACTTGACACAAAAATTTGACAGAAAATCAGTACATGGTTTCTTTGTCTCGTGCACTCAATAAGCCTGCTTTTTCAATCAATATAGTGTCATGAATGTAACTTACTGCTTTCTGGGTGAAAAAAAGGGTAATTCCACCAAAGTTACCTTACTGTGGCAAAATCTGAATCTGACTGAATATATTCTTGACATGAAAATTATGCAAATAAAACCCCCAAAAAACAAATGGAAAAACAAACTCCAATTTTCTGAAAAAGTTTCAGCAATTAAAAAGACAAAGAGAGAGTACCTGGAAAACATAATTACATCCCACTAAAAACCATTATATAATAAAACACTCATAACTTACTATTGAGTTAAAATTTTCATCAGGATAAAACTGGATACACTTTAAAGTACTCTTTGATCCCTGGAATTAAAAAGGATGTGTTTTGTAAGTAAGAAGGCATATTCTATTGACTGAGAAGTGATTGGATACTCAGCACCATTCTTCACACTTAACCTGCTTTGCTAACAAATATGCAGAAGTTAGGGGACAAAAGAATTTTCAAACCACATATAACCCTTCATAATAGCACTGTGACAGGCTTCCTTCCTGTCCCAGATCATTATCTGCCAATCACATGTAATTGCGTGGGCTCTCACTTATGCACAGCAATACATGTCTCACACATTTGAGAAAATTTTAAAAATGTTTTCCATATCTACCTATATGGCAAAAAGAATTGTATCTTACTTTGGTCAGTTCAAAAAGGGTACATCAGAAACAGAAACGTAAATGCATTTCTCCATCACAGTTCACTTCCTGTTATTTCCTAACATTCATTCTTTTCGTGGCTAAGAAGAGTAAAGAAAAATCCTTTTTTTACTTACAGAGAATGCATCAAGTGTAAATAGTCCCTCAGACAAAATAACTCAAACCCTAAGAGTTTCAGGGTTTCTTGCCAAGAACCTATCCCTCACTTGGTCACTCACTAAGTCTGCACACAAAATACTTTCTAGATGTGAATTCTCTAGACAAGAAGCATTATACACACAACAGTTTTGGATAGAGTTAGACACTTCTGAGTCAAAGACTTTTCTAAAGCAAAAAAAAAAAAAGTTTAACAAGCCCACCTTTTAAATAGAAAGCACTAAGTCCCCCAGTCTTCCTGCAACCTACTAAGCACAGCAGCAGCTAAGACAAGTTTGGCTTTTGCTTTAGGTTGTATGAGGCAAGAACAAGAAAGACCATCCTAATGAAAACAAACCCCTACTTGCTACCCCACACACTTAAAACTTCACTGTCACTAGGCAGGCAGGAACAAAACTGCAAGAATGACTTTCAGCTCACCTTTGGAACAATGTAGAAGAGTCTTTGCTCCATCATATCCCATTGTGCCCAAACGAGGTCATCTACAACTTTGGCTCTTGGAAGCTGACCTGAGTTTTGAATCACCTACAGGCAAAGAACAAAAACTTTAGAAGCCATCAAATGAGGTTTTGCAACAATTATGCACAGTCTGTGCTTTAAAGAGAAAAGCAGTGAGAGAAGAGGTACAAATAGTAAGGAGCTTGGAAGGAACAGGCTTCTTGTTAGCAGCATGAAGTCCACCTTTGTTGTGTGCAAGATGCTCAGTTTAAAGAGATCAGAAGCAGTTTTCAGGGTACAACTACTAACAAATCTTTCAGCCTTCCTTGCTTGCAAGAAATTCACCACTTAGACTGTTCAAAGTGAACAAAGAGTAGCAGAGGCACCCTTCCTCAGAGAGGAGGGATATACCACAGTCAGTTCACAATCAGCTGCATTAACTATTGAAGGGAGATGTGTCTCCAGAAGAGACTTCTATCCAAAGTCTCAGCCATGTGAGAGAAAGGACTGGAGTAGGGAAAAGGCTAGAACTGTGGAAAACTGTTGGGATTGTATACATGCACACTCAAATGATGTAGGGAGATTTCATGTCAACCAAAACAAATCTGTTTCACAGAAGAACATCAGACCAATCTGTTTTCTGCTTATACTTAAGTCTTTACTCCACTACTGTATTCTAGCACATAAAACCCCTTTGCTTGCAGAGTCATGATAAACTGAGAAAACCATGAAAGACTGCAAAGGGACAAAAATCAGGTCCTTAACTTTACCTTCAAACCCTACATTCACCTCCATAATACTAAACATTGGCTTTCATGACAAAATTATTTACTATATTAGACAAATGCTCACTAATAATAAGTCTTTCAAGCAGAATATCCACAATTTGTTGATTTCAAACTCATGTTAAAAAATGAAAAAGAGATGAGGCGAAACAAAGATTGGAACATTCACTGTACTCATATTGCATCTAAGTTTCACATCTTCATTTGTTTTTTTAAGTGAATCCTCTTCTGGGTTCACACTGACTCACAATAGACAATGTTAGGAAGGCAACTCTGAAAATATTTTAAATGGTTGAAAATATTTTAAATGATTTTACAATTAATAAAAATTACGTTTACTTCCAACTTCTAACATACAGAAGCATTCAGCAACACATAACAAACCCAGTAAAATAAATAATTTTCCTTATAAATTACAAGTAAATTTTTTTGATCAGCTTTTGTCACCTGCATAAGTTTCCATACTAATCAATGCTTTCTTTAATAAACTTTGTGTCGCCCAAGTATAAAACTAAAAAACTTCCAAAACTTTCAGCTAAATTAATTAAAGTAAAAAAAACCCTCAAACTCAAAGATTTTTCAATCTTACCACTTTGTGGTCTTCTTCTGCAACAACATAAATGTCAAATTGTTCAATATCTTTAAAATATAAAAGAAAAATTATTACAAACATTTGTAAATGCTTTTATACAGCTTATTAAACAAGATCACCTCTTAGAATTTTGTAAGAACACTTTAGGGCCAGGAAAATTCAACTCAGTGTAAGAGGAAATCTGTGACACATGAGCACAGGTGCCTAGACAGAGACCTGGAGTCCCTTCCTTCCTGAGCTGAGAGTGGTCTCAGCCATAACACCTCATGGAAACAGTTCCCTGCCCACAGCAGCACAGCACAGGCTTGAAGAGCAATGACTGGAATGTGTCCAACCAAGCCGAGGAGTACCCATGGGGAGAAAGTGTTTGTGGAGCTGCATGTCCATGTCTGAGACTATCCCTGACCCGTTTCACTTTCTATCATGAATACCCCTCACAGACCTTTCCCACACAAAACTGAAAGTTATCCACAGCTGGCGTGCATGAGAAGTGCAACATTGACTCAGCAGATGCTGTGTTTCTGATCTAGCTCTGTCCACCTAAGTCCTCCTACCCAAGGAAGGCTGGTGTCTAGCTCAGGGAAGATGGGCCTCTCCAAGGGAATGGGAAAAGAGGTCTCAGTCTATAATAAGAAGGAAAAACCCAATCTTTTCCAAGTGTCCATCTTTATCCATTCCCTGCCATTAGATTAGGCTGAATGTGCAATGTTAGCTGAACTCAAGGAACCATTGCTCTATTCTTGTCCCACTTCCCACGTTAAATAACATCTTTCAATAAATTGATTTCCTCTGAATTTATGTAGGCAGCTATAAGGAGTCTATTTTAGCTTTTTTAGAAATAAAAATAAGTGATGAATGCAAGAGCTAAGCAACTAATTCTAGACAAAGATGGCCATTCTGTTAACATTGAACAAAATCTGGTAAATGATGCAG